>NC_059102.1:305548008-306148008 GCF_020740685.1 Jaculus jaculus
GTCCCATTGGTAATATTGGTTGCTGAGCCATCCACAAGGGTTAAAACTAACTTTGTTCTGCAGCTTCACCAACATTGCAAAATGTCATCCAAAAGGCAGCAGTTGTCCTCCTCTGACCTGCACAGCCTGCCATAGAAACCCATTCTCCATTGCTACCTCACTCTTATTTTCCAATTTCTGATGAGGCCTTAGCATCTCTTTAGCTTCAGTCTAATATTGTTCATTGGATATTGAGGGCTGGAAAGATTGCTCAGTGGTTAAAGGCATTTGTTTGCAAGGCTTGGTGGCCTAGGTTTGAATCTCCAGTACCCATATAAAGCCAAATGCACAAAGTGGCATGTGCAACCTGGAGTTTGTCTGCAGTGGCAGGAGACCCTTGTATGCCCATTCCTTCTCTCCTTGCAAATAAATAATAAAATATATTTGAAAAACTTAATAATTCTTTGATGTTTTGGTTGTTGAAAAATAAACTGGACTTGAATTCTCAATCCTCCTGTCTCAAAATGCTGGCTGCACAGACATGTGCCACCATCCTCAATTTTTTTTTTTTTTTTGAGGTAGGGTCTCACTAGCCCAGGCTAACCTGGAATTCACTATGTAGTCTCAGGCTGGCCTCAAACTCACAATATTCCTCCTACATCTGCCTCCTGAGTGCTGGGATTAAAGGCATGTACCACCATGCCCAGCTCATTCCCTTCCTTTCCTCCTCCCTTCCTTCCTTCTTTCCCTCCTTCCTCTGCCTCCCATGCCCTCCCTCCACTCTTCTTTCTCTTCCTTCCTTCTTCTTCTCTCTCTCTCTTTCAGTAGGGTCTCACTGTAGCCTACTCTACTAGGACGTTTTATTGTATTTGTTTTTATTTGTGATATGATATGCATAGCTTAGAACACTATTTAAAACATGCTTAAGTGTACAATTCAATAGCATTAATTAAACTCCCACTTTTGTATATGTGTATAAGCATACGTGTGCATGATCATATATGTGTGGGCATACGTGTTTCAGTGAACATGCCTTTCTCTGTGAATGCATGTGGATGCCAGAGATTGATGTCACGTGACCTCCTCAGTTACTTTCTACTTTTGTTTTAGAGACAGGATCTCTTACTAAACTTGGAGCTCACCAGTTGGGCTGGACTAACTAGTCAGTAAGGTCCAAGAATCCTCCTGTGTCCTGAACACTGGGATCACAGATTCACTACTGTGCCCAGCTTTTATGTGGGTATTGAGGAACCAAACTCAGGTCTTCATGCTTGTACAACAAGCACTTTACCAACAGTTATCTTCCCAATCCCCACATCCACATGTTAGTGGGACCATCACTACTAGCTCCAGAACTTGTTCACTTGTCGCTTGGTACTCATGAAACCTGAACTTTCCATCTCCTTCTCTCTTACCCCCAGTAATCACCATTTCTACTTTCCATTTCTGTGCATTTCAGCACTCTTGGCACCTCACATAAGAGACATGTAATATTTGTTATTTTGTGTCTGGCTTATTTCACTCAGTACAATGTCTTCCAAGTGTTATGTTATACCATGTAACAGAGTGTCATTCCTTTTTATGCTGAATATCATCCCATTGTATATAAACACCACATTTTCTTTCTGCATTCACCTGTTGTTGGATACTTGGGTTGTTTCCATCTATTGGGTATTGTGGATAATGCTGTTATGGAGTTAGTGTTCAAGCTACATATTTTTGTTTAAATATATTTTTAAAAATATTTATTTCTAAACCTGGTGTGGTGCACGCCTTTAATCCCAGCACTTGGGAGGCAGAGGTATGATGATTGCCATGAGTTTGAGGCCACCCTGAGATTACATCAGTGAATTCCAGGTCACCCTGGACTAGAGAGAGACCCTACCTTGAAAAACAAAAAAAACAAATAAGCAAACAAACAAACAAAAAACCCCAAAACAAAAATTGGCTGGGCATGGTGGTGCACACCTTTAATCCCAGCACTCGGGAGGCAGAAGTAGGAGGATTGCCATGAGTTTGAGGCCACCCTGAGACTAGAGTGATTTCCAGGTCAGTCTGAGCTACAGTGAGATCATACCTTGAAAAAGCAAAAAAAAAAAAAAAAAAAAAAAAAAAATTATTTGAGAAGGAGAGAGAGATTGGGCACACTAGGGCCTTAAACCACTGTAAACAAACTCCAGAGACATGTGCTGCCTTGTGCATCTGGCTTTATGTGGGTGCAGGGAATATAATCTGGGTCCATTGGCTTTAGTAGATAGTTGCCTTAATCGATAAGCCATATCTCTAGCTCCTGTATATTTGTTTTCATTTGTTTGCTTTTCAAGGTATGGTCTTGCTATAGCCCCAGGCTGACCTGGAATCCACTATGTAGTCTCAGGGTGATGTGGAACTTACAGCAGTCCTACCTCTGCCTCCCAAGTGCTGGGATTAAAGGTATGTACCACCAAACCTGATGCATTTTTTGTGTTTTATTAACCTCTTTCTGTGTATGCCTTTCATGAGGTTTAGAATGCTGATTTATACAGCAATGGTTAGTTTGGCAATTCTTTGGAAGCTGCAATTATACATAAATTTTCACATGATTTTCATGAAAAGACTAGTGTGGAAAATACTTCCTGCCATTTCCATCTGTGAAATCAGATCAAAATAGCATCAGAGCCAGGTGTGGTGGCACACGCCTTTAATCCTAGCACTTGGGAGGCAGAGGCAGGAGAATCGCTGTGAGTTCAAAGCCACCCTGATATTACCTAGTGTAGCAGACAGCTTCAGGTTCACTGAGATGAACTTTCAGACCAGGCACAGTTATGGAGGAAGGGATTTATTGAAGCTTACAGGGGAAGTTCCATAATGGCAGAAGAAGCTGGCCCAAGCAGGCAGAGAAGCACAAGCCTAAAGGTCAAAAGCCACAGCACACTTCAGGAACTCCAGCTAGGCACACTTTGCATATCTTTAGATACCACACCTTAAGATCACCCAGTGACATTGCCTCCAGCCAGGTAGCCAGCAGATGCAAACTACAAACAAACAACTGAATATATTGGGGGCCATCTATTCTATTCAAACACCACACCTAGTGAAGTCCAGGTCAGCCTGAGCTAAAGTGAGACAGACCCCACCTCGAAAAACCAAGAAAAAAAAAAGCATCAGAGACAGTGTTGGGGAGAGAAACACCTAGGAGTCTTGCTGAGGTTTGGGGTGAGAGAATCTCTGATGGCAGGAGGGAAGTTTGGTTATTATGAGCAGGTTAGATAAATCAGAACCAATTATTCTCTGAGCCACAATCTGTCATAACTACTCCTGCTTCTGTGAATCATGGTTCAGGCAAAGAGCAGATGACATTGATGGGTTGAAGTTGTCTAATTCTCTTTCTGGGCAGCTGTATCTTAGGAAAATCCTGTTTGGCTTTGCTTTTAGGAATGCCAAGCTTGGCTCAGCACTTCTGCACATCTGCTGATGCTCATGTTGTGAACAGAGGGTAACTCGCTCTGTTAGCAGCAGTGTTGATTCTGCTGTGAACACAAGAGTTTAACAACTTGTAAAATATTCCAAGAGTCATCAGCTAATATAAACTCACCTCCTGTGAATGTCTTGGGTTAGTACCCAGGGAACACTTCGAGAACTCCAGGGAATAACTTTGATGATATAAACAAGTGACTATCATGGGAATATCTTTGATGCAATCCATCAGTGAACTGCTGCTAACACTCTACAGAGTAGTGCTGTAGGTAGAAAGCCTTAAATACTATCATGCCCTTGTCTCTGTGGTTTTAGTAACTGTGAATTCAACCAACCTGGGATCAAAAATGTTGAGAGGAGCCGGGCGTGGTGGCACATGCCTTTAATCCCAGCACTCGGGAGGCAGAGGTAGGAGGATCACCATGAGTTCAAGGCCACCCTGAGACTACAGAGTGAATTCCAGGTCAGCCTGAGCCAGAGGGAGACCCTACCTTGCAAAACCAAAATAAAAAAAATAAAAAAAAAAATGTTGAGAGGAAAATGTATTTGTATTGAACTTGTCCAGACCTTTTCCCTTGTTATTGTTACCTAGCTGCTACAATATCTGACAATATAATAGCTGTTTACCTAGCATTCATATTGTAATTAAGTGATCAAAGGTTGATGAGAGCATGTGGGAGGATCACACAGGTTAGACATAAGCATAACAGCATTTGATATAAGGTACTGGTGTTTCCACAGATATGCCCCAGGGCTCCTGGAACCAATTCTCCTTGGGTTCTGAGAGATGATTATACTTACTAGTGATTACTTACATTCTTTGAAAAATTCCTTTAGATTCTCCAGCCAATGATTTGTTTCAATTATTCTGTCATCTACAAAAGTACAATTTACAAAAGTTCTTCCTGAATTTTACTATTTTGTAAAGTGAGGTTCACTTCTTTTTTAAAGACTGAGTAATGTGAATGTTATGTGTGACTAGAACCAGCAATATCAGTCAGTCAACGCTACAGTTATACACAAACTAACTAGCATAAATTCTAAGGGCCAAGACTTTTCACATAAGAAGCAAAGTTTTCCATGGTTTGCAGGTCTGATAATTGGAACATTCTTTTATCTCCAGACAAGTTTCAAACCTCACCCACAATTTCTTAAATTGGCTTATCCACTTGCTCATATTCTTCAGTGTTTTAGCCCTTAGAAGGGTGTAGGAGGTAAGGGAGGAGGATGCTGTTATAATGTGCTCTCTGTGGGCTGTTTGTATATAAAAATGGCATGCAGCAAGTGTTAGAATGGTGCTTGTGTCCGATTGAGAAGGCAGTGGCTGTTGTATGTATGTGTTTTCAGGAAAATATAGAAAGTAAGTTTTCTGGATGTAGAACTTTTTCATTAGTATACTGTTCTACGGTGGTGCAGCTCTTGAATATGACGAAGCCCTCTGGCATGTAAGCATGGGACGGTCTGGCTGTACCTGAGCAAGCTGAGAACGTGGATGTGCTTTGTTGTCCTTGGACAGTCCTGCATAAAGTACAACTGTCCCAAAAGTGAAAGAATGACGAATTCCAGAGAAGGGAATACTGTCCAAAATTTTAGAAAGGACTTATCCCTAAAAAGAAGAAGTATAGGAAGTCAGGTTAGTATAATTCACAGAGTGTTTGGTGAAGTAAAATTATTTAAGTGAGACGCTATGAGTGTGAGCACATGACATTTTCTTTAAGTGATGTGTAATGCGAATGTAATTCTTTTAACCATGTAAACAGGGTTAATATTTGGAATTGTGTTGTGTGTCGCTAGTGCAAACATTTTTTTTTCTAATTATAATGGGGGCGAAAATTATCTTTCAAACATAAATTTATTTGAAATAGCATGAAGATATGTTTAGAAATAAAAACCTATACCAAAATTATGGATTATAAATAATTGGTTTGATTTTTATGGTATTTACACAGCAGATAAAATAATTGCATATTTCCTTATAAAAATTTATAAATAGAGAAAAACAAGCAGAACAGCTAGTTACCCATTGTCAAGTAAAAGTGTTGTTTTCTGCTTCTATATAATAAAATTCCCAGGTAATTCAAGAAATAGCTGTATACCGATTCTCTATCCTGCTAGCCTGAAGCAATTAATTGAAAAAAAAAATCAAAGCTAGATTTCCCGACAGTTGCTACTTCACAGACTTATGTATGAAGGCTAGTTTTTATTTTTATTTTTTATTATGGGAAGCTGCATGAAAGCTATTAAAGCTGAGATTAAAGTTTTCAGTAAAGTTTATTGTAAGTATTGATAGGCTCTGAAGCTATTAAAATAGACTTTCGCATGTTTAATTCAAACAATTAGCTTTAAAAATTATTTTTATTTTTATTTATTTATTTATTTGAGAGTCACATACACAGAGAGAAAGACAGGTAGATAGAGAATGGACACTCCAGGGCCTCTAGCCACTGCAAATGAATTCCAGATGCATGCACCCCCTTGTGCATCTTGCTTACATGAATTCTGGAGAATCAAACCTCGAACTGGGGTCCTTAGGCTTCACAGACAAGCACTTAATTGCTAAGCCCTCTCTCCAGCCCACATAACATTAACTTTTTAGGGTAATATATACATAATTTTTGGTTTTTAGAGGTAGGGTCTCACTCCAGCCCAGGCTGACCTGGAATTCACTCTGTATTCTCAGGGTGGCCTCGAACTCATGGTGGTCCTCCTACCTCTGCCTCCTGAGTGCTGTAGGGTAATATTTTTATGCCTTGCTGTTATCTTAGCATGTTACTTGAATATTTGACTATTTTTGTTTTTACATTATTCAGTTTGTAATTACATGACAGTATTAATCAATAGTTTTCTTGAGATAAATAGCAATTATATTTACATAATGAAGTTTACACAGAATCTTACTGTAATTAAAGTTAATAACTTATGAAACAGAACATTTCTCCTGAAATACTTGTAAAAACTTTTAATAATCCAGGTCTTGGGCTAGGGAAATGATTCAGTGGTTTAAGGTGCTTGCATGCAAAGTGTGCCAACCTGAATTTGATTCCCCAGTATCCACATAAACCCAGATGCACAAATTAGCACATGCATCTATCAGGAGTTCATTTGCAGTGGCAAGAGACCCTTGTGCTCTCTTTTTCTCTCTTCTCCCTTCCTCCCTCCTCCTCTCTTTCCCTTTCTTTCTTTTTTTTTTTTTTAGTAGGTTGGTATTATAACATTTATTAAAATAATGCTATGGGTTAATAGAAACAGCAAAGAACCAAAGAATTAAAATGCAAGCTATGTAAAATCCCAACTAAAACCCAGAAGTGTCTAATGTATTCATTCATTAGCTAACTAAAAGCCCAAGAAAGACAAGACACCCAATATAATAAAGTACTACAAAACAATTGGCAATTTTCAGTTATCAAAATTGTGGATTTTGCATTTTGTATCCTTTTCTCAATCAAGAAAAAAATTCTTTTTTGAATGTTATATAACATACATATAAAACAAAATAGAAAAATACATTATAAACTTGTAACAATGGCTGTAAATACATTATCTTACATGTTTCTCATAGGCAATAAATTGGTTATGGTACTTACATAGCATGGATCTACTCAGTAAAGAACAGACAAAAATACATGTCAGCTGTATGGTAACAAGTGACACTCCCATCTACCCACGCTAAAAAATTGCATAATACTGTCAGGAAAAGTCTTAAAAACTTCATATTTTAATAAGAAAAAAATTCAATAAAGAGTGATAATACTGAGAACCAAGGCATTCAGAGATTTCAAAAGTCATGCCTTTTTTTTCAGTTGATCCAAAATGTTGTCAACTAAGTTTTCAAAAGTTTGTTCAGAGCCAACATTCCTCATAAATGTCACACATTTATTGTTTCATATATGCACTTTCTTCTCCATAAAAGACCTTTGATAAACATCCAAAATGTCCAGATACAGCACAGCTGAGATGAAACTGGATCAAATACTGGTATTGTTTTTGCTATCACATCAAATGTTTTGAGTGTCGCAAATTTATTCAACCAACCAACCAAAACCAAAATCACAATGGCAGCGCACATACAGTGGAGAAAGCCAGACAAGTGCATGTGTGACAGGAAGACAGAGCAGGGCACTAAACCCAAGCTGATTACAGAACGGCTGTCTATTGCATAGTAAACAAACTGAAAAACGGTTCCAAGTGAGACAAGATGATGGAGGTCACCGTGAAGGTGCCGCTGAGCTTCCTGCTGACCTTGACTGTGAAGCTGGAAAGGTGCGGAAGAACACACGAGTTGATGGGCTCACAGTGCGATGTCACTTGAGAGTTGCCACGTCTGGTACCAAACAGTTAGCTACTAATGCCAGCAAAGAAGGACGACACAGTGTGACCTGAAGAGATTGATTCAATGTGGATCACACAACACCATCATTTTCCAGAATGAAAAAAAAAATCACAAAGATTCATTTTTGAGAAAAAGTTTTGTTAGATATACTATTATCTCCAATTAATAAGAAAAACCTCTGATGTATCCCTCTTCTCCAAATAAAATAAAGATCAAATTTTGTCTGTAAACTGATGTGCAGGTCTCACATAATTTATTGAAGATTGAAATAACCCAAAGTATTCATTATGATTTGTAAAAGAATGATGTTTAAAAACTTACTAGTCAGACATTAGAAAAGTAATCAAATTTTTCACAGTATCAGATTTGACAAATTTGCATCCAAGTAACATGGCACAAATCATCTAATTCTAGCCATCAACTCATCTGTCTACCCACGTGTCTTCTTTCACATACTGGGCGACTGAGGAGCATGCATTAACTTTTGTTCTGAGGGAGGAGCTGATCTTACAAGACACTTGACTAAATGACCATGAAGGAAAATAAGGCACTTTCTTTTCTTTAGACTTATTCCAATACTTAAAAAATAAAAAAGAAAGACAAAAAGGCACTTTTGGCCTTTTGTTTCTTGACAACCACCAGAAAAAATCATTTAATGAAATAAAGGGTTTCTTTGTTCTTTTTCTTCTTCTTTTTTTTTATAACACTTGAAAGTATAAAATGCTACATTTCCAAAAATATATATATTTTTTCTGCACCAGCACCCTTGTATAGTAAAAGTATCTACTTTTGTTCATTTGTTTCAATGCACTACACTTTATCTACAATTTCATTACATGTATACAGCAAATAGGCAAGCATGGCTTTTACATCCTTAATGATTTTTCTATACAGGGGGGTTTAAAAAAAAATACTTGAACAGTTTGCTCAGTAATGTGACACATAATGTATGTACCTTGTTCTCATATATTTTTTAAGGTGGTGTAAAATAAAGATTTGGAATTTTTAACTCAGATATTTATTGTTTTTATTTTTTTTAATTTTTTATTAGCATTTTCCATGATTATAAAAAATATTCCATGGTAATTCCCTCCCTGCCCCACATTTATTGTTTTTAAAAATAGTGTAGTTTTGTTCTTTGCATTACTTTTCAAAACTAAGTTTTTCTCTCATGGCACACTTTGTGCTAATACTTCAAATTTTGGCAGGCGGTATAAAAAGGCTGCATTTTCTACCCTTTGAGGGCATTGTAATGAACAGCATATCAGATTTTGAATACTTTTTGAAGCCACTTCACTGAAGACGTCCCTGACTGAAGGTCCTTGCATGATGCATCACCACATAGTACATTCAGAGAGAGCCTGGACTTTGCTATGAAGAGAAGGGTTCCTAGCAGTCTCTCACAGTAACTGCCTGTCATTAGAGTAGTTAAGGGCCATCTGTCTCCCCTTCTTAGGAGAGGCCTTACCGTTCGCTTGTGTGGGTGGGACATTGGAAGATGCTCAGTGCTGTGGGACGAATTGGGCCTTATTGCTTTACTACTATTCAGTGCAGGTTCTAGAACCACTTTTATCCAAATGGAAAAAAAAAAACAAAAAGCTGAGTTGGAGGACAATTTCTTTGTCTTGTGTTTGGTTAGATGGTAAGACGAACGGACAAGTGCCTCAGCTTGCTGCGCTGACGACAGACAAGCAAAGGCGATTACCAGTTAACTGATCCTTTCTTTTTTTAAAAAAATGTGCTATTTATTTTATTTTTTAAAGAATTTTTAAATTTTTATTCATTTATTTGAGAGCGAAAGAGAGACAAGTAGAGAGAGAATGGGGCATTCCAGGCTTCTAGCCACTATAAATGAATTCCAGACACATGAGACACCTTGTGCATCTGGCTTACATGAGTACTGGAAATTCAAACATGGGTCCTTAGGCAAGTGCTTTAACCGCTAAGCCATCTCTCCAGCTCCTCTCCTTCTCTTTTTATCTCTCCTTGCAAATTAAAACAAAAAAAAAGGGAATCCAGATCATCTTAAGAATGGGTTATTATTGGGAGATAACATTTATTTTATTAAGGGAAACAATAGAAGATGTGTTTGATTATGCTAGTAAGAATATAATGAAGCCAGGCATGGTAGTTCATTCCTATAATCTATGCACTATTGAGGCTGAGAAAGACGGATCTGAAGTCAGAGGCCAGCCTGTGCTAATAGGGCACATTGTCTCAAAAAAGTACAATGAATTGGAAAACTCCAATATTGATCTCAATCTTGTCATTTAATACAAGTGACCTGGATGTCCCTATAAGCCTGAAGTATGAAACATTTACATGTCGATTTTCTTTACCCTACCTGAAGATTCTACTTCTCTCTTCTTCACTTTCCCCTGAACTCCTCGAGGTTGAAATTATTTAGTCATTTATTCAGCAAAGTCTTTTTGAATTTGAATATGTGCTGGGCAGTCTTTTAGGCTTTGAAAATATACTAGTGAGTGAAATATACAAAACAATTTTTTTTGAGGAACCCTGATGGATGCCACCCTAATCAAGAAATCCAAGGCAATATCACCAATGTCGGGAAAAACCCAAGCCATTTGTCTATTCGTGTGTTACACCAAGAAAAATAACATTTCTGAAGTGTTTCTGTCAAGCATTTATAATTTCACTGTGATCATCAGGAGATAACTGACAACCCCCTCCCCGCCTCCACTGGATATCTATAAAATACCTAGCCTAGGGGGCTGGAGAGATGGCTTAGCTGCTAAGGCACTTGCCTGCAAAGCCTAAGAACACATGTTCGAATCTCCATGTAGCCAGACACATGGTGATACAAGCACGCAATGTTGCACATGCACACAAGGAGACAAATGCATCTTGAGTTTGTTTGCAGTGTCTGAAAGACACTGGCATGCCCATTCTCTCTCTTTCTCAAAAAAATTAAAAAAAAAATTAGAGCTGGGAGCCGGTTGCACTTGGGAGGCAGAGGTAGAAGGATTGCTATGAGCCACCAAGACTACATTGTGATTTGCAGGCCAGTCTGAGCTAGAGCAAGACCCTCAAGAAACAAAACACAAAAAAGTTGGGTTCAGTTAAAAAAAATATACCCAGTTTAGTCAGATGTGGTGGCATATGTCTTTAATCCCAGCACTCAGGAGGCAGAGGTAGGAAGATTGCTGTGAGTTCAAGGCCACCCTGAGACTACATTAGTGAATTCCAGGTCAGCCTGGGCTAGAGTGAGACCCTACCTGGAAAAAATAAAAAACAAAACAAAACAAAGCAAAACAAAAAACCCCTGCCTTTGCTCTGAACAAATATCCAGATGCTGGAGATCAAGATACATGGCTGATCTCAGGTAGGTTCCTCAGCTATGGTGGGACAAAACTTCCACAGCCACTGCAATACATGAGTTGGCTATTGTGAAAACACTTAAAGGAGACTTTGCAGATGTCCAGGCCCATGTTCTTGTGTGTATACTCTCCTTTTTCATTCTCTTCCTATGAACTCCTGCTTAAATGCACATTTAAATCTGTTTACTAAAAATGTCAAATTTGCTTCATATACACACATAAAATATACATAGTTACTAAGAAACAATACATGATCTTGGGTTGGATTGTGATTAAGAAAAAAAAGCAAAGCTGTAAAAGCCACATTTGGAGAATTTATGGCATTTAATATATACTGTGAATTAGAAAATTGTTTGTATATACTTCCTGTCCTCCAAATACCCTTTCCTATATAATTAGCATCTTGTATTTGTGTGACACATTTCTTGGAATTGATAGGCACGTATTGATACATTATTAGTAACTAGACTCCCTCCTTCACATTAGAGTTTACTGATTTTTGTGGTTTTCATGGGCTTTGCCAAAGGCACAATGTTATTTATCCATCCCTGAAATAACATACAAGATAGTTTCATGGCCTTAAAGTCCTCTGCCTACTCATCACCCCCCTTTCCCTTGACAGTCATCAATGTTTCACTACTTCTATAGTTTTTTATTTTTCCAATGGCACTTAGAACTGACTTTGTTCATTTAAAAATACTTCTCCATATCCTTTTGTGGTTTATTTTTATAACTGAATACTACTATATAAATATAACCCACTTTGTTTATCCATTCACCTATGAAAAGACATTTTGCTGGGCAGAGTGGTGCAGGCCTGTAATCTCAGAATTTTGGAGGTGGTTTCAGAAGGATTGAAGCTAGCCTTAGCTACATAGCAAGTTCAAGGTCAGCCTGGGTACAATAAAACTCTGTCTGAAAATATTAAAGGTATTTTGATTGCTTCCAATTGTGAGCAGCATGTTTAAAGTTGCCCTATGCATTCATGTGCAGGCCTTAGTATGGAAATATGTTTTTATTTATTTGGGTCAGTAACTTGGAGCACATCTGCCAGACCATGCAATAGGTTTGCATTTAGTGTTGTAAGAACCTGCCAACATGTCTTCTGAAGGGGCAGTGCAAATTTTCACTTTGACCAGTAATGAATGAGAATTCCCATTTCTCTGTCCTTGCTAAGTATTTGGGTTGTCAGTATTTTCTTTTCATTCTGAAAAGTGTATAGTGATGTCTCATTGCAATTCCAATTTGTAGTCCACTAATGATATAATGCCAAACATCTTTTCATGTAAATAATGTCACCTATATGTCATGTTTGATGTGATGTGAATTTAGATCTTTTGCCTACTTGAGGACTGCAATTTTAAAAAGTGTAACATAGAGGCTAGGTGTGGTGGCACATGCCTTTAATCCCAGCATTCAGGAGGCAGAGGTAGAAGGATCACTGTGAGTTCAAGGCTAGCCTGGGACTGCAGACTGAGTTCCATGTCAACCTGGGCTACAGTGAGACCCCATCTTGAGAAACAAAAACAAGAAAACAAAAATGTATAGCATACAAAGTCTTATTAAATTAAATCTTTTGAATAATAATATAAATGAGGTGAGGGAACAGGTTGTTTCGGATTCTAGGGAAAGAATATTCCAGGTAGAGGGAAAACACCTGCAAAGTTCTGAGTCAAGCTGTTCTTGGTGTGTTCTGGGATAGCAGGTGTCCTGTGTGGCCTGAGGAAGTGGTCATGGGGAGAATATAAGAGGATAAGGCTAGAGATCCCCCAGAGCCCAGCTCATGATGCCTTGTGGAATTGCAGACTTTGTTATCACTAGAGTGAGGTAGGAACCCTGAGAGCACTAACAACCAGATACTGGCAATAAATCTTCTGTAATAACTAGGCTAGAGATGATAGTATTAAACCAGGAGTGGTATTGATAGAAAGGATTAGGGATGGGTGAATTCTGCAGATTCTTGGAAGATGAGGGATCCACTCATGGACTGGGTGTGTGTGTGAAAGGCACAAAGAGATCAAAGATGGGTCGGTATTCCAGACCCCACCAAACAACTGGAAGGATAGCATTGATCTGTTACTATAGTGCTACACAACCACCCCCCTTTTAATTTCTCTTTAGTTCTGGTTCTTATTCTCATTTTTTCTATTTGTTGCTCCCATTAGTGTCCACATATATGCTTGAAGTCTATATGTGGCTTAGAATAGTTTAGATTTAATTGAACTTTGCGTTTGTACTGTGATATAGTTTTTATTTTGTTTTTTATACTTTTCCCTCTCTTGACACTTTGCCTTTAAGAACTAGCCATACACTAGAGAACCTTCATTTAATATTGTACTGGAAGTCTTAGATATAGCAATAAGGCAAGAGACACACACAAAAGGGACACAGCTTGGAAGGGAAGAGATCAAGTTATCATTATTTGCAGATGATATGATTCTACACATACAGGACCCTATAGATTCTACCAGAAAACTGTAAGAGCTAATAAACACTTATAGCAATGTAGCAGGATACAAAATAAACACACAGAAATCAGTAGCTTTCCTATATACTAACAACAAACATGCAGAGGTTAAAATCAGGAATCTCTCCCACTCACAATTGCCTCAAAAAAAAAAAAAAAAGAAAGAGCCAGGTGTGGTGGTGCATGCATTAATACCAGCACTTGGGAGGCAGAGGTAGGAGTTTGAAGCCACCCTGAGACTAAATAGTGAATTCCAGGTCAGCCTGGGCCAGAGTGAGACCTTACCTGGAAAAACAAAACAAACCAAACCAAAACAAAAGTACCATGGAATAAACCTAACTAAGGAAGTGAAGGATCTCTACAATGAGAACTTTAAAACACTCAAGCGAGAAATTGCAGAAGACACTAGAAAATGGAGCGACATCACATGTTCTTGGGTTGGAAGAATTAATATTTGGAAAATGTCAATCTTACCAAAAACAATCTACACATTTAATGCAATCCCCATTAAAATTCCAATAGTATTCTTTACAGAAATAGAAACAACTCTAAAATTCATTTGGAAGCACAGAAAACCTTGAATAGCCAAACAATTTTGAGCATCAAATATAAGTCTAGTGGTCTCACCATACCTGATTTTAAACCATATTACAATGCCATAGTAACAAAAATGGTACTGGCACAAAGACAGACACATAGATCAATGGAACAGAATAGAGGACCCAGATGTTCATGCAGGCAGCTACAGCCACCTGATTTTTTTTTTTTTTTTTTTTTTGGTTTTTTGGAAGTAGGCTGACCTGGAATTCTCTTATGTACTGACAGGGTAGCTTTGAGTTCACAGCAATCCTTCTGCCTCTTCCTCTGAGTACTAGGATTAAAGGCATGCACCACCACGCCTGGATCCCAGCCATCTGATTTTTGACAAAAATGTCAAAAATATTCACTGGAGAAAAGACAGCCTCTTCAACAAATGGTGCTGGGAAAATTGGATATCTATATGTAGAAGGATGAATATAGATCATTGTCTTTCTCCATGTACAAAAATCAAGTCCAAATGGATCAGAGACCTTAATATCAGACCTAAAACTCCAAAACTGCTAGAGGAAAATGTAGGGGAAACCCTTCAACATATTGGCATAGTCAATGACTTTCTGAATATAACCCCAGTTGCTCAGGAAATAAAACCACTAATCAACTACTGGGCTTTCATGAAATTACAAAACTTTTATACAGGGAACACTGTGAATAGAGCAAAGAGACAAACTACAGAATGAGGGAAAATCTTTGCCAGCTATACATCTGACAGAGGATTAATATCTAGGATATACAGAGAACTCAAAAAACTAAATAATAAGAAATCAAACAACTGAATTTAAAAAATTGGCTATGGAGCCAGGTGTGGTGGTGCATGCCTTTAATCCCAGCACTTGGGAGGCAAGTGAATAGTGAGTTTGAGGTCATTCTGAGACTACAGAGTGAATTACAGGTCAGTCTGAGCTACCGTGAAACCCTACCTCAACCCCTCCCACCCAAAAAATTGGCTATGGAACTAAATGGAGAGTTTTCAAAAGAAGAAATATGGATGGCATATAAACATTTAAAACAGTGTTCTACATTCTTAGCCATCAGGGAAATGTAAATTAAAACTACTTAGAGATTCCATCCATCTCACTCCTGTCAGAATAGCTATCATCAAGAAACCAAATGACAATAAATGTTGGCAAGGATGAGGAAAAAAGGGAACCCTTCTACACTGTTGGTGGGAATGTAGTCTGGTACAGCCATTGTGTAAATCAGTGTGGAGGTTCTTGATACAGCTAAAAATAAATTTATCATATGATCCAGCTATAGCACTCCTAGGCATATATCCTAATGACGCTTCTCACTACCTTAGAGATACTTGCACAACCATGTTTATTGCTGCTGTATTCACAATAGCTAGGAAATGGAACCAGTATAGATGTCCCTCAACAGATGAATGGATAATAAAGAAGATGTGGTGCATTTACACAATGGAGTTCTATTCAGTGGTAATGAAAAATGAAATTATGAAATTTGCAGGGAAATGCATGGATCTGGAAAGCATTATACTAACTGAGGTAACCCAGGTTCAGAAAGCCAAATGTCACATGTTCTCTCTCACATGGATCCTCATTACAAATGTTTAGACTTGTGTGAGAGCTGGAACCAAAAATCTGTAGCAGAAGACAGTAAGCTAGAAAAAGGCTATAAGGGAGGGAGGAGAGGGAAGGACTTAAGGAGATGATATTGTATATATGTAAACAGAAGAACAGATTCTGGGGAGTGGAATGGCCTAAGTGAGGCCAGGGGAAGGAATTGAGTAAGAGAAGGGTGGAGGGAGGATCAATCAAAATTCAAGATATTATGAATAAGACATATGAAAGCCTACTTTTTTGGATAATGGCACATCCAGAAGCCATAGATTGTTACTAGAAAATTTTCAGTGCCAGGGATGGGATACCTTCCAGTGAGTTGTTGGCCAGGGAGGTCCCTGCTCCCTCCAAAATATTACAGGCTATTGCCAAGGCCCTTCGTTTTCCACTGATAACAAATGTTAAGACCCTATAGCTGAAAACTTCACATGTCTGGGCAGCAAGGTCACGAGAAATCAAGCTGGTGCTGAGCTGAAAACCTTCCCTATAGCCCAGCCAACTGAAAGCTGGAAAAAGCTGCACTGCGTGCAGTTGTATGGAGACAGAAGTCATCAGCAATGAAAACAGTGGACACTGGATGCCTCAAGTTTGGCCAGACAGGCCAAATGACTGAATGGGTGCAATAGTGGCATGTCTGCTCTGGGGGAAACCAACTGCTTTGTAATTGGACTGGAGGCCTGCTTTATGGGAATGAATACATGCCTAGTACTGAAAATCTAATCAAAAGCCTATGACAGGGGAGGTTTTGAGCCTTAGGTGTATAAAGCCTCTTGTCTGGTTAAATGTATATATTATGGTCACAAAACTGACCTGAAAGCACTACACTTAATGTTCACATTCATATATTAATGCTACCCTCACTTTTGGTTAGAGAAGCTTCTCTTTTCAGATGGTGGTGACCACTGGGATGACCCAAAAGGCAACATAGTGCCAAGAAGAAGTGACAGAGGAGTGTTCAGCACTGAAACATCTCTATCACATCCTCCAAGGCTCAGGGTCCATTGTGGAACATGTGGTGGAAAGGATGTAAGAGCCAAAGGAAGGGTACGACTCCTTACAATGCAACTGTCCAGTCAGAAATTGTCCTAGATATCCACGACCTCACTGAGTCTAGCAATACCTTCACGGGACCCTCATAATAGGAGAAAAAGACTGATGACATCAAACTAAAAGAGAGAGTAAGGGAGAGAAGGAGGGGACATAATGGAGAGTGGAGTGTGAAGAGGAAGTGAGGGAAGCCAGGAAATTATCATGGTTTATTGTCTGTAAGTATAGAAGTTGTCAATAAAAAATTGAAAAAAAAATCCTCTGGATTTTCTATGCAATTCTGAAGGACAGGCAAGAGAAAGATGGCTTCTTTCAGGCAGTTATTCAGGGGCAGAAGCCCAAAGAGGGAACCAGGAGATGGCACTCTGTCTACCTTGGCAGAACTGGAATTCAGCAGGATCTATTCTCATCCCCAAGGGCTTCAGTGCCCCTGTTTCTTCTGCAGTTTAGCACCCCTGGGTGGGCTGGCTTCTTTCGGTCAGCCCTCCGAGTCTATGAACCAATTAGATCTCTCCCTTACGTACCTTAGTCTGATAAAGGGCTTGTCGCTGCTAACTGTACCTCTTTTCTTCTTAGGCACTGGATTGAGCTGTGGTACTTTCATCTGAATAATTGTGTCTCTCTCCTCTTCCAGCCTGGCTGGGGGAGGGCTCTAGTCATCTGTCTAGTCCTCTAAACTCTGGGTCCACACCTGCGTAAAAACTCTCTTGACTTTCCTTACTGCTCATTTGCCACACATCTGAATCTCCTGGTCCCTGCTTTGGTGCTCTCTCTGCTATCCTTCCTTGAATTTGCAACACTTTTTTTTTTTTTTTTCAGGGTAGGGTCTCACTCTAGCCCAGGCTGACCTGGAATCCACTATGTAATCTCAGGATGGCCTTGAACTCATGGCAATCCTCTTACCTCTGCCTCCCAGGTGCTAGGATTAAAGGCCTGCGCCACCACGCCAGGTTCGCTCTTCTATCCTTCCTTAAGCCCTGAGTCCTTCATTTCCTCATCTCTTAACTTTCTTCTAAGTAGAGGTGTGGGCTGGCTTTTGCTCTCCCCTCCCCATGAGTGTGTGTTTTTTCTAAATCTTTTGGCATGGTCTTCTAGGTCTTGCCTTCCACACATGTGAAACTCTTCTCTTAGATATCAATTTTCCCTAAATAAACTTCATAAAGTCCTAATTTCTCTGTTTTAATTCTTTGTTAAATTAGACAAGAGCCTGAAAGTTGGGCTCATAAACACTCTCTGAACTCCAAAACTCTACATCAATTCTGGGGTTTTAGAGATGGCAAATATATCCTTTCAGATTGTTGCTGGTTTGCTAACTTTGTTTCTGATATTAGTCTTTGAGAAAAACATTTGATTTTTATGTATTTAAATTTCAACATCTCCTCATTGAGGATATAATTCTCAATCTAAAGGTAGATACAGGCCTGGACAGATGGCTTAGGGGTTAAGGCATTTGCCTGTGAAGCCTGTGGACCCAGGTTTGATTCCCCAGTACCCACATAAGCCAGATGCACAAGGTGACACATGCATCTGGAATTCCTTTGCAGTGGCTAGTCTGCGACTGTTAACTTTATCATTTGTGGGATAAAGTAGGCTGCCAACTGTGTTTCCCTCTATGTTACTTAGCATCATTCACTAATAACCTATGCTTTCTTGTAGACTAGAGATACCACCTCTGTCATATGTAAAGTCTCCATCTACTTCTAGATCTATTCTGGGGCTCTCTTTTGTGTTCCATGGGTCTGTTTGTGCCTGTGCTAATATTTAATTATCTTGTTTTGTAGCTGTAAATTTTCTAAGTCTGTTCTCCCTCAACTCCCCAAATTACCTTAGCTGTTTGTGACTTACCTATTCTTTGTGTACTTTTGAAACAATTTATTACATTCTCTTCAAAATCCTGTTGGTATTTTACTGAAATGTATTATAAACGTGTTAGTTTTAGGAGACTACAGATTTCTACTTTAAAAAATTATTTATTATTTGCAAGCAGAGATAGATAGAAGAGAGACAGAGAGAATGGGCATGCTAGGGCCTCTAACTGTTGTAAACAAATGACAGACACATGTGCCACTTTGTGCATCTGGCTTTACATGGGTACAGGGAAATTGAACCTGGGTTGTTAGGCTTTATAGGAAAATGTCTTAACTGCTGAACCATCTCTCCAGCCTCAAATTTCTACTTTTAAGCTGTTTTATGTAAATATGGTATATCTTTTCGGGTCTACTTTTATAACTTTAATAGTGCAGACTATATTAATAGGCAGACTACAGTTAGGATTCTCGATATGGAAATGATTAGAGAGGTATTTAAAGATGTATTTACAAAAGAGAAATGAGCATTTGGAAACTCTACATGTCAAATAATAGAAGAATGGTTTAATAAAATATAGTCTGACATATGTGCTAAATAGAAAAATCACATCATTAAAATCATATTTTTAGTGAGTCTTCAGTGACATGAGGAAAATGTTCCTGGTATGCTGTTATGTCATGAGTTGGTGAGATAACTGGGATTTGGATGGTTTTTATCATAATTTTGGGATATGTCCAAATTTTCTGAAGTGAACAAACTCTATTTTTATAATTGCTTTCTTTTTCCTTTAAAAAAGTTGCTGGAAGCAAGTAAGTTTTGCATTTGCCATCTGACTCTGTACAGGAACATTGAGAAAACAGTTTCTGAATCATCAAATGTGCTCATCAAGGGATACACATTACTCAGATGCAAATTTCTTAGCTTGACTCGCTGCCTCTTCCATCTGCCAGGATCCTTCATAGTTATTTAGGCCACCTGATTCAACTAAGCATGAGCACTTGCTTTCTCATGTAACAAATATTTAAAGATCAGCCGATATACACAAAGCACTGTACCAGAGCCGCTGAAGATTATAGAATGAGTACGTAAAGTTACCTCAGCCCTAATGGGGCTTAATATGACACACGAAGGTTCAGTATTTGGATCTTAGGCCTGCCCATACTGACTTTTAAGACTTCCAGATTTATTTTCAATTTTCTCTGGTTGATCCCTCACTTGGAATTTCTTTCTTTTCTTTTCTACCTGTAAAAAATGCTTCTTATTCCTCACAGTTTCAAGAGGACTGCTTTGATCCTCTCACTTCCACTAACAACCCACCAGCATTTTAAATGTAGCTCAAATTTGGCACACTTGTAGTGCTGCTTGCTTTTTCAGTCATTTTTCCTCCAAAAGCAAAGATGGTGGCATGATTGCTGTCTTCAGTAAATACTCATTTCTGATCTTATTGGACAGGAAAAATTGGAAACTCAAACAGCTGTACTTTGAGTAGCACAGGGCACCACTCTTTTGCTATCGCAGTGCTGGTCAGCAGGGGGAGAGTCTGGGAAAGAGTGGACTGGCAGTTTTGGGAAGTACAGAGCCCCACTAGTGACAGACACCTCTTTCATCTTTTTAATTTTTATTTTATATAAATTATGACAGGTTATTTTAAAAAATATTTTATTTTTGTTTACTTATTTGAGAGAGAAAGAAGGAGGAAGGGAGGGAGGGAGGGAGGGGGGGAGAGAGAGAGAGAGAAAATGGCCACACCAAGGCCTCCAGCCACTGCAAACGAACTCCAGATGCATATGCCCCCTTGTACATCTGGCGAACATGAGTTCTGGGGAATCAAACCTGGGTCCTTTGGCTTTGCAGGCAAATGCCTTAACCCCTAAGCCATCCCTCCAGACCATGACAGGTTATTTTTATCTCCTTGCCCCAGTTCCAGTTGCCATGCAGGCCCTCCTGAGTGGGGTTATGATATTCACTGGGGGGTCATGAAGGCCTCAGACAGCCCCTGTGGGGTAGCAGGGGGACTGTGCCTCAGGGTATTTCTACCCACTCTGTGGATCTTACAATCTTTCCATCCCCTCTTTCACAATGTTCCCTGAGCCATAGCAGGTCTGTTGGCATTCTGATTTAGTGCTGAGTTCTCTGTAGCCTTCAGATTTCTGCTTTGATAGGCTTTCATTGATCACCATGTTTGTCACCATCAATCTAGAGGTGGTTGTCAGGCTAGCAGTAAGAACAGTGAGCATGTCACAGCTTCCTCTGCAATTTCTCCTGGAGCCTGCAGATGTGGTGGAGCATGGTAAGCAGTCAGCTAACTTCTTGTCTTATCACTGGATTTTGGTTCTCCTCCATTTTCTCTGTCATCTGTAAAATAAAGCAGATTCTCCAAACAAGAGTGAGAGCAGCTTGAGTTAAAGGGGAGTATTCAGATTTGAGAGGATTTTGTTTGTTTGTTTATTTGTTTTGGTATGCAAGCCCATTGTTTTTCTCCAGAGAGCTGTAGGAGCTTCTCTCTGAGTTTCCTGACAGTGGGATTCTGACTTAGTTTCCAGTACAAGATATGAGTTCTCTCCCACTAAGCAGGCCTCATGTCTAATTAGGCAACATTTGGTCACCCACAGAGGCTGTGTGCCACTGTTGCACAAATGTGTACTTCTTGACAGGCTTATTGATTTTTGTAGGGTCTCCTGCTTGTTCCTGCTGTTGGTGACCATTTTCCTCCAGTGGCTCCCATAGGACTTTCTAGCACTGTGAGGGCTAGCCAGCGGGGAGTTTGTTTCCTTTTCAGTTTCAGCATGTATTGTCTTCTGATGTTGTGACCACAGCCAGTGGCAGAAACCACTTTATTTTATTTTATAATTTTATTTTTGGTTTTTTGAGATAGGGTCTTGTTGTATCCCAGGCTGACCTGGAATTCACCATGTAGTCTCAGGGTGGCCTCCAACTCACGGCCATCCACCTACTTCTGCCTCCCAAATTCTGAGATTAAAGGCATCCGCCACTGTGGTGGTTTTGATTCAGGTGTCCCCTTTAAATTTAGGTGTTCTGAATGCTAGGTTCCTAGCTTAAGGAGATTTGGGAATGAACTCCTCCTGGAGGCAGTGTATTCTTGGGGGCAGGCTTAAGGGTGTTATAGCTAGTCACCCCTTGCCAGTGTTTGGCACACTCTCCTGTTCCTGTTGTCTACCTGATGTTGTCCAGGGGATGATGTCCACTCTCTGCTAATGCTGCCATTTTTCCTGCCAGTGTGGAGCTTCCCCCTTGAGTCTGTAAGCCAAAATAAACCTCTTTTTTCCCCACAAGCTGCTCTTGGTCTGGTGATTTCTACCAGCAATATGAACCTGACTGCAATAGCCACCATGACCAGTTTCAGACACCACTTCTATCAAAGAGACTGACTGATTTCATCAAGGCCAAGGGATTTTGTAAATTAACAGATCATAATAATTTAGAGACCTAAAGAGGGGCCACACCAAAACAAGTGGACAAAAGAGCATAGGAGTGATGCTGTGCACCATATGCTGAGCTCTTTTCATGCAGAGCAGCTTGTTTTATTTGAATTCCCACAGGAAGCCTTGCAGTCACCGGGCGTTGCTCCACATGGTTGGGTGCCCTTTTAAACGTACTTTTATTTTGTGCAAATATACTGTATGGGCTTCAGGAATATAGACAGAGGACTTCTAAGCAATCCAAAACAGGTTCTAGGAACATAACTCTTCACTTAAAGGAGCTTGCTTGCACAGTGTGCTGGCCTGGGTCCAATTCCCCATCATCCACCTAATCTGCAGGACCCACATCGAGTGGAATATGAAGTGGCACATGTTTGTGATCCCAAGACACATGTGACATGGGAGGCAGAGGCAGGAAAACACAAAGCTTGGGGCTGGGTATTCTGAGCTTGCTTTGTAATCTGTTTGCAGTGGTATGAGAAAAAGAAGGCAGACACAGTCACCTTGCGGTTGCCCTTGCCCCTACATATATGTGCTGTACCATGTACACTCTCCATACAAATAAATAACTAAATAACTAAATAAATACAAATGAAGGGCTGGATAGATTGCATAGGAGTTAAAGGCACTTGCTAGCACAGTCTGCTGGCCCAGATTTGATTTCTCAGTACCCATGTAGAGCCAAATGCACAAAGTGGCACATGTGTTTGGAGTTCCTTTGTAGTAGCAACAGGTCTTAGAATAAACATACTTCTCTTTCTCCCATCAAAAATAAAATTTAAAAAAATTTAAAAATAAATATTAAAAAAAAGAGATTTACAGTCTTTCATTAAAAAATAACAGACAAGCTGGGTGTGGTGGTGCACACCTTTAATCCCAGTACTCAGGAGGCAGAGGTAGGAGGATTGCTGTGAGTTCAAGGCAACCCTGAGACAATATGGTGAATTCCAAGTCAGCCTGGGCTAGAGCTAGACCCTACCTCAAAAAACAAAACAAAACAAACAAACAAAGAGCCATAGGCTGGAGAGATGGCTTACTGGTTAAGGCACTTGCCTGCAATGATCAAGGACCCAGGTTCAATACCCAGGACTCACCTAAGCCAGATGCACAAGGTGGTACATGCATCTGGAGTTTGTTTGTAGTGGCTATAGGCCCTGGCATACCCATTCTCTCTCTCTCTCAAATAAATAAATAAATAAATAAATAAAAATATTTAAAAAACTAGCAGAAACAAAACAAAAAGTCATTTTGAAGTGAGTACCCTGTAGCATAGGGACAGGAAGGCAGAAAGAAAGGGAAGAGAATGATACGTTAACAACAGGAACTTCTTCTGGGTAAGGTAAGGATTGAGGCAGAGAATGTTGTTAAGATGGCATTTGAAACTTGCTAGCTGTAGAACTTCATCTGTTTCTCAACTCTTGATTTCTTGAAAGGCCAGCTAGCTTAGGGCTGCTATGGTGCTCCATGCTTACAATCATAGCATTGTGGATTGAGGACAAGGCCAGCATGAGCTACATAATGTGTTTGAGGCCAGCCTAAGGTCTATAGCAAGACCCTGTCTCAAACAGCAATAACAACAAAGCCCCCCCAAACCAATCAACCAAAAACAAAACAAAGCAAAACAGACAACTCCCCAACACAACAATAGCTAAACCAAGTGTAGTGGTGCATGCCTTTGATCCCAGCACTTGGGAGGCAGAGGCAGGAGGATTGCTGTGAGTTTAAGGCCACCCTGAGACTACAGAGTGAGTTCCAGAGTACCAGGTCAGATTGGGCTAGAGTAAGACCATACTTCCAAAAAAAAAAAAAAGTGAAAAACAGCTTAGGTTCAGCTTGGTAATATGTGCAACTTTAGCACAAGTGACTTTGTTTTGATTGTTAGCTTGCTTTGTGCAAGAGCCGGGTCCAAAGTAATGGCTTCCTGTAATTTTTATTTAATAGGAGAGGGACACAAACACCATATTCCAAAAGCAGTTCTCAGTGGAGAACAAAGGAATTCAGGGTTGGCAAGATGGCTTAGTCATTAAGGCGCTTGCCTGTAAAGCCAAAGGACCTAGGTTTGACTCCTCAGGACCCACTTAGCCAAATGCACAAGGTGGCACCTGTGTCTAGAGTTTGTTTGCGGTGGCTGGAGGAACTGATATGCCCATTCTCTATCTGTCTGTCTCTCTGCTTCTTACTCTCTCTCTGCTTCTCTTTCTCTCAAATAAATAAAATAAAAATAAAATATTTTTAAAAAATGAACAAAGAGCATACATTTATAAAGGGAATACAGAACATTTTAACCATCAGAGTTGCAGTGGCATGGGAGAAGGTGGTCAGATGGTATACATCTCTCTTTCATTCACTCCTCAGGGGAGCCAAATGATTATCTAACTGTGGAGTTGGAAGTTGAGAAGGGACTAAGTAGACCTTCTGGAAGTTCGTAGGAGGATCACAGAGTTGAGAGTTATGGATCTAGAGGGAAGGGGATGCATACAGTTCCAGAACCAAGACAAGTGCTAGGAGTGGTGTGCTTCCTTGAGCTTTCTGCAGACTTACGACACTTACAAAGTCACAGGGTGTGCAAATATCTAGAGTAAGGGGCTGATGGGCGTTATGCATGAGTTAGGAAACTGGACTAATCAGACTAACGAAGGGTTGTGGTGACCACAGTTCTAGCATGTGCCCTAAAAGAGAGTTGTTGGTGCTTACAGAACTGCATCTGCAAAAGGAAACAGAAG
The DNA here is from genome assembly GCF_020740685.1 of Jaculus jaculus. NCBI lineage: Eukaryota > Metazoa > Chordata > Mammalia > Rodentia > Dipodidae > Jaculus > Jaculus jaculus. The sequence continues at coordinate 305,572,775 of NC_059102.1, forward strand.
ATCTGTTGAAGTTGGGAGAAAGGCTGTTTGTCTCATGCTTCTGGAAAAAGTGGCCACAGTGATTTAGTGTGACTTTCCTATTTCCTCAGGAAGAGGGAAAGAAGTGGATTCTTTGGGCTTAAAAGAAACACTTTTTCTTTCTCTGCTCACATGTTCAACATAGAACACTGCTATAACCAGATATGAAGGAAGTTTTCCTCATACACTGTGCAGTTTACCAGCAGATACCAATGAGATGTCTCATTTCCATCAGTCCATACTCAGAAACTGCAAACGTGATAAATGACATGAGGAATTGCAGTTCAGGAGACTAAGCTTTAGATGGCTTTGAGTCAGTGTTCCAAAAAATACAGGGAAAATGAAATGTTGAGCAGGTACAGGGGATATGGAACTGACTAAACATAAAGGAAAGAATGTATAAAAAGTATGTTCAATAACCAAGATGATAATGTCTAACAGGAAAAATATTGGTTGTAGAATCTGTTTTAGTTTACAGATGACACAGAAAACTCAGGCGATACAAGATCCATTAATATAACAATAGCCAACTGCCCACCATAAGATATTCCACTACAACCACATCAGCCAGAACCCATGAGAACTTGCAGAGAAAGCTGTGACATGAGTTCTGCTCCTATTGTTAGCCTGACAACCAGCTCCAGGGGAATGGAAACAGACTTTATGGTGAATCAAAACACACTGAATCATAAACCCAAAGGCTATAGGCACCTTATCCTCCTAGTACACTAAAAACAGACTGCTAACAGACCTGCTAAGGTTCAGGGATCATTGAGGAAGACTGTAAGAGCCTCAGGGAGGATGGAAATACACTGAGGCATAGCCCTATTCCCCTAAAGAGACTGAGACCTTAATTACCCAACAGTGAACATCAACAACCCCACTGAGGAGAGCCCTCAGGGAAAGTAGGACCAAGGGAGATGGAATATAAGATTACAAGCTTTGTCAAAAATTTTTTTCAAAAAAATTAAAAAAAAAAAAAGAAAACAAGGGCTGGAGAGATGGCTTACTGGTTAAGGCACTTGCCTGCAAAACCTCATGACCCAGGTTTGATTCCCCAGTACCCATGTAAAGCCAGATGCATGCATCTGTAGTTCATTTGCAGTGGCTAGAGGCCCTGGCATGCCCATTCTCTCTTTCTCTAATAAATACATAAATTAAATAAAGAAGATTTTAGAAAAAGATTCAGACCAGGCCCTGGTGCATGCTAGGCAAGCACAGTATTAACTGAGCCACATCCCCAGCCCAATGGGAGTAACTTTTATTACAGTATTTGGGTTTTGTACAGAGCTACTAAATCTCCTGGTTTGTCCTTGGCAATCATACTACTTTTCATTGCTCATAAGAAGCTCCATGGACGGTGTCTGAGTTTATGGTTAGGAGGTAAGTTCAGGCATATGTGAGTACAGGGGAATCAAACCTGAGTCCTCAGGCTTCCCAGGTAATCGCCTTAACCACTAAGCAATTTCTTCAGACCCCCCGCTCTTTTGTTGAGGAAGAATCTTACTCTAGCTTGAACTGACCTGGAATTTACAATGTAGTCTCAGGCTGGCCTTGAACTCACAGAGATCCTCCTATCTCTGCCTCCCATGTGCTGGGATTAAAGGCGTGTGCCACCACATCTAGCTCCTGGATTGAATTGTCAGCATTGAACAAACCAGGTTTACACAATCCCAGCACTGGATAGGTGGAGGTGGGCAGATCAGAAATTCAGTCATCTTTAGCTCTGTAGTGAGTTGGAAGATGGTCTGGGCTATGTGTGATACTGTCTCCAAGAAAAGATGAAGTCCACTCCTGTCACCAGTATCACTCAGGAAATTGAGTTAAGGGCTATGTATCAGGAATGTAGTTGACTGAAAATTTTATATGGTAGATCACTTGTGCCAGAACCTTCTAAAACAGTGGGTTATAGATACATATATATTTTAAACAAACTGAGTCTGTTTGAACATGCACATACTTTTTTCTGGCCATTATCCCTGACCAACTCAGCATAACAGCTCCTTACATAGCATTTATGTTGCATTAAGTGAGGCCACTGTAAGGATGGTAAGGGAGAATATACATAATTTATATGTAAATGCTGTGTCACTTTAAAAAAAATTTTATTAACATTTTCCATGATTATAAAAAAATATCCCATGGTAATTCCCCCCCACACTTTCCCCTTTGAAATTCCATTCTCCATCATATTACTTCCCCACCTCAATCATTGTACTTACATATATACAATATCAACCTATTACTGTGTCACTTTTATAAAAGGCACAAATATCCTCAGGTTTTGATATTATTAGGTATGACATGGGCAGTCTTGGAACACATGACCCATAGATTCCAAGGAACAGCTGTATTTTTTTCTTTTTCTTTTTGTTCTTTCTTTCTTTTTTCCTTTCTTTCTTTTTTTCTTTCTTTCTTTTTTTTTTTTTTTTGATTGTGCACTGGGACTGGCTCAGGTTGGGGCACCTAACAAGAATCCCAAGAAATAGTTTCTGCCTGCAAAAACTGGGGAAGCCAAGCTCACTGTCAGGCACCAGCATCAATAAAAACAAGGAGTGACAGAGTGAAGGGTTAGGGAGGAGGGCAGTGTGTCAGGAGGATGAGGCCACTTGTCTGGGAAGCTGCAGGAAGTGCTTAGCTGGATGCCAGAAACTGAAATAGCCAGCCCCTAAATAATATCTTTTCCTCTGCCAGGGGGAAGGGGCATTATGCTAGGTTGAAAGTTCCTGTGGTGTAGGGAAAGGATGCAAGGGCTGGACATGTGGAGGTGACAGAAGCAGCAGATTCCCTGTCTTCCTGATTGGACTGTTGTGGCCCAAGAGAAAATACATTGTTATACCATCAGAAGTACGAACAGAAGGAATCGAACATTGCTGTTAAATTTGTATCTAACTTGGAATTTCATGGCTAATAGAACAATATGCTGATTTTGCTTCACTTTTCTGTGTGTGTGTGAGATAGGAGAGTCTATGCATCTAGCTTCTAGAATTATGATTCTAATACTAATAGCTGGCATTCAACAAGCACTTATTGTGTGCTAGGTACCTGTTTTGAATGACTACATCAGAAATATAGACGGATTCTCTCTCTTTGTCTCTAATAAATAAATTTTAAAAATATTTTAAAACAGGGGGACTAGAGAGGTAGCTTAGTGGTTAAGGCATTTGCCTGTGAAGACTAAGGACCTAGGTTTGATTCTCTAGGTCTCCCATAAGCCAGATGCACATGGTGGCACATGCATCTGGAGTTTGTTTGCAGTGGCTGGATACCCTGGCACACCCATCTATCTCTCTCCCTCTGTCTCTAATAAGTAAAAAAAATAACTATTAAAAAATCTAAGGGCTGGAGAGGCTTAGCAGTTTAGCGCTTGCCTGTGAAGCCTAAGGACCCCGGTTCGAGGCTCGATTCTCCAGGACCCACGTTAGCCAGATGCACAAGGGGGCGCATGCGTCTGGAGTTCATTTGCAGTGGCTGGAAGCCCTGGTGCGCCCATTCTCAATCTCTCTCCCTCTATCTGCCTCTTTCTCTGTCTGTCGCTCTCAAATAAATAAATAAAGATGAACCAAAAAAATTTAAGAAATATAGATGGACACATTTGTGTTTTCCCACAATGTTATAATTTATTGAATATCAATAAATTTACAAGGTATGTTGGTTTTGCTTGCTACAGTTTACCAAGTAATCCCAGTGTTTTTGCATTGTATGGTGGTTGGCAATCACACCTTCTTTTGTCCCAATTTTATGTACTACTTTAATTCTCAGATCACACATTTACACTTCATACAGTAATATGTGTGTGTGTTCAGATATTTTGCCCAACAGTGCCCTGACTCATGCACCAGGTGGCTAGATGATGGGTCACTGGGGTCATTCCCATCACAGTATTACTTAGGTCCTCCTTCTTTTATGGGATCTATGTGGTTTATCTTTTGTCAGTTTACTGATTTGATATGTTGATGGGCCTGGTTTTTTTGACCTAGTTGCAATATGTCTGTGTGTTCCAAATATACTTCAGTCACTTTATAGCTAGCACCTTTGTGCTGGAGGAATGTCATTTATCAGTCTGAGCCTCACGGTTTGTGCGAAACAGGTCTCTGCAGAGACAAGATGTAGTCAGTATGCCTCTGCATTTGCATTCAGAATGAATCCAAGTGCTGTTCTGCCACATGGAATCACCTAGTGCAGGAAATAGCCTAAAAGCCACTGTGTCACTCATTGTAGAGCAGGGCACAGCCTGATTTTCTCATGTCATATTCACCACAGGAACTGTCATGCAGACACTGCTGTCATCATCATTCATTCAGAGGGGAAATCGAGGTCCAGAAAGTTTTTTTTTTTTTTTTTTGGTTTTTGGAGGTGGGGTCTCACTGTAGCTCAGATTGGCCTGGAATTCACTATATAGCCTCAGGGTGACCTAGAACTCACAAAGATCCTCTTATCTCTGCCTTCTGAGTGAGTGGGGGATTAAAGGCACGGCACCACGCCCAGCTTTTCAGAAAGCTTGATTACAAGTCCAGGCCTGACCTATATGCTTCTGGAGACTGCGCTCCCTTCTGCTGGGCTCTGTTGCTTCCACTGTTTGTACCCAAGGGTCGTATCTGCGCATGCCCTGTCCTAAGGAGCTCGGGTGTGTGCAGAACACTCTGTGCTGGAAGACAGGCCTCTCAGGCTGATTGAGGTGGAAAAGGGAGGGGCTGGGAGGAGGAAGTGTGAGGGTTTAAGAGGAAGAAACAGGAAAATCCTAAATTGTGACTTATAACAGAGGGAGTATCTGTCTGGCTAGCAGTGATCTCATAAACACAGTGATCTCTACAGACTCCCCTCATCACTGTTTCATTCCATAGAGGCTATTGGATAAAATGGAAAGGCATTACAGTTTAAGTTAGATATTCACAATGTTGCATGTTAAGATAAAAGCCCTGACAAGTCCAAGAAAAATAGAATGAAATTTCAAGTAACCTACCCCTTCCCTAATATCTGTGACTCAGGAATGAGGGGAAAGAGTTCAACACTTCCCTTTTTCCAAAGATTTAATGCCATTCTCCTTGCTTACTTTATCAGTCATTCCTTCCCAGAGGCCCATCTACATGTGTTTGTACTGGCTTGTCACTAGGGAACACCCTGTTGTAGCAGGATTGGTAAGGGGCTGTGTTCCCTGGAAGCAGTTTTTGTCTGTAGTGCTTCAGCGAGGCAGACTAAAGGGGGTTTTACTCTTCTGCTGTTGGGAGTTTGCCATTTTTATGCTTTGGAAATATTTCTCTATCATATTGATTACTATTAAAATGTATTTATTTGTGCACTTGCATGTGTGTGCGTGCGCCCATGCGTGGGCATGCTGGGGTGTTTTGTTGCTGCAATGAATCTCAGGTGCATGGCCACTTTTTGCATCTGCCTTATGTGGATGGCCTGGGAATTGAGCCCTGGCTGACAGGATTTGAAAACTAGTGCCTTTAACCACTGAGCTGTCTTCCCAGCCCCAGTGACACATCCCCTTCAGCAAGGCTTCACCAGCTAGAGACTGAGTATGAGGCTTACTCACAGATACATGGGGACACTTTATATCCAAACCACTACAAGTGGGAACAAGTATAGCTAGAAAAACTAAGACGAGGTATGCCCCCCAAATTTACTAATTAAATTTGTGTTAGTTAACTGATATACTGGGTATAGTGGCTCATGTCTTTTATTTATTTTTTAAATTAGTTTTATACTCAGTGAATACAGTCAAGTTGGTACCATTGTTATCCTCCTCCCTGTCCTCCCCCCTCCACATGGACCCTTCTTGTTGGAGTATATGGGTCATGCATTGTGAGGTTAGCCATCACTTATGGGTAGGAGGAAATGTCTCAGTGTATCATGACCCAAAATGTAGCTCTGACATTCTTTCTGCTCCCTCTTCTGCAAATTTCCCTGAGCCATGCTGGGTTTATTTTAGGTGGTTCATGTCTTTTATGTCAGCTCTTGTGAGGCTGAGGTAGGAGTATTTCCATGAGTTCAAGGCCAGTCTAAGCTCAGAGTAAGTTCCAGATCAGCCTGGGCTACAGTGAGACCTTGCCTCAAAAAAAACATCAAAACCAAATTTATTGATTTATGAGGCAAAGTATAAATAACAAATGGTATCCCTTTGGTTAGTAGTTCTTACTTTACTTTTATTTGTATACAAATTAAGTGAAAATATGGAAACATATGTATTCCTAATGAAAAAAATATATCCTACAGTTTTCACTGTTCTATAGTTCTTAAAATTTTCAGTCCCTCTGTATGTTACTATCAGGCCAGCCACTGCATTTTTGTTGTTGTTGTTGTTTGTTTTTTGAGGTAGGGTCTCGCTCTGGCCATGGCTGACCTGGAATTCACTATGTAGTCTCAGGGTGGCCTTGAACTCATGGCAGTCCTCCTACCTCTGCCTCCCAAGTGCTGGGATTAAAGACGTGCGCCACCACGCCCGGCCCAACCAGTGTCTGTACCGCTGCCAACCCCGTGGAATGCCAGTTTGCACACTGAAGCTATCGTTGGAAAACAAAGACATAGTCACCTTGTGCCCAAGAAACTGAGGCCCATCTAGCAAAGCTTAGACAAGCAGTCAGACTTCATAAACTATCACTTGGCAAGTGCCATTTCCTGTCTCCCGCCATTTACTTTCTCATTGGTTTTCCCTTTGCCCTCAGGAAAACCTCAAATTTGTTTCCTTAGTATGGACTAAAAATATCCAAATCAATTAGATTCTCAAAAGTTCTTGGGCTGGAGAGATGGCTTAGCGGTTAAGCGCTTGCCTGTGAAGCCTAAGGACCCCGGTTCAAGGCTAGACTCCCCAGGACCCACGTTAGCCAGATGCACGAGGGGGCGCACGCATCTGGAGTTCGGTTTGCAGTGGCTGGAGGCCCTGGCGCGCCCATTCTCTCTCTCTCTATCTGCCTCTTTCTCTCTCTCTCTCTCTGTCACTCTCAAATAAGTAAAAATTAAAAAAAAAAAAGTTCTTCACACTTGGGCTGGAGAGATGGCTTAGCGGTTAAGCGCTTGCCTGTGAAGCCTAAGGACCCCAGTTCGAGGCTCGGTTCCCCAGGTCCCACGTTAGCCAGATGCACAAGGGGGCGCACGCATCTGGAGTTCGTTTGCAGAGGCTGGAAGCCCTGGCGCGCCCATTCTCTCTCTCTCCCTCTATCTGTCTTTCTCTCTGTGTCTGTCGCTCTCAAATAAATAAATAAAAAATTTAAAAAAATATTAAAAAAAAAAAGTTCTTCACACTGACCTCCTGCCCCAGCCCTGCTCTCCCTGCTCTCATCACTACTGGACTAGAGCACTCACAATCCCGCAGCTGCTCTTCCTCTCCTCTAGCTGCGGACCTTACCTCCACCCTCCTTCCTGGGCACTTACTGTCTTCTATCCTTCAGGTGTCAGCTCGCCTCAGCTCTACTCCAAAGCCCTCCACCACCAACACAAAATGGCATATCACACATATTATTTTTCTGTCCAAGTTGTCTTCTGCCTAATTCTCTATTGGGATCCTGTTTTATTCCAATCATAGATCTGGTGAATTTGCATGGAATAGTGTCTGGATGCTGAGGAATGTCCTGCATCAGCCTCACCTGTTACCCCAGTGCTTGTCACATGACCTAAGCACATGAAGGAAGAATGGGAACACCAGGATTTCTGACATTTAGTAATTGTTGCAGTCAGGTTCACATCGCTGGTAGAAATCACTCAACCAAGGGCAGCTTGTGGGAAAAAGAGGTCTATTTTGGCTTACAGGCTCAAGGGGGAAGCACCATGATGGCAGGGGAAAATGATGGCATGAACAGAAGGTGGACATCAGCCCCTGGCCCACATGTGGTGGACAATAGCAACAGGAGAGTGTTCTAAACAATGGCTTGGGGACACTGAATATAACACCCATAAGCCCACCCCCAACAATACACTGCCTCCAGGAGGCTTTAATTTCCAATTGCCAGCAGCTGGGGAACCTAGCATTCAGAACACCTAAGTTTATGGAGGACACCTGAATCAAACCACCACAGTAACAATCACAATTCAGTGTGTGATTGCTGTCATGCAACATTTAACAGTTGTTTTGTATTATAGACATGAATGCATTTTTAATCCTTGTCAACACTGATAAAACCCTCAGCTTCAAAAAGTGAACTCATGCTTAGTTCATTATGGATGAAGTCTTTGACATAGAGAATGTAGTTCTCTTTGGAGCTACTGCTGAGTTTGAATCTGGACCCTTTGGAACTTCTTCCCTAGGAGTTACTCATATATGAAATCCAGGTCTTCTCAAAGGAAATATCACAGGAATATTTATAGATCTTAAAGAAAATATGCAGTCTGAAAGATAACCTTTTACTTTTGGAATGTTCACATAGCATTTTGTTTTCCCTTAAATAAACATGAAAAGTTTGCTGAAGGAGAATATTTTTGTATAATATATGCAAGAAGAAAGTTCTTATACTAGTTTAAATTATTTGTTGACATCTATGACTAAGTTTTTTTTTTTTTTTTTTTTTTTTTGAGGTAAGGTATCTTTCTAGCCTAAGCTGACCTGGAATTTACCATGTACTTTCAGGTTGGCCTTGAATTCACAGCAATCATACTACCTCGGCTTCCCAAATGCTGGGATTAAAGGCATATGCCACCATGCCCAGTTATAAGTAAGTTTTAAGTAGATATTCTGAGCAAAAAACCAGTATAAAGAGTTTCATGCACTCTAGCAGCCTCAATGTGAATTGCATAAACAACAACCCAGTAATCAAGTTTGCTTTAATACTTTTGTGGAATGAAATATCAATTTAATGATAGCTTGTTGTTTCCAACTTTTACCACCATATAGCCATATTAAATATTTAGACTGACATTTTGATATACTGTACTATAATTATTGTCACTATTTTAGTGTGTCATAATCATTATAGTGCCACCAAACACATAATTTTATTTTTGTAACTTTCAATTTTGAGCACCGATTTATATAGTTCCTTCCTCATTGAACATTATTGCTTAAGACTTCATTTTTTTTCTGTTTGTTTGTTTATCTATAACATTTAAAAAGCTGTCTTAAATATAGAGAAAAGTTCTATGGTTAAAGGATTTTCCCTCTTGAGTCATTTGTTAATAGGTGACATATGCCATTACCCCTGAATACTTTAGCATGCATTTTCTGCAAGTGAGAACATTCTACGTAATGACAGCATAAATAATCAGAAACTTAAACTTTGTACCCAGTATCATTTGATACATTCCCTTCATCTTGTGAACTTGCATATATACTGTACATTATAGGAAAATGACCTCACTAAGATACAAGGATTTCACACAGCCCTTACCCCCTCAAGCCTGGATCCATGTGACATGTTGCTAACAGAGGGCCTAAGGGAGGATACATATGACCGACCAGCTAGAAATGGGGTCTGTATCATTTGAGGACATAGCTGTGGGCTTCATCTGGCAGGAGTGGCAGGAGATGAATGCTGCTCAGAGGACCCTCTACAAGGGTGTGATGCTGGAAAACTATAACACCTGGTGTTCTTGGTATAGTGCATGACCAAGCCGAAGTTGATCTTCAAGTTGGAGCATGTATTTGGGCCATGGAGGACATCAGAAGCCTCAATTTGGAGCCTCTTAGTTACTGACTCAATGAACAACTTCCACAAAAATCAAAAGAGCCATTTGTGACAAGGTAGGATCTTAAGACAAGGTGGAAAGACCAACAGCAAGGGTTTGTGGGGAAAGGCTGTCTAAGGACCCATTACTCCTGGTATTTGAGGCTTAACCTAGAGAAGCTGTCGCTACTGGGCCATCTGTTTAGAATGGGTCATGTGCAGTGGGAGTGGGGCTGTCATGATTAATCTCTCACATGTGCCTTCCATCCTGTGTTCTTCATCAGTACTGTGTTTGGGTTCCAATCCTTGGGATACCAACCTTCTCATGTTGGAGGCGAGCAGAAAGATCAGGTGTTGGGTCTCATCATTGTGGTTTACAGTGTACCCACTGTACAATCAGTCCTTGCCTTGGGCACCAGGGACAAAGCAGTGAACACGACTCAGAGTCCTTGTCCTTGTGCAGTAAGCAGTCTAGTGGGGAGCACAGTGAATGTGATCAACAGGTCAGCGTGCCCTAGCTTCATCCTCTCCTACCCCTGAGCAGAGGGGGACAAGGGGCTTTACTGCCCCTTCATTAGTAACTCCCCAGTGTCACTGCTCAGGTACAATCCACATAGTACCAGGCAGCTGAAGAGCACGCGGAGCCTGTTTGATCTGGAGCACCTGGTATGTGTCTCCACCGAAGCCTGGGGTGGTGGGACTGGAGAGGTCCCATGCAGTTTCTATGGAGGCTGATCTAGGTGCTTCTTGGGCCAACTGTCCCCACCCCCCAAAGTCCCTTAGTGGGCTATCTCCCAGTCCCTAAATGCAGATGAAATCCAGGACAGCCCTAGTCAATATCAGTCCTGAAATAACCACTCCTGGACCCTGTATCACCCTGCAAGTGCAGGCCTCTCTAACAGCATGTGAGGTACCATGGCTCACAGCACCTACGTCTCACTGTTTCCCCTGCAGCAATGGTGGCCTGTCTACCTTATGCTTAACTGAGTACAACAAGGCAGGGAACCCAGTGACTGGACCAGAATATTCTAAGGAATGCCTAGATAGGACATAGACGTTACAATGGCAGGGTGTCTTCTCACTCCTGGCAGAACTTCAAGCCTTTGTTCAAGAAGTTGGTTTAGCGGGTATGGCACTTGCCTGCAAAGCCAAAGGACCCAGGTTGGAGTCTCCAGGACCCACATAAACCAGATGCATAAGGTGGTGCATGCATCTGGGGCTTGTTTTCAGTGGCTGGAGGTCTTGTGGTATCCATTCTTTCCCTCTCTCTCTTTTGCTCCCTTTTCTCTCTTTCTCACATAACATAAATAAAAATATAAATACACTAAAATAAAATACAAAAGAGCTGTTCTATAAAGTGCTTGTCTCATATGTATCTATCAAAGACACAGGACTCATAGGTTCATATTCAAAGAACAGGATAACTGGCCAGATGACAGTTACTGGAAGGAATGGGATAGACATACAGAGCTATGGAAGCTCAGTATCTGTGTGTATGCAGCATGCATGTGCGTTTGCATGATTAAGGTTTTAGTTGGCCATGTTCTGCAGAACATGTGATCATGGTGTGTGGGAGAATCTCCAAAATCTGGGAGGCTCCTCAGGAACAGAGGGTTCAGAGAGGCACGCAGATTTTTTTTTTCTCTCCCATATTCTGGATCAGTTTGCAATTTTCTGCAAGGTATCTGAGCCCTCTTTGGGCCTCAGTGATAGGCTGAGTTTGATTTATTTTGGTCCCCAAAAGCAAACTGTAATTACTTTAAAGACCACTACAGCTGGCTGATCCCTGCATAAACTTCTGCAAGAAGAATGGATGCAGTTGTGGTGGAATACAAGGTGTGGCTCCAGATGAACTTGCCCCAGCTCTGGCTGCCATAGGCAGTAACCTTGCTGGGTAAGGGCCATGCCCTTTCCCTGTGCTCTGATATCTACCTAGCACTGCACCAGGCCACATAGTTAGACTGAAGGAATACATCCTCCATGCACTTGGGACAAATCCACCAAGCTCTCATGAGCATGGGGGAGGGTTTTGTTCCCTAGAGTCATGGATGTGGACCCAAGGAGCAAGCAACCTTGCACTTCTCTGTGTTCTTTATTCTTACAGCATTTACTGAGCACTCTTTTGAGACAGGCTCTTGGCTAGCAGAGGAGCCCAAGTTAGTGATGTAAAATTGCATGTACAGTGTATAAGTGATGAGGAGCTGGGCAGACGGCTCAATGGGTAAGAGCTCTTGACGTGTGTTGCAGTCAGGTTTGCATTGCTGGTAGAAATCACCCAACCAAGAGCAGCTTGTGGGAAAAAAGAGGTTTATTTTGGCTTACAGGCTTGAGGGGGAAGCTCCATGATGGCAGGGGAAAATGACAGCATGAGCAGAGGATGGACATCACCCCCCTGTCCAACATAAGGTGGACAATAGGAACAGGAGAGTGTGCCACACACTGGCATGGGGAAGCTGGCTATAATGCCCATAAGCCTACCCCCAACAATACACCGCTTCGAGGAAGCATTAATTCCCAAATCAGCTGGGACCTAGTATTCAGAACATTTGAGTTTATGGGGTACGCCTGAATCAAACCACTACAACATGTAAGCATGAGGGCCTGATTAACCCTGAGTTCAATTCCCTAGCAACAGAGTAAACATGTGGGCATGGCCACACATACCTGTAACTCAGTCCTATGGGCAGCAGCAACTGGAGAATTGCTTGAGCTCATGGGCCAGCCAGTGTGACCGAAAATGTCAGTGTCAAGGTCAGTGAGAGGCTGTTTTTCAAGGAAACAAAGCAGAAGAATGATAAGGAAATGGACCCGAGGTCTTCTTCTGGCCTCTGTGTGTGCATGCCCCTGCACACACACTCGCATACACCACACACAGAAGCCTGATGTGATCATTGTCACCATCATCTCCTTCATCACCACCATTTCTCAGTTGTGGGATGATGCCTGGTGCAAATGGCAGCTCATGGTTTTCTTTCTTTCTTTCTTTTTTAAAAGTTTATTTATTTATTTGCAAGCAGAAAGAATTAGAGAAAAGAGAGACAGGCAAGGAGACATTGGGAATGACAGGGTCTCCAGCCATTGCAAATGAATCCCAGATGAATGTGCTACTTTTTGCATTTGGCTTTATGTGGGTACTGGAGAATTGAACCTGGGTAGTTAGGCTTTGCAGGCAAATGCCTTAACTACTAAGCAATCCCTCTAGCCCATGGTTATGGGCCTGAAGATCGATTTCTAGAACCCCTATCGCTTTGTGACAACTTCTTTTCTGTGAAGCTTGCTTGCCATGATTCCGTTTCCTGGAATGTGTATGTATGGTATGGCTGTGGCTTCTCTGCTCCACCAAGGGAGGAAAAATCCTCTCCATTTTATTTCCTTGGTGTGTGGTTTCCCACCATGGTGACAGTTGTTTGAACTTAACGCCTGATGGAGTAAGAGAGAAAATTGTCATGCCAGAGCCTCAGCCACCACAATTGAACTCCAGACGCTTGAGTCACATAGTGTGCATGTGAGACCTTGTGCTTATGTCACTTTTGTGTGTCTGGCTCACATGGGATCTGGAGAGAGATCGAACATGGGTCCTTAGGCTTCACAGGCAATCACCTTAACCACTCAGCCATTTCTCCAGCCTGGAGAAATGCTTTCAGGAAAGCCAGTGTCCTGTTATCCTGTGTGTCAGACAGGAAGAGCAGCCTAGTATCCCTGGATTTCATCTTGTCTGCCTGGCTTTAGGCCCTGTGTTTTTCCCAGCCAGGCTTTGCTTCCTATAGGATTGTCTCTGGCAAAAATATAAACGAATGAATAAACATATAAAGTGAATGGATCTGGTGCCCCCTGGTGTTGGGATTCCTCAAAACATTCCATGGTTCACATGCTGGCCCTAAGGGGTGCTCCTGGCATCTTGTCTCTCCACAACCCGCCCTCCCCGCAAAGCCATTCCCTCAGGCTCTCTAGAGGGATATGGGCATAGGTCCTTGTTTCTGAGCATCCACTCCATTTTACAGGCGGCATGCTTTCCTTCTGTGCGCAGCCCTATCTGAGGCTTTGCCTAGAATGGCATCTTTGAGACAGGAGCTGTCCCTGACTTGCTGAGGCACAGTATGAACACGATGAGCTTCCATGTGGGAGAAAACCCGAGTAGGCCTGGGCCTTTTACACCATTAAATGGTAGTGTGTGAAGTAATGGGAGGGCAGATGAATTAATAAGTTAGGAAATTTGGAGAGTTCCCAGCCAGGAATGGCCTTATTTACACTGGAAGAAAGGGTTGTGTCAAACTTCCTGTTGTGTTGTTGGAGTCAGTCTGCAATATGAACACATTCTCTTTCTTGAAACCGGTTTTGCTGTCTTTATTTCTTATTTTATTTTTGTTTATTTGAGAGAGAGAAAGAAGAGGAGAGGAGAGGAGAGGAAAGGAGGGAAGGAGAAGATGCAAATTAAGTCTGGAGAAGCACTTGTCTAGCAAGGGCCTTGGTTTATTTCTCAGGACCACAAAAATTTGCAAATTAAATACCATAAAGACAAGCCAGGTACAGTGACATATACCTATAACCCCAGCTTTTGAGAGACTGAGTCAGGAGGATTGCCATGAGTTCAAAGTCAGCCTTGGCTACCAAGTGAGTATCAGGCCAATCAGAGCTACATGAGACCAAGTCTCAAAAAGGGCTCAAACAAACTGCTTAGCAGTTAAGGCATTTGCCTTCAAAGCCTAATGACCTGGGTTTGATTCTCCAGTACCCATGTAAAGCCAGATGTACAATGTGGCTTATATATCTGGAGTTTGGAGTCTGACACTACATAGTAAATTCCAGGTCAGCCTGAGCTACAGTGAGACCCTACCATGAAAAACCAACCAACCAGCCAAACAAACAAACAAACAAACAAAACAAAACAAAACAAAACACCTGAGGATAGATACTATAAAGAAAAGCTTATTTAGGGCTGTGGTTCTGAAGGTTCATGAGCCTGGTACCAACATCTGCTTGCTTCACTATGGACCTCATGGCAGATAGTGCAATGGTGGGAGTGTGTGTGTGTGTGTGTGTGTGTGTGTGTGTGTGTGTGTGTGAAAGGAGAGGAGGGAGAGCACAACTGGTGCAACAGATAGCAAGAGACCAGGGAGAGCCAAGCTTGCTCATGTCACAACCATCTCCTCTATAGGAATTCCCTCACTCCTACAAGATTTGACCCACTTTTGAGAGACATTATTAGCCCATTCATGACAATAGAGACCTCATGACCTAATTAACTCCTACTCAGCCCCACCTATTAAGTGTTCCCACACTTCAACAACACACCCCTCACTGGGGGACCAAGTGTCTCAGCCAGCATGTGGAGATAGAAAACAGATCAAGGTGGCACTTGCTTTTAATCCTAGCGGAGGTAGGAAGATCACAGTGAGTTTCAGGTCAGTCTGGGACTATAGAGTGACTTGCAGATCAGCCTATGGTAGAGTGAGACCACAAAATACCCATCACCCCCCCAAAAGGAAGCAGATCTATAGTTGCCTTGGGCTTGAGGTGCTGGAATGGGGAAATACAGGTGCAAATGGACACAAGGGAAGTTTTCTGGGGTGACTGTACAGATGGTTGACAACCACATAAATTTACCAAAACTTGTCAAACTTTATGCTTAATGTGGGTGAATTGTATGGTCAATTATACCTCAATAGAGTGGTTAAATATCTCTATGCCAGGTTGGAGAGATGGCTTAGTTGTTAAGTGCTTGCCTGTGAAGTCTAAGGACCCCGGTTCAAGGCTCAATTCCCTAGTACCCATGTAAGCCAGATGCACAAGGTAGCACATGCATCTGGAATTCATTTGCAGTGACTGGAAGCCATGGTACACTTGTTCTCTCTTTCTCTCTCTCTCTCTGTTGCTCTCAAATAAATAAATAAAAATAAACAAAATTTTGAAAAAATCTCCATGTAGTACTTAAAAGAATTTAGAGACATGAATCAAATCATGCCCCTTATGTTTACAACACCTATCATAGGTTAAGCCAGACTCGCCTCCAGGGGCTTGATCTGTTTGGCTTTGATCTTCAGGTCTTCCCCTGGCCATCTCCTGCTGTAGCAACGTAACATGCTTGTTTTGGCCTCTAGGACCTCCTTTACCAGCTGGCCTTCTGGGATGTCCTTGATCCTCTATCCTATTTGAAGAGCTATTTTTATTTGTCTCTGCCTCAACAACCCAGTCTTTTTTCTTTCTTTCTTTCTTTTCTTTTTTTTTTTGATTTTTCCATGTAGGGTCTTGCTCTAGCCAAGTCTGACCTGGAATTCAATCTGTAGTTTCAGGCTGGTCTTGAACTCACAGTGATCCTTCTACCCCAGCCTGCTGAGTGCTGGGATTAAAGGCATCTTCCACCATGCCCAGCAACAAGCTCTTTTTGGTTAAGTTAGGTTACTTTGTCATTCCCTCACTGTATTTTCCTTGAAAGTATATCTCACAATCTGTAATTATATCTTTACTCTGTAATAATTTGTTTAATTTCTACCATCTTTCTACTTGAATATCAGTTCTAGGAGAACAGAGATCACACCTATTATATATATTCATTTCCAGTAGCTATATGCCAATATTTAGTTGGCTGACATAAACAAGATAGTTTATCTAGTTACTCAGGATTCCCAAACAAAGTATACTGCTATAATAAAAATGAAAACATGGAGCCAGAGGGATGGATTAGCAGTTAAAACACTTGCCTATGAAGTCTAAGGACCCACGTTTGATTCCTCAGTACCCACATAAGGCAGATGTACAAGGTGTGCATGTGTCTAGAGTTTGCTGTGCAGTGGCTGGAGGTCCTGGCATGCCATTTTTATCTCTCCATCTGCTTTTCTCTCTCTCTCTCTCAAATAATAAATAAATTAAAAATAAAAAATTTAAAAATGAAAACACTCCACTGAAGCAGTCTCCCTCCTCCTCCTTTTTTCTTCCTCCCTTTCACAGTTGAGCAATTGGAAACATGAGCTAAGAAACTTCCAGGCTACAGAGATTGCAGGAAAGTATATAGGATAGAAGTTTGAGTTCTCTCAATTCCCCAAATATTTGTGTACATATAAGCTGAATTGGTTATCAAAGTGCAGAGACACTTCCTCAACTGAGCACATAGCTATAGGGAGACAAACTCTTGCTAAAAGCTGCCTTGAGAGGAGTAGCTTTCAGGGAAGAGCTCTGAAGTATATGCAGCAGCCCTCCCAGAACATCAGTGCCTGCTTACTTGCATCCGGCTATTTTGGTCTCTCAGATAATTGCTTTCAGTGACTTGTGCCATCAGCTAACATGCTGAACAACACTGTAGGACATACCATCATTGTGAATTTATTGTATCTATAAAGTATTCTACACCAGCCCATGTTTACTTTAAATATTTACTTCCTCATAAGGGCTTCAGACTTGAATATCTAGCTACTCCGGGGGTATCTTCACTTGTATGTAGAACCAGGAATGAGAATAAGCAAAGTGACTGAGTTTTGCATTTACTCATTGAGTCATTTCCTATTAGAGTTTGTGGGAATGGTGTCTTATAATTTTTTTAAGCAGAGTATCATTTTCACCAATAAAATATTGGCAGGTAGGTACTTCAATACGAAAACTATTGTTATATTGTGTGTGTAGGCTACAGAAAGCAATACTTTAGATTTTCCTCTAATTGATCAAATATCTGGTTATTTGACTAATACCTGAGACAATAAGTGGCAAGAAACCCTGATATAGATCGATTCCTCACTGGAGACTGTGTGTCTCCTCCTGAAAATAGGTACACTGTAGAGGTGAGAGAAATCCCCTCCACTACTCTCTGTTTCTATATGGGCTTTTTGATGGGGTCCAGAAATTGAGTTAATACAAGAGCTCATTAGCAAGAGAGAAGGCTACTAGCTATATTAGTTTACACATACAGGGGGATCTTCACAAAAGAGTAGTCTGAAGAAATGACCAGCACATGATGATTTAATATATTTTATTTTATTTTTTTTTCTTTTCACAGTTTTTATAAACAGTTTCCATGATTATAAAATATATCCCATGGTAATACCCTCCCCCCCAGCACTTTCCCCTTTGAAATTCCATTCTCCATCATATTACCTCCCCATCTCAATCATTGTACTTACATATATACAATACCAACCTATTAAGTACCCTCCTCCCTTCCTTTCTCTTCCCTTTATATCTCCTTTTAAACTTACTGGCCTCTGTTACTAATTATTTTCCTTCTCATGCAGAAGGCCAAGCATCCGTAGCTAGGATCCACATATGAGGGAGAATATGTGATGCTTGGATTTCTGGGCCTGGGTTACCTCACTTAGTATAATCTTTTCCAGATCCATCATTTTTCTGCAAATTTCCTAACTTCATTTTTCTTTACCGCTGAGTAGAACTCCATTGTATAAATGTGCCACATCTTCATTATCCACTCATCAGTTGAGGGATATCTAGGCTGGTTCAATTTCCCAGCTATTATAAATTGAGCAGCAATAAACATGGTTGAGCACCTACTTCTAAGGAAATGAGATGAGTCCTTAGGATACATGCCTAGGAGTGCTATAGCTGGGTCATATGGTAGATCAATCTTTAGCTGTTTTAGGAACCTCCACACTGATTTCCACAATGGCTGGACCAGATTGCATTCCCACCAGCAGTGTAGAAAGGTTCCTCTTTTTCCACATCCCCCCAACATTTATGATCATTTGTTTTCATGATGGTAGCCAATCTGATAAGAGTGAGATGGAATCTCAATGTAGTTTTTTTTTTAATTTTTATTAACATTTCCCATGATTACAAAATATATCCCATGATAATTCCCTCCCTCCCCACCCCCACACTTTCCCATTTGAAATTCCATTCTCCATCATATTACCTCCCCATTACAATAATTGTAATTACATATATACAATATCAACCTATTAAGTATCCTCCTCCCTTCCTTTCTCTTCCCTTTCAATGTAGTTTTAATCTGCATTTCCCTGATGACTAGTGATGTAGAACACTTTTTTAGATGCTTATATGCCATTCGTATTTCTTCCTTTGAGAATGCTCTATTTAGCTCCATAGCCCATTTTTTTGATTGGCTTGTTTGCTTCCTTATTATTTTACTTTTTGAGTTCTTTGTATATCCTAGATATTAATCCTCTATCAGACATATAGCTGGTGAAGATTTTTTCCCATTCTGTAGGTTTCCTCTTTGCTTTTTTCACTGTGTCCTTTGCAGTGCAAAATCTTTGTAATTTCATGAGGTCCCAGTGATCAATCTGTGGTTTTATTGCCTGAGCAATTGGGGTTGTATTCAGAAAGTCTTTGCCAAGACCAATATGTTGAAGGGTTTCCCCTAATTTTTCCTCTAGCAGTTTCAGAGTTTCAGGTCTGATGTTAAAGTCTTTAATCCATTTGGATTTAATTCTTGTGCATGGAGAGAGAGAAGAATCTATTTTCATCCGTCTACAGATGTATATCCAGTTTTCCAAACACCATTTGCTGAAGAGGCTGTCTTTTCTCCAATGAGTATTTTTGGCACTTTTATTGAATATCAGGTGGCTATAGCTACCTGGACTTACATCTGGGTCCTCTATTCTGTTCCACTGATCTACATGTCTGTTTTTGTGCCAGTACCATGCTGTTTTTGTTACTATGGCTCTATAGTATAGGTTAAAATAAGGTATGGTGATACCACCAGCCTTATTTTTGTTGCTCAGTATTATTTTAGATATTCAAGGTTTTTTTGTGATTCCAAATGAATTTTTGGATTGCTTTTTCTATTTCTATGAAGAATGCCTTTGAAATTTTGATAGGGATTGCATTAAATGTGTAGATTGCTTTTGGTAATATTGCCATTTTCACAATATTGATTCTTCCCATCCAGGAACAAGGGATGTTTCTCCACTTTCGCGTGTCTTCTGCAATTTCTCACTTGAGTGTTTTAAAGTTCTCATTGTAGAGATCCTTTACTTCCTTGGTTAGGCTTATTCCAAGGTACCATTTTTTTTTTTTTGATGCAATTGTGAATGGGAGTGATTCTCTGATTTTATCCTCTGTGTGTTTGTTGTTAGCATATATGAAGGCTACTGATTTCTGTGTATTTATTTTGTGTCCTGCTACATGGCTGTAGGTTTTGATCAGCTCTAACAGTTTGCTAGTAGAGTTTTTAGGGTACTTTATGTATAGAATCATGTCATCTGCAAATAATGATAACTTGATCTCTTCCTTCCAAATTGGATCTCTTTTCTGTGTGTCTCTTGTCTTATTGCTATGGCTAAGATTTCCAAAACTATATTAAATAAAAGTGGGGACAGTGGACACCCTTGTCTTGTTCCTGATTTTAGTGGAAAAGCTTCCAGTTTTTCCCCATTTAGTAATATGTTGGCTGTAGGCTTGTCATAAATAGCTTTTATTATATTGAGATATGTTCCTTCTATTCCCAGTCTCTGTACGACTTTTATCATGAAGAGATGTTGGATTTTGTCCAACACTTTCTCTGCATCTAATGAGATGATCTTGTGAGTTTTGTCCTTCAACCCATTTATATAATGCATTACATTTATAGATTTGCGTATATTGAACCATCCCTGCATCTCTGGGCTAAAGCCTACTTGGTCAGGGTGAATGATCTTTTTGATATATTCTTGTATTCTGTTTGCCAATATTTTGTTGAGAATTTTTGCATCTATGTTCATGAGGGACGTTGGTCTGTAATTTTCTTTTTCTGTTCTATCTTTGCCTGGTTTTGGTATCAGCGTGATGCTGGCCTCATAGAAGGAGTTTGGTAGAATTCCTTCTTTTTCTATTTCCTGGAAAAGCTTACGAATGGTGTTAGCTCTTCATTGAAGGTTTGGTAAAATTCAGCATTGAATCCATCTGGGTCTGGGCTTTTTTTAGTTGGGAGATTATTGATAACTGTTTGTATCTCCATGTTTGTTATAGGTCTATTTAAGTGATTAATCTCATCTTGATTTAATTTAGGTAGGTCATATAAATCAAGGAAATCATCCATGTCTTTCAGATTTTCATACTTTGTGGAGTATATGCTTTTATAGTATTTTATAGTATGATTTTTTGAATTTCTCTGGAATCTGTTGTGATGTTACCGTTTCATCTCTGATTTTATTAATTTGTGTCTCTTCTCACTTTCTTTTGGTCAGATTTGCTAAGGGTTTATCAATCTTGTTTATCCTTTCAAAGAACCAACTCTTTGTTTCATTAATTCTTTGGATTGGTTTTTTGTTTCTATTTCATTAATTTCTGCCCTAATCTTTATTATTTCTTCCCGTCTAATGATTTTTGGTTTGCCTTGTTCTTCTTTTCCCAAGGCTTTAAGGTGAAGCATAAGGTCATTTACTTGCGACCTTTCTAATTTCTTAATATAGGCACTTAAGGCTATAAATTTACCTCTTAGAACTGCCTTCATTGTGTCCCAGAGATTTTGGAATGTTGTGTTCTCATTATCGTTTGACTCTATAAATTTTTTGATTTCCTTCTTGATTTCTTCACTCACCCATTCATCATTTAGTAGTGTATTGTTTAGTTTCCATGATTTTGTGTATTCGCTATAGCTTTTCTTGCTACTGATTTGTAGTTTAATTCCATTGTCGTGAGATAGAATGCAAGGCATTACTTCAGTTTTCCTGAATTTGTTAAGATTTGCTTTGTGTCCTAATATATGGTCTATTTTAGAGAATGTTCCATGTGCTGCTGAAAAGAATGTATATTCTGCAACATTTGGATGAAATGCCCTGTATATATCTGTTAGGTCCATTCCTTCTATGACCTCATTTAGTCCAGATGCCTCTCTGTTTATTTTTTCCTGGGATGACCTGTCAATTGATGAGAGTGGGGTGTTAACGTCACACACCACCACTGTGTTTGGTGTTATCTGTGACCTTAGTTCTAATAATGCTTGTTTGATGAATTTGGGAACCCCCATGTTAGGTGCATATATGTTTAGGATTGTAATGTCCTCCTGTTGGAGTGTGCCCTTAATCAATATAAAGTGACCTTCCTTATCTTTCTTGACTAACGTTTTACTGAAGTCTACCTTGTCAGATATTAGGATAGCAACCCCTCTTGTGTTCTAGGCCCATTTGCTTGAAACACTGTTTTCCAACCTTTCACCCTAAGATAATGTCTATCCTTTGTAGAAAGGTGAGTTTCTTGGAGACAACAAATTGTAGGATCCTGCTCTTTAACCCAGTCTGCAAACCTATGTCTTTTCGTTGGGGCATTGAGACCATTGATATTAAGAGATATTATTGAAAGGTATGTATTTATGTTTGCCATTTTTTTTTGTGTGGTTCCGGTTCTACCTGTGCTCTCTTGTGTTAGCTCGTATTTGAGTATTGCTTGTTTTTTTCTAGGTTCCTTATATGTGTGCTTTTCCTTTTGTTCAGCATGGAGGATTCTATCAAGTATTTTCTGTAGAGCTGGTTTTGTCTTCAAATACTCCTTTAACCTGCTTTTGTCATGGAATATCCTTATTTCTCTGTCTATTTGAATGGATAGCTTTGCAGGATAAAGTAACGTTGGTTGACAGTTGTTATCTTTTAGAACTTGGAATATATCACTCCAAGCCCTTCTGGCTTTTAAAGTTTGTGTTGAATAATATGCTGTAATCCTGATGGGCTTGCCTTTGTAGGTAACTTGATTTTTCTCTCTAACTGCTTTCAATAGTTTTTCTTTGGTTTGTGTGTTTGGAAGTTTGATTAGAATATGGTGAGGAGAGGTTCTTTCCAGGTTTTGTCTGGCTGGGGTACTAAAGGCTTCCTGTATCTACATTGGCACCTCTTTCCCAATTTGGGGAAAATTTTCTTTTAGGTTTTTTTTTTTTTTTTTTTTTTTTGGTTTTTTGAGGTAGGGTCTTACTCCAGCCAGCCTAGGCTGACCTGGAATTCACTATGGAGTCTCAGGGTGGCCTTGAACTCACAGCCATCCTCCTACCTCTGCCTTCTGAGTGCTGGGATTAAAGGCGTGCACCACCATGCCTGGCTCTTCTATGATTTTGTTGAAGATGCCTACTATGCCTTTGGAGTGGAATTCTTCTCCTTCTACTATGCCCTGAATTCTTATATTTGATCTTTTCATAGTGTCCTGAATATCTTGAAATTCCCACTCATACTTTTCTATAAGTTTGTCTTTCTCTTTGTTTGACTGTATTAGATCTGTCACCTGGTCTTCTAGCTTAGATATTCTGTCCTCTCCTTCATCCATTCTACTGATGAGATTTTCTACAGATTTTTTTTATTTCATTAACTGTGTTCTTCATTGCTAGTAATTCTGACTGGTTTTTTCTTTATTATTTCTATTTGTTGGGGGCAAACTTATGGGCTTTATAGCCAGTTTCCCCATGCCAGTGTTTGGCACACCCTCCTGTTGCTGTGGTCCACCTTTTGTTGGCCAGGGGGTGATGTCCACCCTTTGCTCATGCCATCGTTTTCCCCTGCCATTGTGGAGCTTCCCCTTGAGCCTGTAAGCCAAAATAAATCTCTTTTTCCCAGAAGCTGCTCTTGGTTTGGTGATTTCTACCAGCAATGCGAACTGGACTGCAACACTATTTCCTTATTTATGTCTTGTATTGCCTTCTTTATTTCATTAAATTGGTGTCCTGCGTCTTCTTTGATTTCCTCTTTGATTCCTTTGATTTGTTCTTTGACCTCTTTGAACATATTTACAATCATTCTTTTGAAATCTTTCTCAGGCATTTCCTCTAACTCATTCTCACTGGAGGTCATTTCTTATGCATTAATACTTTTAGGTGGATTTATATTGTCTTGCTTTTTAGTGTTTCTTGTGTTATAATGTATGTATTTTTGCATCTTGGATTAAGTTTATGCTTGGATTTTCTAGCTATCTGGGTATTCTTAGCTGTATCAATTGATTTGATGTTATATATTTTCAGGGTAGGAGCTTAAGGTGTTAGGTGTGGCTCTTAAGACTCTCAGAGTATCTACAAAGGTGTTCCTAGGGGTTGAGTATCCCTGCTATGGGAGTATTCAAGTAGGCTGAGTGGAATAAAATACAACTAGATTCTAAAATTTAACTAAACACTGTACACACTCAATCAAAAACAGCCCCGCGTATGTATGCAAGAGTAGTTATTATAACGACCAGATCCTCTATCAACAAAGAGGTTAAGATTTCTAGTCTGTTGATGGATCCAAGTCAGCTTGTGACCAAGTGAGACCCTTCCCTGGTGCAATCCCAGTTACCTTGGATGATTTTGGTCTCAGTCAAGTTGCTGCCTGGGTCGTCGGGCTGCTGTTCTAATTTCTGGAGCTGGGCACTGGCTTTTCCTGTGGGGCAAACCGAGCCTGGCAACTGTGGCCCTGCAGATCAGCACCCCGGCTGCTAGAACTGCTGATGCTAAAGCTGCTGCTGCTGGGTCTGTCACTGCTGCTGCTGGGCCCACTACTGCTGCTGCCACTGAAGCTGCTGTTGCTGGATCTGCTGCTCCTTCCTCTGAAGCTGCTGCTGGGTCTGTTGTTGCTCGGGCCGCTGTTACCGGTGCTGGAGCAGCTGATGTTGCTGCCGGATTCTGCTCCTGCTTGGTTCCCGCTGTCGGCTCAAGTTGGCGTGGCTGGGTCCTGGGATCGCTGCTCTGTTGGCTGGAGCTGGGCACAGGCAGTGGGGGAGAGGAGGGAGCCACAGCTTCTCTGGTTCTCTTGCTGTTCCATGTGTTCTTCTACCTTGTGATCTGCTCCTCTGTTGTTCACTGCCGCTCTCCCTTCATGTTTCTTGAGTTGCAGAGAGCTCCGGTGTGAGTGGAAGCTCCTGCACCTGGCTTTTCCTGTGTCTTGAGCTGAGCCTGCCGGCTTTCTGGTGCACTGCCACCACTGCTGCAGTCGGTGGACCTGCTGGGGCCACTTTTGCCGGCCTGTGTGGGCTCTGGATGCTCTGGATCTCTTCTACTTCTCTGCTGCCACGTCAATTTCCTATACACCTCACTTTTTAGTAAAAGTGTGTATTTTGCTGAGTTTTTTTGGTCTTTCCCCCCCTAGGCTGCTTTGGCACGGTACCTACGCTGCCATCTTAACCGGAAGTCCTGGTTAAAAAATTGATTTAATATATTTTAAACAAAGAGCATCCTGTGAAGGAAAGACATGACTATTAGATATCTGAACTCAGGCAGTAAGCTCTAGGGGTGCTACTAAGCAGTATGGGATGGGGGTTGTAGAAGCTAGCGGAAGGTGAGGGTGACTCTGGTGAGTTTATTTAGGTTCATTGCAGCCCTGAATACCAGTCTCAGCTAATCAAGGCATTTTTCAGCCTCGGTATGTGCACAGCAACCCTCCCAGAAGAATCTTTATATCTTGTTCCTGTAGGAAAAGATGTTAAATTACCCATTCTGAAATCACAATTCCTCCAGCAATTTCAGCCTGAAATATTCAATATACCAATCTAGCATACTTTGCTACTGTGTCCTTAACTCCTTCCTGTTGTAAGTGATCTTCTAAAAGGTATAGTGGCTATTTTCCTCAAATATTTGGCAAGATATTCACACAGCCTACAGTGTCAGGAGTCTATGGGAGAAATCATCATATGTGAGCAGGACTAGTCAGTTTCCCATGAAGAATCTCTAAAGGTACTTCCTCTCTTGTCCATTAATCCTGCCTCAGGGATTTTCAAGAGCTTCATCTGAAGCAGGTCAGCAGGGAGCGCTGTTTGCTAATGTTCATGTGTTTTCTGTGGGACTGCAACTTTTCTACAGAACTATTAATGTGTTAATATTATTAGAGTCTGGGCAGCCCTGAGTCAGGGCTGTGGGAAGAGGAGAATATTGAGGCAGAGCCCAAGACTGGCTTAATTTCTTTTAAGTCTCCTGGTTTACTTCAGAAACGAATGCAAACACTGCCTTTTGTTCCACAAAGTGTCCATGTGTGTTTAATGTTAAAAAAATTTTAAATTTATTTGGTACGTAAGTTATTAACATCTTGCATTTCTCATAATATCACCTTATTCTTAACCTAATCTTTGAATAAGATTGATGCATCTGAAAGAAAAGACTGTTCTTGGTAAGGTTATAAGTGCTGCCCATTTCATTAAACCCAACAATAAGTTCACCCTTGTGCAGTATTCCTCCCTTGTCCTGGCGGAAAGTTTTCAACCTATTCTTCAGCTGAAACCACAGCAGTACCAAGCTCTACATGTAGTTCTCCCCTTTGATCTTCAGAGGGTTGGTTCTGCCTCCCCCCACCCCGATTCCAAACTCTGTAGATGCTAAAGACCCTTATGATAGAGTGGTATTTGTATTTAATCTACACAGCCCTCCTTGATATTGTCAATAGTCTTACTTATTGGGTGGCTTGAATCAGGTGTTCCCCATAAAATCATGTGTCCTAAATGCTTGGTCCACAGCTAGTGGCGATTTGGAAGATGGAGCTTGCTGGAGGAGGTGTGTTTGGGGAGCAGGCTTAGGGGTGTCATAGCCAGCTCATCCTTGACAGAGCTTGGCTCACTCTCTTGCTGCCTTTGTCCACCTACTGTGGCAGAAGTGCTGTCCAGCCTCTGCTCATGCCATACTTTTCCCTGCCATCATGAAGCGTTTTCTTGACTGTTAGCTCCCCCCACCAAAAAAAAAATGCCTCTCATCAGCTACTTTTGGTTAGGTGCTTTTCCCCAGCAATGAGAAGGTAGCTACAATAGGAAAACTGGTACCAGAGCAGTGGGGCTGTTACTGCTAGAAACCTGATGGTGTAGCTTTGGGTCTTCTAGAACTGGACTTTGGTAGGAATGTGGAAGGATTTTAAACCTTGACCTAAGCGACACTTTGCAGTGCTATATGCAGAGTTTGATGGAACATTCTGGTTAGAACGGAAGGACCAAAATGCAAAAGGAACTGTAGACAGTGAGGCTTGGGTTATGAGAGATATAAAGTGCTGTGTCTGAACTGGGCTACAGGCAGTTTTGCGTGAGAGGCTAGCTGTGCTCTTCCCATGTCCTGAAAACTTAAGTGGAGTTGAATTTAGAAAAAAGTGGACTGTTGTGAATAAAAGGATATGGCATAGAAAGAAATGAAGAGACAACAGCTCAGTTCAGCTGCCATTGTTTAAGAGATTACTGCCATTAAGATTGGGCTAGCTGTTCTGCATTGGGACAGCAGGGAGAATGCTGACTCTTTTGAAAGTAGGGGGTGAGAATGTTGAAAGAGCTTTCCTGCTCTTCAAAGTTGGCTTTATTTCTCCCTCCCACAGACTAACACATTGGTAGCCTGTCTGGTTTTATGGAACAGATAACAAATGCAGAAAAGGAAAGGTCATTAGATTTGTAATGTGGATTCTTTTTATTTATTTATTTATTTATTTTTTTGGTTTTTCCAGGTAGGGTCTCAGTCTAGCTCAGACTAACCTGGAATTCACTCACTATGTAGTCTCAGGGTGGCCTTGAACTCTTGGCAATCCTCCTACCTCTGCCTCCTGGGTACTAAGATTAAAGGTGTGCATCACCATGCCCAGTGTAATGTAGATTCTTTTTTGAAATAGCCACTGGGCAATGTAAGGCCAGGTTGCTGGAGTCCCTGCATAGAGACTAGAAGGAGCCATGAGGATGAACTGTAGGTTGCTGTGGAGAATCTAGGATTTGGATATGCCAGGACTATGGGATGGCTGTCAAGGAAAGCTGCTAGTTTGGGATGGAGTTTTCCCTGGCTGTGGACAGCCCAGCCGGAGGGCAGAATTGAAATTTAGGGACTTTGTTTTGGGTCTCAGGAGGACATGGAACTGTAGGGTTTGATGTTTTCCCTGTTTATTTTAGAACTTACACTGGTTCAGTCTTTCCTTACAATGCTATCTTTTGCAGTGCAAACGTTAACTCTGTGCCAATATGTGTTTTTGGTTTTATAGGCTCACAGTTAAGAGACTTTGGACTATGGGGATGTTTGGACAGTGTTGGAACTGTTAAAAACTATGAAGATTTTTTGACAGGCATGGTGGTGTACACCTTTAATCCCAGCATTTGCAAGGCAGATGTAGAAGAATTGCCATGAGTCTGAGGCACCCTGAGACTACTACCTAGAAAAATTAAACCAAACCAAACCAAACCAAACCAACCACCCCAACAAACAAATCTATGAAGACTTTTAAGCTAGACTCAATGCATTTTACACTGAGATGTTCATGAGTTTTGGGGGGAAGGTTAAAATTCAGTAGTTTAAATCAGATATTCCCTAATAAACTCATGTGTTCTGAATGCTTGGAAGCTGATGGCAATTGGGGATGTGGAGTCTTGCTAGAGGAGGTGTATTTTTGCAGTGTGGGCTTAAGGGTATGATAGCTTGCTCCCTCTTTCCAGAACCTGGCTCATTCTCCTGCTGCTGTTTTTTGCCTTCTGGGGCAGACGTGATGTCCAGCCTCTTCTCGTGTCATGCTTTCCTCTGCCATCATGAAGCTTTCCCTCTCAAGAGTTTAAGCCAAAATGAATATTTTCCACTCATTGGCTGCTTTGGTTGGGTGCTTATCCCAGCAATGAGAAGGCAACTACAATACTCATAGTACCCAATACAGTATAAATACTAAGTAAATAGTTTTTCTATTGTATTATTTAGGATATGATAACAAGGAAAAATCTATGCTTGTTTAGTACAGACAACTTTTTTCTAAACAGTTTCACTAGGTTGGTTGAAACCATGGATGTGGAACCTAACGATGCTAGGGACCAACTGTATAGGGTATTTTCCCCTACATATAACCACATATAATATGGTTTATTGTACAAATGAGACATAAAAAAGAGGGAAATATCATGGTTTATTGTCTGTAAGTATGGAAGTTGTCGATAAAAAATATATTTTAAAAAAGAAAGAGGAACAAAGTAATAAAGTGGGACAATCATTACAGTATGTTATTTGAAACGTATGAATTGTTTCTGGATTTTCCTATTTGATAATTGGATATGTGGGGACTGCAGTTTTCAATGGATAGCCTACACTGGGGAAGTAAAGCTGTACTTAGGAGGGAGTATTACAAGTTTGATTTCTCCTGGCAGCTGGTGACACAGCTGACCACTCGCAGCTTGCAGGAAGATGTTTTCTTCTGGTCCTCTGAGTATGTCCCCATCTCTTCTGCTGGCTCTTCCTCTTCTCTCCCTCTCTTCTCTGAACCCCGAGTCTCTTCTGTTCTCTCTTGCCCTCGGTGTCTCCTTTCTCTAGTTCTCCTGTCTAGCTAACTCTTTATGGGTGTTCCTCACTTCCACAGATGACCTTCCCCTATAGCCTGGACTGTTCTGCAACTTACTATGGAGCCCCAGCTGCCCTCAAACTCATGATAAGATTCCTGCCTCAGCCTCCTAAGTATGAGGTTGTAGGTATAACACTCTAGACCTAATGTAACTCTCCATAGGTTGTTTCATTCAATGTTTTGGATTTTAATACTTTTTTTAAAAACAAGTTTTATCTATTTATTTTCAAGCAGAGAGAGGAGAAAGGGAGAGGGAGAGGGAGGGAGGGAGGGAGGGAGAGAGCAAGAGAAAGAAGAGAGAATGGGCATGCCAAGGCGTCCAGCTCGAGCAAACTCCAGATACATGTGCTACTTTGTGCATCTGGATTTATGTGGGGACTGGGGAATCAAATCCAGTTCTTTAGGCTTTGCAGGAAAATACCCTAACCACTGAGTGATCTCTCCAGCCCAGCTTCAAATGCTTTTAAAGATTTAAAAAAAAAATTTGGGTACTGGGGATTGAACTCAGATCCTCATACATGCAAGGCAAGCAGTTTACCAGCTGAGCTATCTCTCCATGCCTTCAAATACTTTTATATGCCAAAGTATATCTAACTTTACCTTTTCCCCTCAGCTAGACTCTTATGTGCATTTATATGATATTTTCACTGCTATTTGTAATAGGTAATGCAATCTTCATATATCTAAAATATAAATTTCTGGAACCTTCATTGTATTCATTGTGTGGGGAGCCCTGTTTAACCTTACAGTCTGGGTATTATTTCTTTGATAATTTTTTCTGCTGGTCCAATTCTCTTTCTAAATGTCCTGTTATTCAGATGTCCAATTTCCAAAGGCTGGTCATATGGCTCAAGGGTTGAGTGCTTAGCTAGCATGTTTAAAGTTCTGGGTTTGACTTGAGTGTAGCCAAAACACTACCACCACCAACAAAACAAACAACAAAACCTTATGTTCCATTTTTTAGCTAGATAGTGTGGTGGTTTGAATCAGATGTACCCCATAAGCTCATGTGTCTTGAATGCTTGATCCCCAACTTGTGGCAATTTGGGAGGATGTATTATGCTACCGGTGGATAGAACGGTGTTGTAGTCAGCTTCCTCTTGCCAGAATTTGGCTCACTCTCTTGCTTCTGTTTTCCATTGGCTGTTACGGCAGAGGTGATGTCCACCCTTTGCTTGTGCCTTGCTTTCCCCACCATCATGGAGCTTTCCCTGGAGTTTGTAAGCCAAATGAAAACTTTCCTCCCATAAGCTGCTTTTGGTTGGGTGCTTTGTTTCTGCAACACGAAGGCAACTTTATGACAGCAACTTCATCTTCGCTTTCTTATTCCTCATTTTTATCTTTTTGTCTAACTTCTTATTAGGATTCTTGAACTTTTCTTTCATTCCTGTTTTTCTTAAACATTTTTTTTTATTTGCAAGGAGAGAATGAGAGAGTGAGTATGGGTGTACCATGGTCTGCCACTGCAAACGGACTCTGGGTGCATGCGCCACTTTGTGCATCTGGCTTTATGCTGGTACTGGGGAGTCAAACTGGAGTCATCAGGTTCTGCAAGCAAGGGCCTTGAATCACTAAGATGTCTCTCCAGCCCCACCTTATTTTTTTAAATATATATATTTTAAGGCAAAGACACTTTATTTTTGAGAGGGAGAGAGACAGAGAGAGGGAGAAGGAGACAAAGAGAGAGAGAGGGAGAGAGAGAGAGAGAATGAGTGCCCCAGGGACTTTCAGCCACTGTGAACAAACTCCAGACGTATGCATCCTCTTTTTTTTTTATTTTTTTAAACATTTTATTTATTTATTTGAGAGCGACAGACACAGGGAAAAAGACAGATAGAGGGAGAGAGAGAGAATGGGTGCGCCAGGACTTCCAGCCTCTGCAAACGAACTCCAGACGCATGCGCCCCCTTGTGCATCTGGCTAATGTGGGACCTGGGGAACCGAGCCTCGAACTGGGGTCCTTAGGCTTCACAGGCAAGCGCTTAACCGCTAAGCCATCTCTCCAGCCCATGCATCCTCTTTTTGCACATGTGTGACATTGCATGCTTGCTGTCACTACTTCTGTGTCTGGCTATACATGGGACCTGGAGATTCTAACAAACATTCTTAGGCTTTGCAGGCAAGTGCCTTAACTGCTAAGCCATATCTTTAGTCCTTTGTTTTTGTTTTCTGAAAGTTCTTTCTTGTTTTGTTGTTCCTTTAAAAATAATACTTTCTTTAATGTTCATAAATGATAGTTTAAAAAATGTTTTTTATGATAATAACTCTTTCTCTCCTGAGAGAGAGTGAGATTGGGTACAGCAGGGCCTCTGGCCACTGCAAACAAACTCCAGGTGCATGTGCCACCTTGTGCATCTGGTTTAAGTGGGTTCTGGGGAATCAAACCTAGGTCCTAGGTCCTTAGGCTTTGCAGGCAATTACCTTAACCGTGAAGCCATATTTCTAGCCCAATTATAGGTTTTTAAATGTTAACTTGTGCATTGTTTTGTTGTTGCTAATGTTTTTCTTCCTTCCTTCCTTCCTTCCTTTCTTCCTTTTTTTTTTTTTTTTGGTTGTTGCTTTTTGAGACAGGGTCTCAGGTAGCCAAGGCTGGCTTTGGACTCAGAATGAAGTTGCAGGTTAACTTGAACTCCTGATCCCACTGCTTCTACCTCCTAAGTGCTAGGATTACAGGCGTGCACCATCACACCTAGCTTTAATGCATTATTTTTTCTTAATATTTTATTTTTATTTATTTATTTGACAGAGAGAAAGAGGGAGAGAGAAAGAGAGGGAGAGAGAGAATTGACATGCCAGGGCCTCCAGCCATTGCAAATGAACTTCAGAGGCATGTACCACCTTGTACTTCTGGTTTATGTGGGTCCTGGAAAATTGAACCAGGGTCCTTTGTTTTTGCAAGCAAGTGTCTTAACCACTAAATCATCCCTCCAGCCCTTAATGCATTGCTTTTATCTGCTAGCTTTCTTTCTTTCTTTGTGTGTGTGTATGTGTGTGTGTGTGTGTGTGTGTGTGTGTATGTTTTGTTTTCTGTTTTTTGAGACTTAACCCAGGCTGACCTGGAATTCATTATGTAGTTTCAGGCTGGCCTAAAACTCATGGTGAGCCTTCTACCTCCACTTCCTGAGTGAGAGATTAAAGACTTGCGCCACCACACCCAGCACTTATGCTTCCCTTAAGTATTGAAAGTGGTTTAAATCTCTGTGAGTTTTAATCTCTTGAGTTTAAACCTTAAATTCTGTTAGACTGTCTGCTGCTTTCTGTCTTCTCTCTTCTCTGCTTTTGTCTATTATTTTTGCTACTGCCACTCAGTCATTATTTCTTTCTGTTTGGATTATTAGTTACCTAGCAGGTTTGAATTAGTTGAGATTGTCTGAAGGAGATCAGTTTGTCCAGTACTAGCAACACTAACTCAGATGAATTTATTTACTTTTTTTGTTTTTCAAGGTAGGGTCTCACTCTAGCTCAGGCTGACCTGGAATTCACTATGTAGTCTCAGGGTGGCCTCAAACTCTCAGTGATCTTCCTACCTCTGCCTCCCAAGTGGTAGGATTAAAGGCCTGCGCCACCACTCCTGACTTTCCTCTGAAGTTTTTTTTTTTTTTTAATTTTTTTTTGTTCATTATTTATTTATTTATTTGAGAGTGACAGACACAGGGAGAAAGACAGAGGGAGAGAGAGAGGATGGGCCCGCCAGGGCTTCCAGCCACTGCAAACAAACTCCAGACACATGCGCCCCCTTGTGCATCTGGCTAACGTGGGGAACCAAGCCTCGAAGTGGGGTCCTTAGGCTTCACAGGCAAGCGCTTAACCGCTAAGCCATCTCTCCAGCCCTCCTCTGAAGTTTTAATATGCATCTTTATTAAACTAGAAAGTGTAATATATAAAAGTTTAGCTTTTTAAAAAAATAATTTTACTTCCCTTGAAAGGTTTCCTTTTGAGCAGATACATTTTCACAAATTGTATAACAGACATAATTAACAGCCGTGAACTTTGAACATTAAGCAAGAGTCTTTTAGAGCTGGTTTATTTTTACTTTACTTGAATGGGATCTTGCAAAATTTGGTTTGCCTTCTAATTCTTGTTAATATTGCATTATTTCATTTAAATTATAATACTTGTATGCTGAGTATATGAGTGCTGTGAAAATTGACAGAAGACAGCATGGCTTCCCGATGCTGTGGGTTTATGGATCATCCTGGGGGTCCTGTTATATTCTCATTCCTATCCAGGCAGTGAGAACACTCACAGATGCTGTCCTCAAACAGCTTCAGCGAGAGTCATGGTTCCATCCATAGCTGCTCAAGGCCGGGCTCCTGTTACCACTTCCCATGAGTCACACTCAGTCTGCCACACTTGATTGGTTCTTCTCTGTTGTGAGGCCTGATCAGAAATACTTGATCAGCAAGGTCAGGTCTGGCTAAGGTGCTTCTGTAAACAGAATGCATTTTTCTCCACGGTTATAATGAAAGGACTCCTGAAAGTGGATCCTAGCTGCATCACAAACTCAAGTTTACAGCGTATGGCCTGCAGGCCAGTCTTTGGTTGTAATTGTGTTAAATGGTTCAAACTGAAAGCTTGCCAGGAATAATTCTATGATGTCACATGGCACACTTTTAAAACCCCTTGCACACGGTAATTCACTCTCTCCTTCTTACTTAGATGACTTGCACACTTACCTAACTGAACTTACATACTAATTATTTTTATTTAAACTTTGAGTTCATTGTTGGAACTCAAAAGTGTGGGCCTTATAATCCCTAGGAGTGTGTTCTATCACTGGGCGACCACCACAGCCCACCTGAAATTTTGCCCTTCTTTTCTCTCAGATTTGTGTTATTGAGTTGTATGTTATATGAGTTGTACCTGGGTGTGATGTTACACACCTTTAATCCCAGCACTCAGGAGGCATGTAGGAGGATCACTGTGAATTTGAGGCCATCCTGATCCTATGTAGTGACTTCCAGTTTAGCCTGGGCTATAGTGAGACCCTTCCTTGAAAAACAAAACAAAAAGAAAGAAAAGCAAAAGCAAAAAAGATATGAGTTAAGTAGGAAGACCTTTTGTGGTTCATAATTAAGAGCAATAACATTTAATATATTTGAATAAATTTCATATTTTATAATCCATGTTCAGAAAAATATGTTTGTAGATAATGGTGAGGCTAATTCTGACTACAAGAAAATATTTCCAGTTACAAATGAAAATAGTTCCTTTGGAAGAGTCACACTGTGTAAATGTTGATCTGAATCATTAACTTAGACAGAAATTATTATGTGTTAGTGATGGTAGGAAACATATGCAGAACAAAACGAAATTGCCATGTGGATGTAAGTTCTAAGGTAGGTTCTGGAGAACTATTTTTTTTTTTTAACAATGAAGAACAGTTTTCTAAAATGTTTTATTTATTTACAAGAGAGAGAGAAAAATGGACTCCAGGTACATATACTACTTTGTTTTTCTGGATGTACATTGGTACTATGGAATTGAACCTAGACCATCAGGTTTTGCAAGCAAGCATCTTTAACTGCCATATCTCTAGCCCTGGACAACTATCTTAATTACAGAGGCAACTTTCAAAGCATAGCACAGGACCAGTAAGTTCTCACTCAACTGAGACCCTAAGTCTTGGAATGTCCAGTTCACTGATCACTGCTTCCCAGAAATTTGCTCCTTGGTTCTGGTCTCCAAGCACCAGAAAACAGAAATGTTTTCATTCCAAATAACATTGTTTTGAGCAACTATGCTCAAGAGATCAGGGGAGGGCTAAGCACCACTTAAGAATTTTGTGAAGTAACCACATCCACATGTAATTTGGAAGAGAGACAAGACAAAAGTCCAATTCCATCCATTTATCCACTATCTATCTTGCTATTATCTACCTTCACTTGCTTGTTTGATTAATTCAACACATATTTATTGAGTCCCATTTTTATACCACCAGGTTCTGAGAATATAGTACAGAAGAAAATGGATATAGTTTCGATCTTTAAAAAAAATATTTGCAAGGGGAGAGAGAGAGAGAGATACAGAGAGAGAGAAGGAGAGAGAAGAGAAGAGGAGAGGAGAGGAGAGAAAGAAAGAAATAAAATGGGCACACCAGGGTGTTTAAGCACTGCAAACAAACTCCAGACACATGTACCACTTTGTATATCTGACCCTATATGGGTATTAGGGAATCAAATCCTGTTGTCAGGCTTTTACTGGCAAGTGCCTTAACCATTGACATATCTCTCTAGCCCATAGTTTCTATCTTAATGACACTTTGTATCCTACTGGTGTGTCAAAGATTACGCTCATAATTATGAATTATTGTGAGAAGTATTTTGAAGCAAAGATGCAGCTTGCTATGAGAGAGAAAATTATGTGATACTTGATCTAATCTGAGGATTAGAACACACCTTATGATAAAAGATTTTCTTCTCTTTCATAGCATTTACACTTATTAGACAGTATAAATAATTTAAAGATGATTTAAAGAATATAGCAGAATGTGCATAGTTTTTATGCAAATATGATACTACTTTATGTAACAGATTTCATGCACCCATGGATTTTGGTATCCAATATCTCATTAATCAACCATATTTGATTATTATATAATGCAGATCATATAATTAAAATTAGTGATAAAGTCCAAAATGAGAAGGATTTTATAAAATTACCCTCATCCCTACAGTAAAATACACTAGGCTTTAGAGTTGTATATATTTGGGTTTAAGCCCTCATTCTACCTGCTGCTTACTGTGTGAACCCGAGTAGATTTGAAAATTTATTTATTTATTTTTAAACATTTTATTTATCCATTTTATTTATTTATTTTGGCCAGAGAGAGGGAGATAGAGAAAGGTAGAGTGAGAATGAGCATTCCAGGGCCTCCAGCCACTGCAAATGAACTCCAGACACACGTGCCTACCATGTGCATCTGGCTTACGTGGGACCTAGGGAATTGAACCTGAGTCCTTAAGCTTTGCAGGTAAGTGCCTTAACCACTAAGCCATCTCTCCAGCCCTGAAAATATATTTATAGGAAAATAAATGTAAGTTATGATGAACTAATAAAAATATCTCAGTTCTACTCTCTTCCTCAAGACCTTGCAGATAGATAACAATACTATCGAAAGAGATATGACTTTCCTATCATTGGTCAGATAGTTGGTAGTTGGTTTTGAAGATCTGAAATCAGGTATTCTGTGTACTAGGGAGTTGTCTGTAAGAATCTGGACACATTAACTCATAGCAGAAGGTTTACTTCTAATTCTTGAGAGCAATTCCTCCCTTGCTAATGTTTACCTGCTTTGGGAGAGTCCATCTGGGTGATGGTGTGAACCCAAGGACAGAAGAATGATAGTAGCAGGAAAGCAATGCTGAGGAAAATCCATAGGGATCAAAGGCCATTCCTCCTGAGTACACAACAAGGGCCGACAGAGGTTTTCAAATCCCTTAATTTAGAGAATAGAAAATTTTCCTTCAATTGCAGTTATTTGCAGTTAATTTATTGTATATTAGACATCCTGCATTTCTCCTATAAATCTTCCCTTAAGGTAGGTGCTGATAATACCACCATTTTCCAGGTGAGGACAGTGAGACTTTGAAAGGCAAGTAACTTGGTTAAAGTCTCAGAGCTCATGACAGAGCTAAGATTGAAAGCCAAGTCTCAATCTAGTTGGCTCTAGTTAGTCTGGTTTTCTACTGGTTCATCATGTTACCAGTACACTTCTCTCACAGTTACTGTGTTGTTACAGAGTTATAATTGCAATATGGATCTATTTTATTTTTTTTATTTGCAGAGAGAGAGAGAGATAAAAGAGAGACAGAGAGAATGGTGTGCCAGGACCTCCAGCTGCTGTAAATGAACTCCAGATGCATGTATCATTTTGAGCAAGTGGCTTTTATGTGGGTACTGGGAAATCAAACTTCTTATGTTATTAGGCTTTGCAGGCAAGTACCATAACTGCTGGGCCATTTCTCCAGCCCAGTTATTTTTTTTTTTACTTATAAAATTAACTGTTGGTAGACTGTCCTTATTCATTTCAAGGCTGAATTAATTTGAAGTGATGTATTGTGTTGGCAGAAGAAAAGAGTACAGCAAGATGAAGATAAACAATGTCTAAGAGTGAAGCCACTGTTATTCATTAATGTTTATTTAGAAATACTTTGTGTTAAGCAAAATTTATAATGAATAAGATGTGGCTCCTTTTAGGAATACATCATTTATCAGGGGGCAGGTATAAAGAGAAAAGTGGTGCCACAGTAAGAAAAGAGCAATGCCAGAATAGTACCTGAGGTGTGGCCATCAATGATGGGGGTAAGCCACTGTATTTTGGCATTTCAGAGAAAGCTGTACAGAACAAGGTGAGCACAGGAGGCCATTGGACAGCATTAATGGGTGAACTTGACCTCTGGGTTTTGTCTGGACTCAGACTGGGGTTGATTAGAGGAAGGAAGAGAGTAAAGACTGATAATTTACTCCCCCAGGTTTCCACTTTTGGGTGTCATCGTGCCTTATCTTTGTAATTTGGTTGAAGGACACTGCTTTTGTTAGGTAGTTTTCTCTACACAGCTGTGTATCTCTTTACCAGTTGCTTTTATCCCTTGCTTCATTAGGCTTAAGAATAGTGAAGTCACCTCATTATTATTAGCTCAGGAGAGTATTTCACTATGATTTCTCAAATCTTTAAAATAATTTCTATATTAAAATTTCACAAGCTGGAGAGATGGCTTAGCAGTTAAGGTGTTTGCCTGTGAAGGCAAAGGACCCAGGTTTGATTCCTTAAGACCCATGTAAACCAGATGCACAATGTGGCACATGCATGTGGAGTTTGTTCATGGTGGCCAAAGGCCCTGATGTGCCCATTATGTCTATCTTCTCCCCCTTTCTCTCAAATAAATAAATTAATTTTAAAAAAACTATAAGAAATTTAAAATTTCACAAGTAAGCCAATTTGAGTACCAATTTGTTCCTACCAGGATCTTAATGGAAGCAATGATTATTTGTTTACTTAGAACAACTGGTTATCATATTGCATTAGAAAGGAACACAAGAATGGAGGTAGTGAGAACAACAAAAAAAATTCGGTTGTGGTAGTTCGAATGTGATAGTTTGAATATATGGTGCCATAGACTCAGGTGTTTTACTAAAATTGAACTTGAAACTTGAGCCCCTAACAGGCATATCCCTGCTAGAGGGGGTGTGTCACTGGGGGGTGGGTCTTCAGTCCAGTCCTATTAAGTATGTTCAGAGCAGTTGGAACCCTGTAAGTTCCTGCTCTGGTGTTGTTTGCTATTTGATGGTGTCTCTTTGCTATGAATCACTGGAAGGGAGCCAGCTTCTTTTGCCATCGATGGAACTTACCTTGGAATTTATAAGCCTGAAATAAATCCTTTCCTCTGATAACTTGTTTATGGTTGGGTGTTTGTCCTAGCAAGAAGCTGACTACAATAGTAAATAGTAAAATTGGTACCAGAGAAGTGGGATCATTGGCAATGAATCTGACCATGTGGATTTTGGTCTTTTGGAACTTTTCTGCTGGAGAAATCTGAAAGGACTTCATACTTGGGACTGGAGAAACCTCAGAGTGCAGTAAGCAAAGTTTATTGAGCTATTCTGGTGAGAGCTTGAAAATGCTAAGTGCAGAGAAAATTGTGGACTGTGAAGGCTTGACTTATGAACTTTCAAAGGGAAGTGGAGAACTTTGTTGGAACTAGGCTACTGGCATAAAGGTTGGTTGCATTCTTCTGCCCATGCCCAGAGACTTTGATCAAGGTTGAATTTAAATGTAATGAACTAGTGTGCTTGGTGGTAGATATATAACAGAAAGATGCAAAAGATGTACAGCTTATCACTATAAAAATTCAAGCAAGTTTGACATTACTGGCACAGTGACTGTTTTTTAAGTTACTGAAGCTGCAATTATTATTATTATTATTTTTGAGATAGGGTCTCACTTTAGTCTAGGATTACCTGGAATTCATTATGTAGTCTCAGGATGGCCTTGAATTGAAGGTAATCCTTATAAAAGAAATTGTATTCTTTTTCATCTGAACCTTTCCTGGGTGACTTTTACTCTCAGGCATTTTTTTTTTCCATAGTCTTAATGGAAAGCAGTTGGCCTACCTTTAATGGTGATAATCTTTTTCACAATGGCAGCTTTAAGCCAGGCATGGTGGTGCACACCTTTAATCCCAGCACTTGGGAGGCAGAGGCCCAGAAGATGTTTTGGATATACCAGGACTGTGCAATTGTTACCATATAGTGCTGTTGGCTTGGGATGAAAGTTTCCTTGTGCTACTGAGCCCACCTGAAGGGACAGAATTGGAAATCCAGAGACTTTCATCATTGCTTAATAGATGTTGGAATTTGAACTGCAGATGCTTGATGTTTATCTGCTAGTTATTATTTACCCTGGTCCAGTTTCTTCTTGGGATACACACACACACACACACACACACACACACACACACACACACACACACACACACACACATATGTTTACTATGTGCCATTATGTGTTGGAAGGTATGCAAGTTGTGTTTTAATTTTATAGGGCTTATGGTTAAGTCTTAAATCTTAGATGAGACTTGAGACTTTGAGTGATGTTAAAGTTGGTGAAAGTTTTAAGGCCCTTTGAAGTTGAACTGAATACAGATTGCATTATAGGATGGTGTGATAGTTTGAATGTATGGTCCCATAGACTCGGGTGTTTTATTAAAATTGAGTTTTCACCCCCCAGAAGGCAGATTCCTGCTAGAGAAGGTGTGTCACTGGGTGGATATGAATTTTAGCCCAAAGGTATGGAGAATAGTTTGAGTTCTGGTGGGGTTCACGCTGTCTGCTTGTGTTGGTATTTTGCAGTCAATGCTCTACCCCTGAGCTATATTCCCTGTGTTGATATTTTGATTGCTGAAGTTGCTTCTCTCTGTCTGGATTTTTGGAAGTAAGCAGCTCCTCCTGCCACTGATGGAACTTCCCCTGGATCTGTAAGCCTGAAATAAACCCATTCCTCCCTTAACTGTGTCTGGTTGGATGATAATCCCAGCAATGTGGAGCTGACTATAACAGATAGTAATGAATATATGAGGGCTATGGGTAGAATGTGGTAGTTTGAATGTGACAGCTTGAATATATGGCTCCATAGATTTTCATGTTTTATTAAAATTGAGCTTGCAACTTGAGCCCCTAACAGACATATCCCTCTGCTAGAAGGAGTGGGTCACTATGGGTGGCTCTTCAGTCCAGCCCTACTGGGTGTGTTGAGAGAGAGAGAGAGGGAAAGAGAGAATGAATGGGTGTGCCAGGCCTCCAACCACTGGAAATGAACTCCAGACACATGCACCACCTTATGCATCTGGCTTATGTGGGTACTGAGGAATTGAACTTAGGTCCTTAAGTTCTTCAGACAAGTGCTTTAACTGCTCAGCCATCTCTCCAGCCACTATTAGAGTTATACACAGAAAATACTAGGCATCTTATACCATCACTATAATAAAATACACAAGATGATAAAGTTTATTTAGTTCACAGTTCTGGTGGCCCAAGGACATGTTGGCAGCTTCTGGTAAGAGCTTAGTGCATATAATAATATAGTAGAAAAGACAAGTAATTTATGTAAAAGAGGTAAAACAAGAAACAGCTCACTTTATAACAACTAACAACCTGCCCTTGTGGTTACTAATCAGCATTTGAGTGTAGCACTAATACATTTATGATGGTGGAGCCCTCAAGACCCAGATATCTTTTCCACCACCATGCCACAGACCAATTTGCTAACTTATGACTTCTGGGGGACATTATGCAGCACTAGGGAAGAGGAAATTCTGTCTTGTAGCTTATCTTGCACCAATTTAAGAAAAGGTGAGCCTTTGCAGATAAATATAAGAGAGACAAGTAGCACAGGTGCCCCCACAACCTTCAAGTAATGTGGCAGAGATGCAGGCTCAGAGGAATTAGCAACACTTCGAGTCTTAAGAGGTTTCAAGGTTCTGTCCCACTGGGTCAGGATGGCATTTCTGGCTCCAGTCCATTTTCCAGGGCCCACTATTCGGTATTGGTAAGGGCTGCATGGTCCAAAGAAAACTTCCCAAGCTAGTCTGGGATCCTTGAGAAACAGAGCTGGGATGTTGGGCTTTGCGCCTATGCATGTAGCAAGGTCATCCAAGTAGGTAATAAAGTCAAGTTTTTCTTGAGAAGTATCTCTAATCACACCCCTGTAAGTAAAAAATATAAACAACTTTTCATTAATTACTCCCTGCCCTGTATTTCTTAAGAACCACCCCTCACCACACCATTTTGTTTCGACTTTTTTTCTTAGAATCAAACTATATTTTGGGAATGCTTTCCTATGTTGGAAATAAACAGTAAAAGGAGTTTATTCACCGAAAGTTTCTGAGGGTGAATTTTTTGTAGATGGTGGTAAGGGAAGGTTTTGGTTCTTGAATATGGTAAGAGGATAAAGCTTGCTCAGTCCAAATGCAGTAGTTGTTGATGAATTTACAGGATCAGAAAGCATCACATGTATCTACACATAGAGCCTCATGTATTTGGAGGAGGAAAGGATTATTCTAGGGTTAAAGTGTATTTAAAAATTTTAATTAAATTAAATTAATTTATTTATTTGAGAGAGAGAAAGAGGGAGGGAGGGAGGGAGAGAGAGCCAGAGAGAGAGAAAGAGAGAGAGAGAGAGAGAGAATGGGTGTGCCAGGGCTTTTAGCTGCTGCAAACAAACTCCAAACACATGTGCCACCTTGTGCATCTGGCTTATGTGGGCCCTAGGGAATCAAACCTGGGTCCTTTGGTTTTGCAGGCAAGTGCCTTAACCACTAAGCCATCTCTTTAGCCCAAAGTAATTAAAAAAAATAGATATTTTTTTGCAAGGAGAGTGAGAGGAAGAGAAGAGAAGAGAAGAGAAGAGAAGAGAAGAGAAGAGAAGAGAAGAGAAGAGAGGAAAGATGCCAGGGCCTCCAGCTACTGTAAACAAACTCCAGCTGCATGCACCATCTTGTGCATCTGGCTTTATGTGGGTACTGGGGAATTGAACTCCGGCCATTAGGCTTTGCAGGCAAGTGGCTTAACCACTAAGTCTTCTCTCCTTCCCCTAAAGTACATTTTTTTATTGATGTTTCTTGTGAGTTGAGAGGGCCATGTTTGGTATACCAGGGCTGAACTTAACACATATACAAGCATAGTGTATGTGAAGCCTTTATCCATAGCTACTTCTGTTGTTAGCAGACATTCATGATGTTCCAGTGTCATTACATACATAAAACATTTCAGGCTCCATCCTGGGTGCCAGGGAATCCAACAATGAACAAAACAAAGTCCTTCCTATATCAGTGGTTATATCCCAGTGGGAGAAATCAACAATCTGTAGGGTGAAAATCCTAGCAACATCAAGATGTTATGGCTCAGGTAGTCATGGGCATTAAGAAAGAGACAGCAAGATAGGGATGGGGAAGATAAAATGGAAAGGGCTAGAGATAAAGAGGGTTAGGGAGAGGCAGTGGAGTTGCTGTGAGATAAAAGGCTAATGGGAAAGACTTCTTTCTTGTGGAGTTAGGGTTGAGTGCTGTGAGCTATGCCAGTGTTCAGGTAACAACACACTAGGCAGAGGGAAAAATAAATGCAAAGATTCTTGTGAGTTGGTGCTTGGTCCGAGGATTCAGGAGGAGCATGAAGTGTGGAAGCAGTGTGGGTGAGGGGGAGCACAGTGCACAAAGGAGGGTGGACAGAGAGCTGGGTATCCTGGAGGACTGCAGAAGCTGCTTGGATGCTTCTTGGAAAGAAAAAGAAGCAACTAGAGGGTTTTGACACAGTGCTGCTCGTGGTTGTTGCTCTCAGGACTGGACTGCAGGTGGGTCACAGCAGCAGGTGGAAAATCAGATGAAAGATGGTGGCAGCTAGTGTCCTGATGGGCTGGTGTGATGTGGTGGAACCAAGGCTGCTAAGATATGTCTGAATTCTGGGTGTATATGGAAGGTAGGGGCTAGCAGTATGTGGATGGCAACATAACAAAAAGTTGTCTCAAAAGTTCAGTTTGGGGCTGGAGAGATGGCTTAGCGGTTAAGCGCTTGCCTGTGAAGCCTAAGGACCCCGGTTCGAGGCTCGGTTCCCCAGGTCCCATGTTAGCCAGATGCACAAGGGGGCGCACGCGTCTGGTGTTCGTTTGCAGAGGCTGGAAGCCCTGGCGCGCCCATTCTCTCTCTCTCCCTCTATCTGTCTTTCTCTCTGTGTCTGTCACTCTCAAATAAATAAATAAATAATTAAAAAAATCAAAACATTTTTTTTTAAAAAAAGTTCAGTTTGGGGGCTGGAGAGATTGTTCTTGTTAAAGTGCTTGCCCGTTAAGCTTAATGACCCAAGTTCAATTCCCCTGTATCCACGTAGAACCAGATGTACAAAGTGATGCATATGTCTGGAGTTTGTTTGCAGTGGCTAAAAGCCCTGGTGTACTCTCAATCTCTCTCTCTCTTTGTGCACATGGTTTTAATCCCAGCACTTAAGAGGCAGAGGTAGGAGGATCACTGTGAGCTCAAGGCTAGCCTGAGACTACATAATGGATTCCAAGTTAGCCTGGACTCGAGCAAGATTATACCTCAAAAGTCCTCTCTGTCCCCCAAAGGTTCAGTTTTATATATATTAAGTTTGAGATAATAGATATCTAAGTGTAGATAACTTGAGGGAACTGGAGTCTAGAACTTGGAGAAAAGATTTGGGTTAGTCACAAGCTTGGAAGTCATAATTATGTGATGCTATTTACTGCTACAGGAATGCTCACTCTCTCTGTCTCTCTCACATAAATAAAAATATACAGAGTTGGAGAGATAGCTCAGCTGTTAAAAATGCTTGCTTGCAAAGCTTGATAGACTGGGTTCAACTTCCTAGTTCTCTTATCAAGCCAGATGAACAAAGTGGCTCATGGTTCTGAAGTTTGTTTGCAGTGGCAGGACGCCCTGGCATACACAAAGTTACTCACTCTTTGTCTGTCTCTCTTTTTCTTAAATAAATAAATAAATAAATAAATAAATAAATAAATAAATAAAGCTAAAGGTCCGGATGAGACCACTAGGAGTGAATTTGGATAATTTTGAGAACTAGTAGTTTGGGGGCTCACAAAGTTTAGGGAGTAAGGAAGATGAGATATAGCAAACACAGAGAAAGAGCAATCTGTGAGGTGGGAAGAATACAAAGACAGAGTGGATTTCATGGAGCATGTGAAGCAGGTCCATCTAGAGAGGACCAGGTTTTGTGTTCCACACGAGAGACCTGGTGCCCTATATAGCTAAGTTTAGGTTTAACTTTAGGTTAGGTTAAAGCTAAAATAATT
This sequence comes from Jaculus jaculus, assembly GCF_020740685.1. Lineage (NCBI taxonomy): Eukaryota > Metazoa > Chordata > Mammalia > Rodentia > Dipodidae > Jaculus > Jaculus jaculus. The sequence goes on from NC_059102.1 coordinate 305,616,859, forward strand.
AACTATATTTTAAAGTTAGGTTAAGCAGGGTGAAGGTTAAAATGTATTCTGACTCATGAAGTAGTTACTTTCAACCTTTGTACCTCCTTAGGAGTGGCTTGTACACTGAGAACAGTGAGAATCCTTTTTTTTTTTTTTCTTTCTTTTTTGAAGTAGGGTCTCATTCTAGCCTAGGCTGACATGGAATTCACTATGTAGTCTCAGAGTGGCTTTGAACTCACAGCAATCTTCCTACCTCTGCCTCCTGAGTGCTGGGATTAAAGACGTGCACCACCACACCCAGCTTCTTTTTCTTCTTCTTCTTCTTTTTTTTCTTAAATTTAAAGTCAAGCTATATTCCATACCTTTTAATGAGCTGCTCCTTTTTAATGGCCTCAGCCATCAATTTCTGGGATGGGGGTACGTTACAGAGTCCTACGAGAAAAATCAGAAACAACCCTGAAGTTACACATAGCTTTCCTTTTATTTAAGTTCTCCTCCTCCTTATTTCTGGGCTACCCCTTTCCAGCCTTGGAACAGGTAAACGCCTGAGCTTAGAGTAGAATCAGAGTGAGCAGGAAGTGTCCTGGGGGGTAAAATTCTGCTCTGAACTCACTTAACAGGGGATCTCTACAGCCAGATTATCAGTGCTCAGCCAGTGCCGCCCACACCAGACATTAGCGTTTGCTCCAGCAGCTGATATCCTCTCTCCCCTTCTCTCTCTCCTCAACCTAATTCACATTGGATTGTGTAATACTCCATGTTAGTTACACTTATGTGTGTTAAAACCATTAGTTGGATAAATGGAAACACAATGATCACATTTTATAAGCCTGCTTTGGCACATCTTTAGTTTTGTTATGGGGGAAGTCCCAAGAGTGGAAGGGGCTTGGCAGATTCACTGTCTCAGAGAAGCTCTGCTTGAGCTGTGAGAACTGGCTCATTCTCAATTTCCCATTAGGACAGACTCAGCACTTGACTTCTGCTCTTGCTTAGCTAAGTCCTAAACATATTCTTACCCTAACAGCTTAGATCCTGGCATTTCTTTGTGGTTGTCCAGCTGCCCCAGAGTCTAAAATCTCATTCCTCTTTCCAGAACCAGCCTCCTAATCCCTTTAAAATAAACCTGTCCCCCTATGTCCCCTTACTTGCCCCAAGTTACTTAGGAACTTTCCAGGACCTGTTGCCCATCTCATTCTGGACATTCCTGCCTCTGCTAGGCACCAAGTGGCACCTTCAGGGCATGGGTGGATATCCTTAGGCATAGGCCTAACCCAGCTCTGTGCTAGACTTTTGTCAAGGCCACATTATCTTGGAAAAATCGAGCTAGACTTGGTCATCCCTGCAGTTTTGTGGAAGCTCTTTGTGAACCATACATTTATAGATCATACAATTATTTGTGCATCTTTTCCAGTTTATTATACAATAATGAAAAGAAATGTGAATTTAAGACTGTACTGGATTTTTTTTTTTTTTTTTTGGTTTTTCAAAGTGGTGTCTCACCATAGTCCAGGCTGACCTGGAATTCACTGTGTTCTCAAGGTGGCCTTGAACTTGTGACAATCCTCCTACCTCTGTCTCCCAAGTGCTGGGATTAAAAGTATGTGCCACCAGCTCTTCTGAGGTTTTAACACAATTGACTAGTGCTGTGAAAGGACTGTAATAGGCATTAAAAATCCAGGTTTGTGATAATTTAATAAAGGGTTACAGAGATTTTTTTTTCTTGTAATATAAATAAAGATCTTCTAAACTCATCTTCTCAACTCCTTTCATTCAAACAGCATGTCTGCAGCTGGGGCTGGTGGTACAAGCCTGCAATCTTAGCTACTCAGGAGGCTGAGGCAGAAGGAGCACAAGCTCAAGGTCAAGAAAATTTGGCGTGACCTTGTCTCAAAATGAAAAAAAAAAGAAAAACAGCAGAAAAAGAGAGCTGGGAATAGGATATAGGTTGCCTGCCATATGTAAGGCCTTGGGTCCAAACCTCAGCACTAAAAACATATAAGCAAAACCCCCTACATAAACAAGCAAGCAAGCAAACAAACCCAAATAGCATATTTGCCTTAGGAGAACAAAGATTTGTTGTTGTTGTTGTTGCTTTTTAGGTAGGGTCTCACTCTAGTCCAGGCTGATCTTGCACTTACTCTGTAGTCCCAGGCTGGCCTCAAACTCATGGCTATCCTGCTACCTCTGCCTGTTGAGTGGTGGGATTAAGAATATGTGCCAGCATGTTGGGCTTGAGAATCAAGGTTTTAAAATAATGGTTGACATCTATTACATTTATGTAGTGCGATAGAAGTCAGATCTGCTTAGTACTGTTATATGTATATGTTACCTATAGATTATTGATAATTATTTTTATTTATTAAGGACAGCTTATTGGCCCAAAGGTGAATGCTGTTAACTAACATAATACAACTGTAACTCTTTAAAATCTTACTAGTCAGACCTGGAAGGTAGCTCAGTTTGCACAGCATGAAGACCTGAGTTGGAGCCCCAGAACCCATGTAAAAATGTCTGACAGGGTGGGTGGCTGCATGCTTCTAATTCCAGTGCTGGGGAGGCAGAGAGATGGATCCCTGGAGCTTGTTGGCCAGCTCATCTAGCCTTATTAGTGAGCTGAGGCTAATGAAGAGACCCTGCCTCACAGGTGCTCCTCAGGATGACACCTGAGGTTGTTTTCTGCCCTGTGTGTACCCATATATGTTCACACATATCTCCACACACCTATGCACATGCACATGAACATGTTAACACATGCACACACAAAATAAATAAATTGTATTACAAAATGCTTACTAATATAATATTATTGGTAGGAATGCTAATAGTAAGAGCAATGGCTTTCACTTAATGGGTTTTACTCAGTGTCAAGTACTCTACTAGCTGCTTTGCAGATATCTATTTAAAAAACTTGATAAAAGTGTTTATTATACCATATATATATATATATATATATATATATATATATATATATATATGTATGTCTGAAGGGACTATGACCTCCTTAAGACATCCTCATAAAGCTAATGAGTTTTGGGCCAGAAAGAGAGTGGTTAAGGCACTTGCCTGCAAAGCCTAATGACCAGGGTTCGATTTCCCCAGTACCCATGTAATGCTAGATGTACAAAGGGGCACACTCATCTTGAGTTTGCTTACAGCAGCTGAAGGCCCTAGTGTGCCCATTCTTACTTTCTCTCCCTCTCTCTCTTTCCTTGCAAATAAAGTAAAATGAAATGAAATGAAATAAAATAAAATAAAATGAGAAGCTGAGTTTCATAGGGAGGATTTGACCTGACAAACTGTATCTTCAGCATATCTGGCATTTTTAAGTGATAATTGACATCAAGTACCGTCCAGGGTCTAAAATATCTTTATGAGAGTTTATTAAGTTACTTTCATCAGTTCTCAATTTTACTCATAGTATGCATTATCCAAATATCTTTTGAAGCAATATAAAGACTCTATTTCTAATAAAAAGTAGAAAAACTGGACTAGAGTAGAATAGCATCTTGATGCTTCCAATAAATTCAGTTATTCTGAAAAATTCAATTACATTCTCTTATCTAAATGAATCCCATCCACAGAGTCAACACTTCCTCAGTCACATAGAGTGACATATGCATACCCTTATAATATTACACATATACACAATTAATTGCTCATTACATTTTTTTCTAATACCTTAGCTTACATCTGTAAATTTAGTTAAATGATTTTTAGGTTCTGTAGATTATGTTTGGAATTAGTGTGAACATACCTTTGAATACTCTTGTGGCCCATCGTGCCTGAAGCTCTGTGCCTGCTAAAATGGACCCATTGAGGCTAATGAGGCCAATGATGGCTAATGTTGCTCTTTCTAGATCGGCAGGGAAGACATGCTTGTATAGGAAAGTCTTCTTTGTACAATGGCTTTTGAGAGGCTCTTCAAAAAAGGGGAAAGAAACAGTATATCCTGTTGTGAAGATCACAGCATCAATGTTTCCTTCTACTGTCCCATCTTCAAAGATAACAGCAGTTTCTGTAAAATTCTTGATGCTGGTTTTCACAGTGACTTTCCCACAGAGTATACATGTTGGTAGCTCATCATTTATAATAAATTTTGGTTTTTCCCTTTGATACAGAAGAGAAATAGCTATTGTGGTTATATCTATGAGACACTTTGGCAAATGACTTAATTGAGGGAAACTATCTGCTGAACTCAGGAACTGAGGATTAGTATCTAACTCAAAGTTGTGTACCTGACATACTGTGTTTATAGCATGTTTTGCTTCCTTGCTCTTCATAGAAGGCATGTGGAAAATGACTAACTCTACTTTCCTGATTTGATTTATAATTCTCTATCCATTGTAATTCATACCTGGATCATTACTTTTGTTTCCCTCCTTCTCTCACTTCATTTCCTTCCTTCATTCCCTTCCCCCTTTTCCCATAATCCTTTCTTTTCTTCCTTACTTCCCCCTAAACATTTGAGCAAAGATCCTACACATGCTAGGCAAAGGGTCTGCCATCAAGTGACACCCTCACTCCAGCAAGGATTGAAATATAAGGAGAGAATATATAACAAACCACTCAATTAATGATCAATTTGGAGTTTCATATCACCGAGACCTCTGAAAAGGATGGTAGGACAAGAGTAAATCAGCAAGAAACTATGTGAATAAAAATAAAAACATCTAAGTCTATTTTTAGGGCTAAATAATTTAATAGTGAGCTTCATTCGACCCAATTATATCAGGTAGCATTATCTTTGAAAAACAGCCAAATCATCTTTGCCACTGTTTTCATAATGTGAAAAATATGGGAATATTTGTGAGCTCAACACTGAAGAAGACTTATAACACTCCCTTTGAGGCACACGGAAGTGTGTGGGATAGGGTACAGAAACAACGGAAAGCCACAGGGTGGGAAGGTTTACTCTGAGGCATTGTTCCCCTCCTCCCTGAGACTAACTGGTGCATTCATGACCCCACAGAGATTACCAATAACCCCACCAAGAGAGGTCAAGGAAGAGGGGACATAAGAGTACAACCCATGCCAGGCATATTGTGGCATGTCTTTAATCCCAGCACTTGGGAGGCAGAGGTAGGAGGATCACTGTGAGTTTGAGACCACCCTGAGACTACATAGTGAATTACAGGTCAATCTGAGCTAGAGTGAGACCCTACCTCGGAAAACCCCCCCCCAAAAAAATAAAAGAGTATAACCCAATGGGAATATGACCAAATTGTAATATGCTCGTATATTAATGTTCTCAATAAACAAGAATATGTAGGTCAAGTATATATTAAAGATGTTACATTCAATTCAAGTTTTTTTCTTTTTTGTTTTCTTCTTAATTATTAAGTTGTTGTATTTATTAAGGGAAGTACAGAGCCAAGGAAAGGCACCCACATGACTAGAGATCCCACATGAAAGGGCCTGGGAAAACCATGGAAAGACAAGAGAGAAAAAACGTTCAAGGTGCTTCTGCCATGTGGGGAGATGGAGGGGATAAAGAATCCATGTGGTGAGTAATGGTCAGGGGCCCCTCGTCTTGGCTCAACCCAGCTGGGCCTGGGCATAGCTAATGGATAAACTCACCCATAGCTGGAAGTTCCCAACTGGCCAGAGAGCCTGCTTTCTCCTTGTAAAGGTATTTATAACCTTATAGTGGTAGGCTATCTTCTGGCTCAGGTGAACCAGAGGGACAGCTGGTTGGTTAGGGGTAGGGGCTGTCTCAGGAAAAGGCTAGCCCTGACACCAAGTTATGGGGGATGAACTTGATCAACCACATTGTTTAAATCCTACAAAAGGCCTCCCTCCTATGAGGGGTCCTGGTTGGTTGTGGAAAAACACGTCTAGGGAACTAAGCAAGAGATAAGTAGTCAGATAATCTTTGATGTCCAGTAAGTGCAGACTTTCCTGCCTTTTTTTTTTTTTAACTTTCAGTTGTCCAGTCACCCTAACTGTATCCCCCTCTCATTCTCCCCTCTCACAAGAAGACACTCTAACTGCTGCTAGAGGACAGGGGATGATGATGCTAGATCTTGAACTACTTCCAGCTGAATGGGGTATAGAAATATGGCAGTTAGAGAGTCTTTCCCTGAAAATGGAACTATTCTAAAAGACCTCAAAAGTATATTGATGGAGTGTTAGAAAAATAGTCTTGGAAGAAAATGTTGGGGAGAAAGAATAAAAGAATGGAGATAATGAGAAGTATGCACACAGCAAACTGGTTGCCTTTAGGGTTATCCTTCTTGTGGACATCTATGCCTTGGGTAGCATTTGAGGGAGCCCAGATAGATGGAGATGGATTGTCTCAGGATCATCTGAGCATAAGCTGGCTGAGATTTTCTTCCAGAACTGCTCACTGAATGGCACAGTAGTGTTTAACATGGTCTGAATCTGTTTCTGTATGGCTTGTAAAACAGATGAGATATTAGCAGAGTTATCAGGAATATATATACATACATGCATATATATATGTTATCATTATATATATATATATATATATATATATATATATATATATATATATATATATAAAATCAAGGTTAAATTTTACACCTTGATAATGGTGAAGATACATATTTTGTATAATAACCTTCCAGAGTGTATCTTTTTAAATTTGTCCTGGGAGTAGCCAGGGCCAAAAGTTGATACCATAGAGCCATTGGGTGCCATTAATGTCAGTAATAACAAATATATTTTGGCCTCAAGACTTATTTAATGATGTCCTTGCACAACTTAGAGATTCACCTATGTTTCCAGCATAAGGAAATCTTCTGAATTAAGTGAACCTTGGTCTGTCTATCTATCTATCTATCTATCTATCTATCTATCTATCTATCTATCTATCTATCCACCCATACACACACACACACACACACACACACACGTTCCCATCAACAGATAAATAGATTAAAAATGTGGAGTATGTACACATTGGAGTATTCATCCATAAAGAAGAATGCTATCATTTCATCTCCAGAAAACAAGTGGACCTTAAGAATATGTTAAGTAGGAGACTTCTGGGTAAGATGGCAGCATAGGAATCAAGCCAAAGCAGCCTAGGGTGTGAATTAAGTAGAAAAACAGCAAAATACTCTCTTCTACAGAAAAGTGAAGGTGTATAAATTATTATCAACCACAACAGAGAAGCAGGAGAGACTGAGATCTTCCAGAAAGGAGGAAACTGGCTAGAATCCTGCTGAGACACCAGCAGCACTGGTCTGTGTGCCTGCCTACTTGGCTAGTGCTGAGCTGCAGGAGCAGAAACTAGGTAAAGGGATGTTCCACTCATTTCAGCCTCCTTGCAAAGTTAAGAAATCTGAAGCAGAAGACAGACAGCAGGGACCAGTTGAGCAGCTGCTGAAGGAGAACAGAAATGGGACCAGCTGAGCAGCTCCGACAACTCCAGGCATCCTGCACAGTCTCCAGAGAACTCATTCAGCCCCTGGCCTCCGGGCATTCAGCATGGCTGATCAGAACACCAGATCCACAGTGCAACACAGAGGGATAGAGGTGGGTACTCAGTATTAGTGAGATTGGAAGCCATTCCAAAAGGTAACAGGGCTTACTTACACAAAGGCAGATACATAGGCCTGCACTGGAAGTGCTAATCTCTCTTTCCAGGTCAGTGCAGGTTATAAATTACATATTCTTGGTTAGCTCTACCATTCTCAAATAAGCTGTATTTTGGGGTTTACTATTGTTGCCTTTGACATTTCCTGACTCATAGGGTCTTTGTCTTTTTATGCTGTTATTATTGGGGGCAGAATCTGACTTGGCCCCAGGCTGGCAGGGAACCTCTTTCAGACCAGAAATCTCAACCTCCCAGTTGACATGATTAAGGGTGTGGGGCAACATCCACCCTTAGGGATTTTGGCTTTATTAGATTATCTGTTTGTTTTAATCCCCACTGTTGCATAAATATTCTGTACTGGTTTGGATTGAATGTGTATATTGCTGAGTTGAATTTTAGAATTTCCCAGTAAATTGCTCAACCCAGTCTTCTAGAATACTTAAATATCAGGCAAACTCAACACCTAGGGTCACTTCTGCTGTTTTCTTGGGAGCATAAGAGCTGTATTTGGCACCTTAAAATCCTGCCCTGAAGATATATAAAGTTGGATTTATATGGCTAAGAACACTGCAAATAACTAGAAAACCTAGCATCAAATTCACTCAAGATTCAAAAATGTCTACATTATCAAACAAGAAACACAAAAAATCAAGACAACAAAATTCCACCAAAAATTATAAATCCATCAGAAATGACTCCTAGTAAGACTGTTAGATGAAATGGTAGAAAAAGATTTTTAAAAATAATTATATCTATAATCAAAGAAATCAAAAGAATCAAAGAAGAAAACAAACTCCTGAAGGAGAACACAAGAAACCAGCTAAATGAAATAAAGAGGTCAATACAAGACATGAATAGGGAAATAGAAATGATGAAATAAATACCATTTAGAAATATTAGAAGTGAAAAACAGAGTAAGTCAAATAGAAAACTCTGTAGAAAGTCTCACCACTAGAATTGATCAAGGAGAAGACAGAATATTTAAAGTAGAAGACCAGGTGGCAGATCTAATAAAGTCCAATAGAGAGAAAGAAAAAGTACTAGGAAGGTATGGATGTGAATTTCAAGACATTTGGGACACTATGAAGAAATCAAACATAAGAATTCACAGCACAGTAGAAGGAGAAGAATTTCACTTCAAAGGCATCGCAGGTATTTTCAACAAAAGCATAGAAGAAAACTTGCCCCAAATAGGGAAACCAATACTAATAAGATCCAGGAAGCCTTTAGAATGCTAAGCAGACAAAATCAGGAAAGAACCTCTCACCATCAAATTATAATTAAACTACAAAATACACAAACTAATGAAAATATATTGAAAGCAATCAGAGAGAAAAATCAAGTCACATACACAGACAAGCTCATCAGGATCACAGCAGATTGCTCAACATAAACTTTAAAAGCCAGAAAGGCTTGGAATGATGTAGTCCAAGTGGGGAAAAGATAACAACTGTCAACCAAGTTTACTTTATCCTGCAAACATATTCATCCAAATAGACAGAAAAATAAGGACATTCCACTAGAAAAAACAGCCTAAAGGGATATATGAACACTACATCAGTTCTACCGAAAGTACTTGAAAGGATCCTCCATGCTAAAGAAAAAGAAAACCACACACATAAGGAACCAGGAAAAAACAAACCATATTAAAGTAATAGCTAATACAAGAGAGTAAAAGAAAAACCAGAAGAACTACAAAATGAGAAGAATGGCAAGAACAACTATACAAATAATAACTCTTTTTTAAATATTTTTATTTATTTATTTATTTGAAAGTGACAGAGAAAGAGGGAGGGAGGGAGAGAGAGAGAGAGAGAGAGAGAGAGAGAGAGAGAGAGAGAGAGAGAGAGAGAGAATGGGCATGCCATGGAGAATTGAGCCTCGAACCGGGGTCCTTAGGCCTTACAGGCAAGCACTTAACCGCTAAGCCATCTCTCCAGCCCTAATAATAACTCTTAATATCAATGGCCTCAGTAACCCAACCAAAAGACACCAGTTTGCAGACTGTGTTAAAAAGCAGGTTCCTTCTATTTGTTGCCTCCAAGAAACCCACCTTTCTATAAAAGATGTACACTATCTTAGGGCAAAAGTTTGGAAAATGGTGTTTCAAGCAAATGAACCTAGACAACAAGCAGGTGTTGCTATCCTAATATCTAACAAGGTAGATTTCAACATTAGTTAGGAAAGCTAAAGAAGGTTCACTTTATATTGATTAAAGGAAAACTTCAACAGGAGGACAATTTCCCATTTTTATCAAACAAATACTATTAGAATTAAGGTCACAGGTAATACCAAACACAATTATAGTACGTGACTTCAATGCCCCACTCTCATCAATTGACAGGTCATCCTGGCAAAAAATAAACACGGAATCATCTGGATTAAATGAGGTCATAGAACAATTGAACCTAGCAGATATCTACAGAAAATATCACCAAAATGCTGCACAATACACATTCTTTTCAGCAGCACAAGGAACATTCTCTAATATAGACCATATATTAGGACACAAATCAAACCTTAAAAAATACAGGAAAATAGAAATAATTCCTTGCATTCTATCTGATCACAATGGGATTAAACTACAAATCAACAGCAAGAAAAGCTATAGCACATACACAAAATCATGGAAATAACACACTATTAAATGATAAATGGGTCAATGAAGAAATCAAGAAGGAATCAAAAATTGAGAGGATCACATGAAAATAAGAACACAACGTACCAAAACCTTTGGGACACAATGAAGGCAGCCCTAAAAAGGAAATTTATAGCTTTAAGTGCCTATATTAAGAAATTAGGGGCTGTAGAGATGGCTTAGCCATTAAGGTATTTGCCTGCAAAACCAAAGGACCTCAGTTCAGTTCACCAGGACTCATGTAAGTCAGATACACAAGGTAGTGCATGTGTCTGGAGGTTTTTTTTTTTTTTTGCAGTGTCTGGAGGCCCCAGGGTACCCATTTTCTCCCCCTCTCTCTTTCTGCCTCTTTCTCAAACAACTAAATAAAAATTATTTTTAAAAACTCAGAAAATAAAGAAATTAGAACCTTCTAAGGCTCAGGGTCCAATGTGGGAGAAGTAGTGGGAAGAATGTAAGAGCCAAAAGAAGGATAGGACTGCTTACAATGCACTCTTCCAGACACAGAATGGCCTGGATATTCATGACCTCACAGTGCCTGGCACTATCTACACAAGACCAGTATAATTGGAGGAAAAGATGATGACATCAAAGTAAGAAAGACTGATTGGGAGGCCTGGGGCATGATGGAGAGTGGAGTAGTGAAGGGGAAGAGGGGATGGAGAGAGGGAATAGTCATGCTTTATTATCTAGAATTATGGAAGTTGTTAATATTTTTTTAAAATTAAAAATACATTAAAAATAAACAATGAGGCTGGAGACATGGCTTAGTGGTTAAGACACTTATCTGCAAAGCCTTAGGACCTAGTTTGGATTCCCCAGTACCCATGTAAACCAAGATGCACAAGTTGGCACATGTAACTGGAATTTGTTTGCAGTGCCTAGAGGCTCTAGCATGCCATTCTTCCTCCTTCCCCTTCTCTCTCTAATAAATAAATACAAAATAAAAAAAGAAATTAGAAAGGTTGCAAATAAATAACTTAATGCTTCACCTAAAGACCCTGGAAAAAGAATAAGGCAAACCAAAAATCAGTAGATGGGAAGAAATAAAAAAGTCTAGAGCAGAAATTAATGAAATAGAAACAAACAAACAAACAAAATATAAATACTAATCTCCCTCATGAACATAGATGCAAAACTTCTCAACAAAATATTGGCAAACAGAATACAAGAATATATCAAATTGATCATTCACCCTGACCAAGTAGGCTTTATCCTAGAGATGCAGGGATGGTTCAACATGTGCAAACTGATAAATGTAAAACACTATGTAAATGGACTGAAGGACAAAAATCACATGATCACCTTAAGAGATGCAAAAAAGGCATTTGACAAAATTCAATATCTCTTCATTATAAAAGTTCTACAGAAACTGAAAATAGAAAGACTATATCTCAACATAATAAGAACTATTTATAATAGACCTACCGCCAACATAATACTAAGTGGGGAAAAACTTGAAAGTTTTCTACTAGGAACAAGACAAGGGTGTCCACTGTCCCCACTTTCATTTAATATAGTACTGGAAGTCTTAGCTATAGCGATAAGGCAAGAGACACTCATAAAGGGCTACAAATTGGAAAGGAAGAGATCAAATCATCATTATTTGCAGATGATATGATTCTATACATAAAGGACACTAAAGACTATCAGCAAACTGTTAGAGCTGATAAACACTTTTAGCAATGTAACAGGATAAAAAATAGACACCAGAATCAGTAGTCGTCCTATATACTGACAACAAACATGCTGAAAATGAAATCAGGGAATCACTCCCATTCATAATTGCCTCAAAAAAAAGTATCCTGGAATAAACCTAACCACAGATGTGAAGGATCGCTACAGTGAAAACTTTAAAACACTCAAGAGAGAAATTGCAGAAGACACCAGGAAATGGAAAGACATCCCATGTTCTTGGACTGGAAGACTCAATCTTGTGAAAATGTCAATCTTACCAAAAACAATCTACACATTTAATGCACTCCCCATCAAAATTACAATGACATTCTTCATGGAAATAGAAAAAGCAATCCTAAAATACATTTGGAAGCACAAAATCCTTAAATACCCAAAACAATTTTGAGCAACAAATATTAAAGAGCCATAGTAACAAAGACAGCATAGCAGTGGCACAAAAACAGACATGTAGATCAATGGAACAAAATAGAGGACCCAAAGGTAAGCCTGGGCAGCTACAGCCAACTGATCTTCGACAAAAATGTCAAAAATACTCACTGGAGAAAAGACAGACTATGCAACAAATGGTGCTGAGAAAACTGGGTATCTATATGTAGAAGGATAAAAATAGATCCTTATCTCTCTCCATGCCCAAGAATTAAGTCCAGCCTGCTGTTCTGGCACATGCTGGTAGAATATTGCTGGAGAGGCAGAGGCAGTAGGATCAGGAGTTCAAGACCAACACAGTCTAAAAAAAAAGGAAAAAAATTCAGTCAAAATGGATCAAAGACCTTAATATCAGACCCAAAATTGAAGCTGCTAGAGGAAAAAAAAAATAGGGGAAACCCTTCAAGATATTGGCATAAACAATGACGTTCTGAATATAACCCCCATTTCTCAGGAGATAAAATCACTAACCAACCACTGGGACTTCATGAAATTACAAAGTTTTTGTACAGCAAAGGACATTGAATAGAGCAAAGAGGCAACCTACAGATTGGGAGAAAATTTTTTGCCAGCTATACATTTGACAGAGGATTAATATCCAAGATATACATAGAACTCAAAAAACTAAATAATAAGAAACCAAACAACCCAATTAAATAATGGGCTATGGAACTAAATAGAATCCTTAAAAGAAGAAATACAGATGGCCTACAAACATCTAAACAATGTTCTACATCCTTAGCCATTAGGAAAATGCAATTTAAAACTACTTTGATATTCCATTTCAATCCTGTTAGAATGGCTATTATCAAGAAAACAAAGGACAATAAATGCTGGTGAGAATGTAGAAAAAGAGAAACCCTTCTACACTGTTGATGGGAATGTAATCTGGTCCAGCCATTGTGGAAATCAGTGTGGAGGTTTCTGAGACAGCTAAAAATATATTTACCATATGACCCAGCTATACCACTCCTAGGCATATATCCTAAGGACTACCTTAGAGATACTTGCACATCCGTGTTTATTGCTGCTGTATTCACAATAGCTAGGAAATGGAATCAGTCTAGATGTCCCTCAACTGATGAGTGGATAATGAAGATGTGGTACATGTATACTATGGAGTTATATTCAGCAGTAAAGAAAAGTGAAATTATGAAATTTGCAGGGGAATGGATGGACCTAGAAAGGATTATACTTAGTGAGGTTACCAGGCTCAGAAAGCCAATCACTGCTTGGTCTCTCTCTTATGTGAATACTAGTTACAAATATTTGGACTTGTACATGAGTTGGAATAAAACTTGGTAGCATAGGCTAGTAAGCTAGAAAGGGGCTATAAGGGAGGGAGGAGAGGGTAGGACTTAAAAGGGATGGTATTATGTATATGTAAGTAGAAGAACAGATTACTGGGGGTGGAAAGGCTTAAATGAGATCAGGGGAAGAGATTGAGTAAAGGAAGGGTGAGGGGAAGGTTAATCAAAATCTAAGTCGGTATGAATAAGTCATATGAAAACCTACTTTTTTGGATAATGACACATCTAGAAGCCATAGATTGTTACTTGAAAAATTTCAGTACCAGGAATGGGATACCTTCCAGTGATCTGTTGGCTAGGGAGGACCCTGATGCTGTCAAAATATTACAGGCCAGGGCTGGAGAGATGGCTTAGCGGTTAAGTGCTTGCCTGTGAAACCTTAAGGACCCTGGTTGGAGGCTCGATTCCCCAGGACCCACATTAGCCAGATGCACAAGGGGGCGCATGTGTCTGGAGTCCATTTTCAGTGGCTGGAGGCCCTGGAGTGCCCATTCTCTCTCCCTCTCCCTGTTTGCCTCTTTTTCTCTCTCTCTGTCACTCTCAAATAAATGAAAATGAACAACAACAACAACAACAAAATTACAGGCCATTGCTGAGGCTCTTGGTTTCCCACCAGGATTAGATGGTAAGACTCTATTGCTGAAGACTCCACATGCTTGGGCTACAAGGTCACTGGGAAATATTGCTGGAGTAGAACAGAAAACCTCCTCCATGTTTTTTCAGTAGAAAGCTAGGAAAAAGTGTGTTACATGTGGCTCCATAGGAGAGAGAGAAATCATCAATAGAGATACTCAACAGTGGATGCTGCAAGCCTTAAATTTAGCCAGGCAGTCCAAATGAGCCAATGGGTGCAATAGTGGCATGTCTATTATGAGAGAAACCAACCACTCTCTAATTGGACTGGAGGCTGTTCCACAGGAGTGAATGTATGCCTGGTACTGAAAACTTATGATGGGAGAAGTCATGAGCCCTAGGGGTATAACACCTGCTAGTTAATGTACGGCTAAATGCATATATTATGCTCACCAAACTGCCAGGTAAGCACTTTTCTTAATGTTCATACCTATATATTAATGCTATTCTCACTTTATTAGAGAAGCTTCTCTTTTCAGATGGTGGTGACTTCTGGGATGACTCAAAATTCACCATAGTACTGAGCAGAAATGAGAGAGGAGTGCTCAGCACTGAAACAACTCTATCATACCTTCCAAGGCTCAGGGTCCATTGCGTAAGAGGTGGCAGGAAGAATGTAAGATCCAGAGGAAGGGTACGGGCTCCTTTACAATGCATTCTTCTAGACACAAAATGGCCTGGATATCCACGACCTTGCAGTGTCTAGCACTACCTATACAAGATCAGTATAATAGGAGGAAAAGATGATGAATCAAAATAGAAGACAGACTGATTTTGAGGATGGGAGGATATGATGGACAGTTGAATTGTGAATGAGAAAGAGAGGGGAAGGAAATTACTATGGTTTACTGTCTATAATTATAGAATATTCAATAATAAAAAGAATATGTTAAGCACAACAAAATGAAGACAAAAGAAAACTATTTCATATTCCATATTCTCTCATATGGGGAAAATTAGAGCAATGACTATTTTTTTTACAACATTTTTATTTATTTATCTGAAAGAAGAGAGAGAAAAAGAGAGAAAGAAAGAGAGAATGGGTGTTCCAGGGCCTTCAGCTGCTACAAATGAACCACAGATGCATGCACTACTTTGTGAATCCAACTTTACACGGATACTAGGGAACTGAACCTGGGTTGTTAGTCTTTGCAGGCTAGTGCCTTATCTGCTGAGCCATCTCTCCAGCCTAGTAGTGATTATTATTAAAGAGATTTAGAAGGAATAGTGGAGAATTAAGGTGGAGAAATGGAGGTTGGACTTGACCAGTGGATGCTATATGCATGTGTGGAACCTTTTTGATATGTGAAATTTATACATGTTAATAAAGTAATAAAGAAAATAAATAAAAATTTTCCACATATAAAAAAGCACAAGTACCTTTTTATAATACTTAATCCATAGATATCATGGTTAAATTTTTTATTCATCCGCCTCTTAAGGCTCCAATTTAGGAAACATGTAGGCAGAAGTTGTGTAATAAAATTATGCCATCTTCTTATACTCATCATATTAATAGGATAGCCCCCATCTGAATAGCGGTTGACAACCCAGGTGCCAGTTCTAGTACTCACAAGTACCTAAAAAGTGAAGCAAAAAGGATAAATATATATTCATCACTTTGTAGTACTTGTCTTTGATGCATTTTAAATGATAACATTCTGATCTTCTAACAACAGAAAATTGCATTTATATATACGACACATGTTCCTGTTGCTGTAAATTGTTTTAAAATACATCTTTTATTTATGTATGTTAAGTATTTTCATTATGTTTAAGGATTATAAATACAGGACTGTAATATTTGTAATAGATAATTTAAAGAAAGCTTAGCAAAGCAATTTAACTGAATTAAATTAAAGGTATTTTGAATTAAATTAATTGAATTAAAGGTATTCTTTTAGGATCTAATAATTTTCCTAAAATTTATGCAATTAAAATGGCTTTATTTTTATAATTTATTTTACTTATTTGAGAGAGAGAGAGAGAGAGAGAGAGAGAGGGGAGAGAGAGAAGAAGAAGCAGAGAGAAAAAGAGAGAGAAGAAGGACAGAGAGAGAGAGAGAGAGAGAGAGAGGGAGAATGGGTGTGCTAGGACCTCTAGACATTGCAAACGAACTTCAGACACATTCATCACCCTGTGCATCTGGCTTATGTGGGTACTGGGGAATCAAACCTGGAGTCTTAGGCTTTGCAAGCCCACCTTTTTTTGAGGTAGGGTCCCGGATGACTGGGAACTCTATAGTCCCAGGCTTGCCTTGAACTCATGATGATCTTCCTAACTTTTCCTCCCCAGTGCTGGGATTAAAGCACATCTGGTGGCATCCAGAATAGATTTTAAATTTGTGAGTGTATTTATAATTTCTCAAACCACTTTCTTGGTGGCCTGTTCAACTCCTGAGCCTTCAGGTTCTGGTAAGTCTCTTCTCTTGGCCTAGCTGGGCCTAGAGGAGGGGAGAACCCCCCTGACTCCTCTCTGCCCTCCACATGGCAGGAGCTTTCTGTACATTCTCTTTTTTTTTCTAAATCCCTTTTTATGTTTCTTCTAGGCCAATATGGGCTCTCAGACCATGTGGGTGTATTCATTTCCCTTCCCTTCCTTCTATACTTCCCTCAATAAATAGAATAATTTTGTAGTTAAAAAATAATTTCTAGGGCTGGAGAGATGGCTTATCGGTTAAGTGCTTGCCTGTGAAGCCTAAGGACCCTGGTTCGAGGCTCGGTTTCCCAGGTCCCACGTTAGCCAGATGCACAAGGGGGCGCAGGCATCTTGAGTTCGTTTGCAGTGGCTGGAAGCCCTGGCATGCCCATTATCTCTCTCTCTCCCTTTATGTGTCTTTCTCTCTGTCTCTGTAGCTCTCAAATAAATAAATAAAAATGAACAAAAAATATTTAAAAAAAAATTTCTAAAACCATTACACATACTTTGACAAATTTAGACTTACTTTTATCTTTTTTTGTTTTGTTTTGTTTTTTTCAAGGCAGGGTCTCAGTCTAGCCCAGGCTTAGCTGGAACTCACTCTTTAGTGCCAGGCTAGCCTTGAACTCATGGCAATCCCCCTACCTCTGCCTCCTGAGTGCTGGAATTAAAGATATGCACCACCATGCCCAGGTAAGACTTAATTTTATCTTAAAACAAGGATGAAATTTAATTTAAAATAGAAAATCTGGGGAAGTTAGGAAAATAACCTCCCTTTTGGATTCTTACATAAGATTTTGACAGAATTGCAAAGGGTTCATACAGAAAGAAATATGACTGGCTGGAGTGGCACATGCCTTTAATACCAGTGTCTGGGAGTCTCAGGCCTGGGGAGGCTATGTAGAGATACTTGGTCTCAAAAAATAATAAAAAATGACAGATGGAGGAGGTAAAAGGAGGGAGAGGGAGGAAGGAATGAAGGAAGAGAGATAGAAGGAAAAAGGAGCAAAGAAAAGAGAAAGAATAAGGAAGAGAAAATAACCTTCTAGTAAAATTGGTCTTGTTCATGACAGATCACTTCTGAAAATGCCTTGTGGTTTGGCATTCATATAATTTTCCTAAACTCCTTTTGGAGATAGTTCAACTATGCAAAATGTCTTCATAAATAGGCCCAAAGTGGCTTTGAGGCTTTTCAGGAATTTATTTTTTTTAACTTTTTATTTTATTTATTTATTTATTTTAATTTTTTTGTTCATTTTTATTTATTTATTTGAGAGTGACAGAGAGAGAAAGAGGCAGATAGAGAGAATGGGCGTGCCAGGGCCGCCAGCCCTGCAAACGAACTCCAGATGCCTGCGCCCCCTTGTGCATCTGGCTAACGTGGGTCCTGGAGAATCGAGCCTCGAACTGGGGTCCTCAGGCTTCACAGGCAAGCGTTTAGCCACTAAGCCATCTCTCCAGCCCAGGAATTTATTTTTTACTTAGTCTTTATCCACTTTATCCTCCGCGTATAACGACAGGAGTGGGGACAGTGATTTAGAAATTGTGCACCTGAGCTGCGGTTCGAGTGAGCTCCACAGCGATGTCTCCTCCACTGTTCCCAAGACCGATGACCAAGACACGTTTGCCCTGAAAAGGGTCTGGAATCCTGTATTCTTGACTGTGTAGGATCTGGCCTTTAAACTTATGGATCCCTGAGGGAAGGAAAAGATCAAAAAAAAACCTCTGAAATTTGTAAGCTATGTTTTGCCAGTACGTAACAATAAAAAAGTCTCAGGCCCAAGACGGCAGTGCCCAGCGGCGCGGGAGACAGCGGGGTTTCGGGTGCTGGCTGGACGGACGGCTGGAGGCGCTGCGGGTTCTGGGGAATCGAACCTGGAGCCTTTGGCTTTGCAGGCAAACACCTTAACAGCTAAGCCATCCCTGCAAGCTGTATTCTGTTTTTTTTTTTTTAAATTTTTTTTATTCATTGTTTATTTTTATTTATTTGAGAGCGACAGATACAGAGAGAAAGACAGAGGGAGAGAGAGAGAATGGGCGCGCCAGGGCTTCCAGCCTCTGCAAATGAACTCCAGACGCGTGCGCCCCCTTGTGCATCTGGCTAACGTGGGACCTGGGGAACCGAGCCTCGAACTGGGATCCTTAGGCTTCACAGGCAAGCACTTAACCGCTAAGCCATCTCTCCAGCCCTGTTTTTGTTTTTTTTTAGTAGCAATGGCTGCAAGTTTTATTCTTTATGCTCTTATAATTTCTTCCAATTCCTCAATAAATATTCAAAATTTAGCTTCTCACTTGTCCTTAGGATCACTAAGAAGCAACAGAAGAATAGTTTTGCTGCATTTTGGTAATCCTCATTTGAATAATTTTATTTCCACACCTAGATTTGAATAGATTCCACTTTCAAAAGAATCAGATTTGACCCCAGACATGGATATTTGCTAATCATGAGTTACTGAGTGGAATGTGCCAAACCACTTACAAAAGGGGATTCTAGGCACTCCTTTTTATGGAGAACCCTTACCTGAGCAGTGTAAAGGACTATTTTGAAGAGTCAATCTATTCATTTATCTATACAGTATCTGATTTGTTTGCTTTTATAGCAACTGTGTAACTTGCACATACTCTCACTTCCTTTAAAATTTTGAATTATAGGACAGTATTGATTCAAATAATATAATTTCATCCTCAACATTAAATCCTTTTAATAAATGACAGATCAGATATTTTGAGCCTTCTTTGGTCACTGAGCTTGAAGTGCACGTGTGTGATAAGATTTAAAAAAAATTTTGTTTTTAAATTTATATATCTGAGAGCGACAGACACAGAGAGAAAGACAGATAGAGGGAGAGAGAGAGAATGGGCACGCCAGGCCTTCCAGCCTCTGCAAACGAACTCCAGACGCGTGCGCCCCCTTGTGCATCTGGCTAACGTGAGACCTGGGGAACCGAGCCTTGAACTGGGGTCCTTAGGCTTCACAGGCAAGCGCTTAACCGCTAAGCCATCTCTCCAGCCCATGATAAGATTTTAACCACAACATTTATGTTAATAAGCAAATAGCAAAGTCATGTACCTTCATAGTCCTTTGTTCAATTCAAAATAATTTTGCACATATTGTTTTCAAGAGTTAACACAGCATTGTCTATAATCACGATGAGCTATTATTTCTAATTACATATTCAGTCTTTTTGTCTCTCTCTCTTTCTCTCTAGAAGAACCCAAAAGTGTAGAGATAGTCTCAGGAGGAACTGACTCACCGGGAAATGACTCCAAAGGCAGGTGAGGACTCAGGAAAAGTCCAGTGCAAACCATGACAGCATCAAAGACAGCTCTGTTCTGCTTGCCTTCTGTCTCGGTAACAACATCCCACTGACCAGTTTGAGAGAAGTCCGGACGCTTTGTTATGCTGCACACAGCAGTCTATAAGCAAAAGACAAATACTTGACTCCTATCAAATTTTTGATCCTCATGCAATGACTGCTATGGGACCTGTGCCTGTTATTTAAAGTAGACTAAGACTTATGGTAGTAGGTCTGTAAGAATTGGTTATCTTGTTTCCTGAGAAGTTAACATGCAAACTCTCAAAGATGGTAATATATAGACTAGGACTTAAGAAATCTGAATCCTTTAAAGCATCATAAAACTAAAACTGTCAAGTTTTCCTAGTGAAAAGGAAATCAGCTGTAATTTATGATGTAACTGGAAAAACAAAGAGAATGAGATTTCCCCCACTATAATTTCTATGGCTGAGAGCTCCAGTCATTTTTTTCTGTTGCTTTTCATGAACAAAATTATTTTTACTTTCTTCTCAGGAGCAACAACAACAAAAAAGCTAAACTTCATCCTAAATGAGAGTTTGGCATTTAGAGGAAAAGTCAGAAAATTCAATATTTTAATGACTTGAGTAAAACATGAGTTGCAGGAATGAGGAGATTATTATCTATAATATTCACATTAAGATCAAAGATCAAGGAAAAGTACCTAACCATTCATTTTGATTAGATTGCTGAACAGGCCAGCCTCCATTCATGAACTTTCCATAACCCAAACCACCTTACCTTAAACTGGATGTATTTCAGGAGATCAAAGTGCTCAACAAATTCTTGGAGATAGTTCCAAAATTTTTCATGGCTCATAAAATTAGGATACTCTTCGGGGTAAGGGAAGTTGCTATAGCATGACATTTCCTTGCAAACGTTTGTCACTAGTGACTTGTAGACCCTAGTCATCCCATCTGTAGAAGCTTCCTGTTGTGAAGGTACAGTTAGTGTGAAAAAATGAAGTAACAAAGTAGGAACAGAGCTCCTTGTGCATTTCAAGCTGAAAGGGGTTCATAGTGGATAGTATTCTACTTATAATCTTATTTTTTAAATTTTTCTTTGTTTATTTGTGTATGTGTGTACACGCCTGTGTGTGGGTACACCAGGGTCTCTTGCCAATACTAATGAACACTACATATCTGCCCAACTTTTTGTATATGGTTTTGCATGGGTGCTGGGGATTGGAATCTGGGAAGGCAGGCTTTGTAAGCAAGTGCCTTTAGCCACTGAGTTATCTCTCCATTCTCTCTACTTATGGTTAGTTCTATGAAGTCTGGAATAATTAAATGTAATAGCTTTGTCTAATCACAAAGAAGTTGATGGTAATATTAACATTGTCCTTAAGTGACTCCATGAGTGCATGCTCTGTCGTCAGTTCTTAGCTATCATTTCTTTCTTGTCAGGGTTACTCCCTCCACTCATCCTCTGGACACTTTCCTCTTTGCCATTCCTCAGGAAACTCCTTATTGATTTTTTTTTTTCATTATTGTCTGTTTTCAGTCACCATCTCCTTATTAGCTACTCTTCATCAGCATCAAAAAATACCAAAGACTTAATTTTAAGGACAAAACACGGGCCTCTGAAGTGGCCCTGTCCCTCTCCATCCTACCTTATCCTTCAGGAAAGAATTCTCATGTGCTGGTAGCTTCTGTTTTCTCCCATATCTTCAACTTATTTTCTCAAGCTCCATCATTTAAAAATAAAACATCAAAAAAGGCCTATATTTAGCCAGGTGTGGTGATGCACACCTTTGATCCCAGCGCTTGGGAGGCAGAGGTAGGAGGATTGCTGTGAGTTTGAGGCCACCCTGAGAATGCATAGTGAATTCCAGGTCAGCCTGGGCTAGAGTGAGACCTTACCCTGAAAAACCAAAAGAGAAAAAGGGCCTATATTAAAGCATTAAGGTAATTCAGATGGCCAAAGCTAATCTCCATTTCTCCCTCAAGTCTTCCCTGTGCCTTTACCTGAGAAGTCTCTCAACACCCACAGCTCCACAGCAGGTACAGCTACTGTGGTTCTTCAGCATGGTGGGCCCCTCACACAGCGCTGCTCACACCACATCACAGTAACCTCTTTACTGTTTCTCTTCCCCATTAGGCTGTAATGAGGACAAGATTCTTGCCTGTCTTATGTACTATTATGTTCTGGCAGATGGGCATGCTAAGTATACGTTGACTGAAAGAGAAGTAATACTGTCAGAATGTTAACAAAAAACATCCCCAGGTATGGTGGCACATGCCTTTAGTTCCAGTACTCAGGAGGCAGAGGTAAGAGGATCACTCTGAGTTTGAGGCCAGCCTGAGACTACATAGTGAGTTCTAGGTTTGTTTGGGATAGAATGAGGCCCTATCTTGAAAAACAAACAAAGAAATAAATTACATCTTTGAGCTGGGTGTGGTGGTGCATGCTTTTAATCCCAGAACTTATGAGGGAGGTGTATGAGGATCTCTGTGAGTTTGAGGCCAGCCTAAGACTACAATAGCAAGTTCCAGGTTGTCCTGGGATAAAGTGAGACCATACCTTGAAACAAACAAACAAACAATAACAAAAAAAAATTTAAAAAATTCAGTACATAAATGACATAAGTGAATAGA
The DNA here is from genome assembly GCF_020740685.1 of Jaculus jaculus. Classification (NCBI taxonomy): domain Eukaryota; kingdom Metazoa; phylum Chordata; class Mammalia; order Rodentia; family Dipodidae; genus Jaculus; species Jaculus jaculus. Next base: position 305,639,436 of record NC_059102.1, read on the forward strand.
AGAAACTAAAATTTCAATAGAGTTGACCTATTGTTATTGTTACTAAGTTTAGTCTGTATTTTTGTTTTGTTAACTCAATATTTTCTAAAATTAATCTATATTACTTTACAATACAGGAAAGTAACCTGATTCAACTGCAGAGCCAAACAGCAAAAGCTAAACAAACCACACTCAATGAATATTTTCTTTCCACACTGACATTGGTGGCTTGAAGCTCACCGTGTTCCAGGCAAGCATAGGTCACTGCCACCACCCCCCCCCCACGCAAGTACAGTGTAATTCTAAGCTGTGATCTCTCTTTCCTTACATGCCCTTACTCCTTTTTCTTTGCTATTGATCAAAGATCCGGCAAGTCCATCTCTTCATGATGGCATCCCTCATTCATAGCTACTGAGTGAATGTTTTCCTCCAAGTGTGTTTGACACTTGGGCCTGTCTGGATGCCATCTTCTGACACCTTATCATACCCTGAATTCCATAGCATACTCTGCTACTTTGCAATGAGGACCAATCCTGGCCAGAGGAAGGTGGTATTTAACTACTTCCAGACTCATTCTGGATAGTTCTCTTCCCATAGACAATTCCTGGAAGTTGGATTGTTGCTCAGTTATGCCAACCTCCATCCTTTCTAAGAATAAACTATATAAATTAGTCAAAGCTCTTCAGTTTACCCACATTACTACTTTAGAATGTTGATGCCAATACATTACCATCAGTCTCAAAAATGTGTTTATCAGATTTAATTTTTTTCCTTCTTTTCTGTGTTCCTAACTATGCCCTGCCTATTTCTTTTTTGATTTGGCAAGTAGCTATTGAATGCTCACATGTTCTCAGTATAGACTGTACTAAGGTGCTGGTCTTAGTTTTGTTTATATTTTATATGTTTTCAGCCAGACATTCATATCTGGAATAAACAGTGCAGGTCAAATACATTCATCTAAGGGGTTTTGAGTTCATGTTTGTTTTCCTTCATCTTAGTCTTGAGCAAACAATTTACCACAACTGGGTCCCATTGCTTCTGCTGCATCATGAACTCTCAAGTCTGTTGCCCTATTTTATTATCTGTCAAAGAGCCAATTAACTATGATGTTGGTCACATAGTAGTGAGGCAGGGATGTCCTGATTATTCCCAAGGCTCCTCATTTACCAGACCCACATAATGTTTATTAAGGCACCATGCACATATTGGATTATTACAGTGAGGTACTCCCTTCTTTAATCACAAGATAAGCTGAAGACACCATGAGTGCTAGATTATGATTGGTGGGGATGGGAAGACGTAAACCACGCACATTAAACTTCCATAGTCCCCCGAAGTCATTACTTCTCTCAAAGCAGGTGGGCTCCAAGTCCTCATCCAAGCAGCATTTGATGGAGGACAGGCCACTCACACCAGCTCCAATCACGGCAACTTTCTTGGCCATGGTATGGTATGCCCTGTTTGCAGATGGGTAAGCACAGCTTCTTTGTATGGCAAAGTTGGAAGGGAACCTTTAACACAGGATTCAACTTTTATAGTGTTAGAAATAGTCCATCTTTAAATGGAAGTAGAATCATATCTTGATTTAAAAATTCAGGCTTTCAATTTAGACTGTTTTGATTTACATTTCTGGCTTCACCATTTATTAATTATGTGACCTTGAATGATTTTTTTCTTTATGTGCCTTGGTTTGCTTTTATCATCCGAACAATGGGGGTAATAATGATAATAACTAATTTAAATTTTTTTTGTGGGGGCTGGAGAGATTGCTTAGCAGTTAAGGCATTTGCTGGCAAAGCCTGGCAAACCCAGTTTGATTCCCCAGTAACCACATACAGCCAGCTGCATAAAGTGGCGCATGAATCTGGAGTTCATTTACAGAAGCCAGAGGCCCCCATTCTCTCTCTGTGTGTCCTTACAAATACATAAATAAAATAACCAGAATACCAAAGGCTTTTTGTGAAGGTTAAATGACTGATATGTTTAGAAGGAGTTTGGTGTGTGCCTGTTAATAGTAAGTGCTCAGTTCAGTTCAGCTTTAATAATTATTGTAATTGCTTAGAACAGTAATCACCTTAACCCTCAGTATCAAAGGAACCTTCCCATAACAGTGAAATACCAGGAATTTTAGTCAGTAGCTGTGTGAGTTTCTATCTAGAATCCTGAAGGATAGATGGCCATGACCATACTCTGCCACACAACAAGGATTTTTTTTTTTTCCCATTTCAATTTTTTTTATTCTAAATAAAAACCACACTTTTTGCTGAACAATGGAATATAAAAGAATCAGATGTACAACGATTTTAGACATCTACTATTTGGAGAAAAAAAGGTTTACAAAATATACAAAACTTTACAGCAATAGATAGTAAACACTTAAATATTCAGAGGTCAGTACTTCTTAATTTAATGGAAGGAGTCAGACAGCAACAACTCTTCTTTGCTTCATAATAGACTTTAGCTACTAGAGACAGGGCAGGCTGGGGAGACTGACAGGTGTTAAACATCAAAGTCAAAGGTTTCATTTTCATTCTGATGTTTACACACAGCCACACTGAAGCTAATGCCCTGCTTCCTGACTCACTTGGTACAGGATTTAGGGGAAAGGATATGGGGACTTCCAAGTGGGCAGAGACCACTCCATACAGCTAACGCCCATGCCAACAAATTCAGTGTCCATCTATAAAGAGATTTAAATTCAAAGTCAAGTAGTCTGAGGTCTGAAAAAAAGAACACAGCAGGAAGCCAGAAAAGGAAGAAAGTTATCAGTAGCCAAGTCCCGACTGGGTCAAAGGTACGAAGCCCAAGCCCAAGCCCAAGCCCAAGCCCAAGGCTTCATCTTGAAGATGCAGTTGCCAATAGGTACCTGACCCATTTCTGGTTCTTACAGAGTTACCTGGGCCCAACCTCTACCTTGCCTCCTTTCTTTCTGACCAGCCATGAACTATAGGGACTCCATGGAGTCTTAAAATCTAGGAACGAAAACTAGGGTACAGCAGAACTTCCAGCACGTCTGTGGTATCAGTAAGTGGACAACAAGGATATTTTATACATTGAGGGTTTGACTTTTTTTACTTGGTCAGAGGCAAGACTGACCAACCACTATAACAGAGTTATCAAGGATAAGGAGTATTCTGGAGTTCAAGGTGAGCTCACGTGGAACTGAGAATACACATGCTCATCAGGGGACATTGGTGGAAGTATGCGTTGTGGGGATTGACAGCTGTTTTTTGTTTTTCTTGTTAGGTGAAGTGTGCTATTATTTATGTACTCAGCCTCAAAATGAGAAGTTAATTCTTTGGTCATTCTAAGCAATGATGTGATGGACATCCTATCAGAAAAAAAGCCTTGACAAATATCCACAGCTCTTCCTTAGCATGTGTTCCAAAGAGTACGCTTGAAAAAATATATGTAAAATTCAAAAGGGCTTTTGACCTGTTGCCAAATTGCCCATTTTTTCTCCTTCAGTGCATGCATATAATTCACTAAATATGACCTCATACCTTGAACTTCATATTAGATAGGTAGAAAATATTATCTCAGGCCTAGTTTTACTGAGCTTCACAGGCTTCTCACATACTCTTTGTCTGGTGGTACTTTTCCTTTTGTAAATTTCCCATTTATGTCAATTTGCTCAATTAGGGTATTTCTCTCCTCTCCTTCCTGTCTAGTGTGTGTGTGTATGTGTTATATGCACATGTGCACGCAGATGCATGTGCCTTGTGAACACATGTAGAGGCCAGGGGAGGATCACACTTCTGCCTTAGTTCCTAGAGGCAGGGTCCCTCCCTGAACTTGAAGTTCACAGGTTTTCTTTTATTTTATTCTTTATTTTATTTTATCTCTTTAAAATTTTATTTATTGCTAGGCGTGGTGGCACACGCCTTTAATCCCAGCACTCGGGAGGCAGAGGTAGGAGGATCACTGTGAGTTCAAGGCCATCCTGAGACTACATAGTGAATTCCAGGCCAGCCGGGGCTAGAGTGAGACCCTACCTTGAAAAACCAAAAAAAAAAAAAAAAAAAAAAAATAAATAAATAAAAAAAATAAAAAAAATAAAAAAATATTTATGTATTATGTTATTTATATTATTTCTTTTATGTTATTCTTTATTGGCTGACCAATAAGCCCTAGGAACCTGTTTCTGCTCCTTCAGTGCTTTGGCTGAACTCATTTTTTTTTTTAACATGGATGTTAGTTGAACCCAGGTTTTCATGCTTGTGAAGCCCCTGTTTCTCTTTTTTACTATTAATTTAAAAGTATACATTTTATGTACTAAGCATGCAAGCATTTTCTGTGTTATCAAATATATTCCCTAGGTTGTCATTTGAGTTTTAATTTATTTTTTAACTTGGGATGGGGGAAATTTGCTAATGTGTCTTATTTTTATGTTGTTGAGCTGAGAGACAGTTTTTCTTCATTTGATATTTTGGGTTTCCACACACATCAGCAACTGTTGCCCTGGTCAGAGGGATAGTCATTTAGTCCCAGGAAACAGGGTTTGTACTTCAGGCTGAGGCTCTCTATTTGCCAGATTGTACTTAGTTGCTGCTTTTCCTTGTGATTCCACCAGTCACCTCAGAAGACATCAAGCATTTGTGAGACCTCAAAGAATTTGTCATGCAAACTATAACTGATAATTTGTCGTTGCCTTTTAACACGTAGTGCTTTTAGTGGGAAGACCTTGCTGTGCGCCCCAATGTGAGCTTTGCGCTCAGGGCCAGTTGTCATCGTCGTATTAGCCTTGGGAAACCAGCAGAGTAAATATGCATCGCACCCATGGGGCGGGCACAAGGAGTGCACAGCATCAGCACCCCACATCCTGAGGCCTGCATGTAGGCAGAGTGTCTTTAAGGTGGTTTTCTGGCACTTATGCCAACAGGCACGTGGTGATGGGCTGAGGGCCTGCCGTGCACTGTGACCCCTTCTTGTGGTGACGGGCTGAGGGCCTGCCGTGCACTGTGACCCCTTCTTGTGGTGACGGGCTGAGGGCCTGCCCTGCACTGTGACCCCTTCTTGTGGTGACGGGCTGAGGGCCTGCCGTGCACTGTGACCCCTTCTTGTGGTGACAGGCTGAGGGCCTGCCGTGCACTGTGACCCCTTCTTGTGGTGACGGGCTGAGGGCCTGCCGTGCACTGTGACCCCTTCCCGAGGCTCCTCTGATGCCTTTGCTCATTTTGGGGACTGTGTCTCTGTGCGCTTGAAGCTTGCCTCCTGAGCAGGCCACAAGCCTCAGGCACAGAGGCAATGTGGATTTACTGATGGGAAGGAACAACCATGACTTCTGTGTCCTTGGTCACCTCAGACTCCACTGGTTTGGGGCAGACTGATGGATTTAAAGTGAAGGACATCCCAGGGCAGCCTATTCCAAATTTACTGGTGTCCTGTCCTTTGTGAGGTTGAAGTCTCCACATGTGACTCTTGTTTTATCTGAGAAAATCTCATTATTTTGAGAAGCCAACTATTGTGAACGGGAAATGGGCACTGGAGGTAGCAGAGAGCGTAAGAGTTTTATCACTGACTCATCATTGGACACTGAGAAAAGTACTGAAAGTCTCTTAGATGCATACTTACATGTGAAATATGAATACTGTGGTAGTTTGATGGATGGCTCCCAATATATTCAGGATTTTATTGAAGTTTGTAATTTATTTTCATTTATTTATTTATTTGACAGAGAAAGAGATAGAGATTGAGAATGGGTGCGCCAGGGCCTCCAGCTACTGCAAACAAACTCCAGATGTGGGTGCCCCTTGTGCACTTGGCTAACATGGGTCCTGGGGAATCTGACTTTGGTCCTTTGGCTTTGCAGGCAAATGCCTTAAACACTAAGCCATCGCTCCAGCCCCTAAGATTTGTAGTTTAGACCTGCAGCCACCTGGCTGGAGGAGGTGTCACTGGGAAGCCCTAAAGTGTAGGGGTGGATTTGGAATTCCAGTGTACAGATGTGTAAAGTGCCTGAGTTCTGCCTGGAATTCCTGAAGAGTGCTTATGATGGCTTTTCTCTCTCTTTCTTTTTAGTCCTATATGAAGGGGCCAACTTCTGCCATTATGGAACTTCCCCTGGATCTGTAAGTGTCAATAACTATCTCTTCTTCCATAACTGTGCCTGATTTGAAAGTTCTTTCCAGCTACCCGAGGCTGTCTATTACAAGTACTTAGCAGACTGTTAAGCAATGCAATATTATTTACACAAAAGTGTCTCATACAAAATGTGTATCTGGTGTTCATTCTCTATCTGCTTTCTTTTCTCCCTTCTCCCTAGAAAAGAAAGCTTATGTAGATGAAATTCACCAGCAAGTTTAGAAACAAGTAGGCAAACATACCTGTGGCTTCCCTTGAGTTTAGAAAAATGGAGCTCTCAATAGCCTCTAGCCAGAAACAAATGGCCTCCACGAAGAAGAATGCTTGACTTTCTAGGCCACAGTGTGAAGGTCTGAAGCTGGCAGATCTCTCCTGTGCTCTTTGCAATGACACAAAAGAAGTGGTTGTTAACTGAATGAGTAAAGTGGCAAATATGCTGAGTGGACCAGACCAGCAGCAAAGGAATACATCTGGTCATTGTGCCCTGTGTACCTCCAAGTGCAGGTCCTGAGCCTAGTGTAAGGATGGCTGAGCCTCAAATAAGAATAATAAAGTCTTAGAAATAATGTTATATGGAGAAAGGCAGACATTCAAATGATATGTAGGGCGAACCCTATAATAGGAGCTGGCCATGGTCACATATCCCAGCAGACAGTCTTTTTTCCTGTTTAGAGTGGACTGTGGGACTAAAAGAGTCAAACCAGGTGGTGCATGCCTTTAATCCCAGCACTGGGGAGGCAGAGGTAGGTGGTTCACTGTGACTTCAAGGCCACCCTGAGACTACATAGTGAATTCCAGGTCAACCTTGGCTACAGTGAGAACCTACCTTGAATAGCCAAAACAAACAAACAAAAAAACAAAAAACGGGCTGGAGAGATGGCTTAGCGTTTAAGCGCTCGCCTGTGAAGCCTAAGGACCCCGGTTCGAGGCTCGGTTCCCCAGGTCCCACATTAGCCAGATGCACAAGGGGGCGCACGCGTCTGGAGTTCGTTTGCAGAGGCTGGAAGTCCTGGCGCGCCCATTCTCTCTCTCTCTCCCTCTATCGAGCTTTCTCTCTGTCTCTGTCGCTCTCAAATAAATAAATAAAATATTTAAAAAAAAAAACAACCAAAAACAACAAAAAACAACAACAAAACAGAGTCAAACCATCTGTTGTTCAAGATTGTTAGACACAGTACTGGAAGTTGAAACAAATAGAGAATTTGCACATTTAAACATTAGTATTTAGTACCAGAAATTTCTGATGGGGGTAGCCACTTGCACTGTGCTTTCTATTTGTAATAGAAGGTCATGATCAAGATAGAAATCGAAAGATTTGAATTATGTTTTTGTTTTTGCCTCTAACCAGATATGTGGCCTTGGACTAATTTCTTCAGAATAATAATAGAGAGTTAAAGTACTTTCATTTTCTTCTTCCCTTCCTCCCTCTTTATCTACTCTCCACCCCTTCCTCCTTTCTTTTGTCCCTCTGTCCCTTCCTCTCTAAGTTGAATAAATTGTTTGTGCCCAAGTACTGGAGAAAAAAAATACACAGAAAAAAGAAGAAATATAACAAAAAGCCAGCCAACTAACAAACAAACAAAAGGAACAAGAATAAAACCCAACAACTAAACCAAACCAAACAGTTATGAATTCAAAGGTGCGAAATATCACAGATGTGGAAGGCTTGGACAACCTAAGGTGTGCCATTTCTGTCAACTAGAAAGTGTAATACAACACATAAAGTACTTTGTTCCTTAAAAGTCGCTTATATCTAGCCTCTGCCAGAATGGATTCCTGACTTCTGAACTTGGACCTTTGAACAAGATACCTGAACAGCAAGCAGTCATTTCTCTCTTTCTTTCTCACACACACATGATTAGTATGTCAAAGACTCAATTTTGATTTCTCCGAGACTTCCATCTGACAGTAAATTAGTACTTCTTATCAGCACTATATTGATACTTAAAATATTTATTTATTTATTTGAGAAATAGTGGAGGTAGAGAGGGAGAAAGAGTGAGAATGGGTGTTCCAGGGCATCCAGCCACTGCAAACAAACTACAGACGCAAGCTCCACCATGTGCATCTAGCTTACCTGGGTCCTGGGGAATCGGACCTGGTTCCTTTGGCTTTGCAGACAAGCACCTTAACTGCTAAGCCATCTCTCCAGCGCTATATGGATAGTTTTGTTTGTTTTTTTTTTACTAGCATTTCCTGTTCTACAATCTGTGAAGGGTTTGTGTTTCCCAGTGCCAGATACTCCTGTCTCATTCATAAGATGAACTTGGAGGTGAAAGTAGGATCTCTGAAAATCCCGTGACTGTCGATCGCACTGACATCTTCCCCCATAAGGTAACTGTGTTTCTTTCCATCTTTCCTCTGCTTCCCGATTTTCCTCGACTCTGTTGCTTTAATCCTAGTTAACAGGTTCAGGAGAGGGCCATACCCCTTGTAGAAATGCACTCTCCACCCTCCAACATTCATCTACTGCAACAGCAATATTTCTAGAAACATTTCCCCTGGAAGATAAACATGCAGGAGGACACTTACCTTCAAGTACAGAGCAAATACTTGGACTTATTATTATTATTATTATTATTTTGGTCAAAACTGAAAGTCAAAACAGTGCTCGTCTTAAAAAGAAAAAAAAAAAACAAAACAGGAAAAGGTTTGAACCTCAAACTTGTTCTGAAAAAAGAAAAAGAAGAGTGCTGACTTTGATCACAGTGCCACAGTGCTCTCAATTTAAAGCAGAAGTCTCTTCTGTCATACTGTTGACAAGAGGTGGTGCTCTCCCTAAAGTGCTCTGTAGGAGTAGGAGCTTGGCATGTCCGTGGCTGAAGGGGCGGGCTAAGTGACGAGTGGGAGCGCAGCTTTCGGATTGGAAAGAGGTCAAGCACTCGCGCCGCGCTTGCCCGCCCCCCAGCGCGCCGCAATTCCAGGCGAAGCTCTCAAAGTTCAAGCGGAGCCAGCTGGCAAGCCGCGTGTGCTGTTTTCTGCGCTGCCTTTGGAGGGCGCCAAGTCACAGCCTTCTCAGGGACGTCCTGACACCTCAGCTTTTTAAACCATCCTAGGAGCTGTCAATAATCATAATAACGATAAGAATAAAAGGAAAAGAATTTTAACTCCAGAAGTGTGACTTTGGATTTCAGGACTTACAAAGAAGTCAGGAGCTCCCACTCTCCACATTGAGTTAGCATAGGGAGCTGACAAACCGAGTTTGCATGAAATTACTGTTAGACATTCACCCAGGGCCCCAGAGGAGCAACTATGAAGTAGTAATAGTAAGGAATGTAAGTATAGTAGCCATGATTTCCATTGATTTTTCAGTCCGCGCTTAGAAGCTCCCATAGAGGGCCAACTTAGTTATTACTATTTTTTTGTTTTTGTTTTGTTTAGAGATATTTTCAACATGCTCACTGAACATTTTCTGAACCAGAACTCTGAATGTAGACATCTACAGGAGTCAGGAAGAGAACCTAAGTGAAGAAAGTGTGTTTGGTAAGATCTGCCCGGGAAGCCCTGGCCCTGTGTGTGTGTGTGTGTGTTTAGGCTAGGTTTTGCTGTGTAACCCAGGCAATCCTGTAATTATTATGTAGCTCATGCAGGCCTTCAACGGGTAATCCTGCTTCAACCTCTCAAATGCTGGGATTACAGATATTTTGTCACAATGCCCAACTCTATTAACCATTCATTTTTTTCTCAAAGTAGGGTCTTGCTCTAGCCCAGGCTGATCTGGAATGCACTATGTACTCTCAGGCTAGCCTTGAACTCACAATAATCCTCCTACCTCAGACTCCCAAGTGCTGGGATTAGGCGTGCACACCATCTCAGCTTTTTTTCTTTTTCTTTTTGTTTCTATTAACCTTTTGATATATTCTCTGCCCTTTCTCTGCTCACCCTACAACACACTCACACATACAAAAACTTCCTGATTATTTTTTGGCTGAGGGAGCAAGCCAAACAGACTGGCTTTTTTTTTTTTTGAGAGAGAGAGAGAGAGAGAGAGAGAGAGAGGGCACAAGAGTGCATGAGAATGGCACATCAGGGCCTCCAGCCACTGTAATTGAACTCCAGACGTGTGTACCAGCTTGTGTGCATGTATAACCTTGTGCATGCATCACTTGTGCATCTGGTTTACATGGGATCTGGGAATCAAATATGGGACCTTAGGCTTCACAGGCAAGCACCTTAACTGCTAATCCATTTCTCCAGCCCCAGACTTCCTTTTGCAGGCCACCTAAAAATAATCTTCAAGCATCAGAATGCTATTAGGACACTTCAGCAACACACAGAGGGAACCCACCCACACATGCACACTACCATTACCTTAGGTGAGGAAGCCCGTGCACATTTAACAATATAATACACTATATTATCCATTTTCCCAGCGTCATGTTAGAACTGGCTTGTGTAGAGTCTACATGTCTTCCAACTCTGTGTTTAATATCACAAGACATTCATCACAGTGGGAATGTTTATCAAGAGAATTGGCAAGCAGTGCCCTAGGCTTCCTCCACTCTGGGTTGTCATCTATCACCATACCACTTGTTTTAGAATTGTCTTATTGGGGCTGGAGAGATGGCTTAGTGGTTAAGGTGCTTGTCTGCAAAGCTTAAGGATCCAGGTTCGATCTCTAGGTCCCTTGTAAGCCAGATGCACAAGGTGGTGCATGGGTCTGGAGTTCATTTGCAGTGGCTAGAGGTCCTGGTGTGCCCATTATCTCCCTCTCTAATAAATAAATAAATAAATATTTTAAAAATTGCCTTATTGCCCGGCGTGGTGTCGCACACCTTTAATCCCAGCACTCGGGAGGCAGAGGTAGCACCCTGAGACTACATAGTGAATTCCAGGTCAGCCTGAGCTAGAGTGAGACCCTACCTCAAAAACAAATACAAAAACAAAAACAAAAACAATTGCCTTATTGATTATAATTGTTATATAAAAATCTTTATGCATTTAATGTATTCAATTGGACGAATCTAAGTGTATGAGTATATCCGTGAAAGCATCACCACAAGGAATAAACATCATTACCTCCAAGAGTTTCCTTCTCCTTTGTTGGTTTTGTGTGTCTCTGTGCATAGGGGAGGCAAGAACATGTAATGTGAGATTTACTATCTTAAAATTTTTAAGTGTTCAGTACAGTATTAGTAACTGTAGACACTATGTTGTATACCAATCTCTAGAGCTTTTTTTTTTTTTACCTTGCTTAATTGAAATTTTATACCTGTTGTGCAATAACTCTCTATTCCTTCCTGCTTTCACCATCTGTCAACCACCATTCTGCTTTCTGCTCCTGTGAGTTAGACTATTTTAGTAGAGATTTTTTGTTTTTTAGTTCTTTTTTTTTTTTTTTCTAGGTAGGAGTTTACTGTAGCCAAGGTTGACCTGGAATTCACTCTGTAGTCCCAGGCTGCCCTTGAACTCACAGTGATCCTCCTACCTATGCCTCCTGCATGCTGGGACTAAAGGGGTGTACCACCATGCCTGGTTAAAATATTTTAGATACTTCATATAAATATTTAAGTGAATAATGTAACGTTTGTCCTTCTCTGACTAGTTTATTTCACTTAGCATAATGTCCTCCATGTTCATCCATTTTTGCCATATATAACTACCATGAAGATGCCAGTGGACATCTGTCTTTGAGAACCCGATTTCCTTTTCTTTGCATTTACACACCCCAAGGGATTCATGATCATCTGATAGTTCCATTTTTAGTTTTAAAGAACCCTTTTTACTCTTGTCCATATTTTACATGGCCACCAATGGTTTACAAGAGTTCCAGCCACTTACATCTTGTCAGTGCTTGCTGTCTTTTGATTTTTGCTTCTGATGCTAGTTGAAACAACAGGGTGATAGAGTTTCCGTGTGAGATTATGAAGTGATGTAATGCACTTTTATCTGTTGGCCATTTCAATTTTTAAAGACCATTTTATTTATTTATTTGGGGGGTGGGGGAGAGAGAGAGAGGGAGAAAGAGAGAGGGAAAATGGGCATGTCAGGGCCTCTAGTCACTGCAAACAAATTCCAGATTCATGCACCACCTTGGGCATCTGCCTTTTGTGGGTACTGGGGAATCAAACATGGGTCCTTAGGCTTCCCAGGTGTTGTAGTCAGGTTTACATAGCTGGTAGAAATCACCCAACCAAGAACAGCTTGTGGGAAAAAGAGATTAATTTTGGTTTACAAGCTGGAGGGGGAAGCTCCATAATGGCAGGGAAAACGATGACATGATCAGAGAGTGGACATCACCTCCTGGTCAATATCAGGTGGACAACAGGAACAGGAGAGTGTGCCAAACACTGGCAAGGGTACAGTGGCTATAACATCCATAAGCCCACCCCCAAGAATACACTGCCTCCAGGAGGTGTTAATTCTCCAAATCTCCATCAACTGCGAACCTAGCATTCAGAACACCTAAGTTTATGGGGAACACCTGAATCACACCACCACACCAGGCAAGTGCCTTAACCACGGAACCATCTCTTCAGCCCCCTGTTGGCGATTTTGATGCTTTCTTTGGAGAAATGTCTGTTCAGTTCCTTTACTTGTTTGCTTGTTCATTCATCCATTCATTTTTTCATTCTGTAGCTCAGTCCATCTCAAACTCTATATAATTTTATCTTTGCTTTCTAAGTGCTGGGATTATAGGGGTGTGCCACCCTGTTGGGCTTTCCTTTGCTTCTCTCCCTTTTATTTTGGTGTGTGTGTGTGTGTGTGTGTGTGTGCACGTGCACGTGCATATGCATATGCATGGGCGTGCATGTGCGTGTGGGTTTGTGCACATGTGCATGGGTGAATGTGTGTGTGGAGGCCAGAGCTTGCCATTGGGTGACTTCCTTGACTGTGCTCCAGTTTATTTACAGGGTCTCTCACTGAACCCAGAGCTCACCAATCATTGGCTTAGCTAGCCAGCTTGCCCCGGGAGTCCTCTGTCTTTGCCTGGTGCTCCTGTTACACTGTTACAGCTACTGACAAGCATGCAGTGTTTGGTATCTGGATTCTGGTGCTCACACTCGGGTGGCAAGGGCTTTATTCACTCAGCCATCTCCTCAGCCCCCCCCATTGCCCTTTTAAAATCAGCTTATTTGGCATATTTTGCTACTAACTTTTATTTTTTCTCTTCGAGAACTTTTTTCTTTTTTTTTTAAAAGATATTTTATTTTTATTTATTTATTTGACAGAGAGAAAGAGGGAGGGAAGGGGGAGAGAGAAAGAGAAAGAGAGAGAGAGAGAGAGAGAGAGGAGAGAGAGTGAATGAATATAGGTGCACCAGGTCCTCCAGCCACTGCAAATGGACTCCAGACATATGTGCCATATTGTGCATCTGGCTAATGTGGGTCCTGGGGAATCAAACCTGGGTCCTTTAGTTTTCAGGCAAATGCTTTAACGGCTAAACCATCCCTCCAGCCCCCCTTTTTTATTGAGTAGAAACTTTGTATGGACACATTATGTGTTGGTACCATCATTTCCCTCCTCCCTGCCCCCACTCTACCGAGGGCCCTCCTTAGTGGGATTGCTGGTGTTCACCATGGAGCGGTGGGTTATGAATTGTGACAGCATCAGTCAGTTATTGTGTATGTGGGGGGGGGCAACGTCTCTGGATATTCTGTCCCACGCTGTGGTCCTAACATTCTTTCTGGCCCCTCTCCCACAAGCTTCCCTGAGCCGTGGTGGATGTGCTTTAAGTCTACTTTAGTGTTGAGCTCCCAGGAGCTTCTGGGTTTCTGCTTTGGGGCATTATTGGTGAAGTGGGTTCCTTGAAGGCAGAAGATGGAAGGGTCCATTTTTCTGATCTATCCTGCTAAATTGTTCCTTTTGATGGCTGGGTTAAAACCATTAATATTTAATGTCATGATTGTGAGGTTCAGTCTGATCCCTTCCAACGTTGGAGGCCTTATGTGTTTGGTGCTTTCTTGGGCTTTGCATGGTTTTGTGCCCGCTCCAGCTTTGGTTGTTGTGTTCTTCCTCCTGTGGGCGCCTCTGTGTGGAGAATTCCCCAAGGTATTCTCTGTCGGTCTGGCTTTTAAAAAATATAATTAGAGGACTGGTTTTTTTTTTTTTTTTATCACGGAAGGTTTTCCTTTCACCATCTATTTTGAGGGATACTTTTACTGGGTACAGTAATTTGAGTTTAAAGCCATAGTTTTTTAGATTTTTGTAGTGCTCCATTCCAAGCCTTTATGGCTTTCAGGGTTTACATAGAAGAATCTGAGGTAATTCTGATGGAATTGCCTTCGTATGTTGTAAGTTGTTTCTCTTTTACTGCTTTTAACACTATCACTTTGTTTTCACTATGATGTACCTTGGAGAGTTTATTCTTTGGTTCTGTTTGGTGTTTTGTGAGCTTTTTGTATCTGTATTGTTCTCTCAAATGAGGGGGTGGGAAAATTTTCTTCAATAATTTTGTTAAATATGTTTTCCATGCCTTTGCTCTGAATTTGTTCCTCTTCTGAGATACCCATGACCCAGATGTTTGGTTGTTTTAGGGTATCCCACAATTCCCTCATATTCTGTTCACATGAGTGCATACTGGCCCCAAACAAGCTGGTGCCCCTCACCTGCCTGGAGCATAGCTATTTACTTCTTACCTGATTTATAGTTTTCTTTCTCTTCCCATAGGGTGCCTTTTCACTCTACTGTTTCCTTTGCTGTGTACAAACTTTGGAGTTGGATGCAGGACCACGTGCACCTTTTGCTGCACAAACATCTTTGCTAAAATAACATTGCCAAGACCAGTATCAAGAAGTGTTCCTTTAAGTTTTCATTTTTTTTTGTTTTTGATTTTTTGTTTTTCGAGGTAGGGTCTCACTCTGGTCCAGGCTGACCTGGAATTAACTCTGTAGTCTCAGGGTGGCCTTGAACTCATGGCGATTCTCCTACCTCTGCCTCCTGAGTGCTGGGATTAAAGGCGTGCGCCACCACACCCGGCTTAAGTTTTCTTCTGATAGTTTTATCGTTCAGTTCTTTAAGTCTTTGAAATACATCACTTGATTTTGTGATGGTATAAGATAAAGGGCCAGTTTCATTCTTTTGAATGTATATATCAAGTTCACTAGCACCATTTATTGAAGATCACTAGCACCATTTATCTTCCTCATTGCGTATACTTAGCACCTTTATCAGGTGACCATAAATTTGTGAATTTGTTTTTGGACTCTAGTCTCTTCCATTAGGCCATATGTCTTTCTTTATGCTAGTGCCACTGTTTTAATTACTATAACATTGTAATATCTTTTGAAATCAGATTGTGTTGTTTCTAGTCTTGTTATTTCTTAAGATTGCTCTAGCTGTTCAGGGTCATTTGTTCTTACATATGGATTGTAAGTTTATTTTTATGTTTCTGAAGGAAATACTTGTTGTGGACTGTAAGTTTGTATATCCTCTCTTGCAAAGTCCATATGTTAAGAAACTAATTGTCAATGAGATAACAGACTTCTCAATGAGAAGTGGGGCTTTGTGGTGATAATTAGGAGTAGGTAACAAAAGTGGAGCCCTCTTATAAGAAGAAAAGGAGGGCTGGAGAGATGGCTTAGCAGTTAAGCACTTGCCTGTGAAGCCTAAGGACCCCGGTTCGAGGCTCGGTTCCCCAGGTCCCACGTTAGCCAGATGCACAAGGGGGCGCACGCGTCTGGAGTTCGTTTGCAGAGGCTGGAAGCCCTGGCGCGCCCATTCTCCCTCTCTCCCTCTATCTGTCCTTCTCTCTGTGTCTGTCATTCTCAAATAAATTAAAAAAAAAACATTTAAAAATAAAAAAAAAAAAGAAGAAGAAAAGGAGTTTAGATCTCATTCCTTCTACAAGAAGGCAATGAGAACACAACCATTAATAAATCAAGAAGTGGCTCTTTGTTGGACACTAATTCACTTTGCCTTGATTTTGAACTTCTTGGCCTCTAGAGGTGAGAGAAATAAATATGCTATGTGAGACATCCAATTTGTGGTGTTTTCTTGTAGCAGCCTGAACTGACTAAACTAATGCCATTTTACTGGTGATAGCATTAAATCTGTAGACTATTTTGGGTAGGTTGGACATTTTAACAATATTGACTTTGACAATCCATGGACATGGGATGCCTTGACATTTATTTATATCTTCCTTATTATCTTTAATCAATATTTTGCAGTTTACCCCTTTATGTGAGTTTATTTCTCTGTCTCACATTCTTTATGTGATCTATGGATTGGACTTATGCTATAACCTCAATGTATATACTTTCCCTACATTCGTAGGTCCATCCTCCAAGGTGGTGGTATTAAGAAATTGGAACATTGATAGGTGACTAGGCTATGGGAGCAAGGAACTCATTAGTGGAGTTAATGTCATTATAAAAGAGGCTCCAGGGAGCTTTCTGTTCCTTTCACCATGAGAGCACATTCAGAAGGCACTGTCTGTGAAAACTGAACCCTCATTAGATACTGGATCTGCCAGCTGCCTGATGCAGGACTTCCCAGGCTGGGGGCAATACATTTATGCTATTTATAAACTAATCATGCTAAAGTATTTTGTTTTAGCAGGCCAAATAGACTAAAAGAGGGTTGTTTTCTTAATTTTCTTTTGGAATAGTATATTGATAATATATAGGAACGCAACTGATTTTTTTATGTTGATCTTGTATCTTGCAACAGTTTGTGTGTATGTAGCCTTTGGGGATATCCTTTCCCTTCCTCCTCTTCCTTTTATTTTACCTCTCTTCCTTTCTTCTTCTCTTCCCCTTCCCTGTCCTTCTCTCCTTCACTCCCTTCCTGTCCCCTCCATTCCCTTCCTCAGACACCTGAATAGTTAAGGTTATGAGTCTGCACCACATTTGGCTGCAATTGCTTTTAAACTAGTCTCCTTACTGCCATTTTCTCTCTTGCAATTCATTCTCCAGAATGATGTTTCTAAACTATAAATTAGGTGGCATCACTGATATATTAAAATGCTTGCTGAAGGAGATTGTGCTCAGGTAGTTTTCCAAACAATGCGAACTTTTGCAGCATGTTTATATATAATCAGTCCAAAGGGAGGATTTATACCAATGAGGGAAGTCATAATAATGATGCCTGTGGGTGGGATTCAGAGCACTAGTTTGGGAACTGATCATAGAACACAGGAAGCTTATTCTTAGTAACAGGAGAGGTTCTGGGCACAGTGTCAGGTAGATTGTGAGGTGTAGTGGTAGAAATCTTTTGAGGTTATCCACTAGCTCTTACTTTATTCTCCTCAGACAATGAGGTGGGAGGAAGTAATAGAAGTTTGTGGTTAGAGCTGATATGTAATAGGTGAGAGCTGGGGAGATGGCTCAGTGGTAAAGCACTTGCTGTGCAAGTGTGTGTACCTGAGTTCAGATCTCCAGAGCCCATATAGAGCTGGATGTTGTAGTGTTAGCACTTGTGATTCCAGAGCTCCTGTAATGAGAAGAGAAACACAGACAAGGAGCTTGCCAAGAAACTCATGGGACAGCTAGCCTTGTGAATGCAGTGATCAGTAATCAGAGATCTTGTTCAGACAAGGTGGACAGTGAGGAACAATGGCCAAGGTTATCCTCTGAATTCCACTCATGTAAATGAACATACGTACACATGTATGCACCCATACGTGAACGTGCATGTGCATGCGTGAGCGCGCGCGCACACGCACGCACACACACACACACACACACACACACAAATAGTGAGGAGATCAGGTTGTGTAGTGAGAGGATTAGGGAAATTTTGCAAAACTGAACTGGGGAACAGTTGGATAGTCATGGGTTGGGTATTTACCATTAGTGTGTTCCCCCTACTTAAGGTCAGGTGGTCAGGTGGAGAGGTGACTTTTTTTTTTTTTTGAGGCAGGGCCTCAGTTTAGCTTAGGCTGCCCTGGAATTCACTATGTAGTCTCAGGGTGGCCTCGACCTCAGAGTGATCCTCCTCTGCCTCCCAGGTGCTGGGATTAAAGGTATGTGTCACCACACCTGACTGGAGACTGGAGAGGTGATTTTTGACCAAAGGTGGAGTTTTGCCATCTAAGTATGAATGACTGAGAGTGCACAGTGGAGTATATGTGAATGTGTTGCCATATAATTATAGATCCTCAGCTGAGTAGTATGCAAACGAGAAAGGGCTGGGTGGTGAGACAAGGTAGGATGGTAAGGTGTTTGGGCTGGAAGTCCCAGGCATTTGAAGGAATATTGTGTTAGGAGTTAGCTAGGTGAATATGACCTGATGGGTGAAGATTGGAATGCTTGTAACTTCGACAGTGCAGGGAGGTTTGTGCTTGTTGAAAATGACAAAATAAGACCACCAGTATATAATACAGCAGCCTCTAGCTCTATATAGATATTTAAACTTAAGAGTAACTAACATTACATAAAATCAACAATTCATATTCATGTTGGTACTAGCCACATCTCATGTGTTCTTGCATCAGGGAGAAGACTAAACATGTCTATGATGGCGGGAAGTTCTGCTGGGTTTTACAGGTGACAACTATGAACACAGGGCTGGAGACCTGGCTTAGCACTTAAGGCACTTGTCTGCCAAGCCCAAGGACCTAGGTTTCAGTCCCCAGAAGCCATGTAAGCCAAATGTACAAGATGGCACATGCTTCTGTAGTTCATTTGCAGTGGCTGGAGGCCCTGGAGTGCCCATTCTCTCTCCCTCCTTCTCTCTCTCTCTCTTTTTGTTTTTTGTTTTTTTTTTTGAGGTAGGGTCTCACTGTAGCCCAGGCAGACTTAGAATTCACTATGGAGACTCAGGGTGGCCTCTAACTCACGGCAATCCTCCTACCTCTGCCTTTCAAGTGCTGGGATTAAAGGCGTGCGCCACCACTCCTGGCTTTCTCTCTCTTTCTCAAATAAATAAATAAATAAATAAAGTATAAAAAAAGAATATGAACATAATTGATGGTTTGGAACAGGCAGAGGACAGGGTCATGAGAGGTGACCAGGCTAAAAAACTAACTTAGAAGCATTTGTTTTTATAGAAGCATTTGTTTTTACTTTCTTTTGAAATTACTGGGAATTATGACAAGACTACAAGCAAGGAGGGAAACACCAAGTCAGAGATGCATTCAAGGAGTGAAGTTGGATGATGTGGCAGTCTGGAATAAGAGCAACAGGGTAGAGTGTCTGATGGAGAAGAGAAGAAGAGATGGTGTGAATGCTCCAGTGAGGAATAAGGAGGATTTTTGTCTCCAAATTACAACTGGTAGTACAATGAGACATTATCACCTGCTGTTTGCTGCCTGAGGGCAGAGGGGATTTTGTGGTTCTGATCCTGCTGGAGCTGCTGTGCCTAGAGGGGTGTGGGTGACTGCTCAAGCAGAGAAGCCTGCATTCCAAATGCCTCAGTTCCTCTGAGGACTTGCTCTAGAGTCCCTTATTTCCCTGACTTCTTTTCCTTACCTTATATGTATTCCTGAAAAACAAATAGATAAAATTGTGGAACAAAAGATTAAAATACAAATTAGCATTCTCCTATATTTCTCATTCATGATTTTACTCTACAGAGTGATAGCATGATAGTATTTCTTGATTTTTCCTTATGAATACATAAACACATGAATATATTCTTGTTTAAAGGTCTTAAACTACTGTTCATACTGTAATATGCTCAGAAGGTCTTGGAACTTATTTAAAGCTTCCCATGATACTGTGGATTTTTTTTTTTTTTAATTAAGTAGAAACTTTGAATGGACACCTCATGGGTTGGCACCCTTTCCTTTCTCCCTAACCACATTCCATTTCCTCTGTGGTTTCACCTGGGCTCTAGCTGATGTGTGAGGGGTAGCTCATCTCACAAGAGGGACTCAGATATCTTTTCTTGTCAGTAGATTTTGGTTGCTTTGGACATTTTTTTTTTTTTTTTTTTTGTGTTTGTTTGTTCGAGGTAGGGTCTCACTCTAGCTCAGGCTGACCTGGAACTCACTATGTAGTCTCAGGTGGGCCTCAAACTCTTGATGATCCTCCTACTTCTGCCTCTCGAGTGCTGGGATAAAAGGTGTGTGCCACCACTCCCGGCCTTGTGGACATCTTTAAAAATTGTTTTTATTTATTTTCAAGGAGAGAGAGAAAGGGGGAGAGAGATACATGGACGCTCCAGGGCCTTCTGCCATTGCAAATAAACTTCAGGTGTATTTGCTACTTTGTACAAATACATTAGCCATCAGACTTTGCAAGCAACTGACTTTAACCTTAGTATTATACTTTAGACTTAGGCACATGCACATGCATGTATGTGTGTAAAAGCTGAGCTGATGTAACTTAGAGACTCCCCAGTGTAATGAATATGACAATTTATTTCTCTATTACACAACAATTTGGTTATCTATGTTGTTAAAGCAATGTATGGTCTAAATTGTTCAGGGAAACTTACTCTTTTTTTGTTTTTTTCTGTCCCCTCTCAAGACTTCATCTTTGTCTGTATGGTTGAAGTTGGATTGCTGTCCTGACAATATAGTATGCAGAGAAGAAAAACTAAAGTCCAGTATAGCAATCTTCTTTTTAAGCCAATAAGGGTGATACTGCATACATTAGTAATTTAAGTCCCATTTGCAAAGAAGGATGGGAAACACAGTTTCTGGACAGGTGGCCAAGTGACTAGGAAGAAGGGATTTCAGTTTGGAGTACAGATACATGTGAGATTCTTCTGGGAAAGGTCCGGAAGTAATTCTGTCTCTTCTTTCTAAACACTACTGTGTAATTGTGGTGGAATTGTGTCAATTATTCTATTGTCATATGAAGAATGAGGCTGGGCAAAGGATAAAGAAGACGGTAGCAAGTAGCAGAGAAATGACATGAAGCTACAGGTGTAAGCCAACCCTGAGGCCCCATGAAGCAGGCTGCATTATACTTTCATGAAATAGAAGGGGAAACTGTGACTCAGGAAAATAAACTGACTTGGTGCAAGTCATACAGCTAATAGGTTATAGAGTCCATGATGCTAAGCATTGAGATTGGTTCTCTCTCTCTCTCTCTCTCTCTCTTTGGTTTTTCAAGACAAGGTCTTGCTCTAGCCCAGGCTGACCTGGAATTCACTATGCAGTCTCAGGATGGCCTCAAACTCACAGTGATCTTCCTACCTCTGCCTCCCGAGTGCTGGGATTAACGGATTGTACTGCCATACCAGATTTTTTTCTCTCTTTTTATTAGTTATGGACATACTTAGTATGTAAACAACACATGTTGATACCATTCTTTCCCTCATCCCTGCCTCTTTTCCAAAGGGACCCTCCTTGTTGCGGATGCAGGCCATCCCCATGGGGATTGTGGGTCATGCATTGTGGGGACAGCAGTCCGTTATCGGGGAGAGGCAATGTCTCTGTGCATAATGTCCCAACTTGTGGCTGTAACAATCTTTCTGTCCCCTCTCCCACAAAATTCCCTGAGCTTAAAATGCTGGGAGTATTTTAAGTCTAATTTGGTGATGAACTCTTAGGAGCCTCTGGATCTCTGCTTTAGTAGGTGTTGAGTGTCCTCAGTGTCTATCTCCTTCACCCTTGTGCCCATATCAGGTTCACTGAGAAAGCAGCACTCTTTCTCATTTGTACAGTGCCTCTGTAGTTTCAGCTTTAACCTGTGCTGGCTTCACACCAGGTTTTGAGATATGTTATCTAAGCATTAGTTCTTCTCAGTGAGGCACAGACAAAGGCATCTCAGTTTAAGACTGGTCCAGTAGAGGGTGCTCACTGTATACATTAGAATGAGTTTCAGAAGCTATAAAAAATTACCTTTGTAGATGAAGCACTTCAGAAATTCTTCTGATTTAAGAGTTATGCAAGAAACAGAGTCAGCAAAGTCTTATGTATTTCTCTTTTGTTAGATTTCTGGGAACAAATTATACTTTATTTTCTCTCTGGGCTTATTTATTCAACTGGGAGAAGGGTACTTGGCATCAAACCCAGGGCTGTGTGCATGCTAAGCAATTGCTCTACAACTGAATTATCATCCTCACCAGCCCAGTGGTATTTTTTCTTCTTGAATTATAAAGATGATACTACTTCCCTAAATGATTCCCTTGCAGAATGAACACTTGCCTGACTCCATCATGTCTTAATCACCTCCCCTATCCAATCCTTGAGTCTCTCTGTAAGGCTTTCCATCTAAGCCCATAAGTGAGGTGAAGTGAGCCCCAAATTTCTCTGGCTGGGTGTGGCACTTTCATCCAATACAACTGTGAGATTGGATTTTGGTCAAAAACTGCTTTTTGACATTGTATGGCTAATAGTGATTGTAACTTGACAGGATCTAGAACCACCTAAGAGACAAATCTCTGGGCATGTCCATGAGATAATTTTTTTTGTTCATTTTTTAAAATTTATTTATTTGAGAGTGACAGACAGAGAGATAAAGAGGCAGGTAGAGAGAGAATGGGCGTGCCAGGGCCTCCAGCCACTGCAAATGAACTCCAGATGCGTGCACCCCCTTGTGCATCTGGCTAATGTGGGTCCTGGGGAGTCGAGCCTCGAACTGGGGTCCTTTGGCTTTGCAGGCAAGCACTTAACTGCTAAGCCATCTCTCCAGCCCCTGTGAGGTAATTTTAAGATCAGGTGAATCGAGGTAGGAAGACCCATCATAACTTCCATGGGTTGGGGTCCTAGACTGAATAAAAGGAGAAAGGAAGAGCCACTAAAATGGACTGTATCTTCAAACTGTAAGCCAAAATAAGTCTTTCCTCCTTGAAGCTGTTTCTTGTCAGGTCTTTTGAAATAGTAAAGAGGCAAGTAACTGATAAGGTATGGTGTCTGCTTTGGCTCCTTGCCCCTTCTCCTTTCCTTTCCTCCCCCCATTTTCTATCAGTTGTTAAGTTCTCCTGGCTGTGGTTTTTCTCTCATGAATTTGAGTTGAATTGGGTTGACTTAGGAGGAGGTGGTAGCTCCAGTTGCCTCTTAGAACTCCTGTAAAAGAGAATGTGCACATGAGGGTTTTGTCCTTTGGCTGCTGGAGGCAGCTCTAAGCAGGTGGAGGTGGAGTTAGGTGGTTGTTTTCTGTGGAGTAAACCTCATTTGGCCTTTATTTCCAGTTGGAGCATGAACTTTATTACATAGGCATTCTCAGGGAATGAGCATTCCCAAGTAGATACAATTCCCTTGGATACTCTCAAACTAGCTCATTGACCCATCCATCCTCTTAGGGCCCTTATTCACTGTCCCGTTATCCTCTTTTCTACCAGTCAACAACAACAACAAAAAAGAATAAAGGCTGTAAAGATTGCTCAGTGGTTAAAGGCACTTATTTGCAAAGCATAATGGTCTGGGTTCAATTCCCGAATACCCATGTAAAGCCAGATGCACAAAGTGGCATATGTATCTGGAGTTCATTTGCAGTGGCAAGAGGTCTTGACACACCCGTTCTCTCTCTCTCTCTTTCTGTGTGTGTGTGTGTGTCTCTGCCTCCTTGCAAATAGATACCAAATAAAATATTTAGTAAAAAAGACCAAAAGAGAATAAAAAGAGCACTTGAAGCAATTAGTTTCTAAGTTTCATTTTATTTGTAGTTAGCCAATACCATTTTAGTGCAACCCAATCTTCTGTGAGGTAGGGGTTTTAGTTGAGATCTATGAGCATAGTTTTTATGGGAAAGATAAATGATTGTTGACAGTGCTGTCTGGAACAGCTCCCTTCTTAAGTGGACCTGGAAACTCTCAACACTGTAGGCATTCTCCTCCAGCATTACACTTCATGGGGCTTGGAAAGGCTTAGAAATTCCAAGGATCAGCTGGGGAGGAGCTGGGCTGGCCTTCACTCTCTGGATGCAATTTATGACTATGAAGGGAACACTGATGTAATAGAGGAGTCACAGCATTGACCTCCAAGCACCTGAGAAGCCAGTTACAGAAGACCTGTACCTAGAGGAAAATCAAGAATACAGCCACAAGCAGAATGAGAAAGCTAAAAAGTTTAAGCAAATAGTCAAAGGGAGATGGGGATTCTGATACAAATCGAGTTTTGGTGGCCTTCAGGGTTCGTTCCCACTGCATCATGATGGCCTGTCTGGCTCCTTCCCACTTTCCTGTGCCTGTCAGACGGAATTGGTATGGTGAGCACGGGCCAAAGAAGACACTCAGAGCCAGGCGTGGGTCCGTCAGGAACATGAGCAGCAAATTGGGTTTTGCATTGATAGATTTCAGGAGGTCATCTATGTATGGTATATAGTCAGTTTGCAAAGCCTTGCAGTAGCACAAACCATACCTTTACAAAAGGAAGATGGGGGCAGGGCAAGAATGATGGTTAAAATAATAATGACTCTAGGACAAGTAAAGATAAGCTTTAGATATTTATCAAACTCAAACAAATGTTGCTATGGAATTTGAATTTTTTTTTCCTGGTTATATTCTCTCCTTCATGGATATATGATCATCTAATTTTATCTTTTGTCATTCCTGTTTTTTTTTTTTTTTTTTTTTGAGAAAGAGTCCCAAACTTTAGCTCATACTGGCCTGAACCTCAAAGCAATCCCTCTGCCTCAGCCTCGCTAGTACTGGGATCTATGGTCATGAGAGAGACATCACACCCAATTTCATCTTTTTCTTAAAAGTCAATTGTTTCTTTATTTGTGCAATGTAAAGAGCAATAAAAATTTGTAGGAAAAATTCTCTGAGTTGCTGTATTAGTCTTTAGAATCATTGGCTGGCTTATATAATAGGAAGATTTTACACCATGTGGTGGTTTTATTTGTTTATTTTACTGAAATTCTATAAGGATAAAGAAGAAATATTTTACATGCTTTTATTGTTTGGGTTTGGCTTTGTATGTGTGTGTGTTATATATACAAGATCATGTGTGTGTGGGTGTATGTGTGGGCATGTGCATGTGGAGGCCAGAGGATGTTGGGTCTCAAACAATATTCTTCTTATTTACTGACCTACTCAAACTTGAATTCAGAGTCAGCCAGCTTGTCCTAGGGATGTCCTGTCTGCTCTAAGCGCTGAGCTCTGGGATTGCGGTGCACCACCACATCACATTGGCCTGCCCAACAGTATGTGTGTATTGGGGATCCAAACTCTTATCCTTATGCTTGCTTGGCAAGTTCTTTTATCTATGGAGCCATTTCCCCAGCACCAGATTTTGGCTCCTTGACAAGGATAGGTCAACCTTTTAAGTGTGATAATACATATGAAAGAGAAACAACAACAAGTTGCCTAAATACAATAATTTTCTTTTTTCTCTTTCATTCCTCCTTTTTTTCCCACTCTCCCTTCCTCCCTCCCTCCCTTTCTTCCTCTCTCCCTCCCTTTCTTCCTCTCTCTCTCTCTCTTTCTTTCTTTCTTCTCCCTTCTCTCTCTCCCTTTCTTTTCCTTTCTTTCTTTATTTCATTCATTTATTCATTCATTTCTACCTTTGGGACAAGGTTTTACTTTGTCATCCAGCCTAGCCTGGAACTATGTATCCCAGACTGGTCTCAAACTTATGGCAGTTCTTCTGCCTCAGCCTCCTATGAGCTAGAAACAGGCATGAGCTATTATACCTGGCTATTTAAAACAAAACAAAACAAAACAAAAACAAACAAACAGCAAAAAAAACAACAAAAAAAAAACAAAAAAAAAAAACACAACCCAAAACAAAAACCAGCTGAGCGTGGTGGTGCATGCTTTCAATCCCAGCACTTGAGAGGCAGAAGTAAGAGGATTGCTGTGAGTTCAAGGCCACCCTGAGACTACATAGTGAATTTCAGGTCAGCCTGGGCTAGAGTGACACCCTGCCTTGTAAAACAAAAAAACAAAAAACTCCCCCCAAACATCAAAAACAAAAAAAGCCTGTGTTCTTTCACAGGACCTTTTTGTTGGGGGAGGATGGGGGTTGTTTCAAGATAGGGTTTCACCCTAACCCAGGCTGATCTAGAATTTACTCTGTAGTATGTATTCTCAGGATGGCCTTGAACTCACAGAGATCATCTTACCTCTGCCTCTCCAGTGCTGAGATTAAAGGCCTGCACCATTATACCTAGCTCTTTTTTGTTTCTTTCAAATGAAAATTGTCATCAAAGACCCAAACCAGCGGACAGTAAAGGTAGATAAAGTAGGGGGTGTTTTGGCCATGACTCTCTTCTTAGTTGCTCATCAGCCTTCCCTTATCTCTGACCCTTGGGTGGGGCCTCAGAACAGGGGACATGGAGCACTCACCCAATGGAGAAGGCCATCTGGAAATGCTAACAGCTCTCAGGACCAAAACACAGATTCTGCCCTACTTCTTGAGTCTTGTGGTAACATAAGGTTATGTACTATGTTTTGGCAAAACAGCTTATGGTCACTGTGGTTTAAATTTTATCTTCGTTCCATATATTACAAAATCTTACAAAGAAACACCCATCATTGTTTGAAAATGAAAACCAACAACCAGGTCAGTGGATGTGGCCCACAGACTGCAAACCACAGTGCTCATAAAAACACACTTGTGTGAGCAGACACAAGCATGCTGTCTACCTGGCAAGGGTGAATAAGATGCGGGGGATGTACCTGGTCTACTTCATGCCCCGAGTGAGGCCAGGTGACTGCAGATGTGACCTGAAGTGTTCATTCTGGGAACAACAAAACCTCTCGATTTCCCTTTGCCTCCTCTCTCCTCAAACACGCCCTTTTCCTCCTTTCTGCCACTTTCAGATGCTTCTCTCTGTACTGTAACTCACCTTCCTGATAATGTTTTGCCAGGTTTGGTTATGATTTATAACACATGCCCAAGTAGTTCACTCACCCATTATGTTTGTTTTCTTTTCTTTCATTAACTTCTTGTATCATGACGTTTGGGGGAGGTAATGCAACTGTACCTACAAACACAGGTGGAAATTGAACTTCAGGCCTAGGTTTTGACTTATGGATAAGGTTACTTTTTGACTGCTCATTTTCATTGCTAGTATGCAGCTACTCATTGGCTCTTTTGCAAAAATATTAGAGCCCAAGTTGAATGGTGATGTTCCTGACAATCAGGCCATCAACAGAAAATGTTACATGAACATTAACAGAAAATATTAACTGATTATTATTATTATTAATATTAACAGAAAACATTAAGTGATATTAATGAGCACTTGGTCACTTAATATGACATAACCTCACAACTGGTAACTGGTTTGACTAAAACTTAAATTTTTCATTGAGTCAGTTGATTCAGTCAAAATAACAGGAAGGCACTATACATACATACATACATACATATATATGAGATAGATATATATAAAATCATCCTGATTTATCATTTGTGCTGGTCACTCTACTATAATAAGTCAGTGGATAATTGAATGGAATGCATCTTTATCTTAAAGATTTCATTCTTTCGAAGAGGAGTTGGGTAGTAGTCTCAAGATTTCTGATATCAAAACTCACATGGTAAACAAAGTGCCTATGACCTATGAGTTCTTATGCATTTACCTTTCAGGACTTGAACAGCCCATCGAGCTTGTGTTTCTCCCGTGGGTACCATAGAGCCCAAGGGTTTGATGAGGCCAATCACAGCCAGAGTTGGTTTCTGCAGATGTGCTGGGATGATATACTTGTACAGGGATGCCTGGCCGGCTTCAACTTTCACTATGGACTCATCAAGGAAGGGGAAAGCAAAGGTGTATCCTGTGGCAAAGACGATGATATCAATGGGTTCTTCCTTTGCTGTGTTGTGGAATATGACAGAGTTTTCCTTCACCTCCTTTATGCCTGGCTTGATTAAGACTTTCCCAGTGATGATCCGGCCTGGGAGCTCATCATTGAGCACAGGCTCTCTTAGTTGAGTCCTAAACAGAAACGTGAACAGGGTAGAGCTCTCCGGGTGAACTGTGGAGCTGGTCCTCACCCCCACCTCCATTTTCTTCTTGGCTGGAATAGGGTTACCACTCTTCAAAAGGGAGTAATGACATCCAATGCATCGATAAAATATGCTTACTATTTACTAGCATTTGTAAGCCAAGGAGGAAGCTAGGTCTCTCTTAAGCTATGTTTCTTAGCACTTGGCTATTATTTTACAGATAGCCAAATGGTGAGGGGCTATGGGGGAAGTCCATATCTGGTGAGCACTGCTGGAAGGTCTATGTTGTCACCCTTTCTCCTAGAGATCAACTGTGTAAGGAAAACATGTATGTGTCCCAAAAGAACAAGTGCAGAATCATTTTGTTTCAGCTGTACATTATCTCCTAAGATACTAATGTTTCGCTGAGCTGTTTTGGTATAAGTGGAGCCATTCTTTGGGCTGTGGCAAAGATACAGAGAGACAGTATAGTAAAATGGAAATAGCCAGGGAGTAGGAGGTACTGAACAGGGTTACTTTTCCATCTGTTTATATACTTAGCGGTCTTGGGACTAGAGGCATTATAGTCCTCACAGTGTTTTCTCTCTTCATTTGTGAAACATGATTACTAAAACATTCTATCCCTTAGTTTACTGGGTCTAATAAAAGAGCGTATGAAGTAATATGTTTATAGGAACATCAGAAATGGTAAGGGAACTGTATCAAAGAGAGAAGGGGTTATAATTCTTTAGTCCCTAAGGCACCATCCAGGCTAGATAAAACCTATGGAAGAGAAAACTGTACTAGAAAAAAAATTAAAGTTCCAGAGAAGCCTTTGATAGAAGAGAGAGGATCACAAGAAATCAGGAAAGATAAGAGACAGCAAAGTGAGAGAAGTGGCAAGATGAAGGCAGAAGTATGTGTGATAGAAAAGGGGTTGCAAGTCCCCAGGGGTGGCCTGGATTCACTGATTCATGTTGGATCATAGTGAAATCTAGGGGGAGAGCAGAGAGGAATGTCAGGTGCGCTGTCACATGGGATGGATTTGACTTTTGCAAACTTAATGAAGGCGGAAATGACACTTGGTCCTTGCTAGTAGACTAAGATACAGGATTTAACTGAAGAACAGACAGACATCAAAGTCATCATGAGAGAATAAGAGAGCACTACTACTGGAGAGATGGTGAAGGGCAATTAGAATTGAGGATTTCTCCACCGCCAGCTGAACAAAACAATGCAAGGGTGTCTTGTCAACAAGATGTTAAACAAGTTATACTCTTTTATTTACTGGAGCAGAAGTGTCACATCCTCCTGAATTAGCTAGAGTAAGTGGCAACGTATTTCTAAGCCCCAGTTTCCCCACAGTCATAGATTCTAATAACACCTTCAAGAGTTCTCGAGAAGGTGAAATACATACTCTTGCCAAAGGGGCACTCAACAGTTAGCTATTGTTAACTATTATTAGGTATTAAATTTGTATAAAGTGTTTATTATTACTATTTAGTTTTGAGACAGAGAAAGAGAGAAAGAGGGAGAGAGAGAGAATGGGCATGCCCAGGCCTTTCAGCCACTGTGAATGAACTCCAGATGTATGCACCCCCTTGTGCACATGTGCAACGTTGCACGCTTGTGTCACAGTGCGTCTGGCTAAGGGGGTGGGAGATTTGAGCATGCATTCTTAGGCCTCCCAGGAAAGTGCCTTAACCACTAAGCCATCTCTCTAGCACTAAAGTGTGTGTGTGTGTGTGTGTGTGTGTTTTAAAGCACTTGTTTAGCCTGGTTTATGTATACCACTGAGAAGATCCAAGCTCCACCTTCTTAAATCCTTTGACAGATATGCCATATTTACCTGTCTGCTGGTGCTAAGCCATAATTCACATGATTGAACCAGCTGTTCATTTTTCTTGCTAGCAACCAAGACATAATCGGCGTTGGGAGACAATTTCTGAACATGTTCTGACATCGTGTCATGAACACCATGTCCCATGGGTATCCTGAAGTATAAACTCGGCTGATCACCCATGCCCCTCCAGTGGTGCTGAGGAACACCTGGGAAACAGTGAGAGTTTGGAGAAGTGCCATGGATTAAAAAATCATCGATATGCCTGTCATTATGAAAATACATTCCTGACAAGATTGTCTTATTTGTTTTCTCCCCACTACTATTTAAGGTTATTCTTTTGGGATAAAAGTTTGAAAATACAGAACAGCAAAACACCCAAAAACATATTATTGAGCATTTATTGTCTTCCAGGCCTCGAGCTAGTTATAACAACTCACAGGGAGCGTTGGTTTCAGTGTTCTGTACAAACTATAATTATAGGCCATGGGGAATCAGGAGCTACTAGCTGTGATTCTGGGCAATGAGTACAGGGCATGGCAGAAATCAGGAGCTCTGTACAAAGTTAATATCAATATAAATCACGGCAATAATTTTCAGTAAAATAATTAGTCTTGATGTTTGTTTTTAACATCCTCCTCCTCTTTCTTTTTACTTTCTTTCAATACATTGGCTGTTTTGAGTGTGGGAAAAGGGGATAAAGGGACCCAAAGGTGGAGAGGGCCAGGGTGAAGGCCATGGTTACTCCACCTGACTGAGGTTGCTGACTGTGCTCGGGGGGTGAACATGGCAGGATTGAGCTGGATTATGACAGGATGCAGGGCTCATGCATGTTTCCTTTATTGTTTCTTTCTGGGAGTTGCTAGTTGTTCAGACTAAGGGTGTCATGTGAAAGCAGGCTTTCCAGAGGATTTGTTGGCTGGTGGTCTGGAGTCTGAATGGATTGTTGAGAGTGGGAAGAGGGATTGTGGATAGGGGTGATGGAATGAAGAACAAAGTTGGGGACTTTGAGGTGAAGAGACTTAGTTTGAGGGGTGGCTCTACCACCAGCTAGTGGTGGTATGACTATTAGGCAGGTTACATGACCTCTCTAATTCTTTGTTTCCTTGTAATCAGGAATGCTAATAGCATCTAATTCTGTGCAGTAAGAGTCATAGTGCAGTGCTTGGTGAAGGGGAATCCGGATCAACATATTTACAGTTCTTGTTGGGAAGGCCGAGCAGCAGCCTCAGTGCGAGATAATATGGACCTGATGGGGCAATCATTAAGGAAAGAGTTGCCAGGGCCTTCTGACCCATGAGACTGAATAAAGACGGGATATGTCCTATAGCTCTTGTTGGGTGGTAAGGAAAATGACACACACACACACACACACACACACACACACACACACACGGTCAAAGAAGTCGGTTTTGGAAGACTACGACAACTGGGGTTCACAGGAAAGTATATGACAACTTAATAAAGATACTTAGCAGGGCAAGATGGCCCATGCCTAATGTAACACTAGCACCTAGGGGCTAGAGACAGAAGGATCTGGAGCTTAAGGTCCTCAGCTACACATAGAGTTGGAGGCCAGCCTGGACTACATGTGACCTTGCCTCAAAACACAACAAAAATATATATTAAAACACTTTAAAAATCTGTTATTAGACAGGTATGGTGGTGCACACTGGTAATTTCAGAACTCAGGAGGCAGAGGTAGGAGAATTGCCACAAATTCAGTCAGTTTGGTTGACATAGCCAGTTCCAGGCTAGCCAGAGCTGCCTAACAATACTCTCTCTCAGAATGTTGGGGCATGATATGCAGAGACATTTATCATACCAATAACTGTGAGCTAACTCCACAATGCACAACCCATATACATCAACAAGGAGGGGCCATTGGGGAGGGGGTAGGTCAAGGATGAGCCTAATAATGGTACCAAACTGTCTGTATTTGCTGAATAGAAAACTAATTAAAAAAAAAACTAAAAAAAAATCTGTTGTGTGTTAGGCATTTCCCTTCATTCAAAAATTATTATAGTGTTAAATACTATTTTTATGAGATAAAAACTTTTATTTGGAAACATCAAGTTGTATAGTACCTTTTTTGCCAGGTGGCTGGCCTCCACAGCAATGTCTGTGCCAGAATTTCCCATTCCAACCACAAGAACTTGCTTGTCCTTAAATATGTCTGGATGTTTATACTGTCGACTGTGGAAGTACTGGCCTTTAAACGAATTTATACCTATAGAAAAAACAAAGTCAAATGGGGAATTTATAGAAACCATGAATGAAGCATGGATGTTTTTCAGCTGATAACATCCTCTTGAAAGATGATTTAGGTTACTTTTGCTAGTGTACTCAAGGTTGAGAAAATCTGAAATACAAGCACATGACTTTAACATGTTAGTAACCATTTATTTATTCACTTCATGCATTTATGGGTAAAGAAGGGTAATTACTCCATCTCACCTGTAGCTTTACTTACTATATGATTAACTACTAAGCTGAAGTATTGTGGCATATAGCACATATTAAAGAAGAATGTATGAAGTCATTACTACTTAAAAGCTGACAAAAGTCAAGGGGATAATAATAACGTTCTATACTACATTTGATTTACTTATGTTAATTTCACAAACAGGAAGCAAAAGCAAAAACGTTAAATGAAACTGTGACTCACTGCCTCTATCCAGTAAACTTTTAGGCATGTCTTCTATGTCCCAGGTATTGTGCTATATGATATGGGGGAAATAAGACAATGAACCACAGTCTTTGTTCACAAAAGCCCATATAAGTTGGAGAAATCTGCTGATAGGCCATCTTGGTGACTGACTGCAACTCTGGCTGAATTTGCTGAGTCAGTCAGAGTTGGCTCAGAGAAAAGAAGGATTATGTTAGTAAGTCAGGATTACACCTGAGCTAACTAGATATTTCAGGCAGTTGGTACCAAATTCCACTGAGACATCAAACACAAATGGAGAGCTTTTGAAAATACTCTCAAGTCCATGTTGCACAATCGGAGGTAATATGTGCTGAAGAACCTCACTTTTGTAGGAAATGTGGTAAAACACCTCACAGGGATTAAATTCACAGGGGATAAATATGCTTGTGGGAAATGGGTTTCTTAAGACCTGGTGGCTCTTTAGTCCTCCTTGAATCATTAGAAATCTAGTGCAGATCCTAGTTAAAACCTGACTATCATCAAGGCATTTAGAATTTGGTAGAGATGCAACCAAAATGAAATGTTAACTCAGTACAAAAGCCACATGTGGATCAGAGGGCTGTTGAGGTAGGAGAGCCCAAGGAGACTCATGGAATATCTGTGTGTGTCTTAGAGTCTCTCTAGAGTAGGCTGTTTTCGGTTATAAATGGATAAAAAATGACACTGTGTGGTGGTATCTCCTATGGGCTAACCCTTTCCTGTCTTATCTCCTAGGGCAGAGTAAGAATATGTTTTAGGTGAATATAGCTGTGTTAATAAATAAAACTAGTTATTTGGAGAAATTACACACTCGTTCTAACTTTTATTTTATTATTATCATTATTATTATTTTTTTGAGATAGGGTCTCACCCTAGTCCAGGCTGACTTGGAATTTACTATGTAGTGTCAGGGTGGCCTTGAACTCACAGTGATCCTTCTATCTCTGCCTCCTGAGTGCTGGGATTAAAGGCGTGTGTCACCATGCTTGTTATTTTTGCTGACTTTTTGGAACACCTCCTTCAGAATTGCTTTTAAGAGGAAAGTGTGTTATATGTTTCGAATATCTTCAGTGAATTTGATTTTTGCCATGGTTAATATCCAACCCCAATGAGCATGTGCATACTAAGCAAGTGTACTGTGAGGCAAGAATAGATATGGTAGAATTGGAATGGCTCTACTCAAATTCAGAATCACAGATTCTTAGGCTTAGTAATTCCAGGGATCCCAAATAGATAGATTGATAAGGCTGATATAAAGAAAGACTGTAGGCCTCTTACAACCTTCCTCATTTGATTTGTGAAACATGAAGTTGGGTAAGATAATCCAAGCTCCTTAATTTGGGGGTGAAAAAAACAGAGTTTAGGAAGATGAAGGAGGAGGGCAAAGATTATAAACTAGTTAGTCATGTTGCTTAGAGTTTATAGTTTCCTGATCCCAAGTTCATCTTGTTTAAACTGGGCACACTGGCTTACATGCACTCATGGGGTCCTGACCTGACATGACTCCTTATGGGCTGCAGGGCAGATCCAAGACCATAAGCCCACGTGTTTACTGCACATGATCACTGATCACTTGAGATCCCATGAGGACTGTGATCTCTCCACTGGACTACTATGAAGCTCTATTCATGCCTTCAACAGAGGCTGTGAGCAGTTGTAGTTACTAATGTACTCTTAGCACCTAGTGCAATATTCTGTGGGTATGGAATAAATCCTCCTTTCCCTATACTATGGGGCTTCCTGGATTCTTGGGGTGATCCTATATAGATGCTCCTTAGTAAGAGATTAGGGTAGCTGGCTGCTCAGGACCTTGCTCTGCAGGCTGGAATGCCCACAGTTGTATTGCTTTGCGGACTAATAGGAGTCCACTGCTGAATGTGTGCAAACAGAGGCTTCGAGGTCTTAGAGAACAATTTCTAGCACTGGAAGGTTTTTTTTTTTTTAACTCAGTGATTCTGCTCTAGGGCAGTTTTTAGGCAATGCTTTGTTCTAATCTGACCTGATATGAGTGGTCTCTGTGGCAGCCCCAGGACCTATGGAGGTATATAAATTTGTTCTAAAGTGAGTCAGGGAGTCCCTCCAGGCCACATTTATATGATTTGTAGAAAAATTGCTTCACCTTAACATCTGAGTGATTAACATAGAGGAAATAAATGATTTGATTTTGTATTCAAGCCATTGCCTTTTCTATTTCCTTGAACTGACAGCTAGTTGAAATTTGCCATAGATTAACACAAAGCATGGTTGAAAAAGTCAGGTGAAGAAACCGAGTCACCCAAGAATCTTAACTTGTATGCCAAGATTCACTTAAATTTCTTGACAATTGTGCAGTACCATAAAGATCTGGTCTAGCTCCTGCTAGGCTCATGTGAAACAAATAATCAAACAAACATGAAATGTCAAGTAACTTCTTCTGTTATCCATGGATTGACCTTTGTGTCCTCCTAGATTTGGCAACGTGCAGCAGCTGCTGAGGTGAGCGGCTTACATAAGCCTTCCATATTTCAGCAAACTTCCTTAATACTGTCTGTTACTTAAGGAGGGACATTGAGCATCAGTGAAGCATGAAACTGCTTAGCACATTCTCTGTCACTCTCTTCTGCATTCATCCATGGTGTGAAAAGACCTAGCTGCTTAGAAAAAGCTCTAGTTAGAACAACCTGTCATCTCACTATTTTAACTATTTTGAGTAGGAGACATAGGAGTTCATGGCCAGACCCAAAGAGTGCCAAAACAGTTCCCTTAAGACAATTTAAGGTCATTTAAGAACATGCTCTACCTGGGAAGGAATCCAGGGGCAAGGAAGGGTTAGTGAGAAAACCGGTGCAGACCATGACAGCATCAAAGATGGCTGAGCTTTGCTTCCCTTCATGCATAGTAACAACTTCCCATTGTCCAGAGATGGCAAAATCTGGACGTTTGGTTACACTGCAGACTTTGGTCTGAAAACAAGAAGCATGGGCATGATTAACAAGTGCCATATTCCCTTGAAGGGCTTGCTGGCTGGCATGCAAGCTCTCAAAGTTCAAAAGTTCCAGAACAGAGACCAAACACAACTAATAAACATAACCCTAGAATACCAGTCAGGCTATCGAATGAAACATGCTTGCTTGGATGGGAGTGTCTTAAGGTTGGAGTCATAGAGGGGAATCTAAGAAAAATGGTGAAGTCTTCCAGTGATTTGCTCAAATTCTCACTGTAAACAATAGAACAAATCTTAGATTATAATGTAAGATCATAGTGACTTTTAAAAACTATTTTCTTCAAGCTGGAGAGATTGCTCAGTGGTTAACAGTGTTTGGTTGCAAAACCTGATGGACTGAGTTTGATTCCTTAGTACCCATGTAAGGCCAGATGTACAAAGTGGCATATGCATCTGGAGTTCATTTACAATGGCAAGAGGCCTTGGTTTGTTCATTTGTTTTCTCTCTAAATGCAAATAAAAATATAAAAATAAAAGCATTTAAATTATTTAACTATTCTTGGGCTGAGGAGATGGCTCAGAGGTTGAAGTGCTTGGCTACAAAATGCAACCACTCTGGTTAGACTCCCCAGTACCATGTAAAGCCAGATTAACAATGTGACCCATGCATCTGGAATTTGTTGGCAGTGGCTACCAGCCCTGGCATGCCCACTCTCTATCTTCTTTCTGTTTCCTTCTGCTCAAAATAAATAAATTAAAAAAATCCAACCCCCAAATCTATTCTTTTTAAATTTATTTTATTTATTTTTTATCTTTTCACAATTTTTATTAACATTTTCCATGATTATAAAAAATATCCCATGGTAACCCCCCCACACTTTCCCCTTTGAAATTCCATTCTCCATCATATTACCTCCCCATCTCAATCATTCTACTTGCATATATACAATACCAACCTATTAAGTACCCTCCTCCCTTCCTTTCTCTTCCCTTTATATCTCCTTTTTAACTTACTGGCCTCCGTTACTAATTATTTTCCTTCTCATGAAGAAGCCCAATCATCTGTAGCTAGGATCCACATATGAGGGAGAACATGTGGCACTTGGCTTTCTGGGCCTGGATTACCTCACTTAGTATAATCCTTTCCAGGTCCATCCATTTTTCTGCAAAATTCATAACTTCATTTTTGTTTACTGCTGAGTAGAACTCCATTGTATAAATGTGCCACATCTTCATTATCCACTCATCAGTTGAGGGATATCTAGGCTGGTTCCATTTCCCAGCTATTATAAATTGAGCAGCAATAAACATGGTTGAGCACGTACTTCTAAGGGAATGAGATGAGTCCTTAGGATATATGCCTAGGAGTGCTATAGCTGGGTCATATGGTAGATCAATCTTTAGCTGTTTTAGGAACCTCCACACTGATTTCCACAATGGCTGGACCAGATTGCATTCCCACCAGCAGTGTAGAAGGGTTCCTATTTTTCCACATCCCCGCCAACATTTATGATCATTTGTTTTCATGATGGTGGCCAATCTGACAGGAGTGAGATGGAATCTCAATGTAGTTTTAATCTGCATTTCCCTGATGACTAGTGATGTAGAACATATTTTTAGATGCTTATATGCCATTTGTATTTCTTCCTTTGAGAAAAATCTATTCTTTCTATTATGCAACCTTATTTTTTCAAAGTTTTCTCTTCATTTTTTTGGTTTTGTTTTTAAAATATTTTTGTTTTTATTTTTATTTATTTATTTGAGAGCAACAGACAGAAAGAGAAAGAGGCAGATAGAGAGAGAGAGAGAGAATGGGTGTGCCAGGGCCTCCAGCCACTGCAAACAAATTCCAGACACGTGTGCCCCCTTGTGCATCTGGCTAACATGGGTCCTGGGGAATCGAGCCTTGAACCGGAGTCCTTAGGCTTCACAGGCAAGTGTTTATTGGTTTTGTTTTTTATTTTTATTTATTTGAGAGCAACAGACAGAGAAAGAAGCAGAAAGAGTGGGGTGGGGAGGGGTAATGGGTGTGCCAGGGCTTCCAGCCATTGCAAACGAACTCCAGATGTGTGCACCCCCTTGTGCATCTGGCTATCGTGGGTCCTAGGGAATTGAGCCTTGAACTGGGGTCCTTAGACTTCACAGGTAAGTGCTTAATTGCTAAGCCATCTCTCCAGCCCTCTTCATTTTTTTTCTTTTAAATAAAGATAAGGATTGTATGTCATTGAAAACACAAGTTTGGTCCCAGTTATCTTGGCTTATAGAAAATCATATAGATAATGTTCCTGAAGTGTCTTCAGATTTCAAGATCTATTGAAAAGCACAAACTTATAGCCTAAATGTTCAAAGAGTAGTCCAAAGTTCAAATAGTCTATTTTTGTTCTCATTGAAATGCATATGTGCCCATGAGTATTAATTCCAATTCAGGAAATACATACATACATGCATACATACATACATATATATATATATATGTATATATAATATATATATATATATAATATATATATATATATATATATATTTTTTTTTTTTTTTTTCGAGGTAGGGTTTCACTCTGGCCCCAGACTGGAATCCACTAGGAGTCTCAGGGTAGTCTTGAACTCACGGTGATCCTCCTACCTCTGCCTCCCAAGTGCTGGGATTAAAGGCGTGTGCCACCACACCCGGCAGAAATATATTTTGAATGTTTACTTACTTATTTCAGTGCTGAAAATCGAACTCAGGTCTAGGTGAGCACTCTACCTTTAAGCTACTTACAATAAATCTAGTACAAGACAAACTTATAAGCAAAAATTAGTCATAAACAAAGAATTTTTCTGACCTTTCTTTCCTTTTCAAACCTCTAAAAGGAGATGGGTTTCTCAAGTCCCTTCTACTGGGTTCTGTGTTTGGTTTATAAATATTCAAAGTGCTTATAAGGCATTTACATTTGCATTGTCAGTTCTTTCTTAGAAATAGTGTCTTTAGTCTTACAATTTCTCATCTATAAAGCCCAGAGTTATCCTACAGAGCAGTAGTAGAAAATAGGTAAGAGAATACTTCTTGACTACTAACTGATGCTTTTGTCTTACCTTGAATTGAATGCATTTCAGAAGGTTGAACCGATTTGCATACAATTTGAGATATTCCAGGAACAGAGCATTTGGCACGAAGTTTGGATAATCTTCTGGGAATGGAAAATCTGAGTAACAAGACATCTCTTTGCTGCTGTTGGAAACCACAGACTTATAGAGACTAGCTCTGCCCTCCTCAACATGTTCCTGTATGAACAGTGAAAATTTATGAGCATACATGCAGGCAGGTGAACACAATGGATATTGGTTTGTTAGAAATCTCAAACGTTGACCCAGCTTAAGGAGATCCAGATCATGTGTGCTACCCACCATTGTTATAATGAGATTTGCTGTTTTGCATTTGGGAAATGAGGAACACTGGACCCCAGTATAATTTTCATGAATAGGACATCTCATTCACACTGTGGGGTAAGTATACCTGAGATGAACCACTTGTCCATATTATGCACTATTGCTGCACATACAGAAATAATTGGATAAGAACCTGG
Source organism: Jaculus jaculus (assembly GCF_020740685.1). Lineage (NCBI taxonomy): Eukaryota > Metazoa > Chordata > Mammalia > Rodentia > Dipodidae > Jaculus > Jaculus jaculus. Next base: position 305,678,174 of record NC_059102.1, read on the forward strand.
AAGTAGTTTTTAAGTTTTTAGATAATGAACAAATGCTAGGTACTTTGTTTTCATTCAGTATTCTTGGAATTATATGAGGAAGCAGAGTTCAGACTATGAAGGCTTTCTGTTTTTACAGGAAGATCATGGCAACATTGATGAATGTTTGAACATAAAAACAATTTATATTCAACTTTAAGAAGTGGCTGGGGAGATGCCTTAGTGGATAAAATATTTGCTGTGCAAATGTGAGTACCTGAGTTTGGATCTCTAGAACCCACATAAAGGTGGATTCTATAGCATAAGTGTCTGTAATCCCAGAACACCTGTTACAGCAGCAGGGGAGGTGGAGACAGGATGATCTCCCAGAAGCTCAGGGGACAGCTATCCTGGCAATCGCAGTGATGAACCATGACAGACCCCCGCCTTAAATAAGGCGAAAGGCAAGGACTGATACCTAAGGTTTTCCTTTGACAACCACATGTATACTGTGGCACACATGCATTCCTATTCACACATGTGAACAATACACATGCACACACACAAAGACTTACAAAAGATGCATTAGAGATGAAGAGTATAGGGGAAAAAAAGGAAGGTAGCTAGTTAAGAACCTAAGATGCAAATCCATTTGATTGCTGATGAGGACCCTAGTAGAGATAGTGACAGTTGGATTCTTGAGGTGCCTGTAACATAGATTGCACAGGGTTACAAGGCTGATTTGATTTAGGAACTGAGAGAATAAGCAGGTCAAAGATTTCCTGATTGGACAACTATGTACATGGCACACACTAACAAATTTTTGTTCAAATAATTAGTAAACCCAACATCTTATTAGACTGCTCCAAGTTGGAACAATAAGTTTAATAATGTCTTTAGTTTTAGTAAAGTGTTTTCTCTAGTTTCTTATCTCTGTCCTTTGGGTGGTATTGTGGAGGATTGTGCTTGTGGTTTTAATGGAAAAGTCCTTAGTGTTTCAATATCATTTATAATATTAGATATGTGTAGTTTCTCTCTTCTGTAAAATAAAAGTTATTTTATTTATATGACTAAGTGGAAACAAGAACATAAACCTCATATATAAAGAGTGCTCATTCTTTTACCTGAAAGGATATCAGTCTAGATCTATATGGAATGTATGACAATGATAGAGAATTGAATTATGACTAAACATGAACGTGACTGATTTAAATTGACATTACTGATCTCATTAGTCGATATGCATTGAATGTGACTTACTTTTCTGTGATCCCACATCTGACAACCTCAGTTTTCAGAATATAGCTAGAAGACTGGGTGCTGAAAGATGACTTTAAATCTTAAACCTTCATCCTACTGAAATCTCTGAAGCAATGCTAACCAAAGTAGTCTACAGAGCAAAGCAGTACCAGTATGAGCTGGTTATTACCAGTCTGTGATGAGACAAATACAGAGATCAACAAGGGTAAGCTGTTAAACCTTTTATAGCAATGCTTTAACATTGCTCAGGATTTAAGAATATGGACTGCTTTTGGTTACACTGGACATAGATAAGTCTTGCAGTTGTCTAACTTGTGTGATGAATTGTATGGAATTTGAGCTGGGTCTTAACCATACAAAACAGAATACATTACAATGTGAAAGGTCTTAAACTTAATTAGAAAGTCATTATCCACCAATGCATAAAATCTAGAATTACTGAAAAATATTTATATTTAACTGTAAGCTTAAAGGACAAGTTATTTGAATTGGCTATCATAAAGGACCAAAGATAAAATTTAAAAATATAGAAGTTTGGGGCTTGAGGGATGGCTTAACGTTTAAGGTGTTTGCCTGCAAAGCCAAAAGATCATGGTTTGATTCCCCAGGACCAACATAAGCCAGATGTACAAGGTGGCACATGAGTCTAGAGTTCGTTTGCAGTGGCTGGAGGCCTCGGCATGCCCATTTTTTCTCTCTCTTAAATAAATAAATAAGAATTATATATATATATATATATATGTATATGTATATATATATATATATATATATATATGTATATATGGCAGTTTGCTTCACTTGGATAGCAGTTCTAGTTTTTAAAAAGATTACCATGCACTTGCTGATACTGTTTTAAAATCTCTTCTTTCATTTCAGTCAACATAACTTTGTGAATCTTTTTTTTAACTTAGAAATAGTTTAGATTTATATTATTTGCTGTTTGCTACAAAGTTTGTCACAGTAGAAATCTCATGAGCTGGGAAGACGGTGCCGTGGTTGAAATGCTTGCCATGCAAGCATAAGAAGGTAAATTCATATTCCAGCATCCATATAAAATACCAGGCGTGGTGGCATGTGCCTGTAATCCCAGCACTGGGGCATCAGAGAGAGGGAATCCCTGGGACTCACTGACCAACTTGTGTAACCCAGTACATGATGGCAAGGTTCACTTAGAGAGTTTGTCTCAAATAAGGTGGAAGGTGATTGAAGAATATACCAAATGAAATCTGGTGCATGCACACATGTGTGCCCGCACACATGAAAACACACATACATGCATGGATAACACACACACACACACACACACACACACACACACACACACACATGCAAATACCCTTGGACATTGGGCTGGAGATAGATGTATCAGTGGTAGATCACTTATATCATGCCAAGGCCTTGTATTCTATCCATAGTTCCCCAAACGAATCCAATCCAAACCAAACATGTTAGCCATTAATATAAGAAGTGTATAAAGTGTGCCTAGAGATGTTTAAGATGGAGAGGTACTATTTTATACAAAATGCCAAAAGGTCCAAGTGTACTAGTGACTATATTAATTGCCTCTGTGTACATTTTCAAAGAACATTGTGTTTATCTTTTTCATTTTTAAATGTTATTCTTATTTATTTGTAAGGACTGAGTGAATGGGTACTGCAGGCCTCCAGCCACTGCAAATGAACCTCAGATGAGTAGATGCATGCGCTACTGTGTGCATTTGGCTTTACATGGACACTGGGGAATGGAACCTGGGATATTAGGCTTTGTAGGCAAGTGCCTTTACCACTGAGCAATCTCTCCAGCCCTTTATTCTTTGTAAAAATATTTTTAGTTTTATTTATTTATTTGAAAGAGAGAAGGATGCAGAGAGAGGGAGAAGGAGAGGGAGAGAGAGAGAGAGAAAGAGAGAGAATGGGCAAGCCAGGGCCTCCAGCTACAGCAAATGAAATCCAGACTCATGTGCCCCATTATGCATCTGACTTATGTGGGTCCTGGGGAATCGAACCTGGGTCCTTTGGCTTTGCAGGCAAGTGCCTTAACTGCTAAGCCACCTCTCCAGCCCTCAGCCCTCTATTCTTTATAATTTTCTTTCTATGCTGTGTGGTTAATGGAATTTATTGAAATTAATTTTGTGATTTTTCACTCAATATAAGAGTTGAATTCATTTTTATTTCTGTATTTTTGTTTCATTTTCATTTTTTTAAAAAATATTTCTATTGTACTTGACAATTGTCTATAATTAACTGAAAGTTCAAAACAAAACAAAACAACCACAGTTGTTCCATGCAGTTTGAGAATCACAGGTTTTTGCCAGTGCCTCTGAATGTGGTTAAGATTTGCATGGGAAATCACATTAACATGCTGATGCTGACCCTGTAGGTCTGGATGGGCCTGAGACTCTGCATTTCTAATGGGCTTCCTGAATACATTTGCAGCATTTATTCATGCACTGCTGGCTCAATAGCTCTACCCAAGAGGAATGTGGTAGAAACCCCACTTGTATTCTTAAATTTTCTGGTAGGCACATTCAAAAATAAAAAAAACACAAGTGAAATTAATTAAAATGTATTTACTTAATTCATCATACGCAAAATGTTGAAATGTGAATGTGTAATTAATATAAAAATTATTAATGTAGCATCTTGCGTTCCTTATACTAAGTCTTCAAAATGTGGTATAAAGCTGTATATTCAAATGTTAAGTTTTATTGGCATTGTTCTGGTGTAGGCCTGCCAATTGCCCTGACACTCTTAGTGTGGAAACACAGGACCCCTGAGAGTTGCTGTTGTCATTGGGGAACAGTCTTGTTCTCAAGAAGGGAAAAACGAATGAGAAGGGTGCAATGGAAAGATAGGCTGTGGAGGCAGGGAGATTGGCTTCACATACATGAGTTGATCCAAAAATGCTTGCAAGTTCTACCATAACTTAACTGAGTATAAAACCAACTGAAATAACAATCCAGTCCTTTAGTCACTGTGGCTACATTGCAGGTTCTCTGTAGCTACGTGTGGTCAGTGGCCACTGTGTTGGAGGGCATAGTTTGGGAACATCCTTGGGCTTGAAGGGAAGCACTGGAACTGAATGCAATTCAGTAACACTGTCCTGTGCGTTACAGGAATGAGAAGAGCAGCTACAAAAAGTTATGATGCTGATAAATGAGGGTTGATGGCTGGCGAAAAAGCAGAAAAGCAGTTGTAAACATTTTGAAACACGTTTGTGTAGGGCCAGGGTTCCTCATGTTTCTCTGGCTTCCTAGAAAATCCTTTATTGCTAATACAGTTTTTACTGAGGCTAAATTTGACACACACACATTTTCACACTTTCAGTCATGCTGTTTAAGAAAGGTAGAGATATGTATTATAAACTTTGTATTTAAAAAAAAATAGTTCAAAAAATTTCAAACATTTTTTAGTGGTATGTTTAAACATCAGGGAGCAAAGGGGACTCATTGAAACTAAATAAAGTCGAGGAACCATGTATTTTTGAATATTTAAAATAAATGAACAAACCAAAGCAAAAGGGGAAAAAGCCTTCTGTTTTGCAAAACCGAGGAAGATAATTGTCAGGGCAGAAAGAAGAGACACTTCCAGGAAACCCTGGAGTCCATTGTGAAATAATGCATCACAGATGTTAGCCGCAGAGAAACTGTAGTTCAGAAAACGTGCTTAACCCTTAGAATGGAACTCAGGGTGAACTCAGCTTGCTTTTCTCTTTCCTCCCACTGACTGTTTCTTCTGGAAGAATACCAGTTCTGTCATATGGAGCACTTTTGCAGCCAGCACAGATCTCTGTGACCTCTTTGTGGTATTTGTGGGTCTGCCTCCCCTCTTCAGTGTTCTCAATGAGCAGTGTGCCCCAGTGGTGCCCAGGCCCCCAGGACCTGTAGCTCAGCCCTGCAGAGCTGTGGACACTCCTGGCATTGTCCCTGTGTGGGTGTGCCAATTGCCCTGGCGCTCCCACTGTGGGAGCACATGCCTCCTGACAATTAACAGGGCCCATTTAGGGGAACAGTTTTGTTCTTGTCAAGGGAAAAATGAATGAGAAGGCTGAAGAAGAGAGAGATGGGCTGTGGAGAAAAATGCATGAACATGAATGGTGGCTGCTGGTTCTCTTTGGTTGTTCAGCACAATGAGGCTGTCCCTATCACCCACTGGGATACTTGGTGGTACTTCATGAATCACAGTCAAGATGTCTGTTCTTTTTCTTTTTTCAAAGCTATGAAACAGACTAGAAGTGCATGAAATGTAGATATCGACAGTACAGTCCCAAGCCAGACTGCCTAGGTCCACATGCAAGTTCTGCATTTTCACTGGGTCATTTTCTTAACCTTTCCCAGTTTCTCCATCTAAATGCAGGAACAGCAATAGTATGTGCATATTCCCTGGGACACAGTGTTCTAAGGCATTTAGAACAGTGTCTGGTAATCACTCAAAACTGAAAGCTGTGTTATTCTACAATTTCTAAGGAGATTTACTGTTTTAAGCTTGGTGTCCTTCAGAGTGGACTGTTGGCAATGGGAAGAAAAAGTTATCAGATCAAAGGTCGTTCCTTTCTCATTTTGAAATCAAATGGAAAAAAAAAAAAAGACGTAACAAAGTTCCCAACTAGAGACCTTCTCTTCTTATGGACAACATTCGTATCTCTTGTTATTTAAGAATATTACTTTCCATGGCTCTAAAATAGCCAAAGGCAAGTTAAATTGGCTGCAGTGTTTGTGTGTGTGTGAAAGAAAGAGCGAGGAGAGAAAGAACACAGCTATCATCTTTGCCTCTTTCTTTGGCGACAGTGAGACTTTTCCTTGAAGACAGATCTGTATTCAAGGAAATTTGGTGCCATCAGAGAATATTACTCCTGAGGGGTCTGTTCAGTTTTTCTCAATATGGGTAAGCAGAAATTCAGTTAATGTCTATTGAATATATGCATCAAGTAAAGCCTAATAAGAGTACTGAAGCTTTAGAAATAAGGCTTTTTTGTTTTTAATGGAAAGGCTTAGGAAGTGCAAGGACACAATAGCTGAGGAACAATTCTTCAGTGATTTATAGGACTTTGTGCTTGCTAGTCAAGTACATGACCAACTGCTCAACTGCTGTTTATACCTGAGACAACCAACCTACAGTGCAAGTGCCCTGAGCCCCCTCCCTCTGATGTCGCTGAGAAGGCTGGCTGTGACACGCTCTCCATGCATGTTCTAGCTTCACTTGAGCTGGTGGCCAGTCACAGGCAGTTCTTTTTCTTTTAAATCAGCATTGCCTTAAAAAAAAGTGTGTGTGTGTGTTTGTGCATGCGTGTGTGCATGTGTGCAGTTGGTGCATGTGGAGGCCCAAAGACAACCTTGGGTGTCATCCTCAGGAATGCCCTCCACTACACTATGGTCTTTTTTTTTTTTTTTTTTTTGAAACAGGTCTTTCCCTGGACTAGATTCACCAGTAGGGTCGACTGGCTGGGCATCAGCCTCCAGGGATTTGTCTGGCTCTTCCTTGCCAGCACTGGGGTTAAAAGTGTATGCCACCACACCTGACATTTTTCTGTTAGTTCAAGGGAGGGAACTTGGGTCTTCATGCTAATATAGCAAGCATATTAGCAACTGGGCCATCCCCCTAGACTGTTTTTGTTTAATATTTTATTTTTATTTGCTTATTTATTAGAGACAGAGAGAGGGAGAGAGAGAATGGGTACGCCAGGGCCTCTAGCCACTGCAAGTGAACTCCAGATGCATGTGCCACCATTATGCATCTAGCTTACATGGAATCTGGAGAATCGAACCTGGGTCCTTAGGCTTCACAGGCAAGCACCTTAGCCCCTTAACCGCTAAGCCATCTCTCCAGCCCTGCTTTTGTTTTTAGTCATTATTATCCTCTCCCTTGCTCCAATCTATGATGCCCTTATTTTTTCATTATATCCTTTAACTCCTGTGGTAGCTAGGAGTGCCAGAGTCATACCCTTGGCAGTGGACAATTAAATGAAATAATTTATAGTCTCTGGACACTTTTCCTGTTTGGAAGTGGAAGCTGTCTCCTGTGTGTTCTGTTAGATTTCTGCAGCTTGCTTCTCTACTTTTCCTTATGGCCCTTTCTGCTTATGCCAGGTACCAAAGACCCCACTTTGTGAATACATGGCTTCTGGCAAGCACAGCCATTCCTAGAGCTGGCTCTTTAGTTCTGCAGCCTCTGAACGGGCTACCTGACCTTCCTTGAATCCCAAGATACTGTAAAGTGATCTTTAGTGGTATGTGTATGTGTGTATGTGGTGGGGAGAGGGAAAGAAACTGAGAGAGAGAGGGAGAGAGAGAAAGAGAGAGAGAGGGGGGGGAGGGAGGAAGAAGGGAGAGAATAAATGCCTGTGGAAAGACTCAGTAAATGCAGGGCTAACTAGAGCTGAAAAACACCTTCAAAGCCACCAAGTTGAAGGACATTCAAGGAAGCATTAGGAGAACCCCAAAGTATTGCAGAGGTGCCTCAAGGCTGCTGTATCCAGAGAAGGCTGTTAAATAAAGGTGGGGTGGATTTTCCTACTTCTCAGGTCCATGGTAACTCAGCACTAATCTACTTTTCAAACTGCTTCCATTTTATAAAAGAGGTCCTAGAGACGGACTGGCTTGATCATGAAGAGCTATTTTACCTAGCTAAATAATCCTGTTAGTCATCTTTCTGATGGTCTATTACATTCCCCACAATTTTTAAAATGACTTTCATCTTTTTCATTCTCCAACTTGGCACCCTAGTGCCCTCTTTACCCTACAAGACTGCCTTGTTTCCAGAAAGAACTGAGACCACTGATGTGGGTTCTTGTGCCTTCCTTCTCCACTCCAGTGGGCTTCTCTCATGATCATTCTCCCTTTCCTCTTGTCTCTGATCAAGGTGTATCTTGCCTCTCTGCCTTTCCAGGGCTAACCTTCTACTTGTGCCCATAATCCAATTCTTCCCTTTTCTGCCAGGATCTCGTTCCAACCTTGACATGCAAATTCAATCATTTCCTGTCATTCAGGGATTTTCACTTTGCCTGCAGACATCTTTGGACCTTCCTGTCAGGCACATGTTCAAACACAACAGCAATGACCACAACAAAGGATCTCCTAAAGTTTGTTCATTATGCACATTACTTTTAAAGTTAAAACATGACCTTCTTGCCCAGAAAACTCTCCCCTTCCACCACTTCTCTTACATCTATCTACCTTACGTTCCAATAAACTCTTTTATTTTGTGAACATGCTTGGCACTTGTTCTTATTAGTTCCTTCCCTGGTATCTTCTGTCTGTTGACATCCTTTGAAGCCCATTATGGACCATCTGTCTCATTTACACAGCCTCCCTGGTTTCCCAGCAGTGATTGTAATCCTGCCCTCATTTCAACAGCCCTGGCATTCTTTCTGTAAGATCTTAGCCTTCTTTCACTGTCATTGGTTCTCCAGAGCAGGGGAAATCCTTCCCCTTTTTGTGTCCTCTACAGTGCTTCCATGATATCCCCATGTCAGCTGGGCATAACTGGATCTTGACCCATTTCTCTCGATTCTTGAACTAGTGTGGTTTAGTGTTAATGATTAAGTGTCTGTGACCTAGATGAGGAGCATTTTGTCTGGTGTCTCAAGAGGCTCAGTATAGCTTTTGGTCTTTGAACTCACTTTTTGCATTGACTGAAATTATCTTAGCCAAAGAACTCTAGGCATTTAACTGGGTGGTTTCATCCAGCCAGTTCTTAACTCATGGATTACACACCCTGATTTGGAGTACTGTGTTACGAAGGAATCTGAAGCTCCTTATGGAAAAGGTCAATTGCTTTGATTAGCAACGTCTTCAAGTGAGCATAGAAGAGGAGCATTTTAGTACATGTGTCGGGGTTCTACCCTCCTGCCAGAACAGAAGAAGTTTGAGTTGTGGGAACAGATGTGTTCTTATACCTCCGTCCCTTTGGAAGGTTTCCATATATTGATGGTTATCTCTTCTGATGGCATGAGCACTACTTTATAAAATATATTTAATTAATTTATTTATTTGAGAGAAAGAAAGAGACATAAATACATATGTATATATTCACTTCTATCTATTCATTCATTCTATCTATCTATCTATCTATCTATCTATCTATCTATCTATCATCTATCTATCTATCTATCCTATCTATCTATGTTTCTATCTATCTATAAAGGAGAGAGAGAGAGAGAGAGAGAGAGAGAGAGAGAGAGAGAGAGAGAATATAGGTGCACCAGGGACTCCAGCCACTGCAAACAAACTCCAGATGCATGTGCCCCCTTGTGTTTCTGGCTTATGTGGGTCCTGGAGAATGGAACTGGCATCCTTTGGCTTTGTAGGCAAATGCCTTAACTGCTAAGCTGTCTCTCCAGCCCTGAGCCCTTCTTTTTTTAAAAAAATAATTTCACCACCAGGTGTGGTGGCGCATGCCTTTATCCCAGTACTTTGGAGGCCAAGGTAGATGATTGCTGTGAGTTTGAGGAGAGTGTGAGACTATATAGTGAATTCCAGGCCAGCTTGGGCTAGATCAAGACCTTACCTCAATAAAACCAAAAAAAATTTTTTTAATTTATTATTTTTTTTTTGAGAGAGAGGAAAAGAAGGAGGGAGAGATAGAGAGAGATAGAGAGAGATAGAGAGAGAGAGAGAGAGAAAGAGAGAGATAGAGAGAGAAAGAGAAAGAGAGAGAATGGGTATGCCAGGGCCTCTTGCCACTGCAGACAACTCCAGACACAATGCACCAGCTTTAGGTGAGTACTGAGGAATCCAACTCAGGCTATCAAGCTTTGCAAGCAAGCATCTTAACCACTGAGCCATCTCTCTAGGCAAGCACGTGCACCTCTTTATGTGAGTCGGGGTGGCCTGTCCTAGAAGATAGTCCCTAAACCAGCAACTCTGGATTTTCCGAAGCTTTGCTCTTGGAGTTAGAAAATAATTACTATATTCTAGTTCCAAATTCCCCCTTCTGTAATGGAGGAGTTCTTCAGGGGACCCAAGGCCAGGCTATCTGACACTCTGCTTTCTGGAGTTATTCTTGACAACTTGCTCCTTTGCACATTCAAAGTTCATGGGAAGGGTTTTTGCCTCAAAGCTTTGGAGAGGCCTGATATAAATGAGTCCCTGGCTGAATGCTGAAGCTCATGCAGTATTTTCTTTGCCTGGCTTTGGGGTTTCATTGTCTGCAGCAGAGCTGTTGTGATCCTCCTGGGCTCTCAGCCAGTCCAGAGTTGCCTTAATTAGACCCTTCTCCAATCCATGCCTTGATGTGAGACTCTCACCTTCCTTTTGCTCAGGAAACTCAAAGACTCCAAACTTACATTCTTTACTTTGGATTGCTACGTGGGCTGTTTTTGCCTAGGCAGCAGGGTCTAAGTTACAAGACTCCTCCGATGCTGAACCCTGGGTACTCACTGTCACATAGATGTGGAGTAAAAGCAGTTTGGTTTTGCAGGCAGAGGCTGAAATCCTTGCTGTTTCCTCTGGTCTTGCTTCCAACCCCTGCTTCTGGTCCTGCCCTCCTGACTTAAATTTTTCTGTCCTGACCCAATCATCTGTTTCTCTCCACACTTTGTGGCCTTTGGGGGAACATTTCTTCCTCTTCACCCTGGGCAGAATGTAAGGCTCCTGTTATCTTCCTCTAGGGCTCAGCCTGTGCCCTTTCTACCTTTTACAATTTTAGTGGTCCCTCCACAAATATTTTAGTCTTTTCTTGGACAACCAGCCCTTGTGGAAGAAACACAGGTCTCTTCTCACACCAGCTAAACCATTCCCCAATAGACAAATAAAAGCAGTTCAGTCCTCACTTACTGTGAATCTCCACAGTCCCCCCAGGTCATCGCTCCTCTCAAAGCAGGTGGGCTCCAGTCCTTCCTCCAGGCAGCACTTGATGGAGGCCAGGCCACTCACTCCAGCTCCCACAATTGCGACTCGCTTGGCCATGTTCTTCTGTGAGGGGAAAATGAAGGAGAGCTTTATATTCACAAAAGCCCCACCCAACCCTTGGCTACTTAACAAACCAGGAAAAAGAATTTGGAAGATTAAGGTTGTTTTCTCTCTCTCTGTGTCTCTCTCTTGTAGACTGAGATGTGTAAATGTGAGGAAAATGTCCAGGTTACTGGTCTAACCCCTGTGCTTGGTTTTGTCCCCACCCCTCAGGCGAAGCTGGAGTCAGTTGTGGTCATTAACGCAATTGTAGCTTCTGGCAGAGTGGCTGAAATTGGACCCTCTGGTGGGCAGAGTCTTGCATGCAGGACTGGCCTGCCTCCATCCCTTCTGCTCCAACCCCAGAGCAGAGTCGGTCAGCAGACACAAGAGGGTGGTCTTGTCAAACACATTCTTTTATCACATTAACTCTGAGGCTGAGAGTGGTGTGGGGACATCACACAAAGCTGCACAGCAGCTGGTGGGGTGGAGTTGGGACTAGGAGCCAAGATACTTGTGGTCACCACAGGTGTCACAGAACTGCCCTGTGTGGGTCTGTCCCTGGCATTCTGCCAAGGCCCTAGCTGTACTGTTGGCATATAAATTTTACTTGAGTCAGGTGGAAGAGAGAGGGTAGCAGCCAATGAGGATGTGGAGTGGAAGGGCAGGCACGGAACATAGCCCCTCCTCTTTCTGTTGGACACCAGTTCCCCTCTGGGGAGAAGGACACAGTTTCCATTGGCACAGATATGAGAGTTTTCTGGACATATCTTAATGGCATGGGCTTGTATGAACACTGTGAGGTAATATAGAATGTTGGTTAAGCAACTAGCTCTTGTCAGTGAAAACTTCAGCAAATTGTTTACCATCTTTGGGAATCATGTAAATGAAGAAAATGCTAATAGCTTCCTTGAAGTGTTTTTGAGAATCAAGGAAGTTAATACATGTCAAGTGTCTTAACAATTCCTGGCACACTCTAAGTGCTCATTAAATATATGCTATATCCAAAGTTGTCCTTTTTTCTGCTTTTTACATCATTATTCTGCATTTCTGATGAATAGCAGGCACATTCAGCCTCCACCAAATGTTAGATGTTGTTTCTTAGTATGTTTTTCTTTCTTTTTTTGCATATATGTATGAGTGTATATGCATGTTCATATATGTGAACATGTACAAGTGTGGGTTCACATGTGTGTACGTATGTGAAATTGTGGGTGCACATATATGTGAATGTATGAGCAAGTGTGGGTGCATGTATATGTGGGTATATGTGCAAGTTAGGGTGCACATGTGTGTGTGTGTATATGTGTGGCGGGTGTATGGAAAAGTGTGGGTTCATACATGTGTGTGAGTGCATGTGCAAGTGTGGGTGCATGTGTGTGTGTATGTGCATGTGTGCGTGTATGTGCAAGTGTGTGTGTATGTATGTAGAGTGTAATGTTGGGGCTTTTCTCCAGTAGAGCTCTATTATTCTTTGAGACAGTCTCTTGCTGAACTTAGAGCTCACAGGTTTTGTCAGACTAACTAGTCACTGAACCCCAGTGAGTCCCTGTCTCTGCCTCCCCAGGGATGGGATTACAGGTGTGCACCACCATGTCCAGCATTTTAAGTGGGTACTGGGAATCTGAACTCAGGTATTCAGGCTTTCATGGCAAGCACCTTACCCACTGAGCCATCTCCCCAGCCTCCTAGTATTTTTTGAGGCAATTTTATCTCTTCTAGATTGTAAAATAAATGTTTGATGACATAGTTTCTTATGTACCCCAGGTTGGCCTCCATCTTGCTATGTCACTGAGAATGACACTGGCTTTCTGATCCTCCTGCCTCTACCTCCTTCGTGCTGTGTGTACCACCACACCTGGCTTATGTGGTGCTGGGAACTGAACCCAGGGTCTCATGCATATTAGGAAATAATTCTACCAATTGAGTCATACCCATAGCCATCCAGTATGTTAATTTTAAAAGCATGGGAAAGTGCTCCCACATACGCAGTTGTCCTGAATGTTTTCCATGTTCTTGTTTCACACATAAGTTCTCCTCAAACTTGGATATGCTTAGTAGTGTTTTTAGGGTTAGAAACCTGAAAGAAGCCATTCAACTACATAGGATTAATCTTACTGGTCCTCTGTCATGTCCTGCTTCCTAAGGGAAGTACAGAGAATACGAGATACTAGATGCATATCTTGTGTGAAAAAGGTCCAGTTTTGCAGGAGTCTGTGAGAGTGGTAGAGGGCTGGTTGCTTCCTGTAACACATTAAATGGACATGATTTACCAAAGAAGACTAGAGGAGGTGTTTTTTTCTTTTTTCTTTTCTTTCTTTCTTTTCTTTCTTTCTTTTTTTTTTTTTTTTTTTTTTTTTTTTTTTTTTTTTTTTTTTTAGGAAAAGCCTTGCTACTCTATAATGGATACTATAGAGTCAAGCAAGAACTTATCTAATAATCTCCCTGTCCTTGGGTACAAGGGAGGACAGTGACCCTATGCTTATAGCACAGAAGCATGATGGTTCTAGAAAGCCAGCAAGTATGATTAGAACAACACATTTGTGTCCTTGGCAGGGCAACAGGAAGGAATGCAGGCTGTTTTCTGGGCAGGCAAGGAGTCCTCTTCCAGGGCTGGGTTAAGAAGGAAGGGGAGGTAATGTCCCCAATGGCTCTATTGAAACTGGAGAAGAGGTCAGCAGGGAGAGTGGCTTCCCTGGAAAAATGTTGGTGGTGCTCCCTGTCAGAGTGTCCAGGGAAGGTGTCCTGGCAGGATGCATGCACAGTGATACAGCACGACCCTGCATTGTCTACTTCCTTGTCCAGGGAGCTGAAGCTGTAGGCGTGGGCTTGCTGATTCCACAAAGCAAGTAAGAAGGAGTGCATCTACTCTAGTTGTTAATGCGGGCACAGGGATGGTCAGCTGCTGTCCACCTGTGGAGGCCTTGGTCAGGGACTGAATTGTCCTAGGATCACTCTGCAAAATAACATGTAGTCATGACTCTTAACCCAAGGGCCTGACACAATAATGTAAACATTTGCCTTAACGTCACAGAGAAAAGGGTTAGACTTGTGGCCTGTGGTGCAACAGAAGAGGCTCAGCATAAGCATTAATAGTTAAAGCTCTGCAATTGCTTATTTAGGTAGAGTCTAGATGACAATATTTAGAGACAGCATAAACATGGAATTAGAAGTTCATGGAGAGGATGGAATCAATTGTCCTCTAGGGTCCTAGACTTAGATCCCATGGCTCCTTCTCCAGTTAATTGGGTATCACCCACTCAGTGAGTCCCTTCTTTATAAAAAAACATTTTATTATTTATTTATTTATTTAAGAGAGGGAAAGAGGGAGAAAGAGAGAGAGAATGGGCATGCCAGGGATTCCAGGCACTGCAAACAAATTCCAGATGCATGTGCCCCCTTGTGCATCTGGCTTACGTGGGTACTGGGGAATCAAACCTGAGTCCTTTGGCGTTGCAGGCAAGCGCCTTAACTGCTAAGCCATCTCTGCAGCCCTCAGAGAGTACCTTCTGCACTACTAAGCCTCAGTAATTGTATTGCAGGTGCTAAAGATAATGCAGGATGGAAGCCTTCTGTTGGGTAGTGACAGTCAGGTAGGGTGGTAAAACTTGAGAATAATGCATTTCAGTATTCTGTGTAAAGTGCTGGGACAGAGATATTTCTTATGTACAAATTGCAGTAAGAGCTAATACTGACTCTAGAGGGGGAAGGAAAACCAAAGAGGAGAATACTATGTGCTTCAGGAGTTGAACGGATGTATAGGACTTTGGTAGACATAGGAGGGGAAAGAGTTGGGTCCAGAGCTAGGGAGCAGCAAATGTCAGGGCTGGTGGTGGTCCCCTGCCACATGGGTGGCCTTATGACTCTGATGAGCTCATTTCTCACTCAACTCATAGGGAAACTGCAGTGGTTCCCACAAGAGCAGCCTATGATATGTTATAACTTACCTGTGTCCATGGGTCAATTCTCTGCACAAGACTGTGTTTTCCCAAAGAAGGGTATCTTCTTGGATTTGACTCTGTTTTTCCATAGCATCTAGTAGCATGGCTCTAATAGTTGTTGCATAAATGTTTGGCAATGGGTTGATTTCTTATTGGGTCAAATGAATGATTTATCATCTTGTATACTTTTTAATTTAAAAGTTAACTAAGCAAATATTTGCTTGGGCAGCTAATATCCTGAGTCAGAGGGTATTGCCTCAGAATGCTCTCTTATCAAATATACAATACGTAGAAATGTCTCACCAGGCTGCACTGTAACTTCATGTGGATCAGATTCACCAAGTCTCCTCTGAGAGAAGTGTCTCCTTAGGGTTTTGCATGCATATTTAAGGAGTTATAGGTCAGAGACCAGGCTTGAATTTGAATTTCAGTTCTGGATAATTATCAGTGGTATGACTTGAGACAAGTAGTTCAATGTTTCTGTGTCTGAAGTTCGCTTTCCTTACCATGAAGCTAGAAGCACATCTGGTCTTATATTGTGATGAATCAGCCAGTGTATAAAAATCACCTAGCACAGTACTTGGGGTGAGCTAGGGTACAGAGAGAGAGAGAGAGAGAGAGAGAGAGAGAGAGAGAGAGAGCGAGAGCGAGAGCGAGAGAGAGACTGATGCTAACAGGCATAGTGTTACTAGTCATTGGAGGGCTGGTCCAGGCTAGTCTCAGACATCTGGAAATCTCCTGCCTAAGCTGAGTGCTGGGTTATAGGTTATAGGTTATAGCCTGGTGCCCATCTCACAATTTAACATCTATTTCATGATGTAGTATCTTTGCAAAGGAAGTATTCATGTAAAAAAGTAAGAAAATTGGGGTGGGAAAGATGGCTTAGTGGTTAATAGTGCTTGCCACTTAAGTATAAAGGCTTAGGAGGGGCTGAGACCAGTAGAGTTCAGTTTTTCTAAAACCATCTGGGACTGATCATGCCCACCTGTGGTGGGGTGGGGTGGATACAGGAGAATTGCCTGGGCTTGCTGACCTAAACCATCAGCTCTGGGTTGAGGGAGGGACCATGTTCCAAGGAAGTATGTGGTTGAGAGGGCACCTGGAGTTCTCTGACCGCCTCATGCTCAATGGTGGCACATACATCTGCGAGTCTACTCCACACATACTCTATGCACACATGCAACATTTGTGAGAAAATCGAGTAATAATAGATATGAAGAGGACATATCTTGTCTGAGGCCAACATTTGAAAGGTTGTCAGTACTCAGCAGGCATACAAATCCATTATAGGATAATTGTGATTAACAGTGAAATAAAAATACGATTTTTCTTTTATTTAATTATTTTTGTTTAAGCAACTGTGAGTTTTGTTAGGACATAAATGCATATTAAGTTGCTTCGATCTGAGAGCACTGTAAAAGAATTACTTGCACACTAAGAGCACCTGGAACCTAGAAAATCTGGAAACCTCGAGGCAAATCTCTTACTTTCTGCAGTTTTTAGTTGACTAGGCACCCTTATCTACAACGTGAGGAAATGATTCTTTATCTGAGCACAGCCCTGGATCAGTTAACCAGAGTTAATTGTTTCCACTGTGTCTCACCTGTGCATGCACTAGGAAGCCATTTTCATTGGAGCTGTAAGACTTTATTTATGCATTCTCCATCCCACTTTCTTTCCTTCCCTGCCCTCCTCCCTACACAGACACACACACGCCCTTACAATGTGCAAATGTCTCGAATAATGGCTGGCACAGACTGCACAGTGATAGCATCTCCTATGTGGCGGTGTCACTTCGAATGTACTCAGACAGACAAGATTGAGCTGGATGATAACTGAAGGAGGCTGAAGGTACCACTGAGCCCCTGGCAACACAGCGGCCGAAGCTAGTAAGGCCTGGATTGGAACAGGACCACATTCTGCCTCCCACTCCCTCATTTCTATTCTGAACACAACCACCATCCGATATACATTCTGTCACTTATGGAGCAGGCTCACTAAGACAGAGCAGAAACTCTAGGAGTAAGCAGGGAATGACACTTAGTTTTTCCATCTGTAAGACACATGCCATTGGACTGGTTATATAGAAGTGATTTTCTACCCCTTGATATTAATAAGCTTCTTAATTGAACAGGGAGCAGGGTTAGCAGAAAAGATCTGGCAATAACACAAAATTCAAGCACTTATAATTCTGATTATTAGGACACAAAACATCAAGCATCAGAACATTGATAACATGTAGACAGAACCAAATTTTGAGTGGCCTTCTTCTTGTCCTTTCTTTTGAGATACCCATATTTAGTAGACAAGCCACTGTCGCTCACTATGCTAGAAACTGTGGAAGGAAACAATAATTTACCCAGCCGAGGACTTACCAGTGAGCCCAGAGGTCTTACTAATATCTGACTTTACTTTCCTGTGACGGGTGCTCAAGCACGATTACTTTAGAGTAAAGAGTGGCTTTACAGTTGCTCCGGGCTAACTGGCAGAGGAGCTGTGAGAGCTCTGGTGAGCTGATTCTTCTCTGAAGTGCAATAACAAAATAAGACAATCCTAGCCCCACCTTCTTCATCCAGAGGAATCAGAGATTTTATCTAGATACTTACTTTATGTACTTGTAATTCTTTGTGCCAACGGCCCTGACACAGGTAGGACTCTGGAGCTAGCAAAAATCAAACTAGTCTCTGTGAGCCAGTGTGGCCCAGGAGCTCCTAGCACACAGAACGAGCCTGGTCTAGGAGATAAGGAGTGTTATGCAAAAATTGGAATCCAAGGTTAGCTGTTGTTTATATTTTAACTTGCTGATTAATTGCAACAGTGACATGCTAAGACAAAGACTGGTTATATGTACTTTAAATGCATTTTTTTTTGTTTTCAAACTACAAATTAAGTTAGGTGTTTACAAGGGCATTGTGAATTTCATTCTTCAAAGGGCTATGGATGAAACAGGGCCATCATGATAACTGCAGCTACATTAAAACGCTACTTCGAAGACTTTTGATCCATTTCATACTTAGAGGAAATTGCTATTTCTAAAACAATCATATGTCACTCACCTCATTAAATGTTATTATCAAAGCTCTGAAGAGCAGATGATTGACCAATCACATGGGGAACACAAGACAGATGTATGAGAAGAACGTGTGTGTGTGTGTGTGTGTGTGTGTGTGTGTGTGTGTGTGTGTTTGGTTTTTTGAGGTAGGGCCTCACTCTAGCCCAGGCTGACCTGGAATTCACTATATAGTCTCAGGGTGGCCTTGAATTCACAGAGATACTCCTACCTCTGCCTCCTGAGTGCTGAGATTGAAGGTGTGTACCACCATGCTCAGCTAAGAATATGGTCTTTGAAGTCACAAGTTCAGGGTACAAATATTGTATTTGTCACCTATTCTCAGATAAGCTTGGAAATACTGTATAGTTTTTCTCAGCTCTAGCTTCCTCAATTTAAAATAGACACGATAATGTCTGCTTCATATAGTTATTGTGGGATTGGATGAGGTCATCTATGTCAAGAGCCTTATGAACAGAAAGCGCTGTGTGTGGTGGTGACAGTACTGCCTGACAAGGTGCCTGATGATTTCTATTCATAGTGTCAAATCCCACATATAGTGACAATAAACTCCACGAGATATTGGTAGAAAGAAGCAGTGAGAAGGTGCTAGAAGGATGACTTTTTTCTCTTGATTTTAGTGTTATTTAATCACAGCTATAAAGCCTTGCATTTTGTCACCGCTTTTGGCCTGATAAATTACTGAGCATTTGTTTGTTTATTGGGCTCACCTCTGGCCTTCTTTCTGGCTTACTGAATAGTTGGCAAGGGACAAGATTGTTAGCGCTAAGGTCAGCTGTCTTCCTGAAGCTCTGAAGATGACAGCATTTGAATGATTTCAAACAAATTTCATCACAAAATAAGACATCAAGACTGCTATTAGTTCAAGTATGTTTTACATAAAAACAAGTTGATATTGTTCTAACCTTGAGAGTTAGGAATACCATTAGTATCTCAATACTTAGTATTCAAGCATTCATCTTTATGTGTACATGGAGCATACCCACGTGCTTCCCGGACCCTGCCAACACAAGGATGGGGGAATTCAAGGGCTTAAAGCTGTTGGCTAGGCATAATCATGATCATTTTTATCATATTGTCTCCCATCCATGATGGGTCAGATGAGAAGTCTGTCTGTCAGTGGCAGCTTATCAGCTTCACTTTTCTTGCTCAGTTAGTCAAACTTTAGGACACAGGCTGAGGAAAGCATTGTAGCCCTTTAATCAAGAGAATCTCCACCCCAAGAGGCAGAACTGGTAGACAGGATCTCTTTAGGAAATTGACAGACTTTGTGCCTCTTGAGAACACGGTTAGATTTTACTTCATGGCCCCCTAGTGGCTGGTTGGAAGCGTGATTAGTCTGCTCAAAGAACTGTGAGCCAAAGCAACCACCATGAAAGCCAGAACATTTGATGGCCAGAGCAAGGTCCTATGTGATATTTTTTTCTTCAGTGTGGCAATCATTAACTTTCAGGAAAGCCATTCTATTAGCCTGGATTCTTGAGAGACTGGAGAACAAAGCCTACCCCAAAGGACCTGTTTTATTCCATGGCACTGAGATCAGCGAGTGCTCGTTAATGTACTATCCCCAGCCTTACTGGCTGAAGTTCTGGGCTCCTTCATTGTGTTTCTAAACCATCTTCTTAAACCCCACTTCTTTTACTCTCCTGCTTTTAGTGATTTATTAAGCAAGCATACATTCCTTTTAGAAATAATTTTATTTTTTATTTTCAAGGAGAGAGAGAAAGAGAGAGAGAGGGAGGGAGGGAGGGAGGGAGAGAGAGAGAGAGAGAGAGAGAGAGAGGGAGGGAGGGAGGGAGGGAGGGAGGGAGGGAACATGAGTGATAATGGGCATGCCAGGGCATAGTGCCACTGCAATTGAAGTCCAAACACATGTCCCACTTTGTTCATCTGGCTTTACATGAATACAAGGGAATCGGACCTAGGTCGTTAGGCTTTGAAGGCAAGTGCCTTAACTGCTGAGCCATCTCTAGTCCCATTTATTTTTGTAAAAAATATTTTACTTTTATTTATTTATTTGAGAGAGAGAGAGAGAGAGAGAGAGAGAGAGGGAGAGAATGGGCACACCAGTGCCTCTTGCTGCTATATACATATGGTGTCTGGCTTTATGTGGATACTGGTGAATCGAACCTGGGTCAGCAGTCTATTCAAGAAAACACATGCACTTCTAACAGGAGGTAATTCCTTAAGTTCCTTACATGTTGAGGATATATATATATACACACACACATACATACATACATACATACATACATACATACATTCCCTTTGGTGCCTAGGCACTTGCAGAATTGAAGTCCTGAGGGAAGCTGGAGAGGATTCCAAGACTATGACACATTTTAGCACCTGCCCTAGATCAAGTGGAGTCTAATCTCAGGAGTTTTTCCATTAGCTGCATGAATTCATTCCCAGGTCATGTGGGCAGAATGGACAAGAGGATGAGTTTTGTTTAGGGCCACCACATTTCACCTCTTGGAAATAGCCCAAAGCTGCAGTCCAGTGGCCACATCCTCCAGGATGAGGCTTTCAAGAAGAGTGTTCCTTCTGGTTAAGTTTTAAAAATCTTTATTATTCTGAGTTATTGCTTGAAATTTTATTTTATGTCACAGTCGGGGTTTTTCTCTTCAACAGTATATTTGTTTCTCTATACAGAACAGATGTTACATGTTTGGCCTTGATAGCATCAGTCAAGTGTTCACATGGAAGGTTAGTAAGGAGAAGTCCAGGGGAGAGCTTTGAGGAGAGTGGAGATGAAGAGTCGCAAACGCCAACCTGCAGCCGGAAGCACTGAAGCCAAACCTAAGGAGGAATTTGGCCCTGAGGAAAGCTAAATGTCATGGGCTCATCTCTAAAAGCAGCTTTACCAAATTTATTTATTTATTTTTATTGAGATAGGATCTTCTTATATATTCCAGGCTGGCCTCAAAACCATGATCCTTGTGTCTGAGTCTGGAGTGCTAAAATTACAGGTATATGCCACCACACTTGGCTGAAAGTATTTTTACTTGTTTTTTTGCTATACCACAAACTCCTGGTTCTTGAATTTCATGAGTACAGGGGCTTGTGAAATCCCAGCAGAGATTCTAATTTAGCAGGTCTGGGTTGCTGTTATGTGTATGTTCAAGAGTGTATTTCTTTTTTAAAAAAATTAATTTATTTTTGAGAGAGTGAGAGAGAGGGTCGGGAGAGGGGCAGAATGAGCATTTCAGGGCCTCTAGAAACTTCAAACAAACTCCAGATGCATATGCCAGTTTGTGCATGTGGCTTTACATGGGTACTCGGGAATCAAACCTATGGCCTTAGGATTTGTGGGCAAGTGCCTTAAATGCTGAGCCATTTCTCGAGCCCAATAATGTATTTCTGTATGCCTACTGAGAGGTTCTGAAGTAGATTAGGTTGATAGTTTCAGGTTCAGGTTGGATGGAGGCAGAAGGGTGGACTGAGTGAGTCCTCCTTGGAGGTACCATTCTTTGGAAATGAATGACTGTTGTATTTTAAAAGGCTATCTGCTGGATGGTTGTTTTTAAATCTATATCTTGATTATCTATCTATCTATCTATCTATCTATCTATCTATCTATCTATCTATCTATCTATCTATCTATCTAATCTAGAATTTAAATCTAATCCTGACATTGTGGTTGGTCAAGTTCAGCCCCCAGAACTTGGAGTCATGGTTGGCCTCTTCCTGAGCCCGCCCCTAGCCCAGACTAATCAGTTCTCATGCTTGCTCACCTGAGCAAAAAGTGAACCCTGCACAATAAGGTTATAAAATAGATGCCTGCAAGCCTCTCTCTTGGTTGGCAGCTGAACTCCGATGTTCTGGTAATCTCTCCTTGTCTCAGCCCAGCTGGCTGCAATGACAGAAGACTCTCCCCTGCCCCCCTTAATCCCACATGGTCTCTCTACCCTCTTCTGCCCTCCACATGGCAGGGGCTCTCTGCACTTCCTTTTCATTCCTCTCTAACTCCCTTTTCATGTTTCTTCCAGGCCCACCATATTGGCTGTCAGACTATATGGGTGTATCTATTTCCTTCCTTTGGTTTTATACTTCTCTAAATAAATATAATAACCTAATAATTACAAAGATGAAAAGGATATCTGATAATTGGAAAGACTTCAGGAGATTGGTACCGTAACTTAAATAATACTTTGTCTTAGTGGAACTCTTCCCCCCACTGTTTTAGCATCAACCTCACGAATGTTCTTCAGTCTCTTCCATTGTAGAAATGGGATAATAGCTGTTGCTGCTTCCGTGGGCAGTGGTCATGATAAAGTGAGGCAAGTTATGTGAAATAATTGGGACAATACCTTGTGTCCTGTAAAGAAGAGATTAGCAAACCTTTTCTGCAAAGGGTCACATAGTCAATGTTTCCGGACTTAAGGGTCACACATTTCTGTTGCAAATGCTGCACTCTTCCATTGTAGCGCAAAGCAGCCATGGAAAGACAGCAAAGGAATGGGTGTGTCTGTACTGGATCAAACTATTTACAGCAATAGATGATAGGATCTGGCTCACAGGAGGTTGTTCTACTACTTTTGATATTAAAACGTGATAATTTTAAAAGTGATTATTAAGAAGCTCTAGTAATTGAAAAAGCAATCTGTTTTAAAATTAATAATTAACTGTATATTTCATTTATGATGTTTTAAAGGCATTTGTTCACTCCTATATGTACACACACAACACACATACTTGCAGAATAAGGGAAATTTCTTTCAGTAAAATGGTATGAAGTGGTGCAATTGCAGAGTACAGTTCTTTAAAATTTTTATTTATTTATTTATCTGACAGAAAGAGGGAGGGAGGGAGGGAGGGAGGGAGAGGGAGAGGGAGAGGGAGAGGGAGAGGGAGAGGGAGAGGGAGAGGGAGAGAGAGAGAGAGAGAGAGAGAGAGAGAGAGAGAGAGAGAGAGAGAGAGAATGGGTACACCAGGGCCTCCAGCTACTGCAAACAAACTCCAGATGCATGTGCCACTTTGTGCATATACATAGGTCTTGGGGAATTGAATTTGGTCCTTTGGCTTTGCTGGCAAGTAGCTTAGCCATTAAGCCATCTCTCTAGCCCTCAGTGTACATTTTTAATGTGTGCATGGATGTGGTGTGTGTGTGTGTGTGTGTGTGTGTGTGCGCGCGCGCGAGCGCGTGTACACATATGTGTGTGGAGGCCAGCGGGTGATGTTGGGTGTCTTCTTCCTCTGCTCTCCTCTTTATTTACTGAAGCAGGGTCTTTCAGTTGAATAGAGTTTTCTGGCTCAGTCAGTCTAGTTAGCCAAGCTTGCCCAGGGGGCACTCTCCCCAGTGTTTGGATTTCAGGTAGTCGCCACACCTGCTCACCATGCCTATGGATAATGGGAATCCAAACTCCCATGATTATGCCTTTGTGGCAAGGTCTTTATTCATTGAACCATCTCCCCAGCTCCATTTCAATGCACTTGAATGTTTCCATTGATTGAGAAAGCCATCAGACCACCCTTGAGAAAAAACAACCCAGGCCAAAAGTAAGAACAATGACCATGAAAGTTTTGGAGGAATAAAGAAGAGAAATTTACCTAAATAGTTTGTATGCCTGATCTTTGCCCTCTGTTCAAAGGCTTTGGCCTGGGCTCAGGGCACAGCTTATCTCTCCAAGTGAGGCTCATGGGAAGGGAAGCTGGAATGAATGCTCCCCAGTCCTTGTTTGTCCGTTGCATTGCTCAATGTTTATTGACATTAAATGGCTTGTCTCTTAATCTTCAGTTCCAAGAAGATGTCTCTCATAACCAATACACTTCCTTTCACTGGATGGCAAAGAACAACAGTTGAGCATTTTGCCTTGGTTATCCATAATGATACACTATGCATAGGCTCAACCATTATAACCTGCTTGGGAGATTCACTTTCTTTCAATTCTTATTTTTTTAAATGTTAATGATTATCTTAAGCATTATTGCATAGGCACCTTTTGCTATAAGTTCCTTCAAATACCTTCTTAGATCTAGTTGAAGTACAACCTAAATATATTATAAATAAAATTAATCAGATCATATTTGCAAGGAAAGTGCTACTTTCTATATAAGTTTTGGAAACCTTATGTTATTGAGTAAAACTATATTATAATGTTATAGTGAATAAAAGTAACTATTAGTAAGTACTTTATCAACAGTGAGGTTTCACAAATGACCATATTGAAGGCTGGAGAGATGGCCTAGTGGTCAAAGCATTTGCCTACAAATAATCATCTCAAGACCAGCTCTGTTGTCTTGGGTGTGTTACACAAGTTCTCTGAATCTTAGTGTCATCATCTATAAAATGGACATAATATATGTACCCACTTCAGAATTGTGAAAATTAAGTCATATATGTGTACATGACAAACACATAGTACAATGTCAAATCTGTGAAAAGCATTATGTACCTATCATTATATCCATATTCATAGCTATATATATCTTTTAATTAGTTATTAGGGTATGTCTACTTATTTTTACATCAGTATTTCTTTTTCTTTTTTGGGGGGGGTAGGGTCTCACTCTAGCCCAAGCTGACCTGGAATTCACTATGCAATCTCAGGTGGCCTTGAACTCACGGTCATCCTCTTACCTCTGCCTCTGAGTGCTGGGATCAAAGGCATGTGCCCCCATGCCTGGCAGTTGCATCAAATACAAGAAATGTAACTTTTTGCATAGATTTCAGTATAAGGTCCTAAAAATCTCTCTCAGTATTGTTTTCTGTCTTTTATCCTTCTTTTTCTCCAGTATTTTTTAAATTTTTTTGTTCATTTTTTATTTATTTATTTGAGAGTGACAGAGAGAGAAAGAGACACAGAGAGAGATTAAGAATGGGCGCACCAGGGCTTCCAGCTACTGCAAACGAACTCCAGATGCATGCGCCCCCTTGTGCATCTTGCTAACGTGGGTCTTGGGGAACTGAGCCTTGAACTGGGGTCCTTAGGCTTCACAGGGCAAGCGCTTAACCACTAAGCCATCTCTCCAGCCCGTTCTCTGGTATTTTTGAGTGAGCCTCATCATGACAATGAAGTATGGACAAAACTGATAATTCTACTACTAGAGTCTGGGTAGGAATACTTTTGAGCATATTGTGCAGAATGTTTAAATACACGCCACAATTTCATTGTTCAGTCACTTAAATTATGGGACCTGTTTTTGTTCTGTGTAATTTTACTGCATTTTTCACATAACTCAAAACCTGCCAAGGATGTCATCCCTATCTTTCTGGGCCAGGGTTATTTTATAGTACTGTTTAAAGTCTGGTGAACTTGTAGACAGGGAAGAAAGAAATTTCATGACATAATTTTGGTTTTATATATAGTCCTAGTTTTTCTAATTTCCCTGCACTTAGCCCTACTTGTTCCTTTTAACTCCAAAATGTCTTATCTAGATGCAATGATTTTCTTCTCTTTAGCCTTAGAAAAAAAGAGAGATACTGACAGACAAAATAATAAAGGCCATGCTGTGCTGAAAGTTTAGAGCCACTGAAGATGGAAAAAGAAGGCTACAACAACAGCAAGAAGGCCCAGGGCTTTAAGCAGGAGAGAAGCTGAGACACTGGATGATTTCTTCAGAGCCCGAGTCTTTAAGGGCTTCAGGATCCTTTGCTTCTGGGTGAGGATGGCATTCCTGGCTCCTTCCCATTGCCCAGGTCCAACTAGGCGGTACTGATAGGAGTTGCAGGGTCCAAAGTAGAGTTTCAGAACCAGTTTAGGATCTTTCAAAAAGAGAGAAACGAAGTCTGGCTTCACACCTATTTCTAAGGCAAGCTCATCCAGGTAGTCGATGTAATTGGTCTGCAATATCTGGCTCTGGCTTTCTCTAAACCTTCATAAAGAAAGAGAAAGACAGATTCACAAAATGCTCAAACTATATAAGAATATGGTATACTCATACCTGTTAAGAAAATAGAGGAATGAGTGGGTGAAGGAATAAAAGAGTTTTGAATGAATCTCAGCTTTTGTCCTACCAGAAGGTCCATATCTCAAAATCAGAGAAAGCTACAAAATGAATAGATAGGAGTTCGTAGAAACTCTAGGGTTGTAACAATATGGATAACTGTGGTTATAGTTTAGTTTTTTTTTTTTTTTTTTTTTTTTGATTTTCCAAGGTAGGGTCTCATTGTATCCCAGGCTGACCTGGAATTCACTCTGTAATCTCAGGGTGGCCTCGAACTCACAGCAATCCTCCTACCTCTGCCTCCCGAGTGCTGGGATTAAAGGCGTGCGCCACCATGCCCGGCTTAGTTTAGTATTTTAAAAGCCGCTGTAAATCTCCAAATATACAACTCAGGATTGCTGCAGAGATTCCTGAGATGACATAGCTAGTGTCTGCTGCAGAAGGAATGCTTAGTATTCACTCTGTTAAATTACTAAAGTCCCCTGCAGTCTGGTTGGCATGCTCTAGATGCTCACTAAATGTTAGTTGAATTGGAATTTGAACATGAGCTAACTCCTTATACCAGATATAAGGCCTCCTGGTCAACTTTCCAAGGGTACTTGATCACTGTTGAATCCTGTTTCAGCGCAACAAAAATTCAAGGACAAATCCTTGAATGTTAACATAGGAACTCCTTCCTGATTTATTTTGAAGGGAACATGCAGTTAGATTTCCAGGAATCCTTGGGCTATTGTCACCACTACTGCCTAATCACATTCCCTTGAATGTTTGTGGTCAGAGAACTTGTGAAATCTCACAGAGTATCTTATAAAATACAA
Source organism: Jaculus jaculus (assembly GCF_020740685.1). Classification (NCBI taxonomy): domain Eukaryota; kingdom Metazoa; phylum Chordata; class Mammalia; order Rodentia; family Dipodidae; genus Jaculus; species Jaculus jaculus. The sequence goes on from NC_059102.1 coordinate 305,704,994, forward strand.
ATGAAATTAACCTGAGGAAAAATGTTCTGACTTGGTACAACTTTGAATAACACAATTTCATTGTTCTTAATATGGAATGTACAAGTATCTCTAAGAAGGGTATCAAAATGCAAATTCCCAGTCTCATACACAGAGCTGGCTTGTAGCCCAGAATTGCCTTAGTAACAGCTAGGACTTTCCTACAGGTATTGAGATCACTGTACTTTGCAAAACACTGCTATATGTAACCAATTTGTTTAGAAAACATGCTTACAGGTCAATTCTTTTTTTATTCCTTTTGATAATGTCCTCCATCATAGTCTTCTCTGAGGGCAAGCCACATAAGCCTACAAAAAAAAAAAAAAAAAAGTTTGGCTTAAATAGTGAGTTTGATTCAATATAATTACTTTAATAATTGTTTTCTAAAATTAATCTCTGGCCATTTAATCATGTTATACTAGGAAGGGCTACTGTGATTTTCAACTCCAAGGGCAAGATTGCCATCATGTTATATGTACCTGATGCAGACCACAGAGCAAAGTCAGTGACACAGAAGAGGGAGAGGGGACAAAGAAGAGAAGCCAGGGGCTGGAGCAATGGCTTAGTGGTTAAGGCATTTGTCTGCAAAGCTAAGGGACTTAGGTTTGATTCCCCAGGACCCATGTTAGCCAGATGCACAAGGGGGTGCATGTGTCTGGAGTTTGTTTGCAGTGGCTGGATGCCCTGCTATGCCCATTCTCTCTCTCTTTCTTCCTCTTTCTCTGTCAAATAAATAAAAAGAAAATATTTTTTAAAAAAGAGAGAAGCAAGCATGCTTTAGAAGCCTGGAAGCTCTGCCCAGTGGGTTGAGTTCTATCTGGAGAGTGACAAGAACTTGAAGAATATTTTGCAGGAGGTGACAAGATTGGATTTGCCTTCTGGAGAGATCAGTTTTGCTACTGAATTTGGGAAGATTTGCTCAAGGGAGATGAACCCATAGTCAGGGAGAACAGGTAAAGATGCTGTTGAAATAAACCCGGTGGGAGACGAGAGTGGTCCTATGTAAGGAAGGGCAGTGGATGCAGAGCAATTAGACCAGTACACAAGCTGTTGTGTGTTGGGTACCATTTCCTGTGCTTAAGTGTCCCATGAGCTTCAAAGGTAGAAAATGGTCAAATTCCACTCATGCAACATCTTAGATTCAAGTAGTCCAAAGCTAGGTTGTTGCTAGCAGAGACCTTCCTACCTTTACTTTCAGCATGGCCATATACTCAGTCTCCAATGCTAGAGACCTTCATTATTCTCTTTTCCTACATTGAACCAACCATTAAAGTCCTGCTAGTTTTATCCTTAACTATTTCTCTCATGTTTGTTCTCGTTTCTGCCTTGCCTCCCTGCTCTGGTCCAGGCTGCAACATATTTTAGCACAGACAAGCGTAACAGTCTTCTCGGTGGTCTTTGGGCTATTATTGCCTTTCAAGTCTGTATCCACTCTACTGCTGCAATCATCACCTTAAATGCACATCGGACAGTGCCCATCTTTGAGCATGCCTTCTCTTTGGTGCCTGTGGCTTAAGAGTTTCCTGAAACACAGTTTCTAGTTCCTCAGGTCAGACTTAATCATTAGTTCCTAAATTTCTGTCATGTGATTCTTATGTACATCCAAATTAGGGGAGAACTGATTTACATTTTTTTCTCTTTTCTTCTTCTTTCCATTCTCTTTTTCTTTTCTTTTCCTTTCTTCTCTTCTCTCTCTCTCTCTCTCTCTTCCTTTTTTTTTTTTTTTCATTATACTGTATATCTCTGGCTATAGGCTGGAACTTTCTATGTATCCCAGGCTGGTCTTGAACTCTTGGCCATGCTCCTGTCTCTCTCTGCATGGGCATTACAATCTTTAATCCTTTTAAAGTAGAGATGAGATGATATTAGGAGTAGGAAACCAGTTGGGCTACCATGAGAATCTATCTCCCTCCTTCCTGCCACAAAGCACTATACCTGACAATACGCTTACATTATAATCCAGGTCCTTAGCTTAGCATACAGAGTTTTTTTTTGTGTCCTGCCTGCTTCTTCTCTACAATTAATCTTTCCTTTCCTCTCCACCTCATGCATCATCTCTAGCAGTGTCATGTAGTGTAGCTCTCCACATGCATCCTGCCTCTGCACTATTGCTCAGGATATTCCTTTTCTGCACCTGAGAAGCTCAGGTGTCCAGGAAGTTTTCCTTAACCACATGCCTTCCCACAACCTTCCCCTGCTAATAGCATGCATGTTGCTCCTCCATCACAGCATCAACCAGGGAATGTTAAAAACGACTTGTTTAAATTTCCTTCTAACTTATCAGGTCCAGGCATATACTTATCAGGTCTAGGTGATGCATGAATGTTTGTCATACAGAACTGAACCTTAGAAGCAGGGAAGTAATCTTTCTGAGGAGGGCAGAATGCTGCAGAGGAAACCTTTCGATGATTTTCATGCCTTTATGAGATTAGGTGGCCCACTCACCTTTGAAAACCCTTGTCACCCAGCGTGCCTGAAGTTCAACAGTTGGGAAAATGGAACCTAGAGGCTGGATGAGACCAATACACACAAGGGTTGGCTTTTCCAGTTGAGGCGGGAACATGAATTTATAAAGCAAGACCATGTTATTTTCCACTTTAACAAGTGAATCTTCAAGGAAAGGAAAAGAGAAAGTATATCCCGTGGCAAAGATAATGACATCAATGTTCTCCTCCACTGTTCCGTCCTCAAAAATGACAGCAGTCTCTGTGAGCTCTTTCACTCTTGTTTTCACCTTGATGGCTCCATAAAGTATCCGGCTTGGAAGATCATCATTTAGTACAGGTTCCTTCATAAGGTATCTGCAACCCACAGAAAGAGAAAACAGAGGATCTTAGACTGAGAAATCTTGAATCCTTGTGGTACTTGTAGGAGTGGCTCTGGAAACAAAGGAGTCTCCCAAATATACACAAAATTCTATTTCAGCTAGATGGCATGCCCCAACCCTTGCTATCTGAAATTATTCTAGTGTTGCTAGTAACTTTCCTCAATAAACAAAGGAAAACATGCAGATGATATTAAGAAAAAGGTGTATCAAAGATGGAAGCATCCCCAAGGGCTTAGATAAAATGCCAGCACCTATGGCTAACCTCGGAGTTTGCTGGTCATTATTACCTCACCAGTACTCTCACTGCTTCTTATGTAATCTAGCTTTTATAACCATGCTGTTTCATTTCATGTCTGTCTGATCATAGGTAAGGAAGGGCATGCACTTTAAATTAGCAATGTGATCTACTATGGGATCAATGTGAAAATTAATGCATAAAATTATATTTGTTGATATATGTTGATCCATGGAAAGCCTATTTATGATAGCATGACTGTTGGAGCAAACACTGCTTTTATTGCTACAGTTCTTGATTTGTGAGGTACTGTCTTTTTTTAAAATATATATTTATTTGACAAAAAGAGAAAGAAGCAGTGAGAGAGAGAGAGAATGAGAATGGATATGCTAGGGCCTCTAGTCACTGCAAACAAACCCCAGACACACATGCCACCTTTTGCATTTGCCTTCATGGTACTGGGGAATCCAACCTGGGTCCTTTGGATTCACAGGCAAGCACCTTAACTGCTAAGCCATCTCTCCAGCCCTATTATCCCTCTACAATACATGGTTCATTTTTCAAATGCATTGCATCTCAGAATACAGCAATAACATGGCTTCTGTTATAAGATTCTGAATTTAAGAGAAGGAGATTGTTATCAACTAAAGAAAAATAAGCCACCATAATGTTTATTAATGCTTACAATATCAATGGTGTGTAACTTTGGGTTAAACAAATATTTGTTTTTTGGCAAAGAGAATGGAATGAGTTCTCAAAAGCTGTCCATGGGAACAGCCTTCATTGTGTATAGAATTATAAAAAGCATAACTGGAAAGATGGAGAGTTATGAGCTTCTCACACTGCTCTGTGCAGGGCATACTCTCCTCAAGCTGCCATGTTGGTTATCTTGGGGGTGGGTGCATGTTAGAAAGTTCTTCCACCAATCCAAATTTTCTATCTGGAATAGCTTATAAGTATTATGCAATATTTTCCTAAGTATTTTTACATGTGGTATGAATGTGGAATTTAAATTCCAGGGCTTATATAATATATATACTTAAAATTATGTATTTTATTTTATTTATTTGAAAGAGAGATAGAAAGAGGGATATATATATATATATACATATATATATATGTATATATGTATATATATGTGTATATCTATCTATCTATCTATTTATCTATCTATATAGAGAGGGAGAGAGACAGAGAGAGAAGAGAATGGGTACACCAGGGCCTTCAGCCACTGTAAACAAACTCCAGACACATGCATCACCTTGTGTGCCTGGCTTACGTAGGTCCTAGAGAATCAAACCTGGGTCCTTTGGCTTCATAGGCAAACACCTTAACTGCCAAGCCATCTCTCCAGGCAATAATATATATATATATATATATATATATATATATATATATATACTTTCATGTTATAGTACCACATTAGAAATGAAAAGAGAGGCACTTCTGACAACCCTTGCTGACCAATGAGTGTACCATAGAAAAGAGAAATAACTTTACTTGTTTTGAGGCTCAAGACCGTAATTCTCATGGTTGAACCATTGGCTTATCTGTTGTTCCATCATCCATTTGACAACCATGCGTGGCAGGACATTTCGGAGCATGGAGCTAAACCTAGTGTGGAACACCATGTCCCAAGGATAGCCATCTTTGGAAATGCGGCTCATGACCCAAGACCCTTGTCTGGTGCTGACAAATACCTGGAAAACAAAAGGGAATGTAGTAAGGACCTCAGAGAGGCTGATAAAGTCATCTCATTTTGCACTAAATACCCCAGAATCACTTATTTATAGCACTTGGAAGAGTTTTGAGTGTCATCAGTAGTACCACCATCTGCATTGAGAAACTTCTCAAACCACAAATGAGAATAGTACTCATCTATGATCATAGACATCCATATCTAGAGAGTGATTAGATGGGTAAACAACATATCTATTTAGCTAAACAACAAACAAACAAACACCAGGGCTTTGATCCCTTTGGGGGACTCTTTTGTACAGAAGATATGTAATGTGTTCAGTGGCAATTGGCTGAGTTTCCACTTAAAAAACAATTGTCCTCAGGCTGGAGAGATGGCTTAGTGGTTAAGGCATTTGCCTACAAAGCCAAAGGATCCTGGCTCAATTCTCCAAGCCCCAAGTAAGCCAGATGCACAAGGGGGCGTATGCATCTGGGGTTCGTTTGCAGTGGCTGGAGGCCCTAGCACCCCATTCTCTCTCTGCCTGCCTCTCTCAAATAAATAAAATATATTTAAAAAATTGGGCTGGAGAGATAGCTTAGTGGTTAAGTGCTTGCCTGTGAAGCCTAAGGACCCCAGTTCGAGGCTCGGTTCCCCAGGTCCCACGTTAGCCAGATGCACAAGGGGGCGCACGCGTCTGGAGTTCGTTTGCAGAGGCTGGAAGCCCTGGCGCGCCCATTCTCTCTCTCTCCCTCTATCTGTCTTTCTTTCTGTGTCTGTTGCTCTCAAATAAATAAATAAAAAATGAACAAAAAATATTTAAAAAAATATATTTAAAAAATTGTCCTCAAAGTGAAGTTCTCCTTTTTATAGTTCTTTGGTAACTGTCATGAAGGGGTACCCAGTGGCTTTTGCACTGAGACAAGTGCAACAAAATCCTGAGATCTTCATGGAGACATGAGAAAATTGCAGCATCAATCCACCAGTATTTCCCGTGTTTGGAGTTGAGGTTGACTGCTCCTTGAGAGTTTCTTCCCACCTCTCCTCACCTTGCCCACCCAAGGCTGGCACCTTTTTGTTTTTTCTTTTGTTTTTGGGTTTTTTGAGGTACAGTCTCACTCTAGTCCAGGCTGGCTGACTAGTCTCAGGGTGGCCTCGAGCTCCTACCTCTGCCTCCCGAGTACTGGGATTAAAGGCATGCACCACCATGACTGGCTCTAGCACCTTTCTTTGACAGTGCTAGTGAATCATCACAATCTGATTGGCCACATACACATGCATGTCCTTGGGACATGTGACCATATGGAATGGCCACAAACACATGCATGTCCTTGCATCCATGTGACCACTGTGGAATGGACACACAGGTATGGATCTGTATATCTCTGGGGGCTAAATTATCTTCCCCCATGCTTGTGACCACAGTTAAAAGCCTCTGTGCTTGTGCCATAGCTCCTCTATTTCTCTACAAGCGCACATCTGAGTTTCTTTTCAGATTTTTTTTTTTTTTAATCTTGGGTAAGATTTACCTGGTTTTCACAATAAACATTTAAATCTCTTTTAAAGTTTATTTTTTTTCTACTTATTCCATCAGTTGTCCAAATGCCTAATTCAACTTCTCATGTTTTTACATATCATTTTATTAGTTTTGTTGTTTAAGGCTGTCCTTTATAAATAAGATTCACTTACAAGGGATCCAACACACTTAAAAGGTTACGATCATGGACTTCACGTTCCTAGCCTCAATACTTACTGTGTTTGTGTGCTTTGGTGAGTTATTGGCAACCCCCTCTGCCTCCTTTTCTCCTTATTTAAAATAGAGGTAATAGTAAATAAATAGTAAAATAAATAGTAAAATGGAGGTCATAGTAAAATGTAGGGCTTAAAGTTTTGAAAAGTGAAAACTGACTTACTTTTCAAAGAAATATATATATATATTTGGTGCTGTGACTTGTTATGTTCTCAGGCTTGGCTCTAAGCAATACTGATGAGTGAACCTGAAATGTTCCACTATAACCCCTCATTCACCTACAGGGAAAGTACCAAGTTTGTTTTTCACATTTGCTACTAGACATCACAAGCTCTCAGAGTATAACATTTAGGGAGGAAAGTTTGATATTTATTCACTATTTTTTTGAGGCAAATTCTCACTGTGTAGTCCAGGTTAGCCTCAGGCTTGTGATCCTACTACCTCAGCCTTCCAAGTGCTGGGATTATGGGGATGTACCATGAAACCCAGCATGGCAGGAAGCCTATTGAGAGGGACTGCTATGGGAAAGGACTCTTTGCCTTGGTCTGCCCTAGAAGGGACTTATTTTCTGACACGCCTGACCATCTTGGTTAACATGATCTCCATCTTGCACCATTTGAGTCTTTTAGTTCAGCTAGTGCCACCTCTGAGCAGGTATAAAGATGGCTTAAGAGAGCAGCTAAATATCTGCGGTCTTGGTTATGAGTCTTACTATCTAGTCTTCTTCTCATGATACTTGGGTACATGAGGATTATTTTACTTCAAATTTTATTCACATAAACACTGAATTTCTAAAAGGAGTTCCTGGAAATATAAATGGGTCAGCTTCTTATTAAAAACTATACCCTTTGTATCAGAAATAGTTGTGCTGGGTGTGGTGGCACACACCTTTATTCCCAGCTTTTGGGAGGCAGAAGTAGGAGGATCTTTGTGAGTTCAAAGCCAGCCTGAGAATACAGAGTGAGTTCCAAGTCAGCCTGGGTGAGAGTGAGATGCTGTCTTGAAAACAAATAAACAAAACAAAACAAAAATACAAAAGAAAAGAAACAAACAAAGAAATATCTAGTTGACAGTTCCTATTTATTAAATGGGAGCCACAACCCAGAGAAGTGAAATGGTTCATTCTAGTATATGTGGCTGGTTAGTAGCAGAGCTGAGAGTTAAACTCTCTCTTTGACTTGTAGATTTTCTATGATATGACAGTGGGAAGCTTCCCATGGGTCATGGAGCTTTGATTGTACAATTGGGTGCTCCAATTGTGGCCCCCACCCCAAAGTGCAGGATAAGTAGAGCATCCCACCTGAGCAGCTTTCTTACTCAGTTCAGAGGCAATATCTGAGGCTGAGTTTCCTATTCCAATCACCAGGATGCGTTTTCCCTCAAATCCAACTGGGTGCTTATATTGGCGGCTATGGAAATACTGGCCTTTGAATCTCTCAATACCTTTAAGGGAAGAAGGGAGGGCTGTGAACTTCCAAGTTAGCAATATATCAAATTAATTTTGAGAAAGCTACATTGTCTGTCATTCCTTTTTGGACATCAGTCATTTGCTTTTTCTTATCTTTTCTTACAGAAGTTATAATTGTCAACAGTCAAATTCAAGTACAAAAAAATCACAGAAGAAATATTGGGTATTGTGCACATGAGAAGCTAAATACAGAGGCTACAAGATATGTATTTATCATTGGTAAACAAATGGCTTTGATGCATAGACCAAGGTCTGAGGCCAACTTGTGGCTGCTTGTTATTCTATTTTTGGTTGTCTAATGACACTGTAATTTCACATAGTATATATCATTATGAATATTTTGCATGCTATTATCACAATTGTACAACAATGAGAATGATAGTTATCATTTCACAAAAGTAAATGAAAATACATTAAAACCAGGCAGGCACAGAGAAGTCACACATTAAGTCAGTAACCTTCTGATGATTAATCACTCTACTCCTCTTTGTGTCCTTCCTGGTTAGCCACTTTCACACTTCCCAGGAATTCATGACCTTATTAGAATATTTCTCTGTCTTTGGGGTGGAGTTCTCTTATAGAACCGTTTGATCATTTGTTCTTGAAATGAGGTCCCTTGGCTAGCAGCACCAGCAAACCCAAAGCCTTGTGCCAGGCAAACAGAATCAGAACCAGAAATCCTGGGATGTGAACCAACAACTTGCGTTTTTGAAGATCATCTAGGTCATTCTGTTTGGGGTACATGGCTTTAGAATAGTAGGGCTCTGTCGTGAATGCGTATCAAAATCACCTGAATAAACTGCTGTTTTCTAACTGGGCATTGGAATCTCTGAGGGAAGTGCTCCAGGCCTCAGGGCTGTAGAGGCCCCAAGGGTGATTATCCTGGGAGGCCTGAACTATGCCTCCTCACTGTCAGGTGCTCTCCTGACATCCCTGGGAAGGAAGTGCACCAGGAGGGAAGGGCCGGGGGCAACAGGACAACTGGCTATATTTTTGAAGCCCCCCTCCATCCCTCTTTCTAGTACCCCCTACCTGATGGAAAAGTATCCAAAGTTGTAACAAATTTACATGGGCTTAGCAGGATAGAAAGACACCAAGAAGGCACATAGCTCAAAAGACCACTAACAAAGAACTGCCTTTTGTGAGAACTCTCTGAATTTATATGAAAAAATTAGTGGCACTGGAAGAAATTAGAAGAGTTATCTCTCAAGACTCAAAGAGACCAAAATAAATGATTATGATGTTCAGAGCTTTACATTTTTTCCAACTCTACTCCAATCTTACTATTTTTCCCCTGCCTGATGATGACCCAAACTGAATGTGAGGTTCCGGGAAACCTACTCGAACACCCAGACACCCGCCTCACCTGGAAATGATGTCAATGGGATATGGGGCTGGATGTGATGGCCACTGCAAACCATCACCGCGTCAAAGACAGCGCACTGCTCCTTGCCGTTGTTCTGAGTACAAACCTCCCACTGGCCAGAGGATGAGAAATCTGGGCGTCTTTTCACACTAAGGACTGTTGTCTTGAACAAACACAAAGTCATCATTAATTACTCTAGCATTGCTCAGGGCTAGCGAAGTAGGGATGGGGAGGGTGTAATGCGTAACACATTTAGTTTTCTTTTGAGTTCATTTATAGGCACTGAGGGCAAAGTCTGCCAAATGTGCCCGTCTTATTTTTGGGTGGGCAGCACTTAGGACAAGCTGCTTTGTGCAAAAGGGCTGACTCAGCTGCGGGAACCAGTGTGTTAAGGGATCTAAGTAGTGAATAAGGACTCCAGGGAGAAAAGAGATGGAAGGATACAAAATATCTACCAGTCACTCAAGTGATTCCACAGAGAGCATTTGTCAAGACACTTTTCTCTGTCCACCTCTGTGGACTGTATCAGAGAAACCATTTCACACAAAGCACTTTATAGACTGCCTGGTGTATTAGCCCTTAGCTGAATGATTGCTGCTAGTTTCCATATAGCTCATGACCTCATCTGGATGAAATAACATATTGGCTAATTCTTTAAAATGCAGTCTAGCATACAATAAGCAAAGCCAATAGATTACCCACAGAATGGGAGAAAATATTTGTGGGTTGTCCAACTGATAGAGGCCTAATCTCTAGAATCTACAAAGAACTCAAAAATCTAAACAGTAAGAAGTCAAACACCCCACTCACAAAATGGGGCAAAGAGCTGAACAGGCAGTTCACAGAGGAACAAACACAAATGGCAAATACACACTTAAGAAAATGTTCATCATCCCTAATCATCAGAGAAATACAAATTAAAATAACTATGAGATTCCATCTTACCCCAATAAGGACAGCAAACATCAAAAAATCAAATGAAAATAAATGCTGGGGAGGATGTGGAGAAGTAGAAACACTCATCCACTGTTGGTGGGAATGTAGGATGGTACAACCACTTTGGAAAGCAATATGGAGACTCCTGAAAAGGCTGACTATAGAGATACCAACAGACCCAGTTATTCCCTTACTGGGCATTTACCCTAAAACCTTAAAACTACAGGCCAGAGAGATTTGCTCAACCATCTTTGTAGCAGCTCAATTCGTAATAGCTAAGAGCTGGAATCAATCCAGATGACCATCACTAGAAGAATGAATCACGAAGATGTGGTATATCTACACAATGGAATTCTATACAGCAGTAAGAAAAAATGATACAAATAAATTTGAGGAAAAATGGTTGAGCCTAGAACAGATCATTCTCAGTGAACTTACCCAATCACAGAAAAAAAAAAAAAAAAAAATCGCCACATAGTCTCAGTCACCTACAGCACCTAACCTTAATCTACCCAAGATACCTTACATACCCAGCAAGCATCTCATGGACTAGACACTAGGATGGAGGGGGAGGGAGAGGAGGGCATCGAAGGGGTGGGAAACACTAATCTAGACCCAAATGGCAATGGTACCATAAAATTCTACTTCCTAAAAGGCAGACCAAATGGCTGAACCTTCACCAGGCCCTTACAGGAAACAGCTAAACCACAAGACACTGGAGAGGGTAGGATGAAGTCTAACTGTGGTGGTTTGATTCAGGTGTCCCCCATAAACTTAGGTGTTCTGAATGCTAGCTCCCCAGCTAATGGATATTTGGGAATTAATGCCTCCTGGAGGGAGTATATTGTTGGGGGCGGGCTTAAGGGCTTTATAGCCAGTTTCCCCATGCCAGTGTTTGGCACACCCTCCTGTTGCTGTGGTCCAGCTTATGTTGGCCAGGGGGTGATGTCCACCTTCTGCTCATGCCATCGTTTTCCCCTGCCATCGTGAAGCTTCCCCTTGAGCCTGCAAGCCAAAATAAACCTCTTTTTCCCAGAAGCTACTCTTGGTTGGGTGATTTCTAACAGCAATGCGAACCGGACTGCAACACTAACCTAAATCTTCTACATCTTCTCTTCCTCCCTCTCCCCACCCCCTCTCTTTCTCTCCTCCCTAACTCTTGTATATTAGTTATCTTTTTCCTTATTTTCTTAGTGGGCACTGACCTGTAACTCCCAGTACCAGCATGAGGCTATCATCCACAATGAGCTTTTGATCAAAGAAACCTACAAGGTTTCCCAAAAGAATGACAGATTTCTGTCAGAACACGTGATGGCCCATCAAAGATGAGTGGTAAGACCCTATTGCTGAAGACACCATATGCAGCTGACAGGTAAAATGGAACAGCATGGCTGGAAGCCAGGAGAGAGTCAGTCCCCAGACAGTCAGCATGTCTAGTGCCAGAAGGTGCTACATGGGCGACTGGGGGAAATGACCAATATCTTTCCAAGCAACTCATGGTCTAACCTACTTAGCAACAAATAACCTGTTGTGATGCCCACACAAGTGCAATAGTGGCACACAGCCATGGTGGGGAACCAACTGCTCTTGATTTGGCTAGCTGATCCCCTCAGTGGTGCGGGACCCATAGCTGGAGCTGGGAAACAAGTCAGAACCATATCCAAACATAAGCCCGCTCTCCAATATCAAGCTACCATCAATTCTGGGGTACAAGAGGGCCTACACCTATTAAACTCTGTATTAAAAAAGTAAGGGTTATCTCATTTGTCCTGGTGCTAACTTCCTCTCCATTGGAGATTCTGCTTCTCTTTTTCAGATAGATGCAGATCCTAAGGAGTGAGCCACCCCATCATACCTCAAAAAGGCCCTGACTGAAACTAAGGAAAATTGGCAAAACAAGCAAAGGTGCTGTTTTCCTGATAAACCAGATACCAGCACAAGGGGTCAGGAGACCAACACAAAGAAAAATCAACTCCTATCAAATCAGAGAGCCAGAGCTCCAGAGGCCTCCAATACCTCATCACTGAAGCAGACCAAAAATGAATCCAACATAGCTCAGGGAAATTTTGCGAAAGAGGGAGCAGAAAGTATGTCAGAGTCACATGTTGGGTCATGATCTGCAGAGACATTTATCATACTAATAAATGTGGGCTAACTCCACAATGCACGACCCATTTACATCAACAAGGAGGGGCCATTGGGGAGGGGGTAGGTCACAGATGAGCTTAATAATGGTACCAAACTGCCTGAATTTGCTGAATCGAAACTAATAAAAAAATATAAAAAATGCAGTCTAGAGGTATCTTACAAAGTGTTCATAAATGTTTCACCTCTGTTGTATTGAAGTGATATCAAGTGGAAATAAAGCTTGCTACATTTCTAGAGGACATGACATGCCACTCCTATTTGAAAGTATTGAAGTCTTCTATATATGTGCTATGGTTTGGAAAAGTGTCCCCCATGGCACTTTTGGGAGATGGAACTTTTAAGAGATGGGGTTTAGTGGAGGAGGTTAGGTCATGGGGCGTGTGCCCTTGAGGGGCATTTTAAAACTGACCCCACTCCTGCTCGCCAGCTGTCATGACCCGATCAGATTTGTTCTACCGTGCACTCTCCTCCACACTGTACTGCCTTGACACAGGCCCAAAGTCAGTGAGGCCACATGACCATGAACTTGGAATTCTGAGACTGTGATCCATAAACACCCTTTATTCTTTTCAAGTTTACTTACTTGAAAAGTATGTCACAGTTTCTGAAAGGTGATTAAACACAATATGGCTTTGAAGTTTTCAGATGCTTTTCAACATACTAAATTAGGGAATTTTAAAGGTCTCTTAATTTATAAATGCATATGTGCTAAATGTGTAAAGCTTGCAAAAGGACTTGCAAGTATACAATTTTCAGTGGAGAGTAAAGATTTTAGATGTATAGATCAGAGTGATATATTAGCCAAGGTTATGTAAATCCTTGCTATTCAAAATGTGGTTTGAGGACCATCTCTTTACCGTTATCCACAGCTTGTCAGACATTTAGGATCTCAGAACTCTCCATATGCTTAATCAGTCCCAATCTACAATTTATACATATTGACGTATAAGCAGTGAAGTAGACTACATTGTCACTTAAGCAACAAGGCCCTTTACAGTTTGTCTCTTACTGAGTTGAGCCCTTACATCTGTGATGTATCAACTCAGAAATGAAAAAGAGTTTTCCCAATTCCCTCCACCATCCAGAAAACAGCAGCAGCAGCACAGTGAACAAGAGAAATAACTCCTTTGCAACTTTAGCATAATATTTACAAGAATAGGAAAAATAAGTCACAATTAATAAGAGGGCATTATATATGTTAGGTAGGTTGATAGCTAAATCTATGAACACCTACCAAAGGCTCTAAAATAAAGAACCTATTATTCACAGGATGGGCCCACCACAAATTGGGGAAAATCACATTAGGCAAAACTGAAAATTGTAAAAATATTATTTGCAAATACAGACTTCCTTCAAAATCAGCTTAAATTAACACAATATAAACCTGATACATGCAAAGCTAGAAGTACTAAGAAAATGAAGTATGTTAAAAATAAGCCTTACTGGCTGCATCTTCAGATCCTGAACTCTGAGATGCAGACCTGGTACACCAGATTTCCTCTTTTCCTTTCTTTCTACCCAATAAAACTTTGCTTCACCAAGAAAAAAAAAAAGCCTTACTAATAGTTACTTATTCAGGAATGTAATTTCAAATTTCTGTGTAGTCATTGTTTTCACAGTGAGGGTCATTGACACATTACAACATATTTAATAAGAACATTGCTTCCTTTTTCAACTTTAGTTATTTATTTTAAATATATATTTTGTTTATTTATTTATTTGAGACCGAGAAAGAAGCAGAGGGAGAGAGAGAGAGAGAGAGAGAGAGAGAGAGAGAGAGAGAGAGAGAGAGAAAGAAGGAAAGAAAGAGGGAGAGAGAGAGAATGGGTATGCCAGGGCCTCCAGTCACTGCAAACTAACTCCAGGTGCATGCACCCCCTTGTGCATCTGGCTTAAGTGGGTCCTAGAGAATCAAACCAGGATCCTCTGGCTTTGCAGGCAAATTCCTTAACTGCTAAGCCATCTCTTCAGCCCTATTTGTTTATTTTAAAGACAGATAAACTGATATATAAAGAGAATTGGTGTGCCAGGACCTTAGCCACTGAAATTGAACTCCAGAAGCTTGCACCACTTAATGGGCATGTGAGACCTTATGTTTGCCTCATCTTTTGTGTATATGGCTTATGTGGGATCTGCAGAGTTGAACATTGGTCCTTAGGCTTTGGAGGTAAACATGTTAACTGCTAAGCCATTTCTCCAGCCCAGAATATTGTTTCTTCTTATTATTTTTTGAGAAAGCACAGGAAAAGATAATTCTAAGTATACTTCAAAATGATCTGATTATTTTTATGTTGCTAGAGATTACAACCAGAAAACAGTTGGCAAAAATAGTTACCACAGGCTTCTGAAATGAAGTAGAAAATTATTTAGCACATATCTAAGAAATACATTCTAGAATGATGTTGAAAAGGAATACTTTGATTTTGTTGCATTTGTTGTCCTTTCAAGAGATAAGAGGCTAGGATCAATGCAATTGAAGTTCCAGTGTGCCTTCACCGTCAATATTATCATCACCCCAACTTCCAGTTTTAACAGATGTTTTTCCCTTCTGTTCATGTACACCATCTGTCATAACTGGAGGAATGACACTTTTTGGGGGGCTCAATATTATATTCTTTCCTTTCAATAAATGCATAAAAGTGGGATAACTTTTTAAAATTTGTTTCAACACCAGGATACCTTTCCTATTTAAATATCAACTGAACTTATATAGAGAAATCAATTTTCCATGAAAATACAGTACCTGAAACTGAATATACTTTAGAAGATCAAACTTTTTGGCGAAAATCCTGAAGTATTCCAGGAGTTTAGAATTGTGCAGGAAGTTTGGGAAATCTTCAGGCATTGGGAAATCACTGAAGCAGGACATTTCTTTGCTGGTGTTGGTGATGACAGATTGGTAGATACTTGCTCTACCGTCTTCCACATTTTCCTAAAGGAGCAAGTGAAACTATTAGTGTTTTTCATGCATTTCAACAATTCCTTGGATTCCATCTTCCTGCCTCTGACTCCCCAGTGGTGTGATTTTCTTTCTAGCTGGGACATGGCTGGAATGCCTGAGTGATGGGTGCCACATAGGTCCATCATGCTGTGTAATGGAATCTGTTTGTTACCTGCTTAAGTTGCTCACTCAAAGTGCCATTGGCGTGGGTGGAGGCAATTCTTTTAGCACATTGCAAGAACACTTAGCATCTCAGACTTTTACCTGTTTAATATCAGTTGTTTATGAACCAGTTGCCTTCCCAAATTTCCCACCCTCAGGGAGGCTTCGTAGATCCTCTATGTGGTAGTTTGAATAGATAGTCTCCAGTATATTTAGTGTTTCATTAGTTTGTAGTTTGTATCTGCAGACCTGGCTGGAGGTGATGTCACTGGGCTGGTCTTAAGGTATGGTGATGGGTTTGGGATTTCAATCTAAAGATATGAAAAGTTTGCCTAGCTGGAGTTCTTGAAATGTGCTGTGCTGTGTGGCTTTTGGCTTTTAGGCTTGTGCTTCTCTCTCTCTGCTTGGACCTGTGAGAGCAGGCCAGCTTCTTCTGCCATTATGGAACTTCCCCTGGATCCATAAGCTTCAATAAATCCCTTCCTCCATAATTGTGCCTTGTCTGGAAGTTCATCTCAGCAAACCTGAAGCTGTCTGCAACAGAAGTTGGTACCAGGTATGGGGTGAGATGAACCTGACCATGTGGGTGTTGGTCTTTTGGAACTTTTGTTTTGGAGGAATGAGCATGGACTTGGTGCTTGCAACTGAAGATGCCTCCTGGAGTGGTGTGCCAAGTTTTATGGACTATTCTGATGAGAGTTTGAGAAAGTACTGAACTTTAAGGATTGGCTTATGAACTTTCTAAGGGGAAGGAAAGACTGCAGAGGATTTTGTTGGAACTGGGCTACTGGCATAAGGGCTGGCTGTGTTCTGCTGCCCAGGCCTAGAGAGTTTGAGCAAGGTTAAATTTATTCTATAAAATATTAAAAAAAATACAAAAACAAGGGCTGGAGAGATGGCTTAGTAGTTGAAACACTTGCCTGCAGAGCCAAAGGACCCAGGTTTGATTCCCCAGGGCCCATGTAAGCCAGATGCAGAAGGTGGCACATGCATCTGGAGTTTATTTGCAGTGGCTGGATGGCCTGGTGTACCACTGTCTTTTTATGTCTCAAATAAATAAATAAAATAAAATATTTACAAAAAAATCCCCCAAATAAATAAATTTGTTATGGACTAAAGTGTGGTATGGCTTTTGGCTTGTGTTTCTTCTCTCTTTCTCGGCTTGGTCCTGTGAAGGCGGGCCATCTTCTTCTGCCATTATAGAACTTCGCCTGGATTTCTGAGCTTCAATAAAAATTTCTTCCTCCATAACTGTACCTGGTCTGGAAGTTCATCTCAGCAAACCTGAATCTGACTGCTGCACTCTACTTCTTAAGAACTCATAAATTCTGGGACATTGAGCAAAAAACATAATAGAAAATTTAAGGTCATATAAGTGCTTTTGGGAGTAGGGAGTTTCCACACCTTGATTTGAATCTTTCCATCTTTACTTTGTGTTATTTATTTTCTAATCAAGCTTCTTCAGGTGATTAAGATGAGTTGTACCAATTAAATCTTAAATTTTACTTTATTTATTTATTTTTCTTGGTTTTTCAAGGTAGGGTCTTGCTCTACCCTAGGCTGACTTGGAATTCACTCTGTAGTCTCAGGGTTGTCTTGAACTCATGGCTATCCTTCTGCCTCTGCCACTGCTGGGATTAAAGGTGTGTGCCACCACACTTGACCTAAATTTATTTATTCATTTATGAATTTTGGTTTTTCAAGGTAGGGTCTTGCTCTAGCTCAAGCTGACCTAGATTCACTATGGAGTCTTAGGGTGGCCTCAAACTCACAGCATCTTCCTATCTCTGCCTCCTGAGTGCTGGGATTAAAGGCATGCACTACTATACCTGGCTTAAACTTTATTTTTAATGTTATCCAGTGTATGTGGGTGAAACCAACACCCCTTGTGCTATGACTGAGATTCTCATTCTTCTAAAGCAGTGTTTTGCATCATGTGCTTAATGCTAAATCATGAGAATAGTCACATTTTGATGATATGGAGGCTGTGAAATCAGCATATATATGTCAAAGAGGCTTTTATAGAACATTTAAATAATGGTTTCCAAGAATTCCTCAACAGATGCCTCTGCATGTGCAGAAACCAAGGCACAGTCCAGAGAAGTGGTAGTCTCTGGGGCTGGGAAGATGGCTACATGGGCAGAGTGCTTGCTGTGTAAGCATGAGAGCCTGAATTCAGATTTCCAGAGCTGTGGAAAATGTTAGGTGTGTTATCCCAGCACTCAGGAGGCAGAAACAAGAGGATCCCTGGGTCAAGTTGGTTAGGTATTCTAGCTGAATAGCGAGCTCCAGGTTAATTGAGAGACCCATGTCTCAAAAGAAAAACAAGGTGGAGAGTGATAGAGGAAGGTACTTGTTATTGATGGCTAGTGCTCATGTGCAAACACTGCACATACAGTCTCTCTCACACATATGTGCCCACACACATACAAATATGCATACCTTTAAGCCAAAAAGACAAAAAATGGGATGGTAGCTTGGTTTTAATTCTGCATTAGGGTGGGTGTAAAGATATAGAGGGTTTGTAGGCAGAAGCTGAGGATGAGGAGGATGTGTGGGTGTGTGGGCCACCCTGGGCAGGGGTGGGGAGGCAGAAAGGTCACTTGTAACACAGCAAGCACTTCAAAATAATAACAACAACAACAAAAAAATAAGAGGTAGTCTAGACTAGAAAAAGGAGCTTAGTTTCTTAGAGTGAGGTGGGACTTTGAATCCATCTATTTTTCTAAATTTTCTTGAATTTTATTTTGAGAGAGAGAGAGAGAGAGAGAGAGAGAGAGAGAGAGAGACAGAGAGAGAGGGAGAGAGAGAATGGGCATGGTAGGACCTTCAGCAGCTGCAAACCCTTTTTCTTTAAAGAGAGAAGTCTGGACCAGTAAGCACTGACATCTGGACCTGAGCTTCAGTCCCCTCCTCTATGAGAGGGGTATATGAGGTGTTGGTAGTGTGGTCTGTTGTTACTAAGGACATGAAAGCCTTGCACAGCTATTACAGCTCACAGCAGTACCAAAGGTTACCTAGGCAGCTTCAAATAGCAGACCCAGCACACTTGTTATTACACATGAGTTTTCTGACATTTTTCTATACATGAGGTTGCATGTGATCTCAATGAGTTAAAAAAAGCAAAATTATATATATGTGATTTATTGTCTATTATCCAAGATAAATGCTCTCTATGTATTTGGACTCTCACTGTCCTAATTTCAAGAGTTATCAACATCAACATGATGCTTCATTCATAATGTCTTTTAAGAGAAACATTCAGAATTCTTGCTAAAATAGGCCTATTATTATTATTATTATTATTATTATTATTATTATTATTAGTTTTCTAAGGTAGAGTCTCATTCTAGCCCAGGCTGTGAATTTACTATAAATTCTCAGGGTGGCCTTCCAAGTGCTGGGATTAAAGCTGTGTGCCACTATGCCTGGGTAGTAGGCTTATTTTCAAATATACCTTTCTCTCATGTCCTCTCTCTCTTCTATTTATTTATTTATTTTTGGTTTTTCAAGGTAGAGTTTTGCTCTAGCTCAGGCTGACCTGGAATTCACTATGTAGTCTCAGATTGGCCTTGAACTCATGGTGCTCCTCCTATCTCTTCCTCTCAAGTGCTGGGATTAAAGGCATGGGCTACCACACCCAACCATTTATTTATTTTTCTGTTCATTCATGCTTGAGATAGGATTTCTTTCATGAGCATTGTGTTTGAGTTTTATGAACCAGAATAAAAACATGAATGACATTGTTACAGTTAAGAAAAAGGGAGTCAAAGTAGAGTACACAGGCTTTTTTGGGTTGTTAGTATTTACTGTGCTGTTAACTAAAAGTAAATATAGAGGGCAGGGGAGATGGCTCAGTTGTCAAAGGTGCTTGCTTGCAAAACCTGCAGGCCTGGGCTTGATTCCCCAATGTCCCATGTAAAACCAGATGCACAAAGTGGCACATGTGTCTGGAGTTCATCTGTAGACGCAGGAGGCCCTGGCGTGCCCATTCTCTCTGTTTCTCTCCTCTGTCCATCAAAAATAAATATAATGAATAAAAGTAAGCATATAATCCCAAAGGAGTTTTCAATAGACTTTTGTGGGCTTTCTGATTTATACATGGGGATGTGATTATCTGAGCTTTAGATGAAGAGGTAACAGTGTTTTTATTTTAAAAAATATTAGTTATTTATTTGACAGAGAAAGAGGGAAAGGGAGAGGAGGAGGAGGAGGAGGAGGAGGAGGAGGAGGAGGAGGAGGAGAGAGAGAGTGAGCGAGCATGGGCATGCCAGGGCCTCCAGCCACTGCAAATGAACTCCAGACGCATGCACCCCCTTGTGCATCTGGCTAACGTGGGTCCTTGGGAATTGAACCTGGGTCCTTTGACTTTGCAGACAAACAGCTTAACTGCTAAGCCATCCCTCCAGCCCTGGTGTTTTTCATTTTTAAATACTAGCTTCAAATTGCATGATACTACAGTTATACTGATATATAAGCTTTCTTTTTTTCGTGGTTGTTGGAACAAGACTGAACAGAATGTTCTTGGCAAGACTGAACGCTTGAGAGTTTCTTTTCCAACCAGAGTCTCAAAATGGGAAATCTTTCATTAAGCAAAGAAACACTTTTTTTCTCCTCAAGATCACACTGAGCAAACGAAGTTCCTAGAGTCATGCCAACTGGGTTGATCCCTAACTTCACCACTTTTAATGGCTTTGCAAACACAGACAAATTACATAAGCCAGTTCCTCCATTTTTCTCTGTAACCAGAGACTTGTTAATAACTCCAACATCAATGAGGCTTTCCTGAGATGAGATAAAGTGCTTACTACAAACTTGGCTCAAAATATGTGAAAAGTAAATGTTTTCCTCTCCCACTATTGTAATAGGCCACTAGAGTTAAACAAAGCCAAATGTTAAGACATTTTCAAGGCTCAATAAATTGGGTTTAAAGATAGCTGGACTCTATATTGGCTTAATTGTCAGGGGCACTTGAGAATAAGAAATGATTCTGACTTCTATTAACTTTAGGGGCAGGTCAAAACTGTCCTTGGGTTTTACTTGTATAGTCTACCAGAGAGTAGCAATGACAGTGTAGTTCTTTTTCTGAAGAGCAAGTGATAGTCATTACTGTGAGTTTCAGTGGTAGACAGACGTTTTTTGTTTTTTTCAGCTAGGACTCAGATTTGCTATGTAGTGGAGGATGACTTTGAATCTTGATCCTCCTGACTCACCCTCCTAAGTGGTGTGATTACAGGTGTGTCCCATTACACCTGGTTCCTGAGGTGGAACTCAAGGCTTCGTGTATGCCAGGCAAGCACTCTACCCACTGAGCCACATTCCCAAGATGGCACTTTTTAAAAAAGTTATATCTGGCTGGGAGTGGCAGAATGAATGCTTGTCTCATATGTATGAGGCCTTGTCTGTGTTTCATCTCCAACCATACTCAAAAAAAAAAAAAAAAAACAAGTGTTATTTAGTTGGCTGAAGTGAGTAGATATTTTATGTTTATGTATTTGGACAAATTTAGGTAAAACTGGCACAACTTTCCTAGAGTTATAAAGCAAAGCTGATTAATATTGATTAATCAAATGCTCATCTTGCCTGGCCTTGTATTGGGAGTTAGGGATAGGATGTGAACAGTACATTCCAGTTTTCTTTTAACTTTATTTTTATTTATTCGAGAGGGAGAGGCAAAGAGAGGGAGAGAGAGAATGGCGCATCAGGTCCTCCAGCCACTGCAAACGAACTCCAGATACATGCTCCTCCTTGTGTACCTGGCTTATGTGGGTTCTGGGGAATCGAACCAAGGTCCTTTGGCTTTGCAGGCAAATGCCTTAACTGCTAAGCCATCCCTCCAGGCCCACATTCCAGTTTTTATCTTCTTGGAGCTTATTTTATGTTGACTTAAAATGCGCATGGGCCTCAAGGCAGGAAATTGAATACAAGGAAGAAGAGAGTCCTTGCTGTCCTCTAGACAGACAGGGAGACAGAACTACAACCACCATGTTTACTTAAAAGACAGTTATGGCCTGAAGAGATCTTCATATAAAACGAAAATAGTCATTTTCTTATGAGTAGAATTTGTTATAGTTTACTTGTTTAAGATATAATTTTGTGTTAATTTTTTCTTAATTTGCATTGTTTAGGCTATCAGAGCCATGTATAACAAAGCAAAGTTAGTTCAGAGAACAGTGGTTTTGAAATGAGGATCTTTTGAGCATGGGCTGATTCAAAGTTTATCTTTGACTCCATAAGCATAAAGGAGTGATGAAAATTAAACCAAGTTTAAAGAAGATTACAAGGGCTAATATTTAAGCTATTCAAGGGAACAAACCTATCAGGTAGAAACAGATTCACTTATTACAAGTATGAAATACAAAAAGTTGAAAATTAATCTTTTTCATTATGAAGCATCATTATCTTGACACTACCAGTCATACTTCATTCTCATGCACAGTTACTCTAGAAAATTGGAAGTAAAAGGGTATGATGCCTTTAAAAAATATTTTATCATTCTATCTTTTCACTCTATGTCTTTCTGTTCCATTACTTGAAATAAATGTGTTTTTTTTTTTCTTCCTTGATCTATAGCTAGAGGGAAAAATTATGGTCCCGAAATCTGTCAGAGGAGCAGTTGTATTAGAATTCAGGGGAACTTCAAAAAATTTAAAATCTGATTTGGTATGTGTAGCACCTAGATGTCTGTATTTTATTTTATTTTTTAAATATTTTTAAAATTTATTTTTATTTATTTATTTGCAAGGAGAGAGAGAGAGAGAGAGAGAGAGAGAGAGAGAGAGAGAGAGAGAGAGATGGAGGGAGGAGAATGGGCATGCCAGGGCCTCCAGTCACTGCAAACAAACTCCAGACACATGTGCCCCTGTGCATCTGCCTTACATGGGTCCTGGGGAATTGAACCTGGGTCCTTAGGCTTTGCAGGCATATGCCTTAACTGCTAAGCCATCTCTCCAGCCATGAATTTTATTTTTTATTTATAACTTTTATATATGAACATACTATAGTTTGACAGTATTCCTGGCCAGTTACTTTTTTGTCCCCTCTCTTTCATACCCCCACCTACTGAGGACCCTCTTTCAAGTTGGTCCTTCCTCTGTTTTGTTGTCTCATTCCTTTTGTCCACCTCTGTCCTCCATGTCACAATGCTGGTGGGCTCAGGACAATGCAGGTCTAGTGGTGATATCAGTAACTACCATGGAGTCATGAATGCACCCATTGCTAAGCTTCCAATCTCAATATGAATCATTAATGGGTGAAAAATTCTCTTCCATATGGGGGGGAAGCATGATGGTGAATTCACTTATCTGTTCTCAATATTATGGCCAATTCTAACTAAGACTTAACACATCAATTAATCGTGATAGGAAAGATAGCTATTCTTGGCTTTGTAGTAAGTCGTGTAGAAGGTTTTTATGGGGACAATATATAAGACAGTAACTATATAAACGTTAGCTTGCATTTTATTAATCACTTTATTCTAGGGGAGCTGGTGTATCTACACCAAGTACAATGCAACTCATAGTGTCAGTAGACCAGTAGGTCACAAATTTGTTGAGGGAAGTGATTGTGTGTGATTCATTCTTCATTGTCTAGTGAAGTGATCTTGAAAAACATATTTTGAGAAAATAAATTAATTTTAAATACCAGATCTTAGTAGACTTATAGTTTTAGAGACAAAATGGCATTTCAGATTGATTCTAGAGGAAAGAGACCAGAACAAGAAGGCATTTACAGACTAGTACATGAAGCTTTAATTGAAACAGAAGATATGTTACTGGGAAAGAGAAAGTCCATGTATTAAAAAAAATCAGAAAAGGAGCTATGTATTAATTTTCTGGTGAAGACAAGGTATCTGGAACAGTAAAGGAGGCAGAGGAAGTTAATGGCTGAAGAAAAATTATTTTTTCCTTTCCTAATACTTCAGTAAGATTAAGTGTGAGGGTTAGGAATCACACAGACTTTCATTTTTGTTATTTTTGGTGCAAGTTATATATCTCAAACCTTAGTTTCCTACCCATATGTCAGTGAGAATCAGGCCTACTTCCCGAGGGCATTATGAAGAATAATGATGTGCACCTTTTCTGAAGAACTGTTAAATATAAGAAACATTACCTACCCTGCTTGTGTTCCAAAAATGACACTAGGGGGTGCTAGAGAATGTGCTGGAAGTTTCCAGCACCAAGTTGGCCTTGGTATACATATTTAAATTTTTGTTTTTTAACGCCTCAGGACTGTATGTATTAAGTGATCCCAGAAGGATTGTGTGTGAACCTGAGAACAAATCACAGCTCATTTTGGACAATAGAGTTGTGAAGATCAGAGTTTCCCTGGACAAGCATGGCGGTGCCCAGCACTACAATCAGGCTATCCTTTGCCTGACACTCTAGTCTCCCAGCCTCCAAACGCCCAGTGGCTACCTGTGCAACTTTGCTTATTGTGTGCTTCACGCTGCAGGGAGATAGTTTTTGAGTCATGTAGGCCTGGGTTTGAATGTAACATTGGCTCTCAGTTAACCTTCTTCATTTTCTACTTATCTATAAAATATATAGATCTTATTAGGAGCTAATTTGTTAAACTCTATTATGAGTCAAGAACTATTATAAATTCTTTTTATAAATATTTATTTATTTGAGAGTGACAGACAGAGAGATAAAGAGGGAGGGAGAGAGATAGAGAGAGAGAGAGAGAATGGGCGCATCAGGGTCTCGATGCGCCACTGCAAATGAACTCCAGATGCATGAGCAACCTTTTGCCTCTGGCTACTGTGGGTACTAGGGAATTGAGCCTCAAATCAGGGTCCTAAAGCTTCACAGGCAAGCACTTAGTTGCTAAGCCATCTCGCCAGTCCCCATTCTAAATTCTTTATGTGTTTTATTTCCTTTAATTTTCAAATCAATACTAAAAGAAAACTCTATGCTTTTGTCACTATTCCTAATACAACTGAGTACATTGAGACACAGAGATAAAAATAACTTGCTCAAGATCTCAAAGCAGGGAAGGGGCAAGCTACTAGCCTGTTCAACATAGCAAGGAAAAATTATAAATCTTTGTAGTTCTCCATGTATTTGTATAGTTTTAATAAAATTCCAGAGGACAGCTAGCATTATGGAAATTTGGGTATGATGAATAGAATGAATTTAATTAATAGAATCTCACAGTAATTATTTTCAGTATACTCAGTAATGCTCAGCAAACAAATGTTTACTTGTCAGAGGAAAATAAAGTCAGAAGTGATGCAGGTATATTTGCTAAAGAAATACTTGGCTCAATTATTGGAATATAAAGGATGCCTTGAAAGGACTGTCCATTACATTTTATAAAATGTTTTCTACTATTAGTATATCCTCTAGTATATCAGAGAAGGACAAAAATATGGACAATATGTCAACTGCTCGGTACAAAAGAGATTTTTATTTTTACATGCCTGGGTTGTCTACTTGGATTGGCATACTATTGACCTGAGGAGAAATGCCAACCTATGAACTTAGTTTCTGTATAGCTTTACTAATAAATAAAAAGACAATCGAACTAAAATTCCCGAAGAAACCTCTCAATAAGGCCCATCAGTAGCTACGAGTCATCTTGAAATAGCAGCATAATCTATCAACAAGTGAGACCAATGTCACTTACTTTGAACCTCCACAGCCCTCCGATATCTTCAGTCCTTTCAAAGCAGGTGGGCTCAAGCCCCTCATCCACACAGCACTTCAGAGAGATCAGGCCACTGACCCCTGCTCCAATCACTGCCACTTTCTTTGCCATTGTCTCCTGTCAAGGAGTCTACAAGCCAGTACTGCTCACCTGGGAAAAAAGTAAGAGGATCCTATGGTGTGGTCAGGTAAGTAGTTTTAAACACTGTATCAGTAGTAATTTAATAAGTGGCACTAATTGAATAAACTATCTCATTATTCAAATCCTGGTCTCTTTCTTCCTTTCCAGAAGCTTGACCTCTTATGGACTTGACTTGCAGACTTGTTTGCAAGGTCTGGTTTGACATTAAAAAGCACCTCATTACCAGAGAAACCTTTATCCCTGAAGATAGACTAAAAGATTGAATCCTCAACAGGAGCATGGGGAGAGCACCTGATAAGAAGGGCCCTGGAGAGAATAGGATAAAGTCTAACCTTAATTTTTCTTTTTAAGCTCTATAATTTACAGGACCAGAATGAGGTTGCTACCCACAGTGATTTGTTGGTTGGAGAGACCTATGAGGCTCCTCCCCACCCCCGGCCAAAAAAATAGCTTTCTATCAAAGCTCTTGATTACCCACCTGAGGCAAAAGGTAAGAGACCCTATTGCTGAAGACACCATATGCTGCTGGCACAGAACATGGAGATAACTGGATGTAATCTGGAAGGGAGCCAATTCCCAGACAGCCTGTTTAATACTGAAAAGCACTACATGAGCTACTGGGGGAAAGTGGTCAACAACAGTGTGAGCAATCAGGGGTCTAAGCTACTCAGAGCAAACACCCTGATGAGAAGTAAAGACAAGTGAAATGGCGACACGTAACTTGGGCTAAGAGGTTTCCTCAGTGCAAAGGAACCCATATCTGGGATTGAGAACCAGATCAGAATACTATGGAGACAAAGATTATGTTCTCCAGTGTCAAACTCTCACTAGTCTTTGGTTAAAAGAGGGGTTACATCCATCAAATTCTACCTAAATTAATAAGGCTTATGCCAGTTAGCCTTGCAGACTTCACTCTCCCCTGGAGAATCTGTTTTTCTCTCTTTCAAAAGGGAGCAAGATCCAAGTAGATAAACTACCGCTTGCAGTTCAGCCAAACCCCAGCTGAAACCGCAGAATAATAGAGGAGATGAGCATGAGCGCAGCTTCCATGGTGAGCCTGACAATCAGCACCAAGGCGCAGGAGACAGACCCCGAGGATACTCAACACCTACCAAAGCAGAGATCCAGAGGCTCCTATGAGCTCATCATTGAAGTAGACTTAAAACACACCCACTATGGCTTAGGGAATTTTTCAGAAGAGGGGTGGAAAGATTGTAAGAGCCACAGGCTGGTACATCATGCCCAGAGACATTGCTCCCTCCCCCCTCCCCCCACAACTGACTGTTGCTCTCACAACACATTACCCACAACTCCATGGAGAATATCTGCATGCCCACTACGAGGGGTTCCAGCAGAAGGGAGAGCAGGGATGAGGCAAAGGATGGTACCACCTCACGATGTATCCATATTAAGTATGTCCATAATTAATAAATAAAGAACTAATGGGGAAAAGAACCCCATCTAATAAAGCCAAGTTATCCAATAAGACAGTCCCAGGGGTGTGATCCAAAGCTGGCTATGTTCCCTAGAGTTTCTGAGAAGTTCCTCCTCTGTTTCTTTTCCCAGCTATCATTCTTACCTTTGTTTTTTGCCTTGAGCACGGTCCTTCAGACAGACAAGTTTCCTCTGTAGCTTGTTTTGAGAGACAGGAAGTTTATAGGGGATGGTAGAGGCTGTGAGGAATGGGAGGAGCTTTGCCCTCTTCCTTGAAAGCCCTGCCAACTGAACCTTCAAGGGCTTAATAAGAGTACTGGAATTAAGCAAGATGCTCAAGTCTTGGGATCAAGAGTAATTACAGAATACCAGTTACAACAACAATGAGCATAATGCATACAGATAGTTTAAAAGAATTCTTTTTATAATGGGTATAATAAATACACATTCACAAATTGATAGGAATAGATAAATTTACCTATTTATAGAATATATTGATATAGATATATAATCTCCAAAATGGAATCACACATTAAGTATAATTTCCAACTTGATTTTTTTTTTACTCCATTACACCAATAACATTGTACCTATGAGAGCATTTTTTTAAATTAGGTAAAATGTTTTATTTTATTTTTTTAATTTTTTTATTAATTAGTTTTGTATTCAGCAAATACAGTCAGTTTGGTACCATTATTAGGCTCATCCATGACCTCCCCCCTCCCCTTGGCTCCTCCTTGTTGAGGTATATGGGTCGTGCATTGTGGAGTTAGCCCACAGTTACGGGTAAGATAAGAGTCTCTGCATATCATAACCAACATGTGGCTCTGACATTCTTTCCACCCCCTCTTCCACAAAATTTCCCTGAGCCATGTTGGGTTCAATTTTGGTCTGCTTCAGTGATGAGGTGTTGGGGGCCTCTGGGTCTCTGGCTCTCTGATTTGGTAGGAGTTGATTTTTCTCTGTGTTGGTCTCCTTCCCCTTTGTGCTGGCATCCAGTTCACCAGGAAAACATCACCCTTGCTTGTTTCGCCAATTTTTCTTAGTTTCAGCTGGGGCCCTTTTGAGGTATGATGGGGTGGTTCTATGAGAGCATTTTTAATGATTGCATGAGTTATGTTTGGTTGATGGTGTTTGTTGTCCACCTAACTAATACTCAGTTATGTAAGCATTATTTCTATCCTCACACTTGGTCTGGGTAAACATATTGTGTTCTTGGTTTCATGGAATTTGAATTCTTATTCTGGCCTGGATCTCTTAGACTTCATGACTTCTGAATCTCAGCCCTCCATGGTCACCTGTTCATAAATTGCTCATTATGCTCAGATCCCCCTTTTTTCTTGCATTTCTCTATTAGTGTATGCTAGCTTGGGCAAGCCTACTGGGACTTCTCAAGTTTCCTATACAGTGCTCTCCTTGATGTAGAACTGGATAGCTTTTCTTGCTTCTAATCTCATTTAGCATTGACACTTTAAAAATATTTATTTTCAAGGAGAAAAAGAGAGAGAGAGAGAGAGAGGGAGGGAGAATGGGCACTCCAGGGCCTCCAGCTGTTGCAAATGAACTCTAGACACATGTGCCACTTTGTGCATCAGGTTTTATGTGGGTACTGGGGAACTGAACCCAGGTTGTAAGGATATCCATGCAAGTGCCTTAACCATAGTCACATCTTCAGCCCCAGTACTGATGAGCTTTAGAAGGGTAAATCAAGAGCTAAAAAGCCCTTTTGTATCTGGAATTTAGTCAAAATGATGAAGGTGGGCTGGAGCGATGGCTTAGTGGTTAAGCACTTGCCTGTGAAGCCTAAGAACTCTGGTTCGAGGCTCGATTCCCCGGAACCCATGTTAGACAGATGCACAAGGGGGCGCACGCGTCTGGAGTTCATTTGCAGTGGCTGGAGGCCCTGGCGTGCCTATTCTCTCTCTCTCTCTCTCTCTGCCTCTTTCTCTCACTCTGTCGCTCTCAAATAAATAAATTAAAATGAGCAAAAAAATAAAATTTAAAAATATGATGAAGGTAAGGGACTCTGCTTTCTGATTTGAGAAGATGAGAAGACTAGAGGCCCTGAGATGTTTCCTATAAATTAATACACACAGTACTTATTAATACTTAGTTACATAAGTTATTAAATAAATATCAATCACTTCCTAGGTGCCACAAATCTGTAGGCTGTAGATTCAGTAATGAATGATGAGCAAATCTCCTTATTTTGTGGACCTTGACTCAGTCACTAGTGGAAGGAGCCAGATAACCAATCAGCAGTAGATGTTGATGAGCAATATGGAGAAAAATACAGACGGGAAGGAAGCACTGGAGACTCGGAGTCAAGGCAATTTAATATTTTATTTTTATGTATTTATTTATTTGGCAGAGAGAGAGAGAGAGAGAGAGAGAGAGAGAGAGAGAGAGAGAGAGAGCACACTCCAGGGCCTCCAATTACTGCAAATGAACTCTAGACACATGTGCCACCTTGTGCATCTGGCTAACGTGGGTCCTGAGGAATCAAACCTAGGTCCTTTGGCTTTGTAGTCAAACGTAAGCCATACCTCCAGTCCTCAAGGGCAATTTAATAGTGTTAAATAAGGTGTCCAAGGGATAGCATTTTCACTAAAGCTTAACTTGATCATAATGGAAAGCTTCTCTGTTTCATAAATACAGCAATTCTATGATAAGAGTAACAGACCAACAAAGATTATGTTCAGTGACTAAGATTCAAAAGAGGTGAACTCATTTCTCAGTTACTACTCAAAGGACAGCTGGGTCACAAATA
Source organism: Jaculus jaculus (assembly GCF_020740685.1). NCBI lineage: Eukaryota > Metazoa > Chordata > Mammalia > Rodentia > Dipodidae > Jaculus > Jaculus jaculus. The sequence goes on from NC_059102.1 coordinate 305,734,519, forward strand.
TTTGGAAATATTCTATGAATAATTCTCCAATTATGTCTTCATGATGCCCTCTATAATTAAGTTATGATGTTGCAGAAGCCCTGTTGATAGTGATTGTACCTGAGCATCATACTCAGAAGAAGTTTCTAGATGTTTTGGGAAAACTTTTAACCAATTGGATCCATGGGAGATGGCAGAGGCAAGTGGTTTTGTTCTGTCCCAGGCATACCTTATTCCTCAGAAACTTGCATCTTCTTGGAACTAGTATCAGCTGATAAGCATGCCCAACAGAGTTAAGTGCTGCCTGGCCAGTGGTTCTTAGGTGTGCAAAGTACAAATAAGCTTCCTGGTAGACACATACCTGCATGCACACATACACACACATACACACACACACACACACACACACACACACACACACACACACGGGGGCGGGGAGGAGATCATTCATAAGTGAACCAGTGAGCACTTGGCCAGTTTTCTTAGCAGATCTTCCTTAATGGTTTTCATATTTTTGCTGTCTTAAAAGCTATCTGCACTATTATACATTTCTTCTACACTAAGTCATTTTCTCAGAATAAATGTATATAACAGGAACTGCGGCGTGAAAGTGCAGATTTTTGAGCCTATAGCACTCCTTCAAGTTTAATGTACATAGGAAACACTTGGAGGTGTTAACATGCCGATAAATTTTTAACAGAAATAAGGTTGGTCTAAGTTTATTTCTAACAAGCTTCCTGGTGATTCCAGGTGTGTTCTTAGATCACATCTTGAGTTGTAAGTTTCTAATAGGCCTTCCCCAGCTGCCTTTATGAAGCAGGCACATATATATTTGAGGCAAGCCCAACAGACTGGCCTTTATTATGAGAGTGAGGGTGAGAATGGGTACACTAGGACCTGCAGCCACTGTAATTGAACTTGTGCACCATCTTGTGTGCATGTGTGACTTTGCACATGTGTTATCTTGTGTGTCTGGCTTATGTGGGATCTGAGGAGTTGGACATGGGTCCTTAGTCTTTTCAGGCAACAGCCTGAATGGCTAAGCCATTGCTTTAGCCTGAAGTATGGGTTTTTTAATAGTGTTTTGTACTTCAAAGTCTTTTAAGTTATAAAGACCTTCACCTATGTGGATTCATTTTATGAGTACAGGAACACAGGCATCACTATCACCCCTGGTCTTTGGAAGTAGAAATCTATTCCATATTGCTACAGAGATTAAGAATAACCAGTATAGTAATAAGCTTCTGTAAACAGTACGTCAGGACACACTGAGGAAAAAAACTGGGGTTTAGTCTAGCCTAGAGGATATGCATTATAATTGTTTAATAATTGCTAAAAAATGAAGGCTGATCTGGGGCTGAAGAGATAGCTCAGTTAATAAAGTGCTTGCCCTGAAAGCAGGAGGACCAGAGTTCAATTTACAGTAAGTAAAAATGCTGGGTGTAGTGGCATGTACTTGTAATATTAATGCTGGGGAGGTGGAGACAGGCAGTAGTACTCCAGGACTTTGCTGGCCAGCCAATATAGCCTACTTGGTGAATGCCAGGCCATTGTGAGACCCCCATCAAACAGTTGGACAACATTTCTGAGAAATGAAACCTGAGATTGTTCTCTGGCATTCATACACTTGTACAAACATGTCCCTCCCTCATGTACACACACACACACACACACACACACACACACACACACACACACACCCCAATAAAAGGAAAGAAGTCTGATCTGTGGGAAACATCATGGAAGCCTGTTCTTGATAACATAGTAAATCTAACTAGGACCAGAGAAATTGCATTAAATTAGCCCTCCATCTGAGGAAGACTTTACTAGCAAATAGTGCTGTATAAATATAGGATGAGGTGTTTTATAAGAGAGTGAATTCAACATTACTGTGCATATTTAAACAGATAGAGGAACAAGTGTGCAAGAATCATAGGGAGATTCAGTATGTGACAGTGAAATAAAGTTGTCACTAATGAGTCCAGGGTCTGAGATCAGAAATTCTATCATTATCAGTTAATGCTGTACAAGAGGTGTACACATGCTGAGGACATCTGGTTACTTTGGGGGAATGAGAGGCTTATTCACAGATTCATATGGTCAGGAGTCCTGGACTGACCCTAAACCATTCCTGGAAGTGTTCAAGCTCAGTTTGTTGGGAACACCAGTGAGAACATGAACATATAAGCCATGTTCATTCCCTCCTTAATTTTAAGCCATTTCTCAGAAGTCTTAAAGCCTTGTTACTGTAGGCTGGGAGAACAGGTGCTCTCATTATGTCACTTCATAGCATAGGTAAACCACCAGCCAAACTTGTTTTCTTTTTAGACGAATCATCCTTGCTTTCTTTTTAGATGAACCATCCTTGTTTACTATGTGATGTGTTTAGTTCCATCACTACCTATGTGCCCTGTATGTTCTAGGGCAGTTCCTTTTAGAAATTCAGGTCAATCAAGTGAATGGTTAAGCACCTTTACTTCTCCTTTTCACACCTCATAGAAGTGGTGAAGGAGCTTGGCAAAAATGTACACCTAAGAACACTGATAAAGGGAAATATTCTGTGGACCAGAGTAGAGTCAAATTTCTTTTCCCTCTTTCCCTCTCTTTCTCTCTCTCTCATTATAGAAGGCTAGTCTGTTGAGCTTGCCTCAAAACAAAAAAAACCCTTAAATCTCTCAGTCCAATATCATTAGCCATGCACATCAATGTCCATTACAAATTTAATGTTAATCAAACTCTCTGGGCATGGGAAGCAGAATGTGGCCATCCTATGTCAGTAGCCCAGGTCCAGCAAGGTTTTCTGTCTTCCTTCCCCTTAGAAAGTTTATAAGCCAGGCTGGAGAGATGGCTTAGCGGTTAAGCGCTTGCCTGTGAAGCCTAAGGACCCTGGTTTGAGGCTCAGTTTCCCAGGACCCACGTTGGCCAGATGCACAAGGGGGCACACACATCTGGAATTCATCTGCAGTGGCTGGAAGCCCTGGTGCACCCATTCTCTCTCTCTCTGCCTCTTCCTCTGTCTGTTGCTCTCAAATAAATAAATAAAAATGAACCAAAAAAAGAGAAAGTTCATAAGCCAAGTCTCTAAGTTCAATTCTCTCTGAATTTAGCATTCTCAAACTCTCATCATAATTGTCCATAATACTTGGTTTACTACTCCAGAAGGCATCTTCAGTTGCAAACACCAAGTTTCCCATTCTTTGAGTGTGCAAATTCCCAAAAACCAAAATCCACATGGTCAGATTCATCTCAGCACTCTATCCCGCTCTTGGTACCAATTTCTATAGTAGTCAGCTTCAGGTCACTGAGATGAACTTCCAAACCAGGCACAGTTACAGAAGACCCAACATTTATTGAAGCTTATAGATCCAGAGGAAGTTCTATAATTTTAGAAGAGTTGAACCCCTCTTAAAAGACCAAGCAGAGAGAAGCCCCAAGCCAAAAATATTCTTAAAGCCACAGCACACATAAGCACACTTAGGAATTCCAGGTGGAACTCAGACACTTTAAGTATCTTTAGATTGGAATTCCAAATCTACCACTTAGGCTGGACCCTAAGATCCACCCAGTGATAACTCCTCCAGCCAGCCAGCTGGATATCTAAGAAGCTGTAATAAAACTTCTAAATCTATTGGGGGACATTTATTAAAGCTACCAGATCATACTTCACAGAGAAGACCCCACTGTTCTCTGGAAAAGGAGAGTAGGCTTGCCCACAAAAAACATCATTGCATACCCTTTTTTAACCCAAGCTGCTCTCACACTTGCTTGGAGAATCTGCTTTATTTTAGAACAGAGGAGAGTTGAGATCCATCAATAAGTCAAGAAGATAGCTGACTGCTTATCACAGACTTGCCACCTCTTCCACATCTGCCAGGGCCCAGGAGAATTTGCAGTAAAGCAGCACCTGCGCTTACTGCTAACCTGACAACCAGCTCCAGGGTGATGGTGGCAGACATGATCAAGCACAACATATCAAAGCAGAAATCCAGAGGCTACAAAGAACTCAACATTAAATCCGACTGCCAACAGGCTTTGCCATGACTCAGTGATCATGTGGAAGTGGGGCAGAAAGATTATAAGAGCTACAGAGTGGGTGGGATTATTCAAAGTCACAGTCCCCCCACTATCCCATGGGGACTGACTGAAGCCTTCATGATCCCACAGTAAATCCCATAACTCCACAGAGGAGGGCCCTAGGGAAACAGAAACAAGGGACAGGGAATATAGGGGTATAATCTTAAAGAATAATAAAAAAAACTGCAGCCACAGCTCAAAATATAAATTGTAAATGTAGTTTACCTTTGAACATTGCTTGAAGTTAAGAACATTGAGTCCCTTCACATCTCCTTTGTAATCTTGGTCAAATGTTTATTTAAAAAAATTTTTTTTGTTTATTTTATTTATTTATTTGAGAGCAACAGACAGAGAGAGAGAAAGAGGTAGATAGAGAGAGAATGGCCACGCCAGGACCTCCAGCCACTGCAAATGAACTCCAGATGTATGCGCCCCCTTGTGCATCTGGCTAACGTGGATCCTGGAGAATTGAGCCTTGAACCGGGGTCCTTAGGCTTCTCAGGCAAGCACTTAACCGCTAAGCCATCTCTCCAGCCCAAATGTTTATTTTTTATTCTATGTCAATATGCATACATATATGTGTATAACATGTATACATAAGTACTCATGTAATATTGTTCATATATGAAGTAGGTAACACTTCTCATAGGCATGATTACACATTTTGTTCCCATTTCATGCATAGATGTAGTATGTATAGATGGTACATATACACATGTATACATAATCTGTCATATACATATACATGCTTGTATATATGAATGCATATATAAGTATTGCATACATGTATAATAAAACAAAAAATGCATTTAACCATATCTATACAGAGTGCTGCCTACTTTATATATGAATAATATTACACAGTTGGTGACACAATTATGTTGTTTTAATTTGCAGTGCCCTCATGAGCTGTTTAGAGGAAATGATAGGCAAGTAGCTTTGGGAATTAACACTGGATTAATATTCAAGAGGCTTAGCTTTGCCTTTAATCCTCATGATATATCCAAGTTTTATTTCCTCATTGTAAAGTAGGGCAGGGTAATGGTAATTAGAGGACATACCTTAAAGATTAAGGAAGACATATTTGTAGAAGATTCAGACATGACACAAGATACAAACATAAGAGAGAAGACAGTCAACATCAAGTTATAGGATAATAGTACTATCTCTGCTATTTTATTTAATATGTTAATTTATGTTAGGATTTTAGAAGCATACTATAACACCAATTGTAGTATCTTATAGGCCATTAGACACAGAGCAGAGCAGTATTTTAAGTGAAAATCAATTATTGCCTTTCATAATGACCTGTTAACAAGGGTATTATTGAGTGTGAGTGACTTTGCTTGGGGTAACTACTACATTAGATTCAGTCATAAGTACACCCTATGTCCAAATATGTCCACAAGCAGATTTCACAGATGATCAGAACATGCACAGAAGCCTATGAAGTGTCCATTATGTGAGTAAATTTCTTCATCCTTTGCTATTCTCCAGTGATTCTTTGCTCTCTTCTTTGCCCCATAGGTAAAGATGATGGGGAAGGTCATGTGTATATAAAGACCAGGTACATAGAAGGCATAAATAGCTTTACATCAAATTTACTGTAATGATAAAAAGAAGACTATTCATTTGAATGAATAAGATATCAAGTTTAATTAACCAAAGAAGTATCAATTTGGCAAAAATATTGCAAATGTCATGGGCTCAAGACTTTGAAGTTAGCTGCTTGTCCACTCATTTTCATGGAGGAGAAGCCAGTTCCTCAGTCTTTAGTGGAGGAAGATACTCTCATGCCCAGTACATGCTTCAGAGGCAGACATCCCCATTCAAAATTTCATTTTTCTTGTTCTTACCAATAGATCACTCTTGAGTCATGGTCCCAGATGACACCCAGGGTCACAGACATATTGATAGACTGTAATTGTAATCACTATGGCTTTTATAGGCTCTTGTTCTGTTATATAATAAATAACAAACAAAACAAACATAAACACACACACAAACACACACATACACATGAATTCCCTGAAGCCACATATTGTTTAAAACAATTTTTATAATTAAAATAAAATTTTTATATCTACAACTGAATAGGGATAGATTGGTATGGATTTATTTTTTTTCTCAAATCAGAATATTTCTATGTCTTAGTCTTCCAGTTTAACAAGTTAGAATATTAATCTTGCTTTTATTAGATGTATACTTAGTATAGATGTTCTACATATCAGTATACTTACATTTTCTCTCCTAATGGAATTTTGTAACTATTTTTAACCTTGATGAGGTCTAATTTATATGTATTTTCTTGGACTGTGCATGTGATATTTTATCTAAGATGTAGCCTAAATCAAAGATTTTACTTTGTTTTTCTCTAAAGGCTTTTTTTCCCCTTAATTTTTTGATTCAAACTGAGTTACATTTTGCAAAACATGACCCAAAATTCTCCTCCTACCATTCTATGAATATTCAACTCCTTAACCCACTGTTGGAAGAATAGACTATCTTGTCTCCACTGAATTGTCTTTTGTTGTCCACCTATGTGTGGTTCTTCCTCTGGGTGGACTGTTCTGTTGATTTGGTTTTTAAAATCTTTATCCATAACACACTTCCTGATTACTATGTCTCCATAAAATAATACATTTAAAAATAATGCAATGTTACATCATAGATTAATACTTTATTTCTTTCAAAATTGTTTTGGCAATTTTAGGCTTTTGCATTCTTAAAAAATTTTAGAATAAGCTTTCAATTTCTACAAAGACATGTTGGAAGTTTAATTAGTATTGCACTGAAACTCATATGAGTTCAGGGAGGAATCTGTTTTTTTAATCATTTGTCAGAGTTTTATTTGTTTACATAATTGGCATTATTGCCTTCTAAAATGTTTTATCGGATTCATGAGTGAAGCCAACTTGGCCTGAAGCTCATGGGAGAATTTATTGTTTTCCTCAGTGCTGGGAATTGAATTCTGTACCTGTCAGAAGAAGCACTCAACCACCGAAAACTCTCCCAGAACTCCTTCAAGCAGTTTACTGTTTGTTCATTTTACTTAAGTTGTTACATTTGTATAAATTTATCTTGCTCTGTTCATTTATTGTCAAGCATTTCAGTTAATATTATGGAAAACATGTGGGTTACCATGCTACCTATAACTTAAAAGACAAAATGCTCTTTACAAAGCTTGTTAAATTTTGCCCAGCCTGAAAATCCGTGCTTGTGACTTTTAAATTTCCTATCTCTTTTCCTTATCTCAAACACCCCTGAACTTGAGTTCAACATGTGAAAAGCCTCTTAGAGAACACATTGTCATCAGAAACAGAGAGACTGGTATTTTCCATTTTATTTGTACTTTGATTCAAAGTACTCAGAATTCGGTTTTACATCTGCAGGAAGGAAAGGAGGAGTTAGCTCTGCAGTGATTATGTGTGTCTACATGTGCTGTGAGTTATACTTTGGGATCACACTTCTAGGCTGAACTCTGATAGCCAGATTTTATCATTAATAAAGTGTGAGTAGAGCAGCCAGAAAGAGCACTGGGAGAAAAAGCATTTTTAGCAAGTTGCAAAAGTGATGGGGCTCCTGGGCTTTGCCCACTGCTCTTGTCTTAGTTGGCTTTACTGTCCGGTTCCATTGGGTCAAGATGGCATTTCTGGCTCCGTCCCACTTTCCTGGTCCCATCAGTCGAAACTGGTATGGACTACAAGGGCCAAAGTACACCTCCAGGGCCAGCTTAGGATCAGTCAGGAAGAACCATGGTATGTTAGGCTTGGCCCCTATGAAGGAACTCAGCTCATCCATGTATGTGATATAATCTGTCTGCAAGGTATGGCTCTGGCCAAACCTGAGGAAAGAAAACAAACAAACTGAAATGAATATCCCAGTTGCAGACAGAAGTATTGCATTTTTTAAAAAAATTATGTATTAGAAAATAACATTTTAGAGGCTGGAGAGATAGCTCAGTGGTTAAAGACACTTGCTTGTGGAGCTTGCCAGTCTGAATTCAACTCCCCAGTTCCCCCATAGGACCAGATACACAGGGTGGCTCATGTGGAGCTCATATGCAGACACAAACACACTCTCTCTATAACTGCCTGTTTTTATTTTTGTCTCTATTTCTCAAATAACTAAAACTATTAAAAAAGAAAATAAAATTTTGTTAACATCTCCAGCTATACCCCTTTATCTCTCTTTCTTTTCTTAAAAACTTGAATTTAATGGAGTTATTTTTCTTCTTTCTTTTCTTTCCTAATCTGTAAAGTGGCTGTAATTTTGACCTTTTACTTCTGACAATATGGGCTAGAGTGACTGAATTAAAGCAACTGATTCACTTGGCTTGCTTTTGTAAATGTGTGGTGTTGGGGACTGAACCCACAGCCTCCCTAAAGCTAGGCAAGTGTGCTTGCTTTACTAGTTAACACATGCTCTTGTAGCCCAGAATGGCCTGAAACTTAAGTCTAGGCTGGTCTCAAATTTATGACAATCTTTCTGCCTCAACCTCTTGAGTGCACAGGTGTATTTTGCATATAGCATTGCATAGAATCTGCCAATGTTAGATTTTTTTCTATGGGGTTGTTTAAAATTGAGATATTATATACGGTTTTATACTATTGGAGTATATTTATATAAATAGTTCCACACCTTCATAGTAGGAGTGTGGCCTTGTGTGATTTACAGAAATCTAAAGAAAAGCTTGCTATTTAAGAAACAAAATTGGTGTTTAAACTTTCTTTTCCTTTTCTATTATTATTGGCCTCTAAAGGATAGGCTGTCAAGCTGCATGAATTACGAATTACCAGCAGATAGGAATGCCTATCTCTGTAGCATGAGGTTATGTGGATCTGAGGATTCCATTTCTTCTCTTCCCTTGCCTTTGAACTGATGTCTACCCTGTGACATTCAATGAATAACATATTGGAGGTTTGGAAAATGAAAGAAGCATCCTATAAAATAATTTTTCATCCTAGTAAAATTTGATATTTATTAAAATTTCAACAGTTTTTTTTTTTTTGTTTTGTTTTTTTTTTTGGTATGGTCCTGTTTTAGCCCAGGCTGACCTGGAATTCATAGTGATCCTCCTACCTTGATATCCCAATGACTGGGATTAAAGGCATGTATCACCACAGGTTTTGATATATATTTTATTTTGAAAAGATTTTCTTTCATGGAGTGTTTAAATATCATCTATCCAGCCATTAAATGATTAACCACATGGATGCTGTACTTGAAAACATGACTTTTTAGTTTTTAGTTTTTAGTTTTTTTTTTTTGAGGTATGGTCTCGCTTTAGCCCAATTGACCTGGAATTCACTATGGAGTCTTAGGGTGGCCTCAAACTTATGGCAACCCTCCTACCTATGTCTCCTTTGTGCTGGGGCTAAAAGTATGTTCCACCATGCCCAGCTCATGACTACTTTTTTCTTTTAGAATTTCTCATGACAACAGATTAGATTCATTTGCCTTGTTTCTATGTAGCAGACTAGATCCAAAGACCATTTCTAGGTGGCTAGCTTGCTGGCAGAGTTATGAGATCTTTTGGGGAAAGATGCAGATTTATTTCTCAGATATTTACTGACATCTAGAGCTGGATCACTCCTTGGTTTTGTGGCTGTTCTTCACTTGATAGGATGATTAGCAGCACTCCAGTATCTACTCATAGGGGGCCACTAGTTTGCATCTTTATTTGAAATGAACATTCATGTCTCCAGATATTTGTCACATGTTTCCTAGAGGGCAAAGTTCACCCAAGGTTTAGAGAACCTTTCTACTAAGGCTATATGGACAAAGAGTAATGACTTTCCTCACCTACTGTAGTTCCATTTTAGCAAGAATCCAAATAATGTGACCTATTCCTGGTACCAATATTACAGGGCACATTAATGTTTTCTGCATGTTATATACACTTTATGACTTATTTCATTAGCAAGTGTAGTTGCTTACCACTTGAGTTTCTTTCCCATTTTCTCATCAATGTCATTCATCATGTTGTTTGTAGTTGGCAGGGTACATGTGTCTAGAAAAAAAAATGAAGAAAGAACATTGAAAAAGACAAAGAAATCAGTCATATATGATGACATGGGATTAAATTGATTCAGTGCTTGTGAGACATATTCCTAAAACATTTTGTATTACAGTGAGCTCTAAGTGTACTAAAGAAAACCTTTTGTAGAGTAACAATTCACAGATACAAAGTCCTGAGAAGGTGATGAATTCATGGAGAGGGGAAAGCTGGCCTGAAGTGCAGTGATGGCTTCAAATCACCCAAATCACACATTGCTTGTAACATTATAGAGAGCTTACTCCCTAGCATACCTCCGGCACCCCACATGCACATGATAGTGGAATCATTTCTTCATATTTCTTGTACATATCCTCTAACTACAAGTTCTCTCAAGTAATAATCTGAAAAAATAGTTGACTTTAAGGTACATAATATGTAGAATAGATAATGAAAAGATTCATGGGATTTTAGTGTTTTGCTGAAGCAGGAAAGTTTTAGTTTTTTTTTTTTTTTCAAATTTCACTATTTCTGACTGATGATTATACTGATGAAAGAGAGTTACTATATGACATTTGTAGTGCATGAACACTTCCCAGTCACTGTTAGCATGTTACCTCTGCTTGATGGCACCCTATTATTGTTATTTGCTATTCACTCAGCTAGAAAGGAAGGAGCCAAAATTTGGGTCTGTTTAAGTTGGCACTGTGACCTAAGTGCCAAGACAGAGCCTGGCATGTAGTAGGTACTCAGTAGATACATGTGTGAAGTCATGTTTGTTTTGTTCCCTTTGGATCTGTAAGCCCAGTAGTTGGCCCATAGCAAGTACTTATTGACTTAAAGAATGAAAGACAGTCGACATGGTGATGCAAACCTTTAATGCCAGCCCTTGGGAGGCAGAAGTAGGAGGATTGACATGAATTCAAGCCAGCCTGAGACTACATAGTGAATTCCAGATCAGTTTGAGCTAGAGTGAAACCCTACCTCAAAAAACAAACACAAACACAAAAACAAAAACAAAAAAGGCAGAATGGCCTACCTACTTGTAAATACTTTAGCAGCCCAGCGGGCCTGCAGGTCAGCTGTGGGGATGGCAGCCCCAAGGGACTGGACGAGGCCAATCACTGCCATGGTTGATTTCTCTAGTTGAGGAGGGAAGATGCCTTTATACAAGGTGACTTCATTGTTTCTGCTTTTGATGATGGAGTCATCTAGGAAGGGGTAGGCATAGCCATAGCCTGTTGCAAAGATGATACAGTCGATGGCCTCAAACATGGTGCCATCCTCAAATACAGCGGAGGTTTCTGTGAATTTCTTCACACTGGGCTTGATGGACAAGGTGCCACACAGGATGCGGGATGGAAGCTCATCGTTGAAGACGGGCTCTTTTCTTAGGGAACTGTGCAAAAACAAGACAGAAATGCTCTTGCATTTCAGTTGACATAATTCTAGCAATGGTATTTTTCATGAGAACATATTTCATGTTGACTTAAAATTCCCTCAGAGATTCTAGAATTTCCTCCAAGTATCTCTCATACATAGAAATGTTGTAAATCTTGGCATTTCTTTGTTTATCACCTCTGCAACTCTGAAACTCTTCCTTTGTCTGGGTTGATAGCACTTTGTTAAATGCTTTGTCAAAGCACATTAGAAAATTTGAGGTTAAGAAGAACCAATATTTGTGAAGCTTCATCACTTACAAAGTAAGTCAGACACATATTGTTTATCTTACTAAATATTGCAGTCTTGAAAGCAGATATTATTAATAATACTCTCATTTACTTACGAACATGGATATAATAGTCTTCAAACAAGTCCAGTTAGTTTGTTCAGCCCTCTAAGTTCTTTAAAACTTTAAAATTTTTATTTTTATTCATTTATTAGAGACAGAAAGAAGGAGAGAGAGAAAGGAGAGAGAGAAGGAGAAAATGGGCATATCAGGGCCTGTGGCCACTGCAAACAAACTCCAGAGGCATTTGTTACCATTTGAATCTGGCTTACATGGGACCTGGAGAATCAAACTTGGGTTCTTAGGCTTCACAGGCAAGTGCCTAACCTGCTAAAGGCATCTCTCCAGCCCAGCCCTCTAAGTTCTATGCCATGGATTTTAACTACCCTAAATGAACCATCTTTTCTAAATGTTCTTTTTGCTTAATCCATCCCTACTTTGCATAACCCCATTCTTTTCTCCACTAGACTAATTTCCAACCCATACGTGATCTTTGGGTAAATTGTGTCACCCAAGCAGTCTAGAATTTAGTCCCACCAGCTTCAATGACTAACATAAGAGCTAGGCAGAAGGAATTCACTTGAACTAGAACATACTGTTTCAAATGAAAAAAAAAAAAAAAAAAGAGAGTGTGTTATTTGTCATACCCATTTAGAGGCATCAGGCCATAGTTCTCATGTTTAAACCACGTATTCATCTTCTTGACATATAACCAGTCAGATACAAATGAAGGAAGCACATTCCGGAGAAAGGTTGCAAATCGGGTAACATATACCATATCCCAAGGATAACCGTCATCCCAAACCCGACTCATGACCCAGGAACCACTTCTTGTGCTGATAATGACCTGGTAGGGAGAAAAAACACAGATTTTAGTATCTCTCGGTGAGAAATAATACAAGTAAAGGAACAATTCTTTGGGTACTTCTATATATTACTATAATATCCACTTAGGAATACTTTCAAAGATGTAGGTACGGATGAACAGGTCATACTTGTAGCAAGGTAGAAGCAAGATTCCTCGCTGGCCATTTCAAAGGGCTGGTGAGTAGTTTAAATAATTATAGAGGCTGGGGAGATGGCTTAGTTGGTAAAGTGCTTGCCACACAAGTACGCAAACCTGAAGTTGGATTCCAGTTCTCACGTGAAAGGCAGGTGCAGAGGCCTATGCCTGTAACCCCATGTTGGGAAGACAGAGATAGGAGATTCTCTGGGGCTTGCAGGCTAGCTAGCCTAGTGGAACGGGTGAGCTCCAGATTTAGTGAGAGACCCTGATCTCAGAAGGTAAGGTCGAGAGGAATTGAGGAAGACAAGCATTGCTGACCTCTGGCCTCCACATGCACCTGTGCATACATATGCACCTACACATATGCAAACATGCATATACATATGCACACGCCCCTGCTCATGCAAAAATTAAAATAAAAAAGAACCATAATCCTAGCTCTTAGAACAGGAGGGTTTATATTCAACTGTGACTGGCTTAACTTTTTCACACTCATAGACTAAGATGACAGGTCTGGTAGAGACTCAGTAAGTTAGGTTTCCTTTATATCCATTTCTTATTTTATCAAATACTTGTTTTCTTAATATTATACTGAATTTCTTAATGATCTACTAATGATAGCAATTTGAGTCCTCTGGAAGCCTTCCTTGACATTATCAAGTTGTTAGGTTTTCCTGGTGATGCTGTTGCCACATCTAATTTCACTGGAAGACGTGTGACTTCCTCTAATGATGATTTGCACATCTGTCACCTCATCTCCACCCACTGGCTATTCTGTGAAGTCATGAGAGACTCTAACTTCTGCCTGTGGTTTTAGCTTAACATAGTTCTGACACATAATAGTGCCTGATATTTATTGAATACCTGTTGTTGAATAAATGAAGGATAGTGAGAACCACCTTGTGTGATGTTCTAGAGCTTTTCACTGGTAGCACACACTCTTTCATACTTTAGATGGTATATAATGTTTTTAAATAAATAAAGACAGAGCCTGGCTAATTGATTTGAGATTAATCAGAACATAAAATAAAAACAAAAAAGTAGACATTTACATATTCATGTATACACACACTTACTTTCAGTGTCATCAGCGTGGACTTAACAGCGAATGCATTCCTTCATTTCTAAGGAGAATATCTCATGTCCTCAATTTATTTTGACTTTTTGAGGTAGGATCTCACTCTAGTCTAGGCTGACCTGAAATTCACTAAGTAGTCAGCTTAAGCTGGCCTCAAACTCACAGCAGTCCTCCTACTTTGGTCACTTGAGGGCTGGTATTAAAGATGTGTGCTATCATGCTCAGCATCCTTGACTCAAATCTTGTAGATAACAGGTGGTGTGACATGGCATGCACCTTTACCAAAACCTCTTACATCGCATACCTGTGTGGCCTGACGACTGAGTTCAACAGCAATGTCTGAGGCTGAGTTTCCCATGCCAATTACAAGGACTCTCTTCCCCTTGAAGACTTCTGGACCTTTGTAATCCCGGCTGTGGAGGTATTTGCCTTGAAACTGGTCTAGGCCTAAATTGGTTTTCAAAAATTTACAATAGGTTCAATTTTCATTGTTTAAACACAGTATCAGTTTCAATTGCAAAAAATTCCCTAGTTGAAGCACATTTATCCACGTAGTGTTTATTTTTATTTATTTATTTATTTTTTTAAAATTATTTATTTATTTGTGAGCGACAGACACAGAGAGAAAGACAGATAGAGGAGAGAGAGAGAATGGGCGCGCCAGGGCTTCCAGCCTCTGCAAACGAACTCCAGACGCGTGCGCCCCCTTGTGCATCTGGCTAACGTGGGACCTGGGGAACCGAGCCTCGAACCGGGGTCCTTAGGCTTCACAGGCAAGCGCTTAACCGCTAAGCCATCTCTCCAGCCCCTTATTTTTATTTTTATTTGGTACTAAAGTGCCTAGTTGATCACTTCTGGTATCTTAAAGTTTTATAAAGATATTAGAACTTTTATTTTACCAATAATAATATTAGGTACCAATTGTAGTCTAGATCTTCTGCTGAATGCTTTTCATATTTCAACAACTTTCTCATTATGCTAATATCCTTGAGTGGTATACACTGTTACCTGTTTTAAAAAGATAAGGAAGCTTGGATAAAGAACTTAAGGGAATCATGTAGTTTGACTTCATACACATAACCATTAAATGTACAGCCTACTAGCATGAACAGTTTAGTCTACTCTTCCTGAACCACTGGTCTTCTAATAAACATCATGCCTAGAGGTGATACTCCATCTTTAACTCTACTGCACATCTTTGGCAAGAACAGTAGGAAAGAGGAAAGAGGCAGGGAGGAATGAAGGAAAGAAGGGTGGAAGGGAAGAAAAAGAGGGTAGAAAGATTTTGTATGTATTTCATTTGCATAATGTTGTCATTTTGGGATGGTAGTGGAGTATGCTATAGGACTAAAATTCATTTGCTAATTATAGATGAAGATGAAATTAGGAAGTTTTTCCTGTATATAATAAGATGCACCTTTAAAAAAATTATTTGCTGGCTGGATTTTGTCTACACCCTTGGATACAAGTCTGCTCAGAGACTTCATGAACTGCCAGAATTTGTTTTGGAGTTACTGTCTCTGAAATACTTAGTGTCTTCTTATCTCTGGCTTTACAGTTCCTTGATACTTTGAAAATATCAGGTTATGAGGCAATTTATTACTCTTTGTATAGTGTATCATCAGACATAAATATATTTTCTTTTGAAATTTCTGGTTCCTTAAACATGATTATGATGTATAATCTATGTAAAGATATGTTTCAACACTTAATGTATGCATCTAAGTCCCAATATTATTACATATACTTTTCAGACTTACCAGGAAAAGAATCAGTTGGCATATTTGGGTATACATGATGTCCTGAACAGATCATTACAGCATCAAACACAATAGACGTCTGCTCCCCATCCTTTTCAGTGACAACAACCCACTGGCCAGTGACTGAGAAGCTGGGACATTTCTTTATACTGGAAACCAGGGTCTGAACAAAAATTAGAAAAAGAATTACCTTTATCTATAGATCTGTTTTATTTCTTTCTTGTAGTTATTTATTCATTTATTTTGTAAAGGAAAGAATGATTATGAGCTATCCTTGTCATTGAAAACTGTATAGAAAGACACAGAAATAGAGCTCACAGTGAATCTTCACTGAGCCTTCAGATTTCATTGAAAGAAAATTACTAGTTGGGGTTTGTTTAGTTTTTGACATCTGGTTAGTTGACAATGGGAGCAATTAATACCAAGTCATTCTGTGAGTGGTACTACACAACAAATTCGTAGTTTCTTTACCGCTGCCTGGCACCAACATGGCCTCCTCCTTCTCTGGTCTTGTCTTCCTTCTACTCTAAATATAGGTGTGTCTCAGGGTTTGATCCTAGCCCTTTCTTTGCAATATAACTGACCTCCTCTGTATGGCCATCTATGTATGTTGAGCTTTACTCTTCCTCTGCGATCTAGTTTAACTTTCGGTCTGGGCAACCATTTAGTGCTTTTTCAAAGGAAGCATGCTCGATGGACCTACTTCTGCTTTCTCCCTAACTGGCTTTGACTTTTGCAGTTAATTCTTTGAGAGATGACATGAACTTCCTGGCCATGTAGACTCCAAACACACAACTAGTTTTGTATATTGGTTTTTCCATCTCTGCCTTATATCTAGATAATCGTTTGTTTTCTCAGAATCTCACTATTCTATGCTTTCTTTCTGTGATCACTTGTGCTGTCAGGGTTCAAGTATTGGTACAACTCTTGGAAACAGTGTTTCAAGAGTCTACAACTAGGTAACCTCCAGTCGCCAATTCCTTACAAACCATCTCTCATCCTACTTGTAGGATTTTTTATTTTTTATTTTTTTGGCTTTTTGAGGTAGGGTCTAACTGAATCTCAGGCTGACCTGGAATTCCCTTTGTAGTCTCAGGGGTGGCCTCAAACTCATGGCAATCCTCCTGCATTTGCCTCTTGAGTGCTACTTGTAGGATTGATCTTTTAAAAGGACCGTGTTGATTCTGTGCTTCATGCTCAAATGCATTTCTGATACTTCGCAGACTCTAGGATTTATTCCACACCACTAATGTTATGATAGAAAATCCAGGGCTGGAGAGATGGCTTAGTAGTTAAGGCATTTGCCTGTGAAGCCAAAGAATCCCAGTTTAATTCTCCAGGACCCATGTAAGCCAGGTGCACGAGGGGGCTAACGCTTCTGGAGTTTGTTTGCAGTGGCTGGAGGCCCTGGCATGTCCATTCTTTCTCTCTCTCAAATAAATAAATAAAACATATTGCGATAAAGAAAATACACATAATTTTGGTCCAAGTTCTTTTCAAGTCTTACTTTCTGATATTCTCACTAATTTCTTGGACAGAGACTGCCAATGGTTTCTCTAATACCCATCCTCTCCTCTTTCTTACTAACAGAGCCTGATTTTGTTCAAAGCTACCAAGTACACTGCAAAGGTACCTGTTTAAGGCTCCTATGCAATTCAAGTGGTTCATGAGATATAAGTAGATATTGCATAGACTTTTTGAGAAAGTTTGAGAAAAAGAGCTGTTTCAGCATGGAAAATGTCCTTTGTCTGCCTTCCCAATTTTATCCTTTATTTTTGTCCTGTCTAGAAGTTCCACTAACTGTTTTTGATCATGAGAAAACTTTGATGATATAAGAAGCAAAACTGACTTTGATGGATATTGTGCCATCACATCAATCGTGAATGTATGCACCTCACCATCATTGATATGCTTGCAAAATAACCCTCTATTTTTTTTTTGCATGTGTGTGTAGCATGTGTATATGACTGTGTGGGCATATATGTATATGCACACATCCATAGGTACTGGGGAATTAAACTCAGGTCTTTGGGTTTTGCAGGCAAACATCTTAACTACTGAGACATCAGTCCAGCCCTATTTTATTTGATTTTTTTTGCGACAAGGCTCTCCATGAACCTGGAACTCACTGATTCATACAGACTTGCTGGTCAGCAAGCCTCAGTGATGGATCTTCCTAACTTCTCACCTCCCCAGCACTAGGGTTGTAGGTGTATACCCTCTCTCTGGTTTTTATATAGTTTATGAGTCTAATATAATTCCTCATGTTTGTGTGGTAAACATTTTAATTACAGTCATAACCTCAGCCCCATTTTAGCTGAGACCAGGCACATTCAGGATGGAATGGCCCTAGGTATCATTTTAAATTTTATATTCTCCTTTACCAAAGTATTGACTTGCTTTTTTGATTTTTTTATAGTATTCAATTTTATAAACTACAGACAGCTTTAAAATTTTTTAAATGTAACATTTATTTGAAACTAATATTGTTACTTTCCATATATTCATTTTGAATCCTGATTAGATGGTTTTCTTGAGAACTGAGTGTGAGGCTTTTCTTTGACATACAGCACACAGCATGATGCAAGCATATATTAGTAACTTGATTAACGTTTGACCATTTATTGCATTTGGAATGCCACAAATGCATCAATGAACGAATGGAGTGAAGTGACAACTAGAAAATTTTATTTTGACTATACATTAAAATAATTATGAAAATACAACCTCAACTCATAATTTTGTTGATGGTTTCCTTCATTGTATGCATGTGTTTTGCATTTAATTGTAAGCAAGGCAAGCCTTCCACACAACATTATTGCCACCAACAGGAACGATGTCTCTGGCATAACATTACACTCTTTAAGAAGAAATCTCATGAACTAAATGGGTGAAGGATGGGGGTGATGAGCATACTGGCCATTCATTTCAGTTCATACTCTCTTTATAATGTTAGAATTACTAACAAATGTCACATTTGGTTAAACCATAACCCATTGGCATTAATCCCACAGAAGTCTATATATGGACTAGAAAATTTTAGATTATTTTATAAGAATATTAAAAGTTCACTAATTTTCACAGGTATTAAAAAAGCTCCAGAGAATTGCGGAGCATGAGATTTGGGGGAGACCAGTGCATAACTCTTTTATAACCTGACACAGAAATTGACTGGGGAGGTGTCAAAACACTTGATGAGGACTTCTTTTTGACTTTTATCTCTTCTATTTGTATCTATTAATACCAAAGTTATCAATTACAAGGAAATCCCTACCTCAAACTGTATATATCTTAAAAGATTCTTCTTTTGAGCAAACATCTTTATGTATTCCTGGAGCTTGCTGTGGTGCATGAAGTTTGGGTAATCATCTGGGTAGGGATAGTCTGGGAAACACATCATTTCTTTTGAAGAGTTGGTGAATACCGACTGGTAAATGCTGGCTCTGCCGTCCTCTGCTTGGTCCTAGGAAGGAGAACAAGGCTGTGAAAAGAAGCCAAGAATGGTGCTCCCTTCTGAGGAGCATCAATTCTTCATTGGCTACAACATTTTTAATATTAAAAAATTAAGTTATCTTTAAGATATGCTATAGAAAGCTCTTTACCTAGTACGAATCACAGAACTGGGTTTCTCTGCATATTAGTCCCTTTACCACAGTTTTACTACCATTAGCTCCAGGTTCACCTCCTCCCGTCTGCACTGCCACCTGTTCTGCCCCATGTTAAAACCAGCAAGAGCACAACAGCTCAGTAATCTCTTCACCTGTAACAAAACCCCGTGTAATCAGAATCACAGAGTGTTGCTTAGAAGATAGGAGGTTTCTCAACCTCACAGTTTTGGATTCATTGCACTTGAGGCAGGGCCTGTGGATGTGCACGTCTCAGAAGTGCCAGAGGATGTTGATGTGGCTTGTCCAGGAGTCACGCTTGGGGAAACACTGCACAGTTGTAAATGAGTTCTATGTCTGAAGTTTCTTTAATTCACTAGGTATGGGTATTCACTCTTCAGTAAGGAAACGGCACAGGACTTAGAACATGTGTTCCATCTTGTCATTTCATTTTGAAGCCACTGTGTAATTGAAAAGTGACTTCTTGTTGAGGAGTAGTTGAAAGCTAAATTGAAAACAAACATTTCCTGTCTCTTAAGAGGACAGGATAACAGTGTACACAATGTGCTATCTTGAGGATACATTTAAAAGCTGGCAGCCTTGACATCCCCAAAGCCCAAAGGAATTCTTGTGTAATAGAGGAAAAGGATGGGATGTCATGTTATTGCTGGATTCAAGACTTCTAGCTCTCTCCTACCCTGGCTAGCCTTTGTAAGGTGGAGACACACCAAAGACTTAGAAAGGATTGTAAGGTCTGTGTCTCAAGGAGGGCAGGGTTCTCCCCTGGGCTTCTCCTCAAGTTGAAAATACACCTGCCTACTTATGGTTGCTGGATTTCTTGTAATTTTACTTGCTTGGAAAATTTTGTGGAAGTCAGAAAAGGGGTGAAAGCTCATTCCTTTCCAGTATTTGAGTCTTAGTCATTCTTGTTCACTCATGGCTGATGCCTTCTGTTGACTGTTTTGACACAGGAGGGAAGGAGGTTGCTCAGCTGCCCATTGAAAGGATGAAGGGCTGAACTGTGGGCAAGTGACTGGTTAAAAAGTTGTGAGGCTCTACTCTGAGAATGGAGATGAAAAGGCCTATGATTGTTTTCATCTTGAATAAGTCTCTGCTCTTTTGTCCCTTGACTCCAGCCAATCTTATCACAAAAAGAGAACTTGGAATTTTCCCTAAAAGACTATTCTTCAAAGGAAAAGCAAATGTATTAAATAATAATAGTCAGTTGCTCCACAGAACATGCCTTTTCATTTTTCTAATATATAGGATAGTTTGGAGGAAATTTAGCTCAGACTATGTCTTGGGCCTAAGACCCCTTGATCTAGCACCAGAGTCCAAGTAACTGTCATGCCATTTTGGGTTATGTCTGTGTTCGTCTCATATCTTCCCCTCTAGGGCAAGGCCGGTCTCTAATTCCAGAATGTGCATGCATTTTAGCAGTCTTCCTTGATTTCCTCCCATGTTCCATCTCCACTTTTTGTTCCTTTCCATTTGTCTAAATAAACCTTAAGTCCCAGTTCAAAAGTTGCCTTCTTTATCTTACACTCCTTTTCTTTCCCTTCACCAGTAGCCAAATCATCCTTGTGTCTGCCAACTTCCTATTGTCTTTATGACCCCGATTACATGTTCTCTTATGTCATAGGTATTTTAATCTTAGTTCCCTCTCTCCTTTAAAAATGCTGGCTGCCTGGCACACTTCATATCTGAAGCTAACATAGTACGGGATAAATAGTGTGCTCACTAAACATATATACATGTATACATATGTACATACATATACATATGCAGAGATAGAGTGTGTGTGGGAGAGAGAGAGAGAAAGAGAGGGGAGAAAGAGAGAGAGATGAAAGAATAAATGGGTCTAGACAGTTCTGGTTCTATTGTTTCCTCCTTTCAGTCAAATTGCTGCTAATCTATTGCGTGCTTGTTGAGAAATTTATTATCTCTATCTATGATCATACCACCTTGAATGTGCCCCATTTTGTCTGATCTTGGAAGCTAAGTAGGGTTAGGCCTCCTTAGTGCTTGGATGGGAGAAGTTTCTTATTGCAGTATCAACAAAAAATCTTTTGAGGACATGAGGCTCTATTTAAGTGTATATGAAACTAAAAACTCAGCCTGCTGGCCATTAAACTCCATTTCGTTTGCATTTCTTAGATAAAGCACATGGTGAAAAGTTCAGCAGGATCAGGTTTCTGTCTTCCTGCACATCTTCTGCCTAGCAGGGGCTTGCTAGATGAAAGCTTATATAACACATTTTTCAAAAATTCCTGTCTGATCATATATTGGGCCAAGCAACATTTCTTAGAAAAAGGGGAAGGGTTGTAGGTATGTGGAGGAGGCTAAAGTGTCAAGAATTTGAATATAATCACTCCTGCCCACCCCGCAGTGGAACAGAGTAGAATTTTGTTCATATACATAATCTTATGGAAAAGAGACATTCCTTCTTGTGGATAACCAGAGTCTGACTTTATAGCACTTTTTACTTCCTTAAATAAACTTTCTAATTTAGCAGTAATGGTCAACTCATGGATTTCTCCCTGGCTACAGCATGATCAGCATCATCTTTGCTGCCTTTCCCCTATAGTACTGGCATTGGCACATTGCTGGGAAGTCAATATGTCTGTTCAGTACCTTTCAAAGGCTATGGAAGGCTTCTTCTACTTTCTTTGAGGGTATCCTTTGAAGTTAATCAAAGTGCTATTCTGGAGACATTTTACCATTGACTCACTAAGCTTTCAGTAGTACACACCTTTCTGTAGAAAATCAAGACACTTATCCATTGGATTGACATTCATTGAAGGTTCTCCAGTTGTTTACTTGAAATATGTAGGACCTGACATATTTTAGAACATGTACAATTTTAGATTTTGTTCCATAAAAGTTCTAATAAGATCTGGGATATCAATCTGTAACTAACTATGATAAAACTTCTGCAGGGCATAAAGGAGAACATAGCTGCATGTCAATTATACTCTTGTTTTATAACCTCAAGAAAGGTTTTTCTAACAAAAGAGTTCTTGCCCATTTGCTGTCAGATGATTATAGAGTTATATTATAGCTGTCTTTATTAAATGGAGTGGAAACTATGTACATAGAATGACTATGCCACATATTTATCATCCTATAGCCTAGCAAAGAATTGTCACATTCAGTGTCCATGTGACATTTAGTTTAATGATGGAACAGTAAAGCAATTTCATGAATTAGTCTAAGTTGATCACACTTTCCTAAACAACTATCAAATGGAATTCTCAATAAAACCTATTTCCTTAATGGAAAAATACAAACCATTGGTTCTATATCTCATGTAATACTTTTGGTATCAAAAATATGTATCATTTATGTGCAGTAACATTGACTGGGATTCAAAGACAGGGAAGCTAACAATTTTCAAAAACCTTGCTTTTAAAATATGAGTTATGTTTATATGAATAATTCATGAATGTATTATTTTTATACCAATAACACTAGATGGCAAAAATCATTTTTTACTTGGAATTGATAGACTATCCAATAACTACATATGCACACTTATAATAGTTTGTGTCTGTTCAAATCAACATGTAATTATAGAGTCATATCCTGTTAGAATTGGGAAGTCCATTAGAGGTAGCTTAATTTCCAGCCTCTGCATTTGACAATGAGCCCTTGAACTCCAGAAAGAAAAGAGCAGTTTGCTTAAAATCTCCTGAGAAAACCTGAGCGCTGACATGAGGGCTCAGGACTTCTGATCTTAGTCCAGATTTTCAACCATATTCTTGGCATTTAGGAGTAACACACTACAGAATTTAAATCACACAGGAAAGCAGTGGTGTATTTTTAGCCAATTGCCAAACATTGTTATCCTTTCAGCCTGGAGTCCTGGACTCTACCAGCCAGGTGGTAACTGATGAGCTGAGAATGCTCTTTCCAGGACAAGCTCTGCTGGTGTGAAGTAGTTTGAGTGATCAGCTATTAGTATGATGGGAAGGCTAAATAGTTGTATGATGAGAAAGGTAAGATTTCACTTTCTAGCTCTGGAACTTTAGTGCTTGATCTTCCAGGTATGACTTAGAACTGATCAGATTTGATTTGTAATGGAACCCATCTCTCTTCCTGTAGTGTTCCAGAGATGTGTGACTCACCGAGAATTTCCATAGGCCTCCGACATCAGTGCTTCTTTCAAAGCAGGTGGGCTCCAACCCTTCCTCCAGACAGCACCGGATTGCCGCTAAGCCACTGACACCTGCTCCAATGATGGCCACTCTCTTGCCCATGGTTAGCTGCAGGAGAGTCTGAAAAGGCCTTCAGCAGAATATCCTTTCAATGCTAAGTGTTTCTCAGTAGAAATTGCTGGGCAAAATTCATGTACCAGGATCCTCACCTTAACATAAGAAGGTATAGATGCACATTAAAAGTTTGTGCTTGTTATTTTGGCCTCTTCTTATTCAATATGCCAATAAATAACACAGCCAGCCAGCTATTGCTATTGTGAGACCTTGGAGATCAACTCAGTGTTCTCACTTTCAAATGAAGCTCTGACATTCTGAAATTCCAATTTACTCTAAGGTTTCAGAGATAGCACATAAAGG
The DNA here is from genome assembly GCF_020740685.1 of Jaculus jaculus. Lineage (NCBI taxonomy): Eukaryota > Metazoa > Chordata > Mammalia > Rodentia > Dipodidae > Jaculus > Jaculus jaculus. The sequence goes on from NC_059102.1 coordinate 305,758,322, forward strand.
AGTCAGAACTAGAAAGTAGGTATAGGGACCACTGAACCAAGTCACCCCTGTGTACATGGAATGCCTGGCTATAAGGGACCTTACCTCTTAATCAGCCACCTTCCCTTCACCAGAGAACCAGCAACTGTCTAAATGTAGACGCAAATGGCTTTAAACAATGTCTTTTGATGTTAAAATGGAGAAAGGGGGAGGAGCTATTATTCTTAAAGTAAAAAATTCTATTTCTAGAATTTTTCATGGTGTAGAATTCTGTTAAAACCTGCATGAGAAGAATAGAATGTACTAGGAATAAGAGAACATGAGAAAGGATGGGCGGAGGTTAAGAAAAGGGATGAAGGAAGGGAAAACTGAGGTTTCTGGTGTTGGTTCAAAAAAAATAAAACAGTGACTGATATGGTTACCCAGGTGTAAGGCGAAACCCCTGGGAGATTAGGGCACCAGTAGTTCTTTTATTTGTTCTTGCTTTGAAATTATAAACTAGAATACATAAACAAAAGCTAAGCACCTGGGCTGTAAGCAAAGTGCCTGTGTGTCAGCATTGAAAAATTAGCTCATATTTCTGGAAACTTCAGAGGGCTTGACTAGGGGAGCCAAGTTGACTCTTGTAGAGTTTGTAAAAGTGATAAACAAACAGGCAGAATTGTGAAGCCATTTAGTGTTATGTCCTCCAACTTTATCCTTGCCTTTCCTATTTCTCTGTTTCTCTTTCCTTGCCTCCCTTCCTTCATTCCTTCTACGTTTTTAGTACTCCTTATATGTTAAACATCACAACATTCTCTTAGGGGTTTTGGGAGGAGCAGACACACTGCTTTACTTTTGGAAACAGGAAGTCTAATGGAGAGAAACTGTGAATGTGACAATGAAAGCTTGGTTCAGAGTAGTGCCAGCACTTAGGCAAGAATACCCAAGTCCATCTGGGCAAAGAATAAGAATGGTTTCTTGAGGAAGTAAGAAGACAGATGAGTTTTGAAGGAACAACAACTTTTCATAGATGATAATTAACATAGAACAAGTATAATGAAAAAATTATGTGCAAATTCACAACATAGAGAACATGACAGAGTGTGCTGTAATTTGCTCAGAATTACTGAATTCTGTGGCTATTGAATGCCACACACACAAAGGTTTGGCTATCTTCTAGGTTACGGTGATCCATTCATGAACTATGGGGCTACTCTGAGGGTAACCAACTGCTCTGTAATCAGACTTGAAGTGTACTCCATGGGTGGGAATTCATAAAAAATCTGGTCAAAAGCTTATGGCTGGGAAGATCACAAGCCCTAGGCAGGAAATTACTACTATTTTGTTACATAGATATGCCCACCAAATTTCCTTCTAAATACTTAAGTTTTTTTTCTCATATATTGGTGTTGATTTCACTTTTGGTTAGAGGAGTTTCTCTTTTCAAAAATTTGTGACTGCTGGGGAGACCCAAGACTCATCAAAGTGATAAGTAGTAATAGGTGAGATTTCAGTGCTTAGTCAGACATTTGTAGTATACCTTCCAATGGCACAAAGACCATAGTGGAAGAGATAGAATGAATGATTGTACGAGCCAAAGGATGGGAAGGAGTGCTTTGGAACACTGTACAAACTGGTTGCTGTAGTCATGACTTTATAGTAGCTATAATTACCTGCACAAGGCTTGTAGAATATTAGGCCCATCATAAAAGGTTGTCCCAGCATCACATCCTGCTGACACAGAATGCTGCGAGATCTGGCTAGAATCAGGAAAGGAGCCAGTTCCCAGATGGTTAGTCCATATCGTGCCAGAAAATGTTACATGAGCTGCTGGGGAAAAGTGGCCAACAATGCTGTGAGTATCAGGGGACAATACTATTCAAAAGCAACCAGCCTGACAAGAAGTACACACCTATGTAATGGTGGCATGCAGCCTTGATGGGTAACCAATGATTGGCTAAGAGATCTTTCGTTGGAAAGGAACCCATAGCTGGAACTGGGAACCAGGTCACAATCCTATGAAGACCAAGATTATGGTCTCCATCAAGAAGCTCTCACTCTCACTAGTCTTTGGATAAAAAAGGGCCTACATCCATCAAAATCTCTCTAAATTAACAATGCTTATTCTGTTTAACCTATGCTGACACCATTCTCTATTGGAAAATATGTTTTTCTTTTTCAGAAGGTAGCCAGAGCCGTGGAGATAAACCACCCCTTGTATATCAGCCAGAGCCTAAGTGAAACCACGGAGGAACTGGAGAGATGAGCAACAGAGCTGCCTCAATGGTGAACCTGAAAATCAGCACTAGAGTGAAGGAGACAGATGCTGTAGACTTAAAACACACCCATCATGGCTCAGAGAATTTTGTGGAAAAGGGAGCAGAAAGATTGTAAGAGCACAGGCTAAGAGGGCATATCCAGAGACATTGTTCCCCTATCACACATTGACTGCTGATTGCTGCTCTCACAACTCATAACCCCCAAACCCATGGTGAACACCAGCAACTCCACTGAGAAGAGCCCTCAGTGGAATGGGGACAGGGAGGAGGGAAATGCTGGTATTAACAAATAATGCGTCCATACAAAGTATATACTCAATAAAGATGAATTAATAAAAATAAGGTTGTCATAAAAGTAAGTTTGTTATGGATGATACAGGAGAGTAAACGAAGGAGATATCGATATGGTAGAAGGGAAAGTAGGAAAGAAGAAGCTGTTCATTGGAAGGGGATGGGGAGAAGAGGTGAGAGAGGACTATTTAAAAATTTTTAGTAATTTTTTTAATCTTAATTGTCTGAAATTGTAGATTAGCAAGGACAGAACACATTTCACTTCCACCATATCTCCCAGTTTCTGAAGACTCATTTCCATGATGATAGAAAGTTGAAAATAAACTTTCAGTAATGTGTTTGCATTTACAGATGCTATATCACAGCCAAGGATCGTTTTTCTTGAGATAATACAAAATATGTTATTAGTTAAAACACACTTACACTCTGGGGCTGAGGAGATGGCTCAGTGGATAAAGAACTTGTCATGCAACACGAGGACCTGAGTTCAGACCCTCAGCATCCACGTAAGTGCCCTGTATGGTGGTGTGCACCTGGAATCCCAGTGCTTGGGAGGTAGAAATAAGCAGATTTCTGGGGCAAGCTGGCTATCTAGGATGACTCAACTGTTGAGCTCTGGTTTCCCTGAGAGACCTTGCCTCAAACCATAAGGTGGAGAGTCTGCATGTGCACACACACACACACACACACACACACACACACACACTCCATACTGTTTCAGTAGCTTAGATCAATGATCCGGAGAGCAGTGTCAAAGAATTGGATGATAGAAATGGGATGTAAGGGGATCAAAGGAGGATAATAGGATGGGAATATGATCAAGTTAGAGTATGTTCTAAAATTCTCATGTATTTATATGAAATGGGACTTAAAATATTTGGATCATGGATATTTGGAAATCTGTTGACTACAGCTTGATGTTTCAAAGGTCCTTGCCATCCTTTTAGATTTGTTTATGCCATATACATTCACTTATTCCTTAATACAAGAAGAAGGAACATCTCAAGTTTTCAGGAGGAAAGGGATATAATACAAGGAACTGGGTGCTTGCAACAGATAGGAGGGCAGGGTGAGGGGGGGACTGGCACAGAACAGGTGAGGTCACACCACCAAGAGCTACCACCAGAGGGCAGGCAACTTCCATATCTTGTGAAGGGGTGGGCTCAGCTGATGTGAGCACATCTGTTAAAATGTTTTCTTTTTTGTCCTTTAACACGTCATGAAGACTTCAGTCTTTGCTTCCCCTTTCCTCCTGACCACAGACGTCTGTCTCTCCTGCAACATCTCGATGGCATGCTAGCTCTAACAGAGAGGAAACCTTAGAAATGATTTAAGCTTTTCCATCCCTGTGATGCAGGAAGGAGCCCAGATAGTTAGTGGTCAATTAAATTTCCCCCATAGTTCAGCCTCCTCCAGGCTCTTCCTTTCCCGACTTCCTAATTTTACTGATTGGTTTCACAGTGTTCCAAACCAGTGTTTAACTTGGCTCCATCTCAAAAATGAGCTTTTTCAGCTTATAGACCAAGCTTCACTCATTGTCTTATTCCTCTGCATGGTACCCAGCCAAGCAAATGGTACATAATTGGCAGTAAACAAAACCAAACAAACAAAGAAACCTTTCATTTAAGTGGCAGTTTAGGACGTAAGGAGTGTAGTGTGCTGTGAGGTTACAGAGCTCCATGTCTTATGAGGGTGTTGGAGCAGAAGGTCTATAAGATCTCCACCCCTTCTTCTGAAGAGCTGTAAGAGGTTACTGTGAGAGATAAAATCACAACTACCTGGTCGGTTTTAGGTTTCCGGTAGTATTCCTGTCTCTACTTTCTAAGCTTGGTGGTTGGTGTGCAGTGTGACTGTCACAGAGAACAGGGAGTGTGACAGGCAGTTTACTGGCTCTTCTACTGGATTCTCCGAGCCATGGATTTGGATTTTGAAGGAGTTGAGGGGATGGAGCATGGGAAGTGCTGGTGTTTTCCAGACAAGCTAATTTCTAAAGAATCGATGAGACACCAGGGGGATTTTCCAGATAAGTTCACATTATATAATTCTTATTTGTGTATTTTTATGGACTGAAAGTGTGTTGGGGGATTCATAACCATAGCCAGAGGCCTTGATTTATAATGATTTCAGATCTGTGGGCTTCATTTTATATGTCTGTTTATCTCTAATACTTATGTTTGTATGTGTGCGTGTGTGTGTGTGTGTGTGTGTGTGTACATGTGTGTATTAATGCCTATGTGTGTGTATGAGACACCAGATGCTTGTGCCACTGGCTTACTTGCTGGCATTGTAAGCAAGTGCTTTTAACAGCTGAGACTTCTGTCCATCTCTCTATTCCTTTCTTTCTGGCTCACTGTCACTGCAGACACTTCGTTGGGTCCAGCCATACCTGCTCAGTTCTTGTAGTCCAGTCATAGGAAGAAAGCAAAAAGAAATTTTACCTTTCTCTGTTTGGAATGCTTTCCATCAGTAAATAGATGTTATGACACATCACCTTTTAGTGACCTCTTGTTAGCCAAGAGGAAGTTCTAGTTCAAGCAGAGCAGCTATTCTCTTATCAGGTAAAAGGTGGAAATTAGAATCCCCTTTCCTGTCCTATCTTCCGTCCTGTCTTCTTGGTACCACCCCTGCTCTATCAAAGAAACTTTGGCTCAACCCTGTTCTTCCTATGGAGCTCTTTCGATTTTGGTAGAAGTTTCTTTGCTTTTCCCCTTTCCTAGTCAGGGTTTATGTAGCCTTCTGAAACTGGACTCTGAAGCTGGCTGAACCACAGATTTTGTGATGCTCCTCTTTAGGGTTTAGAGCATCCACACTGACATCCACAGTCTTCTCGCACTTTTCCAGTCTCTCCACATATCTGTGTGCCATGATGTCTAGCACTGCCTACCACTCAACTGCATTTTGTTCCATCTCCCTGAAAGACAGCATGCTCCCTCCCTCCTGGCACAGGCCTTTGACATTGTGGATGGGAGTCTCTTCCAAGCAAGACCTATGCTTCAGTAGGCTGAGAAAATTCACTCTTCTAAAGAAAGCTTCCTAGAGCTTACCTACTTTTTGATGTTTCTTTAGACCAAATCCAAATGCTGTGTCCTACACTACATAACAGCTATAGATTATCAAGAGGTTTTGTGAATTGTCACATAAGTGCTGATTATTCCCTTTGTAGACAGACTTCCTGTCAGGGGCCAACATGAAAGTCCTTCTTCATCTTCCTCAACACCCAACAAAGAATATTCAATAGGCACTCAATAGGTTTATGTTGATTTAACTTGAAAACCCTAGGAGCTTTATTATTGCTGCTGTATAGATGGTTGCAAAAATTAAGGGGTTTATTTTTTTAAAGTTGTATTGAAGTAATACTGATAAATAAAAGTTGTGTATATTTAAGATGTACAATGTGAGGCAATATGCCTTGTGAAGTAATAACAAGCAGACTAACTAATATATTCATCACCTCACATAGTTACCTTTGTTTTTCTAAAGTGGAGAACATTTAAGAATATAGTACTGTGGGCTAGAGATGGCTTAGCTGTTAAGGCGCTTGCCTAAGCCTAAGGATCCATGTTCGATGTTCCAGATCCCACATAAACCAGACTCACAAAGGTGAGGCAGGTGCAAGGTCGCACATGCCCACTAGGTGGCTGAGGCCCTGGTGTGCCAATTCTCTTCTCTGTCTCTGTCTCTCTCTTTCTCCCTCTCTCTAAAATAACTAAAAACAGAATACAGTACTGTATTGTAATTAAACTCACCATGCTGTATATTAGCTCTCGGAGCTTATCCATCCTGCATAACTGAGCTTTTATCCATTGACCAACATCATCCTATTTCTCTCACAACCAAGTCCCCAGCAGATACTCTTCTGCTGACCCTACAAAGTAGTTCATGATGGGAGGAGGCCATGATCTGATTTATTTGTTTCTAAATTTACATTCTGAGACTTGACTCCCCGTACTTCAGAATGAGACTATATTTTGGCATAGCCTATTTAAAATGTTAGGATGGGTCCACATCCAACATGACTGATGTCTTCATAAGAAGGTGAGATGAGCACATACATAGGCACCAACAGAGTGAGACCATGTGGAGAGAGGGTGTGGTGGTTTGATTCAAGTGTCCCCCATAAACTTAGGTGTTCTGAATGCTAGGTTCCCAGCTGATGGGTATTTGGGAATTAATGCCTCCTGGAGGGAGCATATTGTTGGGGGTGGGCTAATGGGCTTTATAGCCAGTTTCCCCATGCCAGTGATTGGCACACCCTACTGTTGCTGTGGTCCATCTTATGTTGGCCAGGGGGTGATGTCCACCTTCTGCTCATGCCATTGTTTTCCCCTGCCATCGTGAAGCTTCCCCTCCAGCCTGTAAGCCAAAACAAATCTCTTTTTCCCAGAAGCTGCTCTTGGTTGGGTGGTTTCTACCAGCAATGTGAACCGGACTGCAACAGTAAAGTGGTACCAGGAGTGGGGTTGCTGCTGACTATGTGGCTTCAGCCTTTTGGAGCTGATTTTCAAGAGGAATGTGGGAGGACTTAAAACCTTGGACTAAGAGATGCCTTGCAGTGCTGTAAGTTCAGCTTGATGGTCTATCCTGGTCAGAGCTGAAAGACCTGAAGGCAGTAACAACTATGGACTGTGAGGTTTGGCTTATGAGGGTGAGAAAGAGCTGTGCCTAGACTGGGCTAGCAGTTTGTGTGAGAAGCTTGCTCTTGTGCCCATGTCCTGAGAAGTTGTGCAGGGTTGCTTTGCGTAGAAATAAACTGGTGTGAGCAGAGGGATATGGCACAGAAAGAAAAATCTTTGGGTGAACTGTTGCCCGTTCAGCTGCAACTGATAGATTACGACCTTTGAGACTGGGCTAGCTGACCTGCACTGGGGCAACAAGAAGAATGTAGACTCTTTTGAAGGGGCCTGAATGCTCAAGGTGTCCTGTTCTTCAAAGTCTGCTTTATTCCCCCCTGGATTAACAGATTGGCACCCTACCTGGTATTGTGGAGTATAAGAAATGCTGGTAAGAGGGTCATTGAGTTTACAACATGGTCTTGTGTTTTGGAAATGGCCATGGGCAATGTGAAGCGGGTTTGCTGGTTGCCTGCATAGAGACCCCATGGGGCCATGAGGATGAACCATGGCTTGCAGTGGAGACCCAGTCGAGATGCCGGGACCATGAGATGGCTGCTAAGGAGCTGCCGGCCCCGATGAAGTTTCCCAGGACTGTGAGTAGCCTAGCTGGAGGGGCGGAATTGGAATGCCAGAGACTTGTTGCTGGTTAGAATTATCGGACTTGATTTGTCACTGGTTAGAGTTACTGGACTTGAAGCTACAGAGTTTGATATTTGCCCTGGTTGTTTTAAATCTTGTATTGGTTGAATGTTTCTTTGCTATGCCCAATGCCATCTTTTACAGTGTGAATATTTATTCTATGCCATTATGGGTTTTTTGAGGTTATTTTTTGGTATTATGGCTCAGTTAAAAAATCTTGAACTAAGGGGATGTATGAACATCATTGGAATTGATAAAAACTATGGGGATTTTTTTAAAGTCAGACTGAAAGCATTGTATTTTACATCATGTATGGATATCAGTTTATGGGGGCCAGGGGTGGAATGTGGTGGTTTGATTCAGGTGTCCCCCATAAACTTAGGTGTTCTGAATGCTAGGTTCCCAGCTGATGGATATTTGGGAATTAATGCCTCCTAGAGGGAGCATATTGTTGGGGGGAGGGCTAATGGGCTTTATAGCCAGTTTCCCCATGCCAGTGTTTGGCACACCCTACTGTTGCTGTGGTCCATCTTATGTTGGCCAGGGGGTGATGTCCACCTTCTGCTCATGCCATCTTTTCCCCTGCCATCGTGAAGCTTCCCCTCGAGCCTGTAAGCCAAAACAAATCTCTTTTTCCCAGAAGCTGTTCTTGGTTGGGTGATTTCTACCAGCAATGTGAACCGGACTGCAACAGAGGGAGAGAAGATTCCTTACACAATCCACAAAGAGGGGCCACAGAAGAAACCAGCTTTCTGGACTACTTGACTCCATCTAGATTCCAGAACCATTGCTTATAATGCCCAGCCTATGGTATGTCTAGGTTTTTGTCTGAAGAAACTAGATGTTGAGAAGTCTCACTATCAGCATGAGTAAAGTTGAGGAAGGAATAAGTCTGGGATACAGATGGGGGTGTAGATGGAAATTAATATGTATTTTTAGCTGCTTTTTGCTTGACAGAAGTCTATTTACAAACAACACAATATTTTACATATAAGAAAAGGTCTTACATAGGCAGTGGTATGTGTAACCTGGAAAATTTGGAAATTGCTATAAAAATGATCCCACTCAGTAACCCTTATCTAATTTTTTTTTTTAATTAACCTCTGACTTTTTATTTATTTATTTTAGAGACACAGAGAAAGGCAAAGATAGAGAGAGAGAGAGAGAGAGAGAGAGAGAGAGAGAGAGAGAGAGAGATAATGAGCACACCAGGGCCGCTAGCCACTGCAAATGAACTCCAGACACATGTGGCTTAGGTGGGACCTGGAGAATCAAACTTGGGTTTCTTAGGCTTCGTAGGCAAGTGCCTTAACTGTTAAGCCATCTCTCCAGCCACTCTTTGGTAATTGTTACTCACATCTAGATGTCAACACAAAGTCTGGCTGTGTGAGGCTAGTCTAGTATCTATTAGTGTCAGTAAATTTGGCTTTGTTGTAAGGAAAGATAATACATATGTCCTGATTTGTGTCTATAAAAGTCAGCACACTTCAGACACATGCAGAATTTTCACTGTGAAGAGCCATCACAAATTAGGATGCTGTTGTGACATTCTCAAAAATTCATCAGATTGAACATCATATGACACAATTTTAGATCTGAACTCTGTTATTTATAGATGAGTGTGGTCTTGCATCATTACTTCAGATGTTTTGTTCATTTTACATTGATCCTTATCAGTTCCACTCACACTTCATTTGTGGCTGTTTTGGAAGTTACAAAGGCAGCTCTTTCTGTTGAGTGATTGGAAAATGCAGGTTATTAGAGGGTCTGCCAAGTGTTGCACAATGGATAGATCCATGTTTCAAACAACTTTGAAGCCCACTGATGTTGATTTGTACTTACAAAGTCTGATAAGGTCTGGAGCAGTAGCAATATGTGTTTAGTGGGATATATTACTTATGTTTTACTTCAGACATATCATTAGTGTTATAAGACCCTTGTTATCAAAAGAAAACATCCACTGGATTTGATTGTGCTGAGAACTACTGACATATATTTTGATAAATGATGCTACCAAAAGAGGCCACTTAGGACCTATGGTCATACATCACAAGCAGAGGGTTGAAAGAAGATGTCTATCTTAAAACTTTGTACTTGGAGCTTTTTTTTTTGTTTGTTTGTTTTGTTTTTGAGATAGGGTCTTGCTCTAGTCCAGGCTGACCTGGAATTCATTATGTAGTCTCAGGGTAGCCTCAAACTTAGGTGATTCTCCTACCTCTGCCTCCCAAGTGCTGGGATTCAAGGCATGCATCACCATGCCCAGTGAACTTGGAGCTTTTTTTTTTTTTTTAATCTATGGTATTATGAGTTCTTATTTTTGTAATAAAATCTATAGTTGGCTTGACTATATATAACATTGTATTGTATTTTTTATTTAAAAGTTTTGTACTATATGATTACTTAAATTATAATTCATTTAACATTTCTTTACTAAAAAATCCTCAAGACAAATGGAACAACTACCTCATTCCTCCCTTGGCCTTTGAAAAAACTCTTGTGGTCAGACATACCTCAAAGGATTATTTTGAAGAACAATCAAGCTTTAATGATTTTAATGATACTAACACTCTGTAGGGTTAAAGAGAAATTTCTGAAACTCTTGATCAATTAAGAGCACAGAGATTGGATTTCTTTTTCTTTTTCTTTTGATAAATACAAAACTCTTTATTCTTTATTCTCTGAAGTGTTATGGAACTAGGTTATATATGGTGTTGTTACAAGACAATATAATTTAAAAAATTTATATTTTTTGCAAGCTGGGAAAGGGAGAAAGAGAAGGAGAGGGAAGAAGAGAGAGAGAGAGAGAGAGAGAGAGAGAGAGAGAGAGAGAGAGAGAGAGAGAGAGAGAATGGGCACATCAGGGCATCTTGCTATTGCAAAGGAACTCCACATGCCTGCACCACTTTGTGCATCTGGCTTTATGTAGTAGGTACTGGGAATTGAGCCCTAGCTGTCAGGCTTTGTAAGCAAGTACCTTTAACCACCATACCATTTCTCCAGTCCACAAGAAAATAATTTAATTTTCAGCTGAACATTTTTTTCCTCCCAACCAAATAGTTGTTTGACTTGTACCTTCAGGATTGACTTCTGTTTAAAATATTTCTGTTTGTGTATTTTACATGTTACCCATGCATGGTGCACCTATATGGGTAAATACTATTTTCCTACCTTATTTTCTTATAAGAATAAGCTGAAGAAGATACCAGTTCAAAATGAACAAATGTCTATGTATTTATTTACTAAGAGTGCTTTCTCCATGGGATGAAAGAAAGTGAGCATTCTGAAATTGCAACATTAGAATGAGATTTTTCATTTATAAAGACCTAACCCTTTTATTTTTTATTTTATTTTTTTTTCTTTTCTCTTTTTTTTTAAAAATTAGTTTTCTATTCAGCAAATACATGCAGTTTGGTACCATTGTTAGGCTCATCCATGACCTTCCCCCTCCCCATTGGCCCCTCCTTGTTGAGGAATATGGGTCATGTCTTATGAAGTTAGCCCACAGTTATTGGTATGATAAATGTCTCGGTATATCCTGACCCAACATGTGGCACAGAGACTGGATTTCTTTTCTTAAAATTATTGCCTTGTTAAAAGATTTACGAGAGAGAGAGAGAGAGAGAGAGAGAGAGAGAGAGAGAGAGGAGAGAGATAGGGGAAAATAAACAGGTGAACCAGGGCCTCTAGCCACTGCAAACTAACTCCAGACACCACCAAGAGTCACTTTGTGCATCTGGTTTATGTGGGTACTGGGTAATTGAACCTACATCCTATGACTTTGCAGGCAAGCACCTTAACCACTAAGCCATCTCTCCAGCTCCCAAATTATTGCCTTTTAAGTTGACATATAATCATTTGTATATTTATGGGTACAATGTGATACTTTGACTCATTAGATAGATGTTATGATGCAGAGATTTTATTTGCTTTTCTTTGCTCAAAGCCAGCAATATTTTTTCCCCCCAGTTTTCTGTTACCTTTCAGGCTGTAATTAACTGAAAGAGGCATAAGACCTAACTCAGCATTTCCATAACCATGTCTAACAAGTTGGTTAGATAGCAATAGACTATTATTTCATGTTTAGGAACTGACATAAGATATTGGAAAAGAGGATTTTATTTTCTTAAATTTTTTGTGCATGTTTTTGTGGCTTGAGTATATGTGTATGCATATTCATATGGGGGTGGGCACATATGTGTGCAGGTGCACATTCACGTGTGTTCACATGTGTGGAAGTCAAAGAATAACCTATGATATCTTCTGGTTGCTGTCCACCTTGTTTTTTGAGGCAGGGTCTCTCAAAATCCACAGCCAGCAAGACCATAGGATCTTCCTGTCCCTGCTTTCCTGGTTCTGGGATTCTATGCATATGCTGATATGCTTAGCTTTATATCTGAACTTGGGTTCTCTTGCTTACATGGCAAGCACTTTTACCACTGGTAGTGAGGTGCATGGCTGAAGACAACTGTTCATCTCATCATTTTATCCTGGGTTTTCTTGGTACTATGGCTCAAGAGGGTGTTTTGGCTTATTGCTGAGTTTTAGTATATTCTACTATTACTTTTTGTGGAGAATTGCTGGGTGAGTTTTGATTATGGCAGTGGAACTGGAGACCTCACCATATTCTTCCATCTTGTGCACAGTAAAGCTATTGCATAGTTTTGTTGCTTTGATATGCTAGGGACTTACTGACCCTGAGGCCTTTGTCCTCAGCAATAAGGCTGAAAACCTTGTGGAGGCAAAGAAAAAAAAAAAAAAATCCTACCACCTAGCAGAAATCTCAACAAACAGAAAGAACCTCATAAAATTTACTGAATAGAAGATTAAAATACTAGTCTTGGGCTGGAGAGGTGGCTCTGTGGTTAAGGCATTTGCCCCAAAAACCTTGCAACAGAGGTTTGCAAATCCAGATGCACAAAGTGGTGCATGCTTCTGCAATTCGTCTGCAGTGGCGGAAGGCCCTGGCGTGTTTATTCTCTCTCTATCTTTCCTTGCAAGTAAACTTTAAAAAATATTTTAAAAAATTCTTGTTCTTAGGTAGGGCATGGTGGCACACACCTTTAACCTAGCACTTTGGGGGACAGAGGTAGGAGAATAGCCTCAAGGCCACCCTGAGACTACATAATGAATTCCAGGTCAGCCTGGGCTACAGCAGGATCCTACCTCAAAAAAAAAAAAAAAAAAAAAAAAAAAAGGCTAAATTACTTTCTAGAACTAGCAAATGAGTTACCTGAAGAGTCTACCTTTCTTGGCCATTAGTTTTCTGCCATAATCACTCCAGAGACATGTAGGCAACCCCCACAGTACAGAGGCTGTTGAAGTTATTCAAACTCACGCCTTCTACCTTGCCTGTTCTTTTCTTCAGAAAATAAAAGATTGATTGATTTTCCTTTCCATTTTGACTGACTGTGGAACTTCCCCGTGAGCCCCTTTGTGTCACGGATAGCCTCCTTCTGTTGGGGATCTGTGAGTAGGACAAAGTGTCTTTTCAGTGATGTTTATTTCCCAATCTATTGGCCTCAAAATGCCTGTGTCATAATTGTCAGTAATATTTCTGTGACTATGACAGAAATCTGAGACAGTTCCCAGTTTGGGGGTTTCAGGGTCCAGCCACTGGCATTGGCTCAGATTTTGGTGGCATCACATCATGGCAGATGGCAGTGGTGGGATCACATGCAGGAGCTAGCAAGCATGGTTTCATTCAAAACCAGGAGCAGAGAGAAAGAGACTGATGGTTCACTATTCCCTTTTGAGGGAATGCCCCAATGAATGCCACCAGGGCCTCCTGCTGGATCCCACCTGTGAAAGGTTCCACCATCTCCTAATAGCACCACTTTGATCAAAACCATCTCTGGGGACACTAGCAGCAAGGATCCTACATGTTAACAAACCTTCAGAGGTACAGCCCTTTCCCCTTCCTTTATACTTCATTGGCTGTGTGGGGGACATTTGATTGAGGCTGAGTAACATTTCAACAAGAGTTGCAGCTATTTCTTGGCCACAGACTAGTGGCCAGGTGCTTGGAGGACACAACAATGGACAAACTATTCCTGCTCTTACAAACACAGATAAATCACTAATAAATACAAGCTCTGCCAGATCTATGATGGAAAGCAGGCTAGGAGGGTAGAGAGTGATAAGGGACCATTTTATACAGAATAATGAGAATGGATATCTGAGCAGAGTCTGGAATGAAAGTTGAGTTTGGCTAAGTAGTTGCATTGCGGGCTGTGCTCACATCTGGGAAGAGAGCCTGTGGTTAGTATCTGGGACCTCTCAGAATACTCAGTAGTCTCAGGGGAAATACTTTCACATTCTCATAGTTTTTGTTGAAGGAAGAGGAAAAAAGATGAGGGTTTAAAAATAGGTGAAGGAGAAAGTTTGTCTTAAGCTAATAAGGTGAAAGAATGATAGAGGAGGACAGCCAGCATCTTCCTCTGGCCTCGCCACTTGTGCACACATGCACCCCCCCCCCACACACACACCACATACTACAGCATACACACACAGAAAAAAATGTAAGGGGGAAAAGAAGTAATCATAAGAAGAAAAAAAATGAAAGAAAAGAAAGAGAAGAGAGGAGAGGAGAGGAGAAGGAAGAGGAAGTAGAGGCAGGAAGTAGGTATGTGCAGTGAATTTTGGCTTCACTGTCAGTGTTTGTCTGGTAACTACTATTTGTCTCCAAAATTGTAAAATCTCTAAAACGCGTTAGCCAAAAGTCTCCTTTCAGGTCATTCTTGCCATCCTGCCAGTGAGTGCGGTTAGTAATTCTGTGACCTTGAAGGTTAGATTCACATCTCATAGGCATAACTATGTTAGCTGTACAAAGAAGAAAATGTGCATTTGGTTTCACTTTTAATATCTATGTATTTTAATATTTATACACATTCATAGGTGAACTTATACAAACTCACAGATGAAATTTAACGTGAAAAACTCTTTTGTGCTTCATTTACTCAAAATGAAGAAGTCACTTGAAGTATAAATAAATTCATTTATTTTTTGGGGGGAGTAACATGAAAAAATGAATGAATGAAACTATTCAAATTGCATATCAATTTATTTGTGATGATATAAATTCAGTTCAGTAAGTATGGGAATAGATGGATGTTAATAGGGCTACTAAGAGTGTGTTGGCAAGATTAGTTCAGAGGAATCTTATATCCTTCATGAGCCAATTAAAAATGTTCCTAAAAATTTAAATAATCACATGAAAAACATACAGACATTTAATCTACAAGTCTTTAAAACATTAAACAAGTTAAATTTTATGGACTGTACTTAATGCTTAGCTATTTGCTTTCATTGAAACATTAGATTTTCAAGAAATGTTTTATTTGTGAATATTTCACATCTGATGAGTAGACCTCAAATAAGCAGAAGTTTTCTTTATTACTCTATGTAGTTAGGAAAGGGGACTTATTTGGGGTCACGTTTTATAGCATTCATAATCAATAATAGATACTAAAACAGATACATTAAAATAAAAATAGCAGGGATGGAGGGATGGCTTAGCTCTTAAGGCACTTGTCTGCAAAGCCAAAGGACATAGGTTCAACTCCCCAGGACCCATGTAAGCCAGATGTATAAGAAGGCACATGCATTTGGAGTTCATTTTCAGTGGCTAGAGGCCCTAGCATGCTCATTCTCTCTCTGTCTATCTCTTCTCTCTCTCTGCTTGCAAATAAATAAATTTATTAAATTAAACTAATAAAAAGAAGAAGAAAATAAAAGTAGCAAAGAAAAAAGCATTAGTGAAAATATGATCTCTTTTTTCATGTGTAACTATTCTGATTATGAATCTATAAGTTGGAAGTGAAGGTGTTAAAGAATGATGTAGAAGAATGATTCCTGAGCCCTTTGAAGACTGGATTTGTTGACAGTTTGTTAATGCCAAACATTAAATATTGTAATTATCAAAACTTAATAATGTGATAATACTCATTTCTGAAAATAAATATTTTTATTTACTCTATTACCTCAGAAGTTCAATTTATAAAGTGTAGTATAAGGCTGTGGTTATAAATTTGGCTAAATATTTAATTTTTATTTATTTATTTTTTTGAGGTAGGGTCTGGCTCTAGCTCAGGCTGAACTGGAATTCAGTCTCAGGCTGGTCTTAAACTCACAGTGATCCTCCTACCTCAGTCTCCCTAGTGTTGGGATTAAAGGCATGTGCCATCATGCCTGACTAAATATTTAATTAAAAAATAAAATTATTTATTTGGGGAAGGGAGAGAAAGAGGCAGATAAAGAGAGAGAATGGGCCCTCTAGGGCCTCCATCCACTGCAAATCTGGCTTACATGGGTACTGGAGAATCGAACCTGGGTCCATAGGCTTTGCAGGCAAGTGCCTTAACCACTAAGACATCTCACCAGCCCCAAATATTTAATTTTTTTTTGTTTTTTGTTTTTTTCTAAGTAGGGTTTCACTCTAGTCCAGGCTGACCTGGAATTCACTATGTAGTCTCAGGTTGGCCTCGAACTCACGGCGATTCTCCTACCTCTGCATCCTGAGTGCTGGGATTAAAGGCATGCACCCCCATGCCCGGTTTTAAATATTTATTTTTTGAAAAGTTTTATTACATCAAGTTTATTTGGTACTCTATTATTATTTTGCTAGAATATGTTGGAGAGAATGTTTTCTCATTTTACTGATTTCTTAAGAAGTAAAATGAGTTAGTTTGTTAACCTTCAGTGTGGGTCAGACTTTTGTATCCTATTTCTTGGCCAGGAAATAGGAGGTATTGCCTGGAGCATGCCACTTTCAATAAAAACTAAAAATGTGATAGCCAAACTCTCCCCTTGGGTCTGCAAATGGATTACAGAGGCAGTCTGAGAACATCACATTCTTGATCTGCTTAATCTACTTTGTTTAGATTCGAAGAGCATATTTCCAGCATTGTTTAAGGGAGAAAGAGAATCACATTCAAGTGTTCCAAAAGATGAGTCAAGTTAGACAAAGAATACAATTCTCATCGTAAAGTGTTAGTGGGATGTGAAGAAATGGGATTAATGCTTTTTGCAGATCATGGTGTGTTCCTTTAAGGGCCTTATTTAAAAGTCTGGAAAGAACACTGTTTCACTGACCAATGCTTACCTAGTAATGGCAAATGATTCCAGTAGGAAAATAGGGGGTATGAAGATCTAAACTTTAAAAAATTTTTATGTATTTATCTGAGAGCCATACACAGACACAGAGAGAAAGAGTCAGAGAGAAAGAAAGGGGTGGTGAGGGGGGAATGGGCATGCCAGGGCCTCCAGCCACTGCAAACAAACTCCAGATGCATGCGCCCCCTTGTGCATCTGGCTTATGCTAAGCCATCTTTCCAGCCCCGAAGATCTAAACTGTTAAGTAGCAAAGTTCCTGCCTGGGTATTGCCAGTGCCTCTGAGCCACCAGAGGGATTAATCAGTAGATCAGCACAAAGCAAAGAGCCATTAGCAGAATGGGAATGGCGAGGAGTTTGAACAGACAGAAGAACAAGCAAGGTGTCTGCACACCCCTGACGATTCGCGTCTTCATCGGTTTCAGTGAGCGGTCCCACTGGGTCAGGATGGCATGCCTGGCCCCTGACCACCTCCCTGGGCCCACTAACCGGAACTGGTAGGGGCTGCAAGGACCAAAGAACACTTCAATGGCCAGCTTAGGATCTGTGAGGAACAGCCATGGGATGTTGGGCTTTGCCCCGATGAAGGAGGCCAGCTCATCCATGTAATTGATGTAATCCGTCTGTATGGTCTCTCTTTTGCCAAACCTAGAGGTGAGAGAGGAGACACTTCTGTGAAAACCAAGTGTTGTGTTGAAACGAGAGCCTCTCACACCTTGCATCTGGGCAATTGGATGCTATTCTCTTGTGTCAGTAAGGTGAACCTTGCCAGTCAGTAGTTTTGTCAAGAACGTTCATAGTTCATTCAGAAGTTTCACAACACTGCAGAGTGGTGGAGAAGAGCATTTTTGCCCTTTATTAACAAATTGGTAAATTACCCTTTGCTCTGGTGAAGTTATCCATTTATAATGACTGAGCTAATTAGTGATGGAACTAGGAGTGTAGCCCAGCCTCCCAGATTCATTCTGAGTTGCTGAGTCATTTTCATTTAGGGTATCTGTTTGAAGTATCCTTTGCCATGTGGTGTGTGTGTGTTTGTGTGTGTGTGCTGTATGCACACGCTCGTGCCATTAAGTGGTTGTGGAGAATGGAATACAACCTTGAGGTGTTGGTTTTTGCCTTCTACCTTGTTTTAAGACAGGGTCCCTTGTTTGCTGTTGGTGACAAAACACCAGACTAGCTCACCTGTGAGCTTTGGGATTCACTTGATTCTACCTCCCATTGCTGTAGACACATTGGCATTACAGCTTTCTGGGATACATGACAGGTATGGATCTATGTGTTCCCTACCTCCTTTTGGGTTTCCTTTCTGGGCTGTTTTGCAGAATGCCTGTATATTCTCAGTCTTGCTATTCACTGGACACCTTTCAGTTCCAGGGACAAAGTAGATCTTTGCTATTCTTCCTGAGATGAATGAATATGGCTCATAGCTTCTTTCCCTCTTGACTTCATTTAAGATGAAATCAGATTATTGAAGAATTATGATTTTTCTATGCAAAACCTCGATCAACATTAAGTATTCTTACCATTTGAACTTCTCCCCCATCTTCTCATCAATATCATCGATCATGTCTTTTACAGAAGGTAAAGTACAAGTTCCTGGAAAAGAAGGAGGCACATGGAAATAGTTAACTGAGTGTGGTAAGGGAACAGCCTGACGTTTTCCCTTCTCAGTGAGTTGTGAACCACATTATTACTTTCATTTTTTTTTTTTACTGTGTACCAAAACAAAATATTAAGAAATGAATAGATAATTATAATGAGATAGACATGCAATTAATTATAAGTCTTCTCAGAACTAATTATTATCCCAATAAGTAGAAAAAATTGCATGAATATCTCTATATCTTTGTTCTTAAAGATACCAGTTGTTTACTATCAATTTCAGGGATGAGATCCTAATCTCAGTCATGTTTTATTTATTTATTTATTTTTGGCTTTTTGAGGTAGGATCTTGCTCTAGTCCAGGATGATCTGGAATTCACTATATAGTTTCTGGCTGGCCTCACATTCATGGCAATCCTCCTACCTCTACTTCCCAAGTACTAGGATTAAAGGCATGTACCACCAAGCCCGGCCATGTTTCGTTTTTTTAAATAAAAACTTGTGTGTAGGGCTGGAGAGATGGCTTAGCGGTTAAGCGCTTGCCTGTGAAGCCTAAGGACCCCGGTTCGAGGCTCGGCTCCCCAGGTCCCATGTTAGCCAGATGCACAAGGGGGCGCACGCGTCTGGAGTTCGTTTGCAGAGGCTGGAAGCCCTGGCGCGCCCATTCTCTCTCTCTCCCTCTATCTGTCTTTCTCTCTGTGTCTGTCGCTCTCAAATAAATAAATAAAAAAATTAAAAAAAAACAAAAACAAAAACAAAAAAAACTTGTGTGTATACAAGTGTGCACGTGTATAGGTGTGGAGGTCAAAGGTCAATGATGGGGTCTTCCTCAGTCACTCTCTACCTTACTCTTTGATACAGTGTCTCTCACTGAATTTATAGCTCACCAATTCACCTAGACTGGCTAGCCAATGAGCTCCAGGGATTCTGTCTCTGCATCACCAGTGATAGGATTACAGGTGCATGCTAACATGCCTGGAATTTTATGTAGGTTCTAGATATCTGAATTCAGGTCTCCCATCCCCAAGACTGATTAAGGCCTTCAGGACCCCACTGTGAATACCAATAACTCTACTGAGGAGGTCCTTCAGTGGGAGAGTGGCAGGGGTGAGGGAATAAGAGCGTATATCCTTTTAAACAAAAATAAAATTTAATTAAAAAAAAAAGAGCCAAGAGCCTTCACTAAGAATGGGCATGGGGACCAAAGACAAAAAGAGCCTGGGACACTGATGCCATTGTCAAGCAACTGAGTTATTCCAACGACTACCCACCTCCAGAACTGTGGCCACACGAGAGGAATAAACTTCATTTGTTAAAGGCAAAAACAAGTTATAGCCAAATGCAAGTGAATGGAAAAGTTCTTTTTCAAATTTTGCCACAAGATAATCTTCCTAGGAAACACTCCTGTTTTTCCAGAAAAGGGAATGTTGAATAGATAAGACAAATAATGTAGTGAAGCCCCAGGTTGCAGTGGAGAGAAGTTCTTGATAATGACCGAGGTTACAGGCTGACCACAAGTCACGAGGGACATAATGGTGCACGAGGAAACAAGATCTGACTTGCAGCTGCCCTAGGGTTGTAGTCTTTATTTATTTATTTATTTTTGGTTTTTCGAGGTAGGGTCTCACTGTAGCCCAGGCTGACCTGGAATTCACTCTGTAGTCACAGGGTGGCCTCACACTCACGGTGATCCTCCTACCTCTGCCTCCCGAGTGCTGGGATTAAAGGTGTGCGTCACCACGCCCAGCAGGGTTGTAGTCTTATATGGGTTTATATAGTGCCCAGAAACACAGACAATGTATGTTTTTATGCCCAGCCACTTAAAATTTAGGATGATTTCATTGACAATGTTGGAATCAGTGTGGATGAGATTGGAAGTCAGAACCAGAATATGATTGTCCCAGCCCGCTGGTGACTTACTCCTTACAGGGTCATTGCACTGCGTTAGTAGACATGACCTTGTTTCAGCTTTGGAACCTGTCTTGTCCTTGCACAGATAAAGAGACTCGCAAAAGCAACTGTGTTCAGCAGCCCATCTACTGCCACTGGGCCACTTGGAACTGCCTCTTCCATCTTGATAGTCTGATTTTTCTTTTCACAGTGCTTGGTTCTAAATTCAAGTTTCGCACTTGCTAGGCAAGCACTCTTATCACCATGCTAAATCCCCAGCACTTTCCACGGTGCTTATTCTCCCAAACTTAGTTGTTTGCTTTGTATTTATATTTTTCTTAATTCTGTGCCTTGGCCTTACAACAATTTGAGAGAGAGAGAAAGATAGAGAAGGGAGAATGGGCACACCAGGGCCTTCTGCTTCTGCAAATAAACTCCAGACACATGTGCCCCTTTGTGTATTGGCTTTACATGGGTACAGGGGAATCAAACTTGGGTTTTGTCAGGCTTTGCCAGCAATCACTTTGACTGTTGATCCATGTGGCAGCCCCAAATTACAACTCTCATCCTCACACAGGCTGAATTTACTGACATTCCTTCTACTCCAGCCTTCCTGGTCTGAAACCTAGTTGGTACCTGAGTGGCATTTCATGCCATCACCTTCCTGCTGCTGCCTCACTTGAGCAATGCTGTGCCCTGAGACAGTCCTCTCCCCATCTCTTCCTGGGAGAAAGGAAGGGAGAGGTAGGGAGGTCACTGATGTGTAGGACCCCTCGGATGTGGGAAGCAGCTTCATGACCTAGCATATATAGGGGCAGATATTAAGCCTTTACAATGAAGAATCTTTAAGCCCCAGTAAGACAGAATAGACTAGAAGCCTTATTTGTGACTTCAGAAGGAGCCTGGCTGGCTAAGACTACCGCATCAAGAAGTTTCATAACTTAAGGTTCAATTAAACTTCACAGAATAAACTTTAAAGCTAATAGATTACCCACAGAATGGGTGGAATCTCTAATTTTTATTTAACCATGATAATACCTAGTCTTATCATCTGCACTTGACCACAGCTAAACAAGTGCATTCCAATGTTACTGTGAATCCAATCCCAGTGCCTGCTGCCGGAGGGTGCTGGCTGCCTTTTATGCCTCATCCAAATCAAGTCTTTTGTTTCTTTCTCTTGAAAATATAGATGCTTGGTTCTCTTAGAGCTTAGAGACTGACTAGCTAATACCCATAGCACTTTTTGCCTCCAATTATTCACTTCTTGTCCTTAACTAACATGTGGCAGGGAAGCATGCAGCAGCAGAAAAACCACTGCCTTTCCAGAAACCATGTCTTTCATAATTCCAAGGTTGGATGGATACAGGCTTGGAAACATCTTTCTCCATGAACATTCCAATAAGTGGAATATCTCTTTAGTTTTAAAATCACAGTTTTATAAAGCAGTCATGTACTTTTGACTAAGAACTATGGAGCTCTTATTTAATGAATGGATCTGGGCAATTGTCTGTTCTAAGGAATTACAATTGATGAAGCTTTCCTAATAATATCTTACTGTTATCTATAGTAATTCAATGAGCTGTTTTTCAAATTGCTTATATATACCAATGAAAGAAAAGTATAGAATCTGTAAATTGGATACATCCCTTGTAATTAGAATTATTGCTCTCACCGACTTACCAGCATCTATCAGTGAACTTCTCTCTCCACTTACCCTTGATTACTTGTGTTGCCCAGCGGGCCTGCAGGTCAGCTGTGGGGATGGCAGCCCCAAGGGACTGGACAAGGCCAATCACTGCCATGGTTGATTTCTCTAGTTGAGGAGGGAAGATGCCTTTATACAAGGTGACCTCATTGTCTCTGCTTTTGATGATGGAGTCATCTAGGAAGGGGTAGGCATAGCCATAGCCTGTTGCAAAGATGACACAGTCGATGGCCTCAAACATGGTGCCATCTTCAAAAATGGCTGAGGTCTCTGTGAATTCCCTCACATTGGGTTTGATGGACAAGGTGCCACACAAGATACGAGCTGGTAGGTCATCATTGAAGACAGGCTCTTTCCTGAGGGTTCTGTGTGGACAAGAGACAATGGTTATAATTATATTTCCCCATTCACTTATTGAGCTACATACAAATTGCTAAGAAAGCTACCTAATATTTTTTTCTGAGTTATAGAATATCATCAATATAGGTGAAGAAAGAAAACTAACATGAGGACATAACATGAAGTAAGAGAAATTTGTTTTGGTTTGAGTTCGTTCCAAATAGCTCAGAATAGATATACATACCTAGACACTATTAACACTCATATTAGGCAAAGTCCTAAGGGAAGGGTACTTGGTACTTGGATGCTTTCTTTGTTATTTATCACCTATAAACATTGATAAGATTAAAGTTGCTTAAATTTTTTGTCTCATTTTTCTCAGCTGGAATGACAGTATCATTGTTATTTAAGTCATTGCAACTGTACAAGTCACTGTTGGGCGGTTAAGATTCAGTTAAAACAATATGAAGAATTCTGTAGTCTTTTGCACAGACATAGCGCTAACCGGGTTAGTTGCCATTCTTGTACAATACAGCCCAGAGTGGCCGAGGTAATATAAACAAACTCACATAGGAGGAAGAAAGCATAAGGTGGTAAATCTGCACCTGGGTTCTCACAGAAGAGTGAGGTGTGAGCTCCTGCAGATAATGGCACAATCCAGGTGCGGGAAGGAACATCTCAGAGCTTACTTAAGGCCAGAAGAGGCAGGGGAGGGGGCAAGTCAGAGAATTGGCAACTGGAGAAAAGAGAGTCTTTGACTATTTGCAACTCAGAAATATATTACTGTGTAGATTCATCTGAACTTAGGGATGAAGTTGGATAATGGTGAAAGAAAAGGCTTTTGTGGTGGCTGTGGGAAAGAGCCACAGGAATCCCCTGGGGAAGAAACCAAGCCCGACAGTGAAATTGGACTTTGGAATCCTGTTTAGGAAAACTGCTAGTCTCAACTGAACTTCTTACCTTCTTACTTCAACTCATTGCTGTCAGTCATGGACCACCTCCACTATACTGAGACTGTACTTGTTCAGGCCATCAGAATGAAGCTGCCAGGTCCAGTGGCCACAAGATAACCTTGGCTGCTGTTCCTCAGGTACATTCTTCACCCCTTTTGTAGATAAGGTCTCCATTGGCCTGAAACCCCCTTATTAGGTTAAACTGGGTGGCCAGTGAGCTCCAGGGATCCACCTATCTCAGATCCCAGTGGGCACTTTTATACCCAGCATTTAAATGTAGGTACTGGGGATCTGAACTCAGGCTCTCGTGCTTGCTTAGCAATTGAGGTATCTTCCCAGTTCCTTCTGATAATGTTTGATTTCCTGTTTCCTGAGACCCAGAATGTAGTTTCTGTGAGGAAAGCATATCTGCATTGACTACATTAATATTCACAATAGCAATATACACAAAGGCTTAACTCATAACCTGGCATGTGATAAGTACTTTATTTATATTTATTCAGTTAACTAATTCATTTTGATGCAAAATTTTTTCCTTTTGATTTTGTATCAAAGTCATTTTTTATTATGTGATAGGCTTGGGAGAGTTGTAGAAAAAAAATAAGGAGGAAACTAGAGATGGTAGACTTGTGGTGGTGACTTGTTGGGGGCGAGGGATCCTGATAAAGCGTTTGCGATGAGATGTGTGTTTAACTTTGCCATTAAGTGTGAGGCCTCAGGAAGTGGCCAAATGACAAGGGCCCTGGAGTACGCAGATCTGGCTGTGTCCTGAATGTTGCTTCTACTTCCTGTATGTGAGTGTTTGGTAGGGTTACGAACTACACTGTATCTCAGTTTTTTTTTTTTTTTTTTGTAAGTATCTGTAAAGCAGGAACATCAGCAGAGCCCTCTTCGTAGTTGTGAGGATGAAATGCACTAATACATCTCAGAACCCTCGCAGAGACTGGGTGAGCCTCTGGTATGCAATAAGTATGTAAAATGTTATTGTTACTATGAGGACCCATTGCTGAAGAATTCTCTAACTGCCAGACTGTGCGAGTTCTGGAAAGGAGGATGTGTGGAAATCACTCCCGATGTTTGCAGTTCTTTGTCCTCTGATATATGAGGTGCGATTATTGCACTAATGTATTGATTAGTCAGATCTTCAGAGGGTTACAACACACATGTGTTGTTGACACATAAAGTCTGATGTCACATTGTGTTCAACTCCTTGTTACCCATTCAGAGGCATCAAGCCATAGTTCTCGTGCTTGAATCTCATGTTCATTTGCCTCATGTACCACCAATCTGAGATGGCTGTTGGCAAGTTGTTCTTGAGGAGGGTTTTAAATCGAGTAATAAGCATCATGTCCCAAGGATAGCCATCATCTCCCACTCGACTCATCACCCAAGATCCACTTCTGGAGCTGATGATGACCTTCCAAAACACAATTCAAAGACAAATGGTTGTTAGTTCTGGATATTTCAATAAGCTATGTGCATCCTAATTTAAGAATGAGTTTATCACTCCGGTTCTTGGGTTTGTTGTGGGGGAATTACTCAGGTGTTGACTCTGTTTTGGGAGCTGGCTGGCTAAAGACCTGGCCCCCCCTTAAGGTCTTATACTCTTTCTGGGGTCAGTATATCAAATAACTGGCCAATGAAGGCAGTAAGAGGCTCAGGCCTTCACCCCCACTTGGACCAATTCTAATGAACCATCAGAGCCTCCCTGTAAATCAAAGGGAAGAGGCCTTCCTTACTTGTAGAGGCATTGATACCCAGAGCACTCTGTCACAAACACCCAAGTTCTAATCTAATGGCGAGTGAGGGCCCACCACCCTGTTGCATTTTTTGCTGGAAATATTTTATATTTCAGTCACATCTTCCTTGGCACAGGTGAATTCTAGTCCTATTTCCCTTAGTGCTTATGTGACTGGTGATATCTATAAAGCAACAATTATGACCTCAAGACCTTGGGTTCAAAATGTCAGCTGCCATTTTAAAATGAAGGAAGAAATTTGCTATTAGTAAACCCTAGGCTCAGATCCAGGTTCTCCTACTTCTGAGTGATGGGCTGTAGGGGAGAATCCCTGAGCTTCTCTAAGCTTGTTTCCTTGTTTCTGAAATGGGGAGAGCCAGCGCCTGCCACATCAAGTCTGCACGAGGGCAAATTTGATGTGAGGATATGTCATCACGACTAATGTTTTCCTGGCATGCACTGTGTGCTCAGCAAATGTCAGTTTCCTTTCTCTTCTGTCTTGTTAACTCCCAGCAGTGTGGTGTTTTCAGATGTTCTCGGTTATTTTTTTTCTTATAAAAAAATATTATGCTGGGTGTCAATATCACTGTCTCTGCCTCTTATGATCCTTCAAGCCTTAAGCATGACTGTGGAAGCTGAGCTGTATGCAATACTCCTCACATCTCACCCCATTTCATATCGCACCTTTAAAGTGGTGATCATATTCCCATCTCTTTTAGGTTGTGCCCTGAGATGTGTGGTGGGGTACCTGCTCAGCTGTGTGGCTGAGTTCTGCAGCTATGTCACAGCTCGAGTTCCCCATGCCAATCACTAGGACTCGTTTCCCCTTCCATGTGCCTGGTTCCTTGTAGTCCCTGCTGTGGAAGCATTGGCCTTTGAAGCGTTTTAGTCCTGCATAAAAATTGGGAAACATGAGTCAACTGGGTTTCCATTAAAACATTGAAAGAAACTTTTTTTTTTAAGTGACTAAACAAGGACTGTAATACATTAGCTATAACAGAAATATGTTTTAATTTACCAGGTAATATTTTTATTTAAAAAGGCATTGCCAGGGCTGAGGAGATGGCTCAAGTAGTTAAAGATGCTTGCTTGTAGAAAGACATTGCCATGGCATGAGTGTGTTCCCCGAAGGTGCATGTGCTGCAGCTTGGTCCTCAGTGTAGCTGCGCTGCGCTGTGTGTATGTATCTTTAAGAGGTGGGGATGAGCCGGGCGTGGTGGTGCACGCCTTTAATCCCAGAGGTAGGAGGATCGCAGTGAGTTCAAGGCCACCCTGAGAATACAGAGTGAACTCCAGGTCAACCTGGACTAGAGTGAAACCCTACCTCAAAAAACAAAAACAAAAAAAAAGAGGTGGGGATGACTTGTAGATAACTTACTTATTGCCTACAACACCCTTGGAAGGGATCCAGGGTAGTCTAGTGGAATGTGTTTGGTTACATGAGACAGGCTGTTATAAAAAGAGCCAGCGTGGATGCTGAATCCCTTCAGCTTCCCATCTCCCCATGTAGTTTCCCCCTTCTGTGCAGATCTGTTGTCTCTCCACTTCTCCACCCTGCTGGGAAGCAACCAAAGGGTCCTTGCTAGAATGCCAGCATGACGTGGCTTGGACCTTCCATCTCCCATAACTATGAGTCAAACAAACCTCTTTATAATGTATTCTTCCTCAGGTATTCTGTTTATAGTATCGGAAAACAGACCAATACAGACATCACAACTATATCTATTCTTGACAGATGTGTAGATGGCAGCCTGAGTTTCAGCCTTACCTGGAAAGGACTCTTTTGGTAGGTTGGGATACACATGATGCCCAGAACAAACCATTACAGCATCAAAAATAGCTGATTCTTCTTTACCATTCTTCTTAATGGTAACATCCCATTGGCCAGTAGTCAAGAAATCAGGGCATTTATTTATACTGGATACAAGTGTCTAAGAGAAATACAGGGAGAAAGCCTTCATTATACTAATAGGTATATGTGTTTTAATAAAACATTTAATTATTAGTAAGGTACACGTTAAGAAACTTTACACTTTCCTCTGAATAAATCAAAATATTATATTTCATATGTATGTGTGGATAGAGTATATATGCTTTTGTTTGTGTTTGTGTATGTTCACATGTGTGTATGGATTCCAGAGGACAATTTATACCACCAGCTGTCATCTTTAGGAGTGCTGTCCATCTCCTTTGTGATAGTGTGTCTGACTAGCTTGGAACTTGCCAGGAAGGCTAGACTGGATGCTCAGAAAGTGCCAGTATGCAAGCAAAATAAAAGTTATTAGTGACTTACCTTTATCTTCACAGAAACATTTGAAATTTGATATGTATTTTGTATTGATAGTGCATCTTACTTTTATGGCTAGTGGCTACTGTATTGAACAGCATCTATTTAAGTTAATGTTTTTATAAGTTTCAATGAGTCAAAAACAGTTCCTTTATGTTGTGTAAGAAAGGGCAGAAAACATGTAAGAGCCACAGGGGGAGGAGGAGGTATACTGGGAAGTGTTGTCCTCCCCATGGGAACAGACTGGTGCATCCATGACCTCACAGAGACTACTGAAGGGGCCCCTTAGGAGATTGGAAGTGTGAGAGAGGGGACATAAGAGGATCAGTCTATGGGAATATGACACATTTGTAATATGTTCATATGTTAAAGTTCCCATAAAAAAATGATATGAAAAAAATGTTCCCTTGCAACCTATGTTTATGGACAGTTTTCTTCTTCTCTTTCAAACATGAATGACTTTGAATTTAAGTTATGGCTTTTCTGAATTTTTTAAATACATTTTTTTCTTCTTGTAATAGATTTTTGTAGTAAATTATTTATATTTTATAATATCAACATAATTTTGCATCTTTAGACAAAACAACTTAATAGTTACTCTTCTTAAATGCTCTGTTGAGAGGCTAAGGAGATGGATTCATAGAAGGGATAAAGCCCTCCATATGCAAGTATGGATAACCAAGTTTGGAAACAGTAGCAAGCAATTGTAATGGCAACTTATCTAAGGCAAGAAGAGAGGTGGAGATGAGAATTGGCTGGAAACTTGTGGGCTAGCTAGCCTGGCAAACACAGCAGGGAACAGTGAGAGAGCTTGTCTTAAAAAAGACTGAAGCCAAGGACCAGCTCCTGAAGTTGTCCTCAGACCTCCACATGTACACCCACACTCACACATAAGCATGCCCACACATCATATACACCATACGCACAGTGAAACATACACTGTTAGATTCATTTCTGAAGGAATTTTGGGTTGATTTTCTATATAACATATAATGCCTATTTCATATTATCATTTCTGTTTTTGAAATTAAGGTTCTAGAAAGAGTTTGGAAATCATACCTCATTTTCTAGCCTCTAAAATTTTAAATATTGAAATAACATGTTTATTATAAATGTGAAATACTTATGAAACAATTTTAAAATATTTTTATTTATTTACAAGAAGAGAGAGAGAAAGAGAGAGAGAGAGAAAGAGAGAGAGAGAGGAGAGAATATGAATAAGAATGGGAACACCAGTGCCTCTAGCTATTGCAAACTCCAGATGCATGTGTCACATTGTGAATCCAGCTTTACATGAGTACTGGGGGATTGAACCCAGGTCATTAGGAATTTTAGGCAAGTCCCTTAACTACTGAGCCATCTCTTTAGTCCAAAACTATTTTCTTAATGGGAAGACTTTTGATTTTTAAGTCAAAAGATGTGAAGGCTTATGCAAGACTTCTCCTTCTTGACTGAATTTTGATAAGATTAAAAATATCTAAGAATTTAACCAACTTAAAAATACTATATGGAGAATACTTATATTTAAATTTTTTACCTGCATCTGTATTACTTGTGTCATTCTTCATTTTTCTTAAACTGATAGCTATTTACTTATTATTATTATTATTTTAAATACTTTATTTTATTTGCAAGCACACAGAGAGAAAGAGATCGAGAAGAGAGATAGACAGAGAGACAATGGGCACGCCAGGACATTCAGCCTCTGCAAACGAACTCCAGACGCATGCGCCCCCTTGTGCATCTGGCTAACGTGGGTCCTGGGGAGTCGAGCCTCGAATCGGGGTCCTTCAGCTTCACAGGCAAGCGCTTATCTGCTAAGCCATTTCTCCAGCCCTATTTACTTATTATTAATTGTATTAGATTCTGCAAGGAATGAACTTTCAATTTGTTTTGTATTTAATTAAATAAATTTATTATCACTTTTATCTGCATTTCTTTGGGTTTATTTTGATTTAAATTTTTTTTGTTTATTTATTTATTTATTTGAGAGAGACAGACAGACAGAAAGAGGTAGTGAGAGAGAGAGAGAATGGGCATGCTAGGGCCTCCAGCCACTGCAAAGGAACTCCAGATGCAAGCGTCCCCTTGTACATCTGGCTACATGGGCCCTGGGGAATTGAGCCACCTCTTCAGCCCTGATTTTGATTTAATTTGCAAATTTCTTCAACTCCTTTACCATATTGTTTTTAAATTTTTCATTAACTGTTTAAGCTTATAATTTCATAAAATATGGCTCTCTGTGCCTTCCACCAGTAATACGTAGTCTAATTTAACATCTAGTTCTAGATATCGTAAACCTCTACTTAAATTCTTTTATTTATTTATTTATTTATTTATTTTTTATTTATTTGAGAGCAACAGACACAGAGAGAAAGACAGATAGAGGGAGAGAGAGAGAATGGGCGTGCCAGGGCTTCCAGCCTCTGCAAACGAACTCCAGACGCGTGCGCCCCCTTGTGCATCTGGCTAACGTGGGACCTGGGGAACCGAGCCTCGAACCGGGGTCCTTAGGCTTCACAGGCAAGCGCTTAACCGCTAAACCATCTCTCCAGCCCTCTACTTAAATTCTTGTTTGACTATGCTACTCAGAATTGTAAATTACAAATTCATGCATACTTTATGTCTATTTCTCTGTTACTCTTTTCTAAGCTGGTGCTATTTTGATCTAAATCATGGATTCTTAAAAAGAAGAGAGAGAGGTACTCTAAAGCCACGATTAGATAAGCCACTCCACTGAAAACGTTGGCAAATGGGAAGGGACAGTGGAGGGACTACAGAGATGACTTCACGGTTTAAGGCTAAGGCGCTTGCTTGCAAAGACTGACAGCCTCAGTTTGATTTCCCAGTACTCATGTAAAGCCAGCTGTACAAAGTGGCGCGTGCATCAGGAGTTCATTTGCAGTGGGGAGAGGAATTATCACTCATTTTCTCTTTTTCTCTCTACTTGCAAATAACAAGCAGGAAAAAATATTAAAAAGAAACAAGAAAGTGACAGTGGAAGGGCAAAATAGGAATAGAACACCAGTCGTGGACATCCTCTTGCCTGAAGATGATTTGCTGATGGTCCTTACCTCAAACTGTATGTACTTCAGAAGGTTCTTTTCTCTTGCAAATATAGTGATGTATTCCTGGAGCTTGCTGTTGTGCATAAAGTTGGGGAAGTCTTCAGGATATGGGAAGTCTGGGAAACACATCATCTCTTTGGAAGAGTTGGTGAAGACTGACTGGTAAATGCTGGCCCTGCCCTCCTCTATTTGGTCCTGTGAATGAACAGTTTACACGGGAAGGAAATTGGTTGTCTGTTGCACCGACCATGCTCAGATCTAGCTCTAACTAATTTTGCTTATATGAATTGGCCTTTACCCACAAGCAAAAAGATGACATATGAGTACATTAACTTCCCTTAAACAATTGATGCTAATCTCCCAAGCTTATCAAGGGAATTTAGAGTATGGAAGAATATGCTTTTCCTAACATATTTTATCTTTCTAAGGGAAACTTCCAAATCACCTCTTAGAAATATGTTATTAGAAAAACTCTTTTGCTCTCTCTAACCATTTGAATGTTTTCCCAAGTTTGACTTTTCATGATTTCACTAGCACGGGCATTTAGTGATCACTTTTAATTGTAAAAGTAAATAGTTAATAGTGACAGTTGATTGGCATTTATGTATAAGATTTGTAAATGTGAGAATTTTAAGCTGAATCTTTTGAAAGTAAGCTTACAATCGTTACCATCTGTAAAGTAGTGTAACTATTCTGAACCAAGGACAGTGAATTTATACATACACACACACACACACACACACACACACACATATAAATGTATGTATTTAGCCTGCCCATTGAATATTTATGCAGTTAACACAGTTTTAATGTTTAAAATATAAAAATATCTGAATTGGTCATACTAACTGACATGCTATAGAATCATTCTAACAAAATCTTTTGGGGTTTTATTTTTATAATTTTATACATATATGCATTGTATTTTGATAATACATGATCCTAGTTACCCTGTCTTATCCCCTTCCTACTTCCACTGAACCTCATCTTCTTCCTACTCCTCCACTATTTGTCCTCAGTGGATATGCCACTGAAGAGAATGACTCCTCCTTCCCTAGCCACCATTGACTACCATTGGCTAATAAAATCTTACAGAAGATATCAAGTAATGATGAAGAAAGAAGGAGAGCATTAAAGAGCGGCCATCGGGAAGATCAGGACAACATTCTGTGGTTCTACCACTGTTCACACACTGGTAAACTCAGGTACTTAACCAAAATAACAACAATGCAGAGTTACATTCAACTCTCACAGAATTAGTTTCAGTCAGCTGGGGCTTAAAAATGCTCCTCCAGTAATTTTTATGTTCACCCAGGCAGTCATGGTGTAGAGCAAACAACCTACAGTGTGTAAACACATCTTAACAGATGTTTGTTAGCGCCAAGTGCTCTGTAGTGTAAGTGAGGGGACTAAAGGACATTCAGTTATTAGACAATACTGTTAGGACCATGATTCAGAGGAACTGCCACCAAGGACTTGATGACTAGGTTTAGGTGAAATGTCTATCTTTCTCAGAAGCTCCCCAAATAATTAATCAGTAAATTATCTGGATTTGGGGCTGAAGTTTTATGAGGAAGGTCAAACAACAGATCTCTGTAGATAGTTGTTAGCTTGTAAAGGAAAACACAAATAATTATGTCTTTCTCATTAGGCCCCAATCAACTCAAAGCTGTCCATCCCCCAGATTAAAAGTCTTTAGTATAATACTAGAATATTACAGTCATGCCAAAAGGCCAGTGGAGCTGCAGCTTGATTGTTGGCAAACAGAAGACCAGTTAGTTTTATTTCTTTCAGATAACAATGTGACTTTGGAATAGGGCATTGGTTTTTGGCTGATCACAAGGCCTAGTTGAAATTCTGTGGCTTCTGATGAGTTTGATAGAAATGATAGTACAAGAAAAGAAGGGAAATTATGAAGTAAATTGACACACATTGAGTATCTCATCCTGAAATCCAAAAACTGAAGCACTCCAAAATCTGCAGTTTTTGGACAACAACATGGCCTTGTAGAAAATCCCTCACTTTACTACACATGATAGATTAGCCAAAACCCAAGTATACCAAAGATATGGCATGAGGTTGGGGAGATGGATCAGCAGTTAAAGGTGGTTGCCTGCAAAGCCTGCCATCCTCTGTTCAATTTCCCATTGCTCTCATAAAAGTCAGATGCACAGACACATGCATGTGTATTCATACATACACATACAAGTATGGTATACGCATGTTCATGCACACATACACAAACATGTAAATGCACAAAATGGGCTAACTGTACCTTTAGGTTTTACACTTAAATAGTATTTGTATTCATGTAGAAGGAAATACCATGTTGAGAGGATGTATAATTTTGCTTTTAGATGCTAAAGATAGTGCAAATGCAAGATTAATACACTTATTATAATCTCATAATATGAATGTTGGGTATATGGCTGCAGACCCCTTGTTGTGTTTGAAAGATAACTCCTGTCTCCAACATCATTTGTGATCTATAACTCTTCTCAAATGGTAAACTAGGAAACTGATTTGCCAACTATGTTAGTTTCTTATGGCTTTTGCAATAAACTCAATAGTTTAAAGCAACAAGAATTTGTTCTACAGTTCTGGAAGCCAGCAATGGAAAGGCTCAAACAAAGCCTCAGCAGGGCCTGCTCATCTTCAGAGACTCCAGGAGAAAATACATGTCTTGCTTCCTTCAGCTTCCAGTATAACTAGCAACCCTTGGCATTTTAGCCTTATGATTCTGCTATTTTGTTCTTCCTTGGACTGTGGCTCCTTCATCTATATTTAAGGTCATCATCACAACAGTTACTCACATCACATCATCACATCACATCACATCACATCACATCACATCACATCACATCACATCACATCACATCACATCACATCACATCACATCACATCACTTTCTCTTCTCTCCTCTTCTCTTTCTCTCTCTTAAGTCCCCTTTTACAAGGGTGGACGTTATGGTGTTTCTACACAACCCTGATAATTCAGAAAGGCTCTCCATCTCAAGATTTTAAACTTGACCCTAGCTATAGTCATCTTTACTCCCTTATATAGTGTGGTAGTTTGAATGTATGTGCCTCCAGCAGATTCAAGTGTCTATTACAACTTGGTTTTCCAGCCAGCTGTCTGGAAGAGGTGCCACTGTGGGTTGATCTGATTTCTGAGGCAAAAGCTATACTGAGTCCTCTGAGCTCTGCCTGGCTACCTGTTGCTAGCTGCTGGTTCCCTGCTGTTTTGCTGTCCCTTTGTGCTTGCTTGTGGTGCTGGCTGTTTGATGATGTCTGTATGGATCTGTGAAATAGGGCAGCTTTTGCCATTATAGAACTTCCCCTAAATCTGTAAGCTTTAAATAAATCCCTTCGTCCAGTAAACTATGTCTGGTTTGGAAGTTCATCCAGCAATATGGAGCTGACTATCACATATAGTGACTGCTGTAGGTTCCAGGAATGAGGAAATAACTCATAATTAACACATGTATCTCCACTGAGAGGTCAATCACTGAAAATTTACAGTGACAAAATGTACTGAAGAACTTCAAAGCTGTATGTCCCAGTCTTGTTTCCTCTTTTGGCTATCTCAATGTGATTTTGTAAGACCAAAATCATTACCTGAATCTTATAAATAAAAAAAAAAAATGAGACATTTCTCATGTAGTCCATGATGGCCTTGAACTTAGCTGAAGATTATCTTGAACATCTTGACCTTCTTGTCTCTGCATCCCAAGTGCTACTATTTCAGGCATGCACCATCACATTTAGTTTATGTGGTGCTGAGGATAAAACCCAGGGCTGGTGCAAGCAAAGCAAACACTCTACCAACTGAGCTGCATCCCCAGCCCTCCATTTGTTAGCATTCTTTTTATTTTGTGTGAAAATTTGCATTCATATGTATCAAATGGTAAAATTATAGTATGCCAAAGAATTATTTTAAAATAATTTTCTTTTATGGTATATATTTATTGTACAGGACAGTGTTACCTAAGAACACTTTTGCACAAGTATAAATTATATGTAAGCACTTCCCTATCCTCCCAACATTATTATCTTAATTATAAAAATTATTCCCTCTCATGTGGCAATCAGATACATGTTTGCATGTATAATGATCAAATCAGAGTGATTATTTCCTTTTTTAAAACATGTGATTATTTAAAACATTTTTTTTCAAGGTAGGGTATCACTCTGGTTCAGGCTGACCTAGAACTCACTCAGTAGTCCCAGGTGGGCCTCAAACTCACAGAAATCCTCCTACCTCTGACTTCTGAGTGCTTGCTGGGAGTACCACCATGCTCAGCTAAATACAAAATTTTTGATTCACATAATCATTCATATTTTGGGGTACAAGGTGCTATTTCAATGTTTAATATATAATGATCAGGCTTTTCTTTTGCTTATCATAATTGAGTTTATAACATTTGAGCTCTTCTCCTTTAGTTATTAAAAAATACATAATAGATTACTATGAGCTATAATCTTCCACTGATATATAGAACACTAGAACTTGTTACTTCTATCTGTCCATGTTTGGCCACCAATTATCTCAACATCTGTTATCCTTTCTATCTCTCACACCTTTCCTCAACTCTAGTAATCAATATTATATATTCTAATCAGTTTTTAACATACACATATGAAAACGTACAGATATTGTCCTTTTTGTCTGACACATTTATTTAGCATATGATCTCTAGTTCTACACATTTTGCTGAAAAATGTTGAAAAATATTTGTTTTATGGCTGAATAATTCTCTGTTGTGAATGTGCACCACATTTCCTTTGTCTATAATCTTATTTTCTGTGCTGCTGAGGCTTATCTGAAAAAGATTTGTCTACAGTAATGTCTTGTCATGGTTCCCTATGTTTTCTTTAAGTAGTTCCATAGTTCCAGATCTTATAGTTAGGTTGTTGTTCTACTGAAACTTTGTTTTTGCATAGGATGACAGATACAGGGATCAAGTTTCATTCTTTAATTTGTGAATATCTAGTTTTCTTAAAACCATTTACCAAAGAAGTGATCCTTTTCCTATAATGAGATTCCATATAATGAGACTAATAAAAAAGAAATCATAGAAGAAATCCCATTAAACAAAAGCTACAAAAATTCTCAGAAATATCTTAACCAAGAAAGTAAAAGGCCTCTAAAATGAAAATTATAAAATTTCATAAAAGAAGTTAAAAAAGACTTCCTCTAAATTATTATCTTAGTAATAGGTGGGAAGGTTTCATGTTAAAATATTTATACTACCCAAGTGATTTATAGATTCAATGTAGTCTCCATCAACAAATCAATGACTTTCTTCATAGCATTAGAGGAAAATATCCTGAAATTCATATTAAAGCACAAAAGATCCCAATCATGAGCAAAAAGAAAAAAGCTGGAAGCATTCTATTATTTGATTTCAAAATATACAACAAAGCTATAATCACCAAAGCAGCATGGCTTATAAACAGACCCACAGACCACTGGAACAGAATACAGTGCCTAAGAATAATCCTATCCACTTATGACCACTTGATTCTTGACAAAAATGCCAAACAAAAACCACTTGAAGCCATGAATTTTATAGTTTGAATCACTAAGGACTTTTGGTAATTTCATGTTGCTATTGATTTTTTAAATGAATAATCCATGTAACTATATTATATAAACATGGCCCAGTATCTAGCTATGGATTTTATCTCCAGTGTCTTTAATGATTTAACAGAAATGAATTCTTTACACAGACACTCTCTAAACTATTCTGTTGCTGTTTTGCTTCTAATGTGCAAGATGGTTGTTTACCAACCTGCTACTGATATTGTATTTATCGAGTTCAAAACCCAGTAGGGATCTTAATTCCCACTGCAGAAGGCTTGAAAGCTGTGCTCAGATAGCATGCTACTGACACTTCCCATTTGCCGTGTCTTTCATGGATGTCCAACTCACCGAGAATTTCCACAGGCCGCCAATGTCATTACTCCTCTCAAAGCAGGTGGGCTCCAGCCCCTCCTCCAGACAGCTCCTGATGGAGGCCAGGCCACTGACCCCAGCTCCAATGATGGCCACTCTCTTCCCCATGGCTGCCCGTGTCAAGGCCCAGAAACTATTTCAGCAGCAGTATTGCTAGAATATATTTTGCTATCAAATTTTAGACTTTATAAGAAACTTTACTTTTTCATATAAGCAAAAAGTATTTTTAAAAAATAGTTCAGAATTCTTGTTAGCAATCACATTACTAAAGGGAATGTTTTCCTTCAAAACATGAAACTTTTTTGGCTACTATGATGTGTGGGATTCTGGCCAGTCTCTATGGTTACTCAGATCTCCTTTCCTGTAAGCCAGATCACCACAAATATCTAGTTACCTTCCTGGGTCACTGGCTGCAGAACTTCTCTCCAGGTGACTAGGATTCTCTACTCTATTTCAATATGTGTTATATCTAAGCTTATTTTCCACATTCATACTCATTTGTGGGAGCCCACAGTAGCCCTCCATATGCTGTAAAAAAAAGTTGCTACATAGTAGCTCAGCAGTGAAAATGGCTTCCAATACTATATAAAACTCATTCTTGGCTTTCTACTTGCAGAAAAAATACAAGTGGGCCACACTTGGCTACAGGCTTACCCCTGTTTCAGGGATCTCACATAGTGAACCAAATCATTGCAAGTCTTCTGTGAGGTGAACTGATTTTACTTCACAGCTTCAAAGTAAGAGCTTGCAACTGTTTTAAAGGAATTTCAAAGGAAATAGTTAAAATATTTTACTCTCTTGAGGGACCTTCCTCTAGTGGATAGAGGTGTCCACTATATTCGTAAGCAACAAAAACAAAAACAAAAACAAAAAAAAAAAAACTTTTCAGTTAGGTAGATGCCCACCAGAAGACTACATCCATTCTCTAAGACTGTCACCAAGTTATCATCTCCACCTGAGCAGCCCTCTGCTACTCACAGACACAAATCACAGTGGCTGAAATAATGACCAGGAGTGATGAGAAATGAAATGGGTAAATGGAAATGTGAGTCTAGAAAGCCACTAAATAGTAAGGGTCATTTTAGACACCACTTTTTGCACATTCTTAATATCAGTAAAAGCCAATTAAGCTGATCAAGTTCTATCTCATGAGAGGTCATCAGTCTCCAAAGTGGGCATTCATGTTTGACCTGTGTGAGTAAATAGAATAAAGTAGATTTTCTGCTTCCACATATGAGTCATATCTAAGTCATAGTGTCACTGCAGACAAGATATAGAAAAGACTTATTTAAAGAGGGAAAAGCTTGTCTGTTTAACCAACACACATGGTAAATTATTTGAACTAACCTGAGGACATCAAGGTGACTTATATTTCCTAACACTTGGTCAAAATGGGATGGGGTCACAAGGTCAGAACTATGGGAGGATATGCTGCATAAGGTATTAAGTCAACAGAACCAAGTCAGACTCTTCAGAAAGCAGTGAAGAATCAGCTAGCAAATCCAAGAAGAGCTGCCATTCTCAAAGGGAAGAGCATATACTGGAATCAGAGAAAACAAAAACATAAACAAAAAAGAAAAGTTTAGATGCAAATGGAAAGGAATGGAAATAGATTGTGAACAAAGGGGAAGGAGCTTGGATGTTAAAGTTCTGAGCAAAATGTCTATAGGGTGTTCTCTTTGGTCGGATTTTATGTGATACTTGAGTATGTCCCAATCCCACTATCCCAGTGTTTCACGAAGATAGTAATCATAAGTAACCAGATACAGTAGCTAAGTGCCCAGAATGAAAACTATTAGAAACCAACTTGAAAATATATTTAAAATGTAGCAGAGAGCTGGAGAGAGGGCTCAGTAGTTAAGGTGCTTGCCTACAAAGCCTAATGACCCAGGTTGAATTCTCCAGTACCTTCATAAAGCCAGATGCATAAAATGGCACATGCATCTGGTATTCACTCACAATGTATAGAAGCCCTGGCATGCCCATTCTCTCTCTCTCTCTACTACCTCTCTTTCTCCCTCTCTCTCAGTCCTCTCTCCTTGGAAGTAAATAAATAAAATATTTGGCAGAAAAATTTGAGATAAATCATAAATTTGTTCTGCTTGAATATATATGCTTATATATATAAAGGTATATGGAGACTAAATACCACATAATCAGCAAATGTGTATTTTATGTGAACATATACTCACCTTCTTTGAAATAGAGGGCATGCATTTAAAAATGTTTAATGAGTAGGAAGAGGAGTAGAGGAAGGGCAAAAAGATACATGCAACATGAAAACAGGAGAAGGAGGGTACTGAAGGGAAAGAGGGTGATTGAAGACAGAAGTGGGTAAAAAAGAAGTAACTAAAACAAATTATATTTGAAAGTGCCAGAATCAATGATACCTAAATCTTTGTACACTAACTAAAAAATCAAATTAAATTGAAAAAAAAATCGAAGAAGCATTTATAAAACTTGAGTTAGTTAACTTCAATCAAAACTTTAACACATTTTTAAAGTAAATTATAAAGACTTTATTTTCTGCTACTAATCTAATAAGTATATCTTTAGCTGGATCTTTTATTCAAAGAGTTATATTTTTGAAAATTGAGACTTACTTAGTTTGTTCAGGATGCACTTTCCAAATGAATCATCTCAGTGTGAGTGTCTGAGTGACACAATGTCTTACAACTCTCAGTCACTTAAGGTCCATGTGATGAACTTATCACCTTTTGTGTGCTTTGACCATTGAGCTATTATAATGATTAGTGATATGTGTGGAGAAGTAAAAACAGTGATAGAATATTAACAAGATATTTCAATATAAAATAAACATCAGATAAAATCTTACCTTTGTTGAGAAATAGCTTTTATTTCCACAGAGAAATTCATTACATCAACAAGTAGAAATACCCACAATGCACTCTAGCTAAACCAACTTGTCAAACTGTTCAGAATAAGTTGGTCTGTATTGCACAAGACTGGACCTGTGACTTTGGCATGTCAACTTCTGCTTCATAATTCAGCCTGTTTTTCAACCAAGCAATGCCCAGTGCTTCAAGTTGTATCATGGCTACAGAGTATACTGCTGTAAAACAGATTGACTCCTGTACTTGTGCATTAGGTCTGAGCAGTTTTTTTAGAAACAGTACAGCCTGGAGTGTTTCCTTGCCTGTTGTAGCTTCCTGCAGGTCAGCAGTGGTACAGAGGCCAGTGACTACTGGAGAAGAAACATTGCTAAGTTTACACATGTCAATTAGTCAAGATGGACACATCTTTTCCTGCCAATCTGTCTTATGTGTGCTAAGAGAGAATCAAAGACTTCCCTTTCTTCAAATTTTATTGAGACATAATCAACATATAAAAAGTTGCATTTATTTAAGTTGTATGTGATTTTATTTTATTTTATTTTGTGCCAGGTACAGAACTGCATGAGTTTTTTTTGTTTGTTTGTTTTGTTTTTTGTTTTTTGAGGTAGGGTCTCACTCTAGTCCAGGCTGACCTGGAATTCACTATGTAGTCTCAGGGTGTCCTTGAACTCACAGTGATCCTCTTACCTCTGCCTCCCAAGTGCTGGGATTAAAGGCGTGTGCCACCATGCCAGGCCAGAACTGCATGAGTTTTGATACAAGTATACATTATAAAGTTATTGACATGACCAAGTCAATTAACCTTGTAGTTGTTTCTGGTTTATCCTATGGTGAAAACCCATAAAATCTACTGAAGATCTTTTCAAGTTTCAAATATTTAGCATTGTATTATTAATTGTAGTCATTCTTTTTTTTTTTTTTTTTTGGTTTTTCGAGGTAGGGTCTCACTCTGGTCCAGGCTGACCTGGAATTAACTCTGTAGCCTCAGGGTGGCCTTGAACTCTCAGTGATCCTCCTACCTCTGCCTCCCAAGTGCTGGGATTAAAGGCATGAGCCACCACGCCCGGCAGTAGTCACTCCTTTTGAGCAGCTATAACAAAATTCTTGAGACTTAATTTACCAAATGACAGCCACTTATTTTTCATAGTTTTGTAAGGTGAGGAATTCAAGACCAAGTTGGCAGTTTCAGTGTATGGTGAGTGCTTAGTCTTCAGAGATGGCATCATCTATTTGACCTC
Source organism: Jaculus jaculus (assembly GCF_020740685.1). Taxonomy (NCBI): domain Eukaryota; kingdom Metazoa; phylum Chordata; class Mammalia; order Rodentia; family Dipodidae; genus Jaculus; species Jaculus jaculus. The sequence goes on from NC_059102.1 coordinate 305,798,850, forward strand.
ACTTGGTGGATGACAGGGGAAAAGAGCCCTTCTTCCAATGATGCTCTACCTCCTAAAGGCTCCATATACTTCCCAAAGAGTGACACCAATTGGGGCTCAAGTTTTCAAATACATGAGCCTGTGGTTGGGGGGGGGGGGTTCATGTAAACTGCCACACTTGAGTAAATAATTTTAAATGTTTTATCTCCTTGTTAACTGGTTCTTTGTTTTTATTGTTCATTTGTACAATTGAAACTTTCCATTGAACTCTTCAGTTCAATTATTGTATCTTTCATCCTTACAATTTCCATATAGTTCTTTCTATTTTGGTCAATGCTCTTGCTTTTTCTTGTATTTTTTAGAAACAGTACAGCCTGGAGTGTTTCCTTGCCTGTTGTAGCTTCCTGCAGGTCAGCAGTGGTACAGAGGCCACAATGATAATGGCATGGAATATTTTCCCATTGCAAAGAGAAGGTTCAAGAAGGAGACACTGATCAACATAAGAAAACAAGCAGAGCAAACATCAAACCTTGCAGTGTCAAAATCTCCAGTGTGTTGCTAGCTTTCCAGCCAAAAATCTACCCAAGCTAGAGTCAGCAGCATTTGTTGGTGGCTATTATATAGTCCTGGCATTTCCAAAATCCTGAGGTCTCCATGCAGTCCACAGTTCATCTTCACAGCTTTATGCCATGGAGGTCTCCACTCTCTGATTGGCCTCATAACCAATCAGAGAGCAGTTGATTATCTCCATAACTTATGTGCCTATATTGCGTCAGTGGCTACATCTTGCCTGCTGGTTAATTTTGTAGCTAGAAGGATCCACTACTTGTTCATACCATTCCTGACTTTTGTCATCCCTCCCACAGCTTATGTTGTACCTTCCAGCATTATGACAGCTAGTTTACAGGAAGCTGACTTCCATCTCAGTTCCAGCTTGATTTGTTAATGTCCTATATTGTAGTTACCTTTCCCTTGCTGCCAGAAAGCACCCAATCAAAAGCAGGTGATAGAAGGAAAGTATTAATTTTGGATTGCACTCTTCAGGAGAAGCTCCATGGTGGAAGGGGGGGAGAATATGGCATGAGCACTGGCTTGACATCATCTTCTTGCCACAGAAGGTGGAAAACAGCAGTAGAAGAGTAAACCGAATTCTGGCAAGAGGAGCTGGCTATAACACCCCTAAGCCTGTCTCAACAAACATCTCCTTTACCAAGCCTTTATTTTCCAAATTACCATCATCTGGGACACATGCACTCAAAACACATGAGTTTATGGAGGATACCTAATTTAAATGACCACAACATGTGACTGCAACCTGTGATATCTTCAGCAACCATTTGGTTCTGGTGGGCAACCAAGTGCTCTGGCAATGGCCCACATTGTTTTGGGGATTTCATAGACCTTTCTGAAAAACAGCTGTGCATGTGTGGGAAGGGGGGCGGTGATGTGATTCTGGCACCAGGATTTATCAGCAATATCCCCAGGTTTCAGGGTAAAGTTTCTCCACCCTAGCAGGGTACTTCTGCTCAATTTTTCTTTCTGTCTCCTTTAAAAAATATTTGACTTTTATTTACTTGGGAGATAGAAAGGAAAGAGAGAGAGAGAATGAGTATGTCAGACCTCTAGCCACTGCAGATGAACTCCAGACATATGTGTCACTATGTGCATCTGGCTTACATGGGTATTGGGTAATCGAATTTGGGTACTTAAGCTTCCCAGGCAAATGCCTTAACTGGTAAGCCATTTCTCCAGCCCTCTTTCTCTTTTTCTCTCTCTCTTCCTCCATAGTTTTCTAGTCCTTCCTTGCATTAACTATTATTCATTCCTGCATGGTATATTCTTTTTCTGTGGCCTCATAAATGTGGTTTTATTTCTGTCAGTTCAACATATTCATTCAAGTAATTTCTGTAGATCCAGATTAATGGTCATGTATTACTTTAGCCATTTTTAAAAATTTAAATCATGGAAAGTTCTTTCTCCTTCAATTATGACAGCTAGCTTTGCTCTATGTTGTGTGTGTGAAATGGAAATTGTTCTTTCAGATCTTGAAATACATCATTCCAGACTCTTCTAGTTTTCAAAGTTCTATTGAGAAATCTGTTGTCATTCTGATGGGCTTACCCTTATAGGAAATTAAATGCTTCTCTCTTACTGCTTTCAATATATTTTCTGTAGTTTGTGTGCATACTTAGTAGCTTATTTATTTTCTTCTTATAGAAAATGTTTGAATCAGTTTATTATAAACATATCTAAATCATTAATTTTTTCAGCTTTGAGGTAAAGCCCAGCACTTTGTTTGTATAAGCCTGTGAGAAGAGGTCAACAGGGATCCTCTGATCTTAACAGCTGACATCATCCATTCAAGTCCTTGGCATAATTCTTGGCCAGTCAGAGCACAGCATGCCAGGATATGCCACTGGTGATCTTTAATAGAAGTTAGCTTCAGAAACGGAGATTTCTGCTATAATCATGCACTCTTTGACATCTTATTTAGTAGCAAAAATCAGCAATTCAGCTTTCCTTAGGTCCTTGAGCACTAAAATTTTGTAGAGTTCTTTAGGCACAGAAATCCATTCTCTGCCCGCTCTGTCTACAACTGGTACAAACTCCGTGTTAGTATACAAAGTGTTCTGGGAAGAACGAAGACATTCTTGACCACCAAGATCCCACATTAGGAAACATGTATTATTAATCACTATCTTTTCTGCATTACTTCCGATAGTAAGAGGTGTATGGACAACTTAATTCACTGAAAACTGGTAAAGGATGGTAGTTTTCCCTGTATTATCCAAACCCACAGTGATAACTTTGTGCTCCTTGTGACTGAACTGCCTCCAGATGCTGGTGAAGAGAATTTCCATTCTTGGGCAGTGGACTCTCTCCAGCCACCCAGGCCACCTGGCCTCTCCTGGCTTTGCTCAGGTTGCTCCCCCACTGGCCAGCAGCCTGCTTTCAGTGAACCCGAAGGAGGCCAAGGCCCAGGCTGCCCTGCATCACAGGAGGACCCACTGCTGCTGCCAAGGCCGGGCTGGTGGACATCACCTTTGCATTGTCTGAGCTCATTTATAATATGATGAGGAGAGGTTACTTTTTGATGCTCTCTGTTTGGTGTTCTAAAGGTCACCTGTATCTCTGTTTCTCTAGTTTTGTAAGCTTTCTTGTATGATTTTGTTGAAACTATGATGCCATCCTTTGATCAAAAATTTTCTCCTTTTTCTGTACCCAGAATTGTTAGATTTTATTTCTTCATAGTATCCCATATGTCTTGAAATTCCTGTTCATACCTTCTCTCCTAATTTTTTAAAATATTTTATTTATTTGAGAGCAAGGGAGGGGGAAGAGTGGCATGATAAGGCCTCTAGCCACTGTAAAGGAACTCCAGATGCATATACCGCCTTCTGCATCTGGCTTATATGTGGGTACTGGGGAATTGAACCTGGGTCCTTAGGCTTTGCAGATAAGCATCTTAACCACTAAACTATCTCTCCAGCCACCATAACTTCTTACTAAGTGATTTTTTTCTCCTTGTTAGAATGTTCCAAATATGCTACCTTGTCTTAAGCTCAGACATTCTGTCCTTTATTGACTCATTGTATTGATGAAGTGCTCTGTGGAGATTTTTACTTGACTGTTTTTTTTTTAATTTCTATTAATTCAAATTGTATTTCTATTACTCTACTTATACTGACTTCCTTATTTCATTAAGTTGATTTCCTGTGTTTTCCTTTAGGAGTATGCTTTCTTCTTTGATTCTGTTGACTTTTTTGAACATTCTCATAATAATTCTTTCATTTCTGTATGGCATTTCTTTTAATTCAGTCTCATTGGAGATCATTACTGTGGGATTCATGATTTCTGGAGGAGTTATGCTGCCTTGATATTTTGTGTTCCTTGTATTACTGCATTGGGATTTTCATATCTCAGGTTATTTCATTACTTGGATTTTATGTTTGTTTTGTCAGCTGTAAAGCCAGTTTCCTCTTTGGCTTGTCTCAGCTGACTATGTAAGTCAGAACTTTGAATCAGTTGGTCTGAGAAGGTTGTTTAGTGGAGGGGTGAATTGGGATCTCCAGGCTTCGCACTGAAAGCACTCATTGGCCCTGGAATGTTGTCTCGAGGCACCAGGCACTGTGTAGCAGCGGATCCTTTTGTTCTTTCCCCCAAGTTCCCTAGATCTTGTAGGGCTTGTCTGAGTGGGGAGAAGCCCCTCTCAGTCTTCTTAGGCTCCACTGGCTAAGGCAGGGCAGCGCTTTCTGGAGGCAGAGGCTGGAGCCAGATCCTTGCTGATTGCCAGCAGCTCCCTCCCTCCTTTCTGCAGAGGTTTAAGCTAGCTTAATATGTTCTCTATGGAGCTTGACTTTTGTATAAAATGGGCAAAAAGGAACATATCTTCCAATAACTTGTGTTCTTTCTGTCCTATCTCCACCCCACAGGCTTCTTTGGCATTGCCCTGACCAACCATAATGCAACACTTGGTTCACAGTGTGCAAAAACAGGCTGTGTCAGAACATTGCCCCTTCTGCTCCAGGCAAATTGTCTAATCCTCTTTTAGTTTCACAGCCAGAAGAATGCAGTGTTTCTTTCCAAAGTTATATTTTCATCTGCTCTTACCTCCCTATATCATGTATCTTGTGGATCTTGAAACACCAGTGCAAAATACTATAAAATGTTTCCTTTGATTAATTGGTCATTTTTTTACCTTTAATTATGATGGTATTAAAAATAAACTTAAGTTTTTATTCTAGAAAGTTATATGATACTTGATCCAGTAATTCTACTCTTGGTAATCTATTCCACAGAAGAATAAATAGTATATTTTAGCTAGAGATTTGCAATGTTTTTTTTATCAAGTAAGAAAATTTGATTATGTATGTATACCAAGCTCTTAATATACTTTACCTTGTGGATGAAGGAACTCAAATATGAGTGGATGAAAGAGCTAACAACAAATAAATAAATAAATAAAATAGAAAAACAAAGCTGAACTAAAAATTTTTATTGAAAAAAATAAAACAAAATGTCCTAGAACTTAGATAATAAAAGGCTGTACACTTCACCCTATTACTAAAAAGCCAGTGTACATTTCAACAAGAGTCTCAGACAAAGTTTGGCCGTGACTCACTGTAATTTTGACCTTTGGATGCTCTGTTGAGCAACCTTGGCTTGGAAGGTGGATCTAACCACAAACCCTGCAGCCTTCTTTGGCTCAGCTTTCCTGTACTGAGGGACAAAGCATTGCTCTTGCTAATTGTATGCTAGGAGCAGAAATCCCAAAGGGGCCATGATTCAAGAAACTTAAAACTCTGAGCCCTCATCTAAAAAACTTCAACCACAGTTCCTAAAGTTCCAGATAACCATGTGTCACAAGAAAGTGACAGTAATCTCTAGGGCCTTCCAAAGCAGGAGTCATATGGAATAAGAAAAAGCACATTTCTGACTATTAGGGAATTCCTTGTCTTGATGGGGAGTATCAGTAAGGGATAAGGATAGATCTTCATTCTCCATTGCATTTCCTGAGCCCTATGAGCCTGAAGTAGAGTTCAGTCCAGAGAATGTACTTATTTTATTCCTGTAGTCCACACATAGCACCCAAAGGATGATTCTAGGTATTTATCCCACCTGAGGCATAGTAAATAAATGCCAATTAAACTTCCCTGGCATCAGGAAAAAACTAAAGCTAAAACTCGTGCTTCTGTACATTTCCAGACATTCCAAAGAGGAAGTATGGCCATCACTGAGAAACATTGATAAGTTGACTTTTTTCATATAGACAGAAGACATTCATTGATTTATTCAAACCGTGGATGATTAATTCAACAAGTATTTCAGGAACATGTACTGTGTGCCAAACACTGAGTGAAGTGCTGAGCATATATAGATATATATGATATAAGAGATAAGGTTTATAAGACACAGCACAGGGTTTGGTGAATGGGACAGATATGTAAACAGTTACTTTCAGCCTAGCACATACACACACAAACACACACTTTTTATTGCTTAATCTAATAAACAAGTGCTTATGTACCAAGTCATGTCCTAAGAGTCACTCACACATGCCTCTTGTCACTCGTGTTTGAGCACACCTCATTACTGTTTTCTAATTCTACTCATAATTGCATAATGGCAGTGTCACATGTTCAAACCATCAAGCTGTGTATCCCCTATAAGCCACAACTAGGGAACACAGGTAAGATCCTCATCTGGCCTAAATGCTTTCATGAGTCCAGTCCACAGACATTTTGCCCACTATATGCAGTTTGTGAGCAATTATTTCACTCTTCAGGACCCCATTTGTGCAACCTCATATTCTCAGTTGGGCTTCTCAATTTCTCAGAATGCTGATGGTTTGAATCTGAAATATCCTCCATCGTTTTTGTGTTTGGATTGTGTTTGGAATGCTTGGTTCCATACTGTGGCAGTGTTTTGAAGAGTGGAGTCTTTAGGACAAGGGGCCTGGCAGGTAGAAGTAGGTCACTAGGGTAGGGCCTTTGGGGGCTATGCCAACCCTGGTTTCTGTCTGTAGTCTGTGCTTCCCAGCCTGGATCTGGTAAACAGCTGCCACCAGCTCCTGTAGTCATGGATTAAGCAGGTCTTGCCACTGTGACTTTCCCACCACGATGGTCCAAGGACCTCTAAACTGTAAATTAAAATAAATCCTTCCTCTCTTAGGTTATTTATGCCAGGTATTTTTGTTACCAAAGTGCAAAAGAAATTAAAACAGAGAGCATGAACTAATAATTGAGGGATTCTTGATGACACTGGAAATAGCTGAATGCAATTTGTAAACTTGAATAAATTGAATTTACACACATTAAAGGTATTATGCTTCCAATTTGCTTTATTAAACTATAATTAGGAGATATCTGAGTGCTGTTTAAAATGATGTAGGCCAAATCTGGAAGAAGGGGCACCAGGAAACATAACTGGGAGGGAAACTGGGTTTGGAGACACAAACCAAGAGCTTAAGCAGTACAGATAAGAAAATCTGGTCATAACGTTAGTTTGAACATGATACCCTTGAATTTTCCTGCCCATCACACCTTTTCTTCACACTTGAAAACAAAGATGGCTCCATGTGCTTGGCAACTGTGCAAATGACTATGGCATTTTCAAAGGTTAGGGGAAGCCAGTAAGCAGGAAGTATGAATTTTTCCTCATATTGAAGGGAAACACACTTAAAGGGTGAGATCTGATTGCTGCCATAGATTTCGAGGCTAAAATTTTTCAAGGGAAGTTAGAGAAAAGGGAAAAAAGGTGGAAAAAAATAAGAATAGGGTTTTCCTTACTGATATCCTATTCAAAGAACGCCCGTGTATTTTTATAAACACCTTCATATTAGACTTCACAGTAACACAGCCAGAGAGAATATCATGGGAGATAGGTTATGACCCACTGTGGAGAAACTCATTGAGCAACCTGTTTGTTGAGATTAAAGAGGAGGGGTTGCACTTCCAGGAAGTGTTGGCTCTTCACACTGATTTAAATTCTCCCTTACTCATCTTGTCAGTCGATTTATATCTTCTGGACGCTGTAGAAAATATACCCTATCTCAGTACGCTACTGCCGATCTCACCAAATACCACAGGCTTAGGAATTCATAAATAATACAAACTTACTTCTCACTGTTCTGGAGGCTGGAAAATTCAAGATCAGGGCACTAAGAGCTTCATAATCTGGTTGGATAAGTGGGTTTAATTTCTGCTTTGAAGGTGGCCTCTTGCTGCTGCGTTCTTCAAAGTTATGTGTATTTACATGGTGTACTGTGACAAATGGGCAAAGGAGGAACCTTCTTCCTCAATCTTTTTGATAAGGACACAATTTCTCTTCTAAGAACCCTATCACTTATCTATCTCCATGGGGCTTAGGTTCCAATATATGGAATATATATATATATATATATATATATATATATATATATATATGGTCAAATTGTAGCAGGTGTCCTTCATAAAAGATGAGATAATGATCATTCATGTGTCATTTCAGTTCTTTAAGTATCAGGCACCTAACAGATTATGACATGTCCCATGTTTCTGCTGTAAGAGTAAAAGCGTGGTATGACTCATAGGCTTTTTGTTAGATGCAGAAAGACAGTGTCTAAGGACTCTTGATGTGGAATAATTGTGGGATCTCTGTGACAAATATTGAAAGTCATTTATGATCCTTTTGTGTTTTTTTCTGTTTTTATATAAGGTGGTAGCCGTGCAGACAAACAGAATATGGGCATTTTCAAGGGGGAAAAAAAAGAGAAAAAATACCATTCAAAATGAAAACAATGTTACCGGGAGAGAGATATTAAAGTGGATCTTAGAAAGAAGTGTTAGATACCCTGTATGCTAGTGACACATAGATTTACATAAGCCTTGATAAACGTCCAGAAACGAAGCTCCTATTTTGGTTGAAACTTTTTTTTTTAAATAATATATACAAGATATTGACTTGACACCATGCAAATACTTCTCCAAGTTGGCAGCTTGGCTTCTTTCCTGATTTTTTTTTTTCAACTTCTAACCCAGTAGCTGAGTTAGATTATTTCACGCCTACATTTTGCTTGTGCATGTGTGTAGTATATGTGGTGCGTGCACATGTGTGGATGAGATGTATGGATGTGTGTGTTCAGATGTATGAACCCCATGTGCATGTGTGCTGGGGCCAGAGGAGAACATAGGGTGTCACCTCTCCATTACTCCCCCACTGCACATGCCTCCTTGAGGCAGAGTCTCTCGCTGATTCTGGAGCTGGCAGGTTTTCTCATGCTTCACTGACCTGATTCTCTGGTTTCTGTTCCTCACAGGACCAGGGTTAAAGACTTGCATGGTCATGACCAACTGTTCACTTGAGTGCTAGGGAATCAAACTGAGGTAGTCCCAGGCCCTCAAGTTTCACAAGAATCCTCTTACTTGCTGAGCAATCTCTGTAGCCCTTCATGCCTACATTTTTAAGCTTCTGGCTGTACTAAAGATAGAATGATATTCATTTATTACCTTTTCTGAGAGAACTGGGTATAAGGAGCTATCAAGTATGAGAATGGAAGATGTTGTAGATGTTTATAGACAAAACAAGAAGCGAAAAAAGAACTATACAGGAAAGAAATGCGTTGAGATGTCAAGGACATCTTAAATCCTAATCCGAGGCCTGTGAATTGATAGCAAGCTGAGATCTGGCAACTCAGAATGATTCTTCCCTGGTGGCTGCCTAACAGAAATCTATCTCAAGTGCACTCTAAGCAGAGTGTGCGTCCCCTTCCCCACCCGCCTGTCATATACACACATACAGCTCAACTCCCTGCTGTGAGCACTGTTTTATTTCATTTGGAGCTTTTCTAAGAACTACATTTTCTCTTTTATAATTTTTTAAAAATATTATTTACTTGAGAGAAAGATAAAGAGGCAGATAGGGAGAAAGAGAATGGGTGTACCAGTGCCTCCAACCACTGCAAGTGAACTCCAGATGCAAGTGCCACCTTGCACATCTGATTTATGTGAGTACTGGGGAACTGAATCTGGGTTCTTAGGCTTTGTAGGCAAGCACTTTAACCACTAAGCCATCTCTCTAGCCCCTACATTTCCTCTTCAGAAAAAAGAATGTAACATATACTAATAGATTTTACATTAAAGTTTTCTAAATATCAATGAATAAATACAAAATTTTAAGTTAAAATATGAATTCAGCATTTCATTTTATTTTTACACTTGACTATAGATCAGAAAGGGTTACCTTACTTGGTTTTACTTTCTCCTCATCTCCCACCAATTTCACCCTTCTTCCCAATAGAAACAGAATGCTAGAATTTTGGAATCAAATAGATTCCAAATCAGTTAAGGGGTACAAGGAAAAGAAAGATTAGGAACAAATGCTGATGGGCTGGGAACATGGAAATGAGGGACCACCTAGATAATGGGTCCTATTTTTTTCTTGTTATGTAGGGATAAAAGCCATCTATTCAAAACAAGTGGGCATGTAGTAAAGTAGCAGTCTTTAGAAACATATTAGAGTTTAGAACTCTAGGGTTTGCCGAGGGTATTAAAACCTAGCTGGCATTAAGCATAAATCTCTACTAGAACATGATTTTCATATACACTAGCAACATTCTGTGTGTCTAGGAACAGTGTCCACTAGGGAGCAGAGAAGAGCTGTACAACAGGTGAATTGAATCCAGATACTCCCATGAAAAGGGGTTGTTAGAGTTGTGGTTTTTATTACAAGGGTGGTAAAGTGAAAAACAAGCATCCGAAAGACATTCAAGGAAGGAGAAAAAGACATCTAAGAAGGGTAAGCATACCCTAGTAATGTAGAAGACCAGGTTGTGGGAAGGAAGGTGTTGTGGGTAAACTTTAGCCCTTCAGTTTGTATGTTGAACTACTTTCAACTCTTAGTACCATAAAATGTAACTATATTTGTAGAGAATCTTTAAAGAGGTAAATTAAGGTTAAGTGCAGTTGTTAGGATGCCCCAGCCCTATATGTCTTTTATCTTTAAGAGAGGAGAGATTAGGACATAGATATCTTCAGAGGAATGTGTGGGGAACACGGGGAAAAGGCATCATTTATGAGCCAAGAAGAGAGGCCCCCAGAGAGACCAGATCAGGAACAAACTGATCTTAGACTTTTAGCTTTCAGAATTATGAGAAAATAAATTTCTGATGTTTGTGCAGGATTGCTTGAAGATAGCAGTGGTGGAGTAACTTTTATGATGACAAGGTCCACAAGGGTGTAGCTGTGGGAGTGAGTCAGAAGTGCCAAGAAGGTGAAGATTAAGAGATCTGAAGAGAATAAATCATTTGAAACTTATTTTATAGTGTTACAAGGACTGGCATTTAATAGTATCAGTTACAGGGAGCTGTTTATAGGTTACTCTGCAAATATCTTCTGTAACAAAAACTATCACATGGGATAATAAATAAGAAAATACTGCTTTTATTTCAAACCATAAACTAAAATCTCTAAGGCCAAGGTACATGGAATATAGGCTTATTAAGAAATTAATGTTCTCTAAAGCATGTTCTGATTTATCTGTCCTACAAAACACTGTTCTCCCAGGACTTTCCCTCACTTTGATGTGGGAACTAAATCTTATGGATGGGAAGTTCCCAAGCTCAGCACAGAGCCTGGCATGCAGAGTGGAATATCTGCTAAATTGGTCATGACTCTGGAAAGGTTCAACTCCCCAGTTCTTCCTCTGAGTGGTATGTGTGGTATGTTATTTGGATGCCTTACATAAAAAGCATGAGCATTACCTCCTCAGTTGGGGGAAACCTATAATATCTAACAATACCTTACATAATCCATGGCTTTCACGACTGTTCTGAGCCACATAATATTTTATGGGTGAACAGCCAGAGAGCCCCACTCCCAAACACCAAGTCTCTTAGTCATAATATCTGTGCAACTGAGTGATTTTCTAGGGCCCTGGTGGGGGAGTGGGGAAGGAAATCAGCTTTTCTACTATATACCCAGCAATAAGATGACCTTTTCTCTTTTTATAACCTTGTGGCACGTAGGATAAAAAGTTTCATAAAACAACTCACTCCCATACATATTGACTCTCCATGTTTCTTATTTTGTTTTCTTCTTTTTTTAAAAAAAAAAATTTTATTTATTTATTTGAGAGCGACAGACACAGAGAGAAAGACAGACAGAGGGAGAGAGAGAGAATGGGCGCGCCAGGGCTTCCAGCCTCTGCAAACGAACTCCAGACGCGTGCGCCCCCTTGTGCATCTGGCTAATGTGGGACCTGGGGAACCGAGCCTCGACCGGGGTCCTTAGGCTTCACAGGCAAGCGCTTAACCGCTAAGCCATCTCTCCAGCCCTTTGTTTTCTTCTTGGCATAGTCCATCAGCCAACATGGTCTGTCTTTTATTTACTAATTTTCTTTTCTTTTCAAAAAATATTTTATTTATTTATTCATTTGCTTATTTATATACTTGAGAGAGAAAGAGAAAGAGAGAGAGAGAGAGAGAGAGAGAGAGCGCAAGCATAAGCACACCAAGGCCTCTAGCCAATGGAAAGGAACTCCAGATACATGTGCCACCTTGGCAATCTGGCTGATGTGGGTACTGGGGAATTGAACCTGGGTCCTTAGGCTTCACAGGCAAGTACCTTAACCACTAAGCCACATCTCTAGCCCTACTTACTAATTTTCTATCACTCTTTTACATTCTTCTAGGATGCAATCTTCATGAAAGCAATTATTTTTTACATTTGATTCACTTCTGTAAACTCTTCAAACAGTGCCTGGCAGATGGTAGACATTGATGGCACTATGAGTTGAAACATCCTTTGCCTGACTCTTTCAGGAGCCCATTTCTGATTCACCCACCAGACAGCTGATTTGGGTCTGAAGAAGAGTTAAGTCATGTGAAGCCCTCCTAAGACTTTATTGGACTATTAAATGCTAGACTTTTCTTACATTGAGTGGGAAACTACCAAACTACTCAGAATTCTTTATCATTTAAGCAAGGGCTCACTGTGACACACCAGACCAGTTAGTGGGACAGTTTAAGGAGTTAGTCCCACTATCTTCTGGAACTATGACAGTGGGCAGACAGGTCACACCAAGTATTAGCTTTGTCTAATTCTAAACAATGGTACTCATACCTACTCACAGAATTTTCATGGGTTTTAATGAGTAAAGGTGATATTGAAACAGGAATTATGGGTTCCTTATATGCCAACACTCCTATAACCGGAGGTGTTCCCAGATCTTTGTCCTGTGAAGTAGAAGAATGGAATCTATGTAACAGAGAATAAGGTTCATAAACCTTTTATTATAGCTTAAACTTTAAAAGGAAGAAGAGAAGGTGGGCTTAAGCCTAGAACATAGGAGAAAGAAGCAAGGTGGAGGTTTCGCCTAGTGAGGCAAGACAGGGATTGAGAAGGCCACCTCAGACCTCAGTTCTTTTTTTGTTTTTATGAGGAGGACCAGGTTTATAGGTTACTATAGCCAAAGACCAGATTTTATAGCTTTCCCACTAATCTCAGGGAAGGATTAGAGTTTCTATTATCTAGGAAAGGTGGGAGCTTAACCTAGAAATCTTTCCTTGAGGATGTTACATCCAGGTTTCTGTAAGCTTAGTGACATTTCTTGTTTTTAGTTGAGAAAACAAAGCCATTTACTTTTTTGGGGGGGGGAGGGGTCTGTTACCATGACTGCCTGGCCAATTTCTGATTCCTATCAATATTACTTGGTACTCTATAGGTCTTCAGTGTAGGGCAACATTTTTCAAATCCCTTTTATGTGTCAGTTGCCAGTTTAAACTGACATTTTATCCTCACCACAGTCCTGCAGGTCCAGACCACATGCCTCCTTCCCCAATTCAAGGTTTCAGTGTGATAGCCTGACTCCACATTTAAATCATGTGGCTTTTATAAAAATAAGTACATAATTTTAATTCAAACTATGCTTGATATTTTCTCTTTTGTTTGGGCTTTAAACAAATAAGATGCTGTTTATCGACACCTTTTGGTTTCTTTATTAATCCAGATAGTACAACAGGTCTGTCCTAAAGTTTTTGTTGGCATTTGCTTTATTTCAAGGTTTTTTTTTTTTGTTTTGCTTTTGTCTTTAAAATTCAGATTTAACTAAAGCCTATGTTGAACTGATGAATATTATTACTGAATTTATGTTGTAGGTCAACTTCAACTTACATAGAGGATTATTGAAAACAACAAAATTCTCTCTGAGGTGGTGTCTCATAATTTGCCAGGTATTTTAAAAGTATGTAAAGCCCTGTTTCTTAAAAGGAGGAGGCAACTGGCCTGAGTTCAGGCCACCCTGCCTCAAGACAGAAACAAAAATTTGTCTTAGTTACTCTTAATAAAAGCATTTCCAAATGTGTTAGAGGTATTCATAAAGATTATCCCCAAGATGGTTGTTGTGTTTTGCCTGTATTTATAGACTTATAATGTAAAAGTGTATTTCACGGAGTTTATTAATAGGTGACATCTCAAATCAATAGGTTATGTAGAAGAAGTCTGGTTGTTGATAGAGATTTTTGGTTACTAAGAAAGTTGTTTTTCTGCTAAGGCTGTTTTTCTACAAATTTCCAACAATAAGGTGGTCAACTCTGAAGCTAGACTACTTGCTTCTTTGTCAGTGGGTAATATGATTAATCAATTTGGTATAGTTTCTCTTAATAACATTAATAAGAAAGATGGCTAATCATGGGTTGAGATGAAATGATTGAAGGAACTGGGAAGGAATTTTTCAGTGTTGGACATAGAATAAGATAGGGTTTCACACTAGCTCAGGCTGACCTGAAATTCACAATCTAGTATCAGGGTGGCCTTGAACTCACAGTGATCCTCCTACTTCTGCCTCCTGAGTGCAGGGATTGAAGGCATGCACCACCCTGCTTGGCTTTAAAATGTTATACTTTTCATAAATTTTGTGTCTACTTGTGCCCTTTGTGAATGCCTACTTAAAGCTGTCTGTCATTACATGTTAGCAGTCCTTTTATGAAATAGAATTCTGAGTATGGTTTAAGATGAGAAGTTTCATTATGAAGCCAACCTGCAGTTTAAATAGGTTTTAGGTTTTAAATAATCTTTAAAAAAAATGAAAAAAAGAGCATGGTTGCAATGCTAGGGTCTAAGCATGTGGGATTTGGTTTAGTTGCCAGGAAGGACTTTTGCACTCATCATTGGAAATGCATTGCCCTGCCTGCACGCCGGTGATGCATTTGGCACGTCTATATATAACCAGAAGTCAGCAGAAACAAGAAACAATAACAACACCTTTGAATGGAACAAGGAAAAGTATATGAATAGACTACCTTTTGTATTTGCATATTTGTGCTGCACATATGCATGGATTTGTGTTGGTATGTCAACCAGGAAAATAAACTAGACTATTTATAAACTGTGCTTCTTTGGATAAATTCCTTAATCTAAACTATTCTTCCCTCACCAAAAAGTGAGGTTATAAATATTATAATAAATAATATTCAAAGGAAAAATGTTTTTTTGAGTGGAACTTAGATCAGAATGTTAAAGTATGTGGATGAAGGTGTGCATATATAGAAAGAATATAGGAGATCTAAAAGGACCAAATTTTGCCTAAAAATTAATTTCCTTTTATAAGGAACAGAAGTCTAATTTTCAGGCTAAATTTAGAAGTTTATATAGGGACATAGACTTAATCTAAATTTGGCTTACATTAGAAACAGGTGATGTCCTATGCTAGGTGAGTCACAAAGGCATAAGCACCAGTGTAATTCATATTCTTTGGAGGTCTAACCAGGTTAGACATAGACAAGATCCTATCATTTGTGTATTACAAATAAGTAAGATAAATTTCCTAGGTAAATCAAACAACTTTGGTTTTTTTTTTTTTTTTTTTTTTTTTGGTTTTCTAAGGTAGGGTCTCACTCTAGCTCAGGCTGACCTGGAATTCACTATGTATTCTCAGGGTGGCCTCGA
The DNA here is from genome assembly GCF_020740685.1 of Jaculus jaculus. Classification (NCBI taxonomy): domain Eukaryota; kingdom Metazoa; phylum Chordata; class Mammalia; order Rodentia; family Dipodidae; genus Jaculus; species Jaculus jaculus. The sequence goes on from NC_059102.1 coordinate 305,814,251, forward strand.
ACTCTCGGCGATCCTCCTACCTCTGCCTCCCGAGTGCTGGGATTAAAGGCGTGCGCCACCACGCCTGGCAAATCAAACAACTTTGGAGTAAGATAAGGAATGTCAGGATGCTTAGCTCTCTGCTTAGTTATTTCCCTTTGCTCTTCCTTACTGTTGTATGCTATTTATAGTCATGGAAGGTAGACTCTAGAGAAAGGGGTCTCACCCTCTTTATCTCAGACTCCATGCAAGTTTGGGCCATGTGTCTCACATAACGTGTCCAGAGACAAAAGGGCCAATTGTCCCTGACAAGGAAAAGGGAATGACAAACAGTATATAAATTTGTTTTTCTTTATAGTTCCTCTCTTTTGAACACCTAAAGTCACCTCTATTAAATCAGATTCCTCACGAGACATAAAGGTCAAATAGGTAAACTGAGTTAAGGTACTGGATCAAGTTACAAACTCCTTACATAGGCAAACATTAGACTTACCTAAATATATATCAGGATATAAACAGATATGATTTAAAAAAAGGCATCTAATCAAGTAAATGATGGTTTAGCAGTTAAGGTGCTTGCCTGGGAAGCCTAAAGATCTAGGCTCAATTCTCCAGCATCTAAGTAAGCCAGATGCACATGATGGCACATGTGTCTGGAGTTATTGTTTGCAATAGCTAGAAACCCTGGCATGCTCTCTCTCATCTCTCTCTTTCTCTTTCTTTCATACTCTCTAATATCAACAAAGGGTAGGTTCCCTATATTTAAAGTAATAAAACCAAAGATTACCTTTAAAATAATACTCTTTAGTCCCTAGACCATTCTGAAACACTCATAAATGTGGAGGACCCATATCCCAGGCTCCCACAGTGCAGAGAAGGGGTAGTGATCCCAGGAAAACCCTCCTCCCTAGAAGGGCATACAGGCTGCTGAGACAGGAGTAAATGTGGAAGTCTTCACGCTTGGGCCCATCTTGCCAATGGCACTGCTTATATGCTGTGATGTAAGACATGTGCAGGGCTGGGGGAATGCTGGAGGTATGTGGGCTTTTGAGCTGGCCAGGAGGATGAATGGATATCTTGTCCTGATCCATCCTTGTTCCCAGAGGCACATAGACCACTCTATGTTTCCCCATTTGGTTGGGGAGAAAACAGGGAAATTTGGGTTAGGACTCCTTTAAAGCCCTAATTTCTTCTTCCAAATCTGGTTTAGGAGGGATGCTCCCTTCTTTGAGATGATGCAAGTCAGGATTGGGCATAACCTGGCTCTAGACTCTTCTTTTTACTTTCTTCTACTTTGTTTCAGATGGGACAATCAGCTTCCAAGACACCCTAAAAGTCTCTGCTAGCCTGTCTCCTTAAAAAATGGGCTAATTTAGATAATACAGGGAGAACAAGAATTGTCTATTACTTCTCTCCAGAGACTTAAAGAGACAATTAGAAGACATACTAATGTAACTCCAGAACCATGGAGGAGGAAATTCATCTTATAAATTCTTAACTCAGTCAACATATGGTATTTGTATGAAATTACAAAAATTGGTAACCAAACCAGATAAGAAATTTAAAACAGTTGCTCTAAGTGGCAACTTCTGTTTTATTATAATTGGGAAGCCAAGGAAAAAGAGGACTAGAGAGTGAGAAAAAGAAAAATGGGTAGATGTCACCAGGACATCATGATGGAATGAAGGTTGCTCAGGGATGGGCCCCTTCATTGAAACCCAATAATTGGATAAAATCTAATATTTACTTGATGCCAAGGTTTTAACCAGTAGAGAAACTGAGTCTTATGGTTAAGTTCTCACTCATTAACAGCTCACTGATGTTAATTTGTTATGGTGTGATAGTTATAAAAACTGACTTTAGGACTCAGTAAAGTAAATTGTGTTCCTCTGTTCTTTGGAGAAACTGAGTCTTAACATAAAAGTTCATGTATAAGTGTTTAATTTCCAAAGATGAGGTACTCATACCTAAAAACATTGTGACTTTAAAGGTAACTTCTGTTTTATTCTAATGCTATTTAAAGGTCATCACTAGATTTAATCATTTAGGTTTAAGTGACTTGATTTCAATAATGATAACTTGTATCTTCCTGTTAGGTAAAATATGTTGGGATAGTTTGTCTAAGCTTTATCAATTTAAGTCATGGGTGAGACATAAAATTGTTTTATGTTAATAAAAATTTCTATGGTACATAAATCAATGGCTATCCAGATTAAGCTAAAAACATTGGTTGTCAAATGGTGTTTTCTCTTTCAAAACAGATTTGTCAAGGGTTGTATTACAGCTTAGCTGTTTTGACTCAACAATGACCAGATTCTGCTCTATTATATGTGAAGTAACAGTCTCATTTCTGGCATCTCACGTCCAGTACTTATAACAAAATTAACTCTTAAGACATATTCCCTACTTTAGGGTACAACCTCAAGCTCAAACAATGGCCCTCATCTGTGAGAAATAATTTCAAGCTCTGTGGTTCTGTTTCCAATGTTCCCTGGGTGACTGGCACCCACACCGGTATCTGGACTAATCAAAGATGATTTCAAACACAGGTGCCAAGACTTTATACTGTCTTACTTTTCCATTTCTGACAATTTATAGGTTAAATTAATGGTTTACATTTGTATTGTTTTCAAGGCTGGTGACAGGTTCTGTCTGTAGTTATAACTATTAGATATTTAAAGATTACATGCCTACTTTCTTTGCCTCAGATATGGCTTATGCTGCCATAAGACAATCAAGTTTTTAAGGGTTGGATGAAATGACTTTACTCTTGTGCCATTCGTTAACTGTATCTATTTCAGTAATCAAATGTGGTCTATATGTACATATATCCAGGTTTGTGTAACTTCCTTTCTAAGTGTATTAATCACCTACATAGAAGTCAAAGCCAATTGGAATCACTGGAGCTAAAAAGGCCAATATTTTGGCCTGTGCTCCCAGGTCATGAGGCCCCTTGAGATAATGGGACACTTCTACACTGGCCCCATGGTAAGTCACCTGTCTTTCCGGTCAGGGAGGATAAAGAGACACCCCCCCCCAATCTGTGTACAGTCTGAAACAAGAGAGTCACAACTGAGGATCAATCAGTCCTCCTGGCTTCCCAAAGAAGGAAAGACTACTTGGCCAGCATAGCACCAACTCATTCTAACAGAAAGAAAACACCATTAAGCTATAGGGCTACTCCTGGTTCCCTAGTCTCGTAAAGGAACCTGGCATGAAATGGGTTAACTTAGTTTCCAGTTAGGTAGCAGAGAAGCCAGGACTCATACCTTATGTCTCTTCAATTCAGTCTTGGTTTTCTGATTACTATTCCAAGAGAGAACTGTTGCAGGTTTTTTTTTTTTTTCCCACAAGATAATAGAAATTTCATTCTCTGTCATTGTGACTTCTATTCTACCTAAGGTAATATACTCCCTAACACCATAATATGATTCCCAACTTGTCATCTTAGGACCAACTGTGGTGATTTGTTTCAGGTGTCCCCCATAAACTTAGATTGTCTGAATGCCAGGTCCCCAGCAGATGGCAATTTGGGAACGAAAGCCTCCTAGAGGCAGTGTATTGTTGGGGGCAGGCTTATGGGTGCTACAGCCAGCTTCCTCTTGCCAGTGTATGGCTCATTCTCCTGTTGCTATTATCCATCTGATGTTGGCCAGGAGGTGATATCTATCCTCTGCTAATGCCATCATTTTCCCCTGCCATCATGGAGCTTCTGCTTGAGTCTATAAGCCAAAATAAACCCCCTTTTCCCACAATCTGCTCTTGGTTGGGTGTTTTCTACCAGCAGTGTGAACAAGACTACAACAGTAAAGTTGGTACTGAGAAGTGGGGGATATTATTGCTAGAAACCTGAATGCATGGCTTTTGGCCTATGGGAGCTGATTTTCAAGACGAATGTGGAAGGATTTGAAATCTTGGCTTAAGAGATGCCTTGCAGTGCTGTAAATACAGCTTGATGGACCATTCTGGTCAAAGTTAAAAAGACTTGAATGCAGTAAGAACTAAAGACTGTGAGTTTGGGCTTGTGAGGTTGAGGAAGAGCTTTTCCTGGACTGGGCTAGAAGCAGTTTGTGTGAGAGGTTTGCTGCTATATCCATGTCCTGAGTATTTGTGCAGGGTTGTATTCTGTAGAAATGGACTTGTATGAGCAGAGGGATATGGCATAGAAAAAAAATCTTTGGCCTGAAACTGCTGCCCTTTTATCTTCAATTGCTTTAGAGACTATAACCATGGACACTGGGTCAGCTGGCCTGCATTGGGACAACAGGAAGAATGCAGACTCTTTGGAAGGGGCCTGAATGTTGAAGGAGTGTCCTGTTGTTCAAAGTCTGCATTATTACCCAGCTGGATTCACAAATTGACAGTCCACCTGGTATTAGGGAGTATAACAAACTCAGGAAAGAAAGGGCCACTGTATTTGCAACGTGGCTTTGATATTTGAAAATGGTCATGGTCATGGGCAGTGTGATGCAAGTTTGTTGGATTACCTGCATGGAGACCTGATGAAACCAAGAGGATGAGACCATCTGTTACAGTAGAGACCCAGTGGAGATGCCAAGACTATGAGATGGTTGCCAAGGAGAGCTGTCAGCACCAGATGAGTTTTCCTGGGGCTGTGTGTAGCCCAGGAGGAGGGGTGGAATTGGAACTCAGGAGACTTGCCACTGGTTAGAATTATTAGGCTTGGATACTTGTCACTGACTTGGAGCTACAGAGTTTGGTGTTTTAAATCTTGTATCGGCTGGATATTTATTTGCTATGCCTAATGCCATCTTTTGCAGTGTGAATGTTTATTCTGTGCCATTATGGTATTTTGTTGTGGTTGTTTTGTATTATGGCTTAGTTGAAAGACCCTGGACTATAGGGATGTTTGAATATCATTAGGATTGACAAAAACTATGGGAACTTTGAATGAATTTCATTTTACATCATGGATGGTTCAGTTTATGTGGGCCAGGGGCAGAATGTGGTAGTTTCATTCAGATGTCCCCCATAAACATAGGTGGTCTAAATGCTAGGCCTCCAGCTGGTGGAAATTTGGGAACTGGATTCTTCTGGAGGCAGTTTATTGTTGGGGATGGGCTTATGGGTGTTATATCCAGCTTCCTCCTGCCAGTATTTGGCACATTCTCCTGTTGCTGTTGTCCATCGATGTTGGCCAGGAGGTGATATCCACACTCTGTTTATGCCATCAGTTTCCCCTGCCATCATGGAACTTCCTCACTAATGTTTTCACATTAGAGCCAAGGTAACCCCCCCACTTTTTTTTTTTAAATTTATTTATTTGAGAGCGACAGACACAGAGAGAAAGTCAGATAGAGGGAGAGAGAGAGAATGGGTGCGCCAGGGCCTCCAGCCTCTGCAAACGAACTCCAGACGCGTGCGCCCCCTTGTGCATCTGGCTAACGTGGGACCTGGGGAACCGAGCCTCGAACCAGGGTCCTTAGGCTTCACAGGCAAGCGCTTAACCGCTAAGCCATCTCTCCAGCCCCCCACTTTTTTTTTTACCACAAGCTGTTCTTGGTCAGGTGATTCCTGCCAGTAGTGAGAACCTGACTGCAACACCATGATTTCAAAAAATAAATTACACATAAGAAAGAAAAGAGTTAATATAAATATATTTTTCTTATTTTTACAGTTCATTTATTTGAAAGAAGAGAGAAGAGACAAAGAGAGAGGGAGGAAGAGAGAGAGAGAGAGAGAGAGAGAGAGAGAGGGAAAAGGAGCACCAGGGCTTGTAACCACTGCAAATGAACTGCAGATGCCTGTGTCACTTTGTGCAGATGGCTTTAAGGGGACACTGGGACATCAAATCTGGGTCATCCGGCTTTGTGGGTAAGTGCTGTAACCATTGAGCACTCTCTCCAGCCACTTCCTCTTTTCCTTATTTTTACTTTGACTTGCAATTTCAACTACCAGTCTAAATAGCAACTTTCCTAACAAGATAGATATCTTCTTTTTTCTTTTTCTTTTCTTGTACTGGGGACTGAGCCCAGGACTTACCACATGCTAAGCATATGCTCTACCCCTGAGCTCATCTTTGATGCTAAACAGCTCTTCTCTCTCTGCTCCATCCTATTATAGAAGAATTGATATCACAGTCAGTTATGTTATTAGAATTATATACCTGGAAATAATATATTTATATACTTAATCCCCAGTTCAGTATCTTACTTGCACTACAAATTAAATGAATGATTGCATATGAACGAGTGACTTCTACTATACATTATAGATAAATGTTTTGAATTTTTCTCCAGATGCCAAACACAGTGCTAGAGTTGGGGGTGGGGACACAGAAATATCTCTCTCAACCCACTTTCAAAGACTGACAATTACTCTGACTCCCCATACTTTCTTCTCTGTAGATCCACATGGATTTTTGATGTGATGGGCACTGTGTGAACATACAAGTATATGACTGGTGCTTTCAAGATAGTTCAATTTAAGCCAGGTGTGATGGTGCACACCTTTAATCCCAGAACTCTGGAGGCAGAGTGTTGCAGTCTAGTTAACAATGCTGGCAGAAATCACTCAACCAAAAGCAGCTTCTGGGCAAAAGAGATTTATTTTGGCTTACAGGCTCGAGGGGAAGCTCCGTGATGGCAGGGGAAAATGAGCAGAGGGTGGAAATCACTCCCTGCCAACATAAGGTGGACAATAGCAACAGGAAAGTGTGCCAAACACTGGCAAGGGGAAACTGGCTACAAAACCCATAAACCTACCCCTAACAATACACTGCCTTCAGGAAGCGTTAATTCCAAACTATCCATCAGCTGGGAACCTAGCATTCAGAGCTAGGGGGACACCTGAATCAAACCACCACATTCTGCCCCTGTTCCCCATAAACTGATAACCATACATGATGTAAAATGCAATGCATTCATCTAACTTTAAAAGTCCCATGGTTTTTTTTATCAATTTCAATGATATTCATACATCCCCATAGTCTAAGATCTTTTCACTGAGCCATAATACTAAAAAATAACCTCAAAACCCCCATAATGGCACAGAATAAATATTCACACTGCAGAAAATGGCATTGGGCATATCAAAGAAACATACAGCCAATACAAGATTTAAAGCAACCAGGGCAAACATCAAACTCTTTAGCTTCAAGTCCAACAACTCTAGCCATTGACAAATCTCCAAGTCTGATAATTCTAACCAGCAACAAGTCTCTGGCATTCCAATTCTGCCCCTCCAGCTAGGCTACTCACAGTCCTTGGTAGCCATCTCATGGTCCTGGCATCTCCACTGGGTCTCTACTACAATCCATGGTTCATCCTTATGGCCCCAAGGGGTCTCCATGCAGGCAACCAACAAAATCCACTTCACACCGCCCATGGCCATTTCCAAAACACAAGACCGTGTTGCAAACTCAATGACCCTCTTTTTCCTGCATTTCTTATACTCCACAATACCAGGTAGGGTGCCAATTTGTTAATCTGGGGGGGGGGGAATAAAGCAGACTATGAAGAACAGGACACTCCTTGAGCACTCAGGCCCCTTCAAAAGAATCAACATTGTTCCTGTTGCCCCAGCGCAGGTCAGCTAGCCCAGTCTCAAAGGTTGTAATCTCTCAGTTGCAGCTGAACGGGCAACAGTTCACCCAAAGATTTTTCTTTCTATGCCATATCCCTCTGCTCACACCAGTTCATTTCTACACAAAGCAACCCTTCACAACTTTTCAGGACATGGGCATAAGAGCAAGCTTCCCATACAAACTGCTAGCCCAGTTCAAGCAAAGCTCTTTCTCACCCTCATAAGCCAAACCTCACAGCCCATAGTTCTTACTGCATTCAGGTCTTGCAGCTCAGACCAGAATAGTCTATCAAGCTCTGCTTATAGCACTGCAAGGCATCTCTTAGGCCAAGGCTTTAAATCCTCTCACATTCCTCTTGAAAATCAGCTCCAAAAGGCCAAAGCCACACAGTCAGGTGTCTAGCAGCAATTCCACTCCTTGGTACCACTTTACGGTTGCAGTCAGGTTCACATTGCTGGTAGAAATCACTCAACCAAGAGCAGCTTCTGGGAAAAAGAGATTTATTTTGGTTTACAGGCTCGAGGGGAAGCTCCACGATGGCAGGGGAAAATGATGGCATGAGCAGAGGGTGGACATCACCCCCTGGCCAACACAAGGTGGACAATAGCAACAGGAGTGTGTGCCAAACACTGGCAAGGGGAAACTGGCTATATCACCCATAAGCCTGCCCCCAACAATACACTGCCTCCAGGAAGCATTAATTCCAAAATATCCATCATCTGGGAACCTAGCATTCAGAACACCTAAGTTTAGAGGGACACCTGAATCAAACCACCGTACAGAGGTAGGAGGATCACTGTGAGTTTGAGGCCACCCTAATACTACTTGGTGAATTCCAGGTCAACCTGGGCTAAAGCAAGACCCAACCTCAACAAACAAAGACATACATACACACACACACACGCACACACACATATACATACATACACACACACACACACACACATATACATACACACACACACACACACACACACACATATATATGTAAATTCGATGAAAGAAAGAATAAGGTGATAGTCTTAGCAAATCTGGTAATTGCAATGATATGCACTTTCTCAGGCTGTTAAAGCAGAGCACAAAAGCAACATATACCCAACTTGAACAAAGAAATCATGAACACACACACCAGGTATTTTGGTCAGGATTCAATTTAGGAATAATAAAGAACCAAATACTTGACTTCCTGCAATTGTGGGATCATGCTAAGTATTATTATTGACCATTGTTTCCTCATCTGACTCTGGAGCTTTCATGGTAGGTAATTGGGAACTGGGGGAAGCAAGGACATGGCCGAACCCATGAGGTGAAGAGTGTCTTCATCGCTTACTATCTCCAGTCCTGACATTGATCTTATTGAGTATTCTGCAGGAGAAGCTGGAGCCCTTTGTTGGCAGAACAAAACCCACCTGGGACAGTCTTAAGCTTGGAGGAGGATACCAGGAGAGGTGGAGAAGCTGCTACCCCACAGCAGACAGATAAACCAGCAAAAATGAAAACATGTGTTAATGGAAAGCTGATACATTACAAAAATACACCATTTAGATCAGCAGAGAATAAAAGAATTGGTACCCAACTATAAGTACTTTACTGTAACTGGGGTGGCTTATGCCTAGGTGAGGACATTAGGACAGGTGGAAAGAAAGGTTGGAGGAGTTAAAAAAAAAAAAAAAGAAAAAAATCTGCCTAAAGCCTTAGCTCCAGTAAGATCATTGAAGTTGTTATAATCTAGGACAAAGTGGATTTGTAGATTTACACTTTTTAATAGACTGTGAAGAAAAGGATAGTGATACTTCTAGTATCTTTCAGCAAACCATCCACAGATGGGTTTTCAAGAAGTAAAGGTCAGTCATTCTTTTAGGATCTTCTTCAGTGTCTCACTCATCAGTAAAGCATTACTAGACCTCTCTTTCATCTACTGAATGTCTTCCTCAGTCTCTTCTTCCAGTCTTTGCACAATATTCAGCTCTTTCTTTTCCTTAACATAGCTGCTTTCCTCACTGGTCCAGTTATAAATGGGCTTCAATTTTTTGGTGGAGAAGAACTTAAGCAATCTTCGGGAGGTTTGTTTAATAGCTGAAGAGGACATGTTATCGGATATTTCCTTAAAAATCTTGCATGTTTTTTCCGTTAATTGCTTGATGACAGGGTCTTTGTCCCGGAGTACTCGTTCAGCAACTGTAATAGCAGAGAGGACCTGAGTTCAAGCCTCTCAGAGTCTAAGCAGCTCTAGCCCTGAGCAACCTGCTATCTCCCATTGAGTCATTCACCTTCCCCTTCCCACTTTCCCACTTTCCCTTTTTTCACTCTCCTTTCCCTTCTTTCTTTACTTTGACTCATAACATCCCATTAAAAGTAAAAAGGACTGGGTGTGGTGGTATACACCTTTAATCCCAGCACTCTGGAGGCAGAGGTAGGAGGATTGCCATGAGTTCAAGGTCACCCTGAGACTACATAGTTAATTCCAGGTCAGCCTGGGCCAGAGTGAGACCCTACCTCGAAATAAAAAAAAGAAAGGTAAAAAGGAAATATTCACTAACTTTATTAGGTGCATATCATTTATTGACCATTCTACTCAGATAGCATAACTATTTTCATGATGAGATTCATGTACATGTACACACAAACTATATACATGCATACACACACACACACACACACATATATATATGTACATATATATATATATATATATATATATATATATATATATATATATAACAAACAGAGACAATGGGCACCCCAGCCACTGCAAATGAACTTTTGAAATGATACACACACACACACACACACACACACACACACACACACACATATATATACATACATCATTAAAAATTGGAACCAGTCCAAGTATTTGTTGATGGAAAAATGCTTAAAATTAAGTTTAAAATTAAAGTTATAATTAAATGAACTAACATGCATTTTAATATCAGGAAATAAATGTATATTCTTGGCATGTAAAGATGCTTGTGATAAATGGCCTTGAACTAGTGACACATCTGCCTCCACCTCTCAAGTGCTAGGATTACAGAGTGAGCTACACTATTTTATTTCTTAATAAAAGAATTAGGATAAAGAGGAACTTCTTTTAAGAAGAAAGAGAGAGAAGGAAGGGATTAAAGAATTGTAGTGTCTGGCATTCAATAGGCAGGCAAATGTGTTGAATGAATGAGTGACTGAATAAACTAAAGAAGGAAGTTCATGTTGTATCAAAGTGGATATATCAGCTATCAAAACCCTGCTACTGGGCTGGAGAGATGGCTTAGCGGTCAAGCGCTTGCCTGTGAAGTCTAAGGACCCCGGTTCGAGGCTCGGTTCCCCAGGTCTCACGTTAGCCAGATGCACAAGGGGAGCACGCGTCTGGAGTTCGTTTGCAGTGGCTGGAAGCCCTGGCTCGCCCATTCTCTCTCTCTCCCTCTATCTGTCTTTCTCTCTGTGTCTGTCACTCTCAAGTAAATAAATAAATAATGAACAAAAAATATTTAAAAAAAAAACCCTGCTACTGCTGGGAGAGGCTAATTATGGGCAGAGGGAGGAAAGGTGTGGGGAAGCCCTTCCAACTTTGTTTTATTGTGAACCTAATACTACTTTGAAAAATATGAACTTAAAAAAAAATAAAGAAGAAAGGCAGGTAGCCACTATACATTTCTAACACACTTGTTTATATTCTGACCAGAAGTTGAGAATTGCCTCCTAATACCTAAACATTCTGAAATAATAACATTGCTTCTCTTTATTTCCCTCCTCTCCAAATGTACTCTGTGTTTCTGTGAACTAACACCTATCTCTGAGCTTTACTTGGTATAGTAGCTCAGCAGCTAGATGGTGCTGTAAATAGAAGATGCTGGAAAAATAAGTGCTGAGTTAAGTAACTGAATCCTCAACTTGCTATTGCTTCACACAGGTTTAGAAGGATAATTAAATTTCACGTTAACAAATAAATGGAGAGACCAAGATAGGGAGAGAAAGTAAGGGAGACAGAATAAAAAGAAAAAAAGAGATTATTCCTCTCAAGCTTGTCCTTTCATTGAGTTTTAAAAATTATTTATCTATTATTGATTGATTGATTTATAAGCAGAGAGAGATAGAGAGAAGAGAGGCAGAGAGAATGAGCATTCCAGGGTTTCCAGTCACTGCAAATAAACTCCAGATGCATGTGGCACTTTTGTGTCTGGCTTTATGTAGGTACTGGGGAATTGAACTTGGGTTATAGGGATTTGCATGCAAGTGCCTCAATGTCTAAAGGCTCCTTTTCATTGACATTTTCCTCCAACCCTACTGATACTACTTTCCTTCCATCCTGGAACCCTTATATACAACTCAAATGTGGCTAGAATCACTAGTGAATTTATTTGGATCTATACATAAAGGTTTTATTATAACCTCAACTCTTACCCTCAAGCATGACTTCAATTTCTTCTTTGAGCAGTAAATTTTCACCCAGTTTTGCCAAGTACCCTATGTACAAAGTAAACTCCATGTTATGCAGTGATACACATTTCTGATGCTACCTAAACTAGCTTCCAGGATATATTTGTCATCCTTTAGTATTTTCAAGTAATTATTAGTCAACAAATCTATTCATTGAAATAAATGTCTCTGTCAATGAATAAACACAAAGTAAACACACCTTAGCTAGCACATAGTTCTCTAAACAGATATTAACATTCCAAAAGCCTTCCACAAGCCCCTTGCTGTGTCCTCCTCTTCAAAATGCTGCTGTGAGGCTCATCCATGTTCATTTCTGTAGCAGTAGTGCATTCATTCCCATTGCTACAAGGCAGGGCAAAGGTTTCTTGAAACACAGGCATAGATATTGGCTCATGTGTTTATGTATAATCTATGATTGCTTTCACCCAGATGAATAGCTGAGACAGGGAACATACATCAAAGTTTAAAATATTCACTACTGGGCTTTTAACAGGAAGGATTTGCCTGATAATATTCTATTTTATGAATTCCACATGTTGTATATGTGCTGAAAATACATGTGTTGTTTACAATTTGGGATTATTATGACTAATAATGTTCTGGGCATTCTTTTGTTGCACATGTATGTGTGTTATGTGTGTGCATTTGTGTGTGAGCACATGTCTGTGCATACATGTGGGGTCAGAGGTCAGTGTCAGGTATCTTTCTCAGTCCGACTACTCACTACCTCATTTATGGAGACAGGTTCTCTCACTGAACCCAAAGCTCATGCACTCAGCTCAACTCACTTCTTCTGTGGCTGTTTTGTGAGGACTGGGATTATTAGCAAGTCTCCATGACCAGCAGTTACATAGGAGCTGGGGACCTGAGCTCAGATCCTCATGCTTGCATGGCAAGCACTTTACAATCGGAACCATCTTGGTACCCCTATATTATAGATATTCTTATGCATGAATTGAATTGTAGGTTGGAGTGGATAACAGATATATTAATTTCCAGCAAACATTTTAGACATCACGTGGGAAACGGTGTCATGAGAATGCTACAGCACGAGTTGGCCCTAGGCTTTGAGACTATTATATGAGATACATTATTATGTTGTTTAAGCCATAGTTATATTTGGATTTTTCTTTTTACTGTAGAACCTTATTTCCTAAATGAAACATTACTGCTAAAGGAACAAAGTAGATGTAAAACTTGGGCATCCCCTTCTTCCCATTAAATGGCACCTCTGAATGGATGTTCCAGATACTTGGCAGATTTACTAAAATGAGTGCAGGAGCATAACTAACCAATGTTGGCTCTGTGTATGGGAGAATGTAAGTGGTGGAGGGGAGTGTGATGGACGGGAACTGCAGGATCTACCCACCAGTGGACCTAAGGGTCAGCTCCACTCCATGCAGTTACTGTGACCAGGACATGTAGGTTCATCACATCTTTGTCTTAATTTTTTTCCTTCAAAGAATAACTGAAATTCTGGGCTGGAGAGATGGCTTAGCAGTTAAGTGCTTGCCTGTGAAGCCTAATGACCCCGGTTCGAGGCTCGGTTCCCCAGGTCCCACGTTAGCCAGATGCACAAGGGGGTGCACGCATCTGGAGTTCGTTTGCAGAGGCTGGAAGCCCTGGTGTGCCCATTCTCTCTCTCTCCCTCTATCTGTCTTTCTCTCTGTGTCTGTCGCTCTCAAATAAATAAATAAAAAATTTAAAAAAAAGAATAACTGAAATTCCAGACGCTTATGTGAAAGCTTTCACATTTTAAAAGGTGGCAGCTGTGAGTACCATTATCAGTCTAGTATCTTTATTTGCTTCTTGCCCTCTTAACCTTACTTCTTAGCATTTCTTGAACTGATGCTGTCACTGAGAGTTCTGGTCACTGGTGCTGTACACTAACTCATGGTCATGTAAAATTAAGGAGACCCAGGTGGAAAACATATACTTTACTTTTTTTCTTTTTTTCTCTGTGTAGTACCATGAACATGCTGAAGAGAATTAAAATTAAAATGAAAACTAAAAACCACAAGTTAAGGATAAATGGCAGTATACAATGAATAGTGCAATGACTATGTTCACCCATTATTTCTTATGAATATGAACATATTTGAGGATGAACTCTCTGGGGAATCAAAAAATATTGGGTCTGGAAATGCAGCTCTGTTGAAGAGTGCTGGCCTACTCTAGATGAGACCAAGTTTGATTCCCAAACACCACAAACTAAAACAGTAAAAATATGTATTTTACACTTTGATGAATATTGTGAAATTAATAGTTATAGAGAAAGTAAAAGCTTATGACTTCATTAATAATGTAAATCTTCATGCAATCTCTTCAGGATTACATGGCATAAAGCTATCAAACAACCTATGATCTTCAACTCTGTAGCCAGAAATATTCTAAATTTACATCACTTTTTATAAATTTGATATGTGTTTTGCTCAAGAACCAACTTTTGTTCATGTTTTTGCTCATTTTTCATTTAGGTTGTTTGTCATTTTAAATTGATTTATAGATTACCATTTTTAATTATATCTCGTCAAGTTTGCATACACTTAGAAAGCTCATCTCTACCCCATGATTATAAATCAAGTTTTCCATGTGTTCTCCTCTAATTTTGTTTGTAGTTGTTTGTTTGTTTGTTTCTTTTTTATGCTTTTGGATCTTTGACCACTTGGGATTTATTTAATAAAAGGAATGAAAAAAACCCCCCAAAATACTCTTTTAAAATTCCGATATCTTTTAAAATATCTTATTTATTTATCTGAGAGAGACACAGATGAGTGAGAGAGGGGGAGCACAGATAGAGAGAGAATGGGTGTGCCAGAGCCTCTAGCTATTGAAGACAAGCTTCAGATGCAGGCACTACCTTGTGCATCTGGCTTCCATGGGTCCTGGGGAATTGAACCTGGATCATTAGGCTTCACAGGCAAGTGCTTTAAACACTAAGCTATCTCTCCATCCCCAAAATTCAGGTATCTTAGTAGGTGTCCTTAAATGTAAGAAATATTCCACATTTTCATCACCGTTATATAAAATCCATGATACACTTCTAACATATTGCATAATTTGGGGTTACTTCTGGATGTTATTTCATTTATGATTTATTTTCTGTGATTTTAATCATGTGCTAGCTAAGTTGTTGCTGTCTGACACAGCTAGTATTCTCTATATTTCCTTATTGGTTAGAGTGTCCATTATTCTTGAACATATTAATTTTAGATCATCAGTATATCAGCTTTGAAAAACAAAGTATTAATATTTAAAAATATTTTTATTTATTTGTTTATTTGCAAGAAGAGAGAGAAAAAGAGAGAGAGAGAGAGAGAGAGAGAGAGAGAGAGAGAGAGAGAGAATGAGAATGGTGCGTCAGGGTCTCTAGTCACTGCAAATGAATTCCAGATACAAGCACCACTTTGTGCATCTGGCTTTTCATGGGTACTGCAGAATTGAACATGGGTCATTAGGATTTGCAGGCAAGCACCTTAACTGCTAAGCCATATCTCCAGTCTCAAACTATTAACTTTTAATTGGCATCACACTCATAGATGTAATAAAGAAGTTGCACATTTTTTTAGTTTATTACTTTCTTAAAATAGGATTTATAATTTTCTCTTTGTCTAAAATTTATTGTCTTCATGATATTCACATTTTCCACATACACACACACGGCATACCTTTCAAAGTTTATGTTTAGATTTTCCCTCCCTTCTTTTTTTCCTTCCCCTTTCTATCTTTCTCTCATCTTCCTCCCTTTTTCAGTTCTCCCTTCTTTCTTTTCTTGGTTTCTTTTGTCCCTTCTTCTCTTTCCCCTCTTCATTTTTTTTGTTTTACATTCTCTTTCCTTATTTATTTTTTGCCTATTCTAAGTGAGATATTTTCTTCTGGTATGTTTCCTAATGAGTTATGTGAATGCTTTTTTTAAAAAATGTATTTTATTTATTTATGAGAGAGAGAGAATGGGTGCGCCAGGGTCTCCAGTCACTGCAGACGAACTCCATATGTATGTGCTACCTTGTGCATCTGGCTTACGTGGTACCCAGGGAATCAAACAGGGGTCCTTTAGCTTTGCAGGCCAATATCTTAACCGCTAAGCCATCTTCTCCAGCCCAATGTATTTTTTTTTAAATAAGAAACTTACTGATAAGTTCATTGAATTTAAAAGTTAAATTGTAAATTAAAAGTACACATAAGAGAGTATATATAATACATGCATATTTCAAAGAATTATATTAAGTTGAATGTTGACATTTCTTGCATGGGCATTTGCATCTTTGTACTCTTTGTCCCTTAGTGGCCTATTGACAATGTCTACTTTTTGTTTTGTGGATTACAATGGCATCTTCATTTTCTGAGGTGGATATATGTTTTTTTCACACCTGTTCTCCACACTCTGCAAGCTCACTTTTCATGTGCTCACACTGCTTCATTATAAATGTCTGCACTCTTTAGATATTTATTTTGTAATGTGTTAGTGTTTATCATGTGTTCTTTAGAAAGCTTTTCTTTAAAAACGTGTGAGCTCGTGGGTGTGCAGGTTTGTGTAGATTGTGTGGGGGGTGGGGGGGTCACTTCTCTGCTTCCACAGCCATGAACTCTACTGCTCATCATAGCTCAGTTTGTCATGTACCCTGAGTGGCCAACTTCTTTCTTGAAGTGTGACATGATTGTGTATTTCCTCACTTCTATCTGCCTCTGATATTCATTGGTCTCCAATAGGGCACAAGAAAAGATCTTATGACTAAGGAAATGCAAAGTAAGGGATATTTATTGTGATGCTCACAGTGAGAATCTTTTGGGAAAAAAAATTTGATCAGGATTGTTCAAGATAAACAGGCAAATAGACAAAAAAACTTTAGTTTTCTTTTCATAGCGTTTTCCTGGACTTCTCCCTTGTCCATTTGTGAAAAACTGCAATCTTTACCAGGGTCTGGTATCTCCTTTGTTGCAGCTCATGTTTGCACATGTTAAAGTATTCACATTCTTCAGTGACTTGAAGCAATAGAGGGGAATATTGAGTAGGAATATGTTATGTTTTAAAATTTTATATCTATCTCATTGAATACATTTTGTTTAATAATTTAGTTAAGAACCCATTAATTTTATATCATAGAATACATACATATTAACTTCTATTCAACACCGATATCACCATAGCAGGTGTTATCATTCATAAAGAAAAAATTAAATTAATGAAAATTTCTTGCATCAATACTATTCTGTACCTTTAAAGACATATTAAGAAGTAAATCTACTTACCTATTAAAATAAGTGCTCCTCTCCTCAGGTGGTCTCTAGAGCTCCCTAGGAACCCTAAGGTGTCTGATATTAAATCTGTAATAATGGTCTCATGATGAGTAAGCTGAAAATAAAAAGAAAACAAACACTCTCTTAATTGTTGAAAACTCATGTTTGCTTATTGCAGAGAATCTTAAAGATAAGAGAATACAATTTATACTAAATTAAGAATAATTTAAAACTTCAGAATTTATGTCTGAAATATACTCTTCTAGCTGCTGGCTAGGATTAGTCTTGGTATCATCTTATTCCTGGACCAAAGTTGCATTTTCAACACAAATTTGTATTTTAATCTATATTTAGTGTTCTCTCATACCCACGTGTTCATGTTGGTTTTCAGGGGATAGTTTATAATATGGTCACAAAATAATTCTAATTTTCCTTTTGATGATGTTGAATGCTCTCTCTCTCTCTCTCTCCACAAACACACACACACACACACACACACACACACACACACACACACACACACATGTTACAGGTATTTGGCTTAAAGTAAGAAGAAAATGGTACAACACATCGTCAATGTTGAGAAAGGCCTACTTACAAGATTGTTACAGATGTTGAGCACCACCAATTCAAAACTGTAATTTCCATCTTTCAGCAAATGCGATATCGACCACTTCAGTTCTAAGTCACAGATTTCTAAGGTATATCTACATGCCTGTGAGAGAAAAAGATCAAAGAAAATTGATTTGCCATTACATAAAACACTGGAATTTAAACATATATACATATATATAAGAAACAAGATCAAAGGTCTTACTTGCACTACTCTTGTTTCTGTATCCTCCAAAAACAAGATTAGGGGCACAAGGCCTCCTAGGACAACACTGTTCAACAATAGTCTGTACTGCTTCATATCTATAAGCAATTCACCAAAGTGTCGAATGGCCATGCTTCGAATGCCACCATTGACCTGAATATGCACACAGTAAAAGATAAAAGTCTTATTTTATCATAATATTAATATTTCCTTCTTTAATCATGGCACATGTACTCTATATAAATATATATATTTTTAATCTACATAATTATCACTTTTAGTAAAGAGTGGACTAAGTCAGCTCTTCTTTTGATTTTATCCTGAGATTTTCTTCCCCATTATCCATGATAGGCAAGATATAGATTCAACCTGAATGCTTATTAATGAAGGAACAGATAAAAAGTACAAGTGTTCAGGCTGGAGAGATGGCTTAGTGGTTAAGCGCTTGCCTGTGAAGCCTAAGGACCCCGGTTCAAGGCTCGATTCCCCAGGACCCACGTTAGCCAGATGCACAAGGGGTCACATGCATCTGGAGTTCATTTGCAGTGGCTGGAGGCCCTGGCACAACATTCTCTCTCTCTCTCTCTCTCTCTCTGCCTCTTTCTCTCTCTGTCTGTCGCTCTCAAATAAGTAAATAAAAAATAAAAAAAATACAAGTGCTCATGTGAATTCATTTATGTCTGAACACACACACACACTTTTGGCCATAATAAAGAAGACAAGCTCATTGTTGTAGAAGAAATATGGCTGAATTTGGAAGACATAATAATGAGTGAAATAAGACAGGCATAGAAAGAAAATATAATGTGTGGTCTCAATTCTATGGCTAATGTACAAAGTTGAACTCATAGAAGCAGAGTAGGACGATAGCTGCTGGGATCTGGGGGTGGCTGGCTAGGGGAGAATGGACAAAGTGCGTATTAAAAGGTACAGTCTTAGGAGGAATAAGCCGTGTAGATCTAGTATATTACATTGTGATTTCAGTTAATAATAATGCATTTTGTACTCAAAAATGTTAAGAGGATAGATATTAATGTTATTATGGCAAAAAGCTGTCAGGTAACAGATATATCAATTTTCTTGGTTTGAAGTTGTTATAGTATATGAATATATTACATTACATCAGGGGCTGGGGAGACTGCTCAATGGTTAAAGGCACTTGCTTGCAAAACCTGCCAATCTAAGTTCAGTCTTCCACAGCATCCATATAAAGCCAAGCACAGATTTGTGTATGTCTCTGTGTTCTTAACACACCTGTAACAGTGGGAAGTGGTGCTGGGAGAATCCAAATTTTATGAGCCAGCTAACCATGTTTGTTTGCAGTGGCAAGAAATCCTGTCTCCAGGAAAGTAAAAAGAAGAGCACAGACACCTTGAGGCTTTCCTCTGTCCATCCACATCCACATATTCATGTATGAAAGTAAGTTAATAACCCATCATAGTGTACCACATTAATACATACAATTTTTTTTTTTTCAAGGTAGGGTCTCACTCTGGCTCAGGCTGACCTGGAATTCACTATGTAGTCTCAGGGTGGCCTCGAACTCTCGGAGATCCTCCTACCTCTGCCTCCCGAGTGCTGGGATTAAAGGCATGCGCCACAACGCCCGGCAAATACATACAATTTTTATTTGTCAAATTTACCTTAATAAAGTTGGAAAAAGTATTGTGACTGGCTGAACAAAATAGGTTCCGTTGAGTACAGGAAAATTGTGCTTACTAGTATAATAGTGGCATGACCGTAACGGGAGTAACCAACTTCTGATTGTATTTGAGGCCCACTCCACAGGAGGAAATTTATACCTGGGACTGAAAACCTAATCAAAAGATGATGATTGAGAAGGTTATAGGCAGGGCTGGAGAGATGGCTTAGTGCTTAAGGCACCTGCCTATAAAGCCTAAAGACCCAGGTTTGATTCTCCAGGACCCATGTAAGCCGGATGCACAAGGTGGCACTTGTGCCTGGAGTTTGTTTGCAGTGGCTAGGGACTCTGGAATACTTATTCTCTCTCTTTCTCTCTCTCAAATAATGAATAAATAAAAGGTCATATGGCCCAGGGGGAAGTTACTAATGTTATTTGGCTAAATGGATATGTTTTGCTCAGGGAACAGTACAGAAGAAATGTGGAAAGAAAGTAAGACCAGGGATAAGGAGAAATGCATTGGAATGTTTTCTTCTGGACACAAAACAGCTATTGCATTGATGACCTCATAGTAGTTGTTACCTGCATAATATTGAGTCTGTTAGCAAGGATGATGGAGGAAAGTAAAAAAAAAATAGACATCAAACTAGATGAGCTAGTTGGAAAGTAAGAAGGGGTTATGTGGATGGTGTGTTGAGAGGGAGGACTAAAGAAAAGAGTGAAGGTGATTCTGGTCAAAATAAACTATGTACATGTATGACAAGTTCTAATAAAAAAGTAAAAATGTTTATTTAAGAAAATATGGTTCGCATTAAGATTTTTTCCTATGAAAAGTGAGTTTCTTTTAAATTTGGGAAGTTGTTTAGTATTTAATGACATTCAAAAAGTATATAAATTATGATACTCTATAACTAGGATATTCTAGGATACATGCTCTCAAACTCCTCCACATAGTTTGAAATTCCTAGAAAAATGTTCACAGTCATGTTAGCATACTGTGTTCAATGCCAGAGGCCTTTGTGGAACTGATTCTGATGCCCAGTGAGAGTCCTTTGTATATTCACACACAGAATTAGGTATTCAAGGACCGCTTTTGCCAAATGGGAAGGTACATAAATGATCGTAACATAAAGATTCTAAAAGAAAAATTTCACTTCAGAGGAAGAGTCTAATTTAAAATTTCATCATCTAGTTTCCAGGAAATGCTTATGAGCCAATTTTGAATATACTTTAAAAATATACCAAGTACTTTATTAGGCATGTGAATTTCTCCAAACATGGACATCAGTTTGCCTGTTTCCATATATGTAAACGAGATAATAATGATGATGGTAGTAATAACAATAGAGAAGCATAGGGAAATGACTAAAGTAGGGCTTATAAATACTACAGAACAATGTCTTTCACATAGTAATGCACAGTAAATAGAAGGTACAATTATCATTACTGTCATTATTATATCTTTATAAAAGTCATTTTGCTACATATCCCATTTTGTAATTTGAAAATATTGTGCCCTTCATTAAAAAAAATAGTAATTAAGAACTCAAAATTTGGTAGAATAATATATACAATGAACTAATTAATTGGTGTAGAGACAATTATAGAAATAATAAAAATACAGGTTTTCACTGGTGTGGTGATACATGACTTCATCCAAGGAGTCAGGAGGATTATACAGGAAGACTAAAGCTCTTAGGCTAGACAGGGTGACATGGTAAGACACCTCAAAAACAGACAGACCAACACAAACAATATGGATTCCTTATGACATACCCAAAGAATTCTTATTTACTCAAATACCTTACTTTCATTCAACTCTGGGCATATGTATGTATATATGTGTAAGTGTGCATGGGGGTGTGTGTATGTGTAGGCCAGAGGCCGATGTCCAGTGTCTTCCCCAGTCACTCTCCACCTTATTCTTTGTGACACGATATCGTGGTGAATTTAGTGCTCTCCCATGTGGTTAGACTAGCTAGCCAGCAAGTTCCTGGGTCTATACCTCCTTATCACTGGGATTACAGGATTGTGCCACTATATCCTGCAACTGATATGTGTTCTGTGAATCTGAATTCCAGTCCTCATTATACCCATGGAGCCATCTCTCCAGCTCTAGTGAGGTACTTGAAAACCAAATATATATTTTATATATATATATAAACATTGCCCATATCAACTGTTTACCTTATAATAAACCCATGGCTGGGTCTGTTTTAAGGGTGGTGAAACCAAACATCACAAGGATGAAGAAACTCTTGCTAATAATTCAGAACAGCTACTCAGAGACAGTTAGTTGAGGGATTTGTACCTACCCAATCCAGTCCAGGGTGAATCAATACATCCACTAAGCTCAAATCCTCTTTCATCTAAACATCAAGAGAATGAAGGAATTTCTTGCTAGGAATACATAAAAGCTAGTCAGAGACAGATGAGGGATCTGTACCCATTCAGTGCAGGTCCAGGGTGAATCAATGCATCCACTAAGCTAAAATTCTCTTTCATCCAACCACAGAGATGGTTTGATTTTCTCTTAAAAAAAAATGTGTTCTGGGGATCTGAAATCAGGTATTCACACTTGCATGGCATTTTATCCAATGAGCCATTTCTCTGGCCCAGATTGTCTTTATTTACAGACAGACTTTTCTGTGTTCTCAAAATATAGTTTTTCCTTGTAGAATAATAAAGTAAATATTATTATTTCCAGAAAAAGAAATGATAGCTATGCAAAAATTAGCTGTGTTCTGTTGACTTACTTCAGGATATAAGATCATTGCATCATCTGGGCCTTTAACTGAACTACAAACCTAATATTGTCACACATATAACTGGGCCACTCACATGATCCATCAGAGGAAAGTAGCTGGATGCAATTTTGATGCACACTGAGGAGTAGGTGGCCTTGTCCAGTTTGACCAAAATCCTTCGTAGGGTGAGCAAAGCCCGGATTACAACAGTCTTTTCTTTGGAAAGGAAGGCATCCAGCACAGCCATCAGTAAGCTGCAGATATTTTCTGTCTACACACAAGACAAAGAAGATGGTAGAACTTTGGGCCTAGGATGCTTGAACTGATATTTGATACTCACACTCCTGAGTCCACCATGCTGGTACTGACTCATGAGTGCTATGTCAAATTGTTCAAAGTTTTGTAAATTGAGTATTTAAAACAATCATTATTATAAATTGAATCATATGCATGTAAAATTAAGTCAAGCCATAGTTAATAAATAATAAATGATCAATTCTTAATTCTTTCAGTATATTTTACTTTCTATAGCATTAAGGTTATTTATCTACAGTACCTGAATGATGGGAATACTAAGTAATGTGCTATTATGCATCTTTCCTGTTCTATATTTATTAACATATGTTTGATAATTTATAAGTAGTCACAGTGGGAAAATTATACAAGAAAAAATTGGACTTGTTTTCAGAGAGCTGGTCGCTGTACATTTATGAATACATCACTAGCAGTATGACCTCTAACGTAGAAAACAGTGACTTATTTGGGCAGGAGAGCTGTTGAGCCCCTGAAGGAAATCATGGGAGTCAACTTCAGAGGAAAGCTGAAGAAAATAGAAGGGGAAGAAAGACAGAAATGGGTGAAACTAGAAAAAAAAAAGAATGGTAAGGGAAATGGGAATAATTGAATTATTTACCAAAATAATACCTTGAAGAAAAAATAAAGTTAAGAACTCTTTGCCCCAAGTGGAATTTTTATTTCTGGCAGTAAAATACCATTACTTCTCTATTAGTCTCCCAACTAGCCTTGAACCAGGGTCTCTCTTTAAAAATATTTATTAAAATATTTATTTGCAAGCAGAAAGAAAGAGAGAAAGGAGACAAAGACAGAAGGGAAAGAGAGAATGGGTACACCAGTCCTCTTGCTGCTGCAAACAAATTTCAGATGCCTGTACCACTTTGTACATCTGGTCTTATGTGGGTACTGAGGAATTGAACCTAAGCTGGCAGGCTTTGTAAGCAAGTGCCTTTACCATTGGCTAATCTCACCAGCCCCAATTCTCTCTTATGAGTATCATGGAAATTAACTCTGGACAAAGCAGTATATAACTTTCTGCTTACTCAAATAAGTTTACTGCTAAAAAAAACCCCAAAAATAAAAAACAAAACTCTCAATGCCTTGTATGGCTTATTTTAAGCAGATGGTCCATGGCTCTTGCAATTTGAAATACAAATGAGGCACCCAAAGACAGGCATTCTGCTTTTAGAAACTCTGCTCAGTGGATCAGAACAGATTTATTATTAACAATCAACAATAATCTATGCCTTTCCTATCTTCTCAAAATTGTGCAAAAATACTTTGGAAGTTGGAATTACAAACACTGGAGCATGCTTAGATTCAATTGACCTGGGAGGCAAGATGTATTCATATGTGTTAATGGAAAACAAGGTAAGACAATGATTCTCATCTTTAATCTCTATTAGTGAAGATTTAAAAACACCGAGTGCTAGACCCCAACCCAGAATTTCTGCTCCTGTAGGCCTGTGGGGGTGGGGAATTAATTTATATTTCTAACAAATTCCCCGGTGATTGTCACACTGTTAGCTCAAGCACCATACTCTGAGCATCACTGATATAAAACATGTCTCAAGCAGACGTTCCTGGTTGGCATTGCTCTTAGAAAGGTGAGGTTTCTAGAGGTCAGAATATTCAGTGAAGTCTGACTTGAGGTCATCCTTGAAAAACAACAAAAATGTGAACACGTATTGGTAAAGTGGGAAGGGTTACACGTGAAAGGGCCCTCTAAGACAGAAGGTAGTGTGTGCACAGGTATGGGGAGGAAATCAACATGTTTGTGATTTAAAACTGTAAGAAGGATGCTTATGTAGGGCAATGATGACAAATTAAATTCTAAGCACAATAAGTGGTAAAACCACTATGCGGATTAACATCCTTTCTATTCAATTCAGTTTCAGATCTTGATATTGTTTTTTTTTTTTTTTCCTTTGGTAGAAACTGAACAAATTACGAATGTTTTATCATAAAGATATTGAGCAATACCAGATGCTGATGTTCGTGGTGCTGAAAGACAAATCACACTTACATTATTGATGACTGGTGCCATGCTGCCGATCTTCTGAAGGCTCAATTTGCTGACTTCCGGATTGGGATCATTGACCCAATTTTTGTAGAGGACTAAAAATTCTTCTGGGAATGGGTCCTTGAAAAAGTTGTTTAGGAGCTGAAAAAAAAAAATTAGCTGGCCTGGAGAGATGGCTTGGCGGTTAAGCGCTTGCCTGTGAAGCCTAAGGACCCGGGTTCGAGCCTTGGTTCTCCAGGTCCCACGTTAGCCAGATGCACAAGGGGGCACACGCGTCTGGAGTTCATTTGCAGAGGCTGGAAGAAGCCCTGGCGTGCCCATTCTCTCTCTCTCCCTTTATCTGTCTTTCTCTCTGTGTCTGTCGCTCTCAAATAAACAAATAAAAAAAAATTAAAAAAAATAATTAGCTAGCAGAATCAGGCAAAATATATTTTTTGGTTATAATAAAAGTCTAGACATTTTCACTGAAACTAGAATGCAAATCACACCAAATCTATGAGTTTTAGTATATATAAACATGTTTTCCTAATCATATTTCTTTGATGATGAGGGAGATAACAATCAGATGCTGTGCTTAGTTTTAGTTTTGTTTTGATGATTTCTTTCCATTGTTGGAAGCTGAATGACATACGTGACATAATGGCATAATCTTAGTCTTTTGTTTGGATTATTACCAAATGGGTGAGTTTCTTGGCAGAATGTGTTTATGTATGCTGCAAGGTGAAATAGTAAATGGGGATACAGTGGCTAGCAAAACCAGACCTTATCCATGACCCTGGGCAGCTAGAAAACTAGCTGGTGAAACTGCAAGTATACATAGGACCATACTCTATACTATTCTAAGAAAATAGTGTTGCTGATGGACGTCCAGTATTGGAATGCTACAAGAACCATTATAGGAATACTGAATTCAAACTGATGAAAATAATTTGATTTATAAAGAAAAGCAAAATTGTGGTACGTTTGGACACCTAAAAGACATATGACAGGAGAAGTAGAATAAAAGATGATGAGGGTGGGCCCGTTGCAGTGAGATTAGACCCGGAGGCCAAGTGGAAGAGGCTTGGTCTTTAATACCTAGTGCTCACAATTAAGACACGGTAAAGCTGACCCATCATGCTCATGCTCTCACCTGGGAGCCAAGTATGTAGATTAAAAACATCTCTCAGAAACACAATTTTCATAGAAATATTTTAAACATTACTATGTCGAGGAAATATAGAGAGAAGTGAAAGCAAAGACTGAGGGCAAAAGTGAGTGAGGAGGGAGTCAGTGAGTGAGAGCAAGGAGAGACAATGGTCTTCTTTTAAAAGCCTTACACAGAAATTCCACAGAAAGTTAAATATTAGTTCAACAGAGATTCAATTACTTCCCTAAAATAAATGACTGCTATAAAAGGATACCATTTAAATGAGAATGAAAGAAAGCCTATACACGCACATAGAAATTCAAGAGAACTTTTCTTCAATTTGTAAGTTAAAACCTTTACTCACAGAGAAGATCAGACATAAAAGAAGAATTGTTCTGAAGCTGTGAAAAACAATAGAATAATTGTGTAATAAAATAGACATTGATACTGCAGTTGGAAGCCCATGCATAACTTGTGTTTGCATACCATACTTTAAAAGCAATACTAAAGTAAACAAATTATTTTCTGGGATAATAGTAATAAATTATCACAAAATACAAAGTAGGGGTAAATAAAACAAGTATAAGGAAATAATAAAATAAAAAAGCAATAGTCATTGAGCTGGGTAACAAAAATAATAGGATTAATAAATCTAATGCACTGTGTTCAGAAGTCATGAAATTAAATACTTTGAAGCAATATAATATTAAAAAGATAAAATGAATAGTAAGAAAAAAGCAAGGAATAGATTAAGATTTTCCATCAAGTTTATGTGTGAGAGGCTCTTTTGTTATTTAGTAGAAACTTTGTCCGGACACAACAGCTGTTGGTACCTTTCCTCCTCCCCACCCTACTCCACCGAGGTTCCTCCTCAGTGGATTGCTCAGACTAGAAGTTCTTAACCAAAGATGTGCATAGGTTCTCCTGGGCACTTGTACATGAAGCTTACATCTTCATCCCAACCAGATTCTCTAGCAGTGGGCCCTGGCTTGTGTACCTGAAAAAAATAATTCCCTTCGTCCTGTTTTATTTTCCAGGTACCCACTGTAGTTCTTAGTGTTCTCCTGTGTCTCCCTTCCCTATGGGAATAATAAAGGTCTCTCTCTCTCTTAATGAAAAAAGTCCCTTCATAACTTTAATATAATTTTCTCATTTAGATCCCATCTTTTTTGACAATAACAGGATTCAGAATAATTCTGAAAGATGACTTCTCATCACAACGTAAAGTTTCCCTAAGTGTTTACTTCGTATTCTGTGGAGTAGTAATCAGGTCTCATGTAGCTATTCTGCTCTTCAACACTTCATTTAATTGTTTTAGTATCTGTTGATGACTTTTTATGATTCAGTTATTAATTTGGGACTTACAAAATGGTGACAGGTCTGTCACCCTTGGTCCTATAGCAGATCCTTAAACAACACTGTAACTTGGCCATAGTGCCTTCTTAGCTACAGTTTTGAAGGAATCTGTCCAAACGGACACACTGGGTGACACACCAGTATATAACTTGAAAGTGGTGTTAAAAGCCATGGTCTTGGGTATAGACAGTGAAGTCATCTTTGACTTAGTTTCAATGTCATTAGGTATCATTTTTGGGCCAGTACTATTCAAGGACCCATCCAATGACACAATAAGAATCTTCCCATGGGTCAGAAAGAGAGTTATTTCCATTCTCACACTTGGTAACAGATCTGCCACTTGTGGACCCTGAAGCAGACCCTCATGCCAGTGCCACCCCAACTAGCCAAGGCCCTAGATGAAGCTTACTTAACCTATGGGCCATGCAGTATTCATGCATGCCTGAGCTGCTAGTACCAGGTCCACCACCAGTTGCAGTAGCAGCCACATGATTTAGATCCAATTCTATTCAGCCATAATCTTGGAGGTAATCCCATTAGCCTAGGAACCCAAGAAGAGATCTTTTTAAAAAATATTTTATTTTTATTTATTTGACAGAGAAAAAGACAGAGAGAGTATGGACGCGCCAGGGCCTCCCGCCACTGCAGATGAACTTCAGTTGCGTGCACCCTCTTGTGCATCTGGCTAACGTGGGTCCTGGGGTATTGAACCAGGGTCCTTAGGCTTCTCAGGCAAATGCCTTAACTGCTAAGCCATCCCTCCAGCCCCTCCAAGAGGAGATCTTTATCTGCCTAAACTATGTATACATTCTAGAAGACGTGTTTGCTTTTCAAATGTATATACTGATGCAAATGGACAGACAACTGTGCAATGAAAACTCAGACAAACATGATACTGACAGAGGTCAATAAAGTTCTAGTAACTGTAAAAGAAAAAAAACATCCTTCAACCCAGAATGAGAAGAGCATGGGGCATGGGGATAAGTATTGTTAGTTGAGAGCCATTTTGATGGGTCTTTCCACTCTTTTTGGCTGAAGGTTAGTGGGAGCTTCTCTCTGAAGTGTATCATCATAATATCCATAGGATTCTGATTTGGCTTCTATTACCAAGTATAAGTTCTTTATCACTGGGCCTCTTCTCCCATCAGAGAGCCAACGGCTACCTGCATAGGTTGTGTGCTACCATTGCACAGGCATGTACATTTTGTTCTACTGGTTGGCTTCACAGCTTGTGGGGTCCCTTGCTTGTTCATGCTATTGGTAGCCATTATCCCCCAGCAGCTCACATAGCACTTTCTAGCACTATAAATGCTGGCCACCAGGGAGCTGGGTTCCTCCTGTATTCCAGCATGACCTCACAATGTCCTGTGTTGGCAGCTTTTGGTGTCTTTAGCAACAGGGTCTTACCATTTAGAACTGATGGGTAACTATGTCCTTTGGCAATGGTCTATAATGTTTTGGGGACCTCGTGGGTCTCCTTGATCAACAGCTGTCTGTGGGTTACAAACCAGTTCATGGCCAGGGCCCATGGTTCTAGAATTAGGCTTTCTCCACCCTCTCTGGGATTCTTTTACCCTGATGATTCACTCCTTCTTTCTATTAAGGGTCCATACAATAAAGTTCCCAATTAATAAAAAAATCTAGTAACTAACAGCAACAGCAAGAACAAAATTGAGATTTAAAAAATACCTGACAAAGAATTCAAAATAATCATCTTAAAGAAGTTCACCGAAATGCAAGAGAACATGCAACTAGACAACAACAACACAACAGAAACATGACTCCAAACTCACGTTCGAAACCGGGAGAAGGGTAGAGGGAGTGCTGAAGTGCAATGGCAAACATTTCCCCTTAGCAAGGGCACCCTGCTGCAAGTGAGTGCCGGGAGTAAATACTACATGGCCTCATACCGCGCGCACACACACACACACACACACACACACACACACACACACGTGCTCGCGCATGCACCTACCCTGCAAAATAAAATAAATACTTACAAATTAACAAAATTCAACTCATGGTGCTGAAGACCACAATGACAGTTAAAAAAAAAAAAAAAAGAAAGAAAATGATTTACAACCTCCTTTCCCAAAGCGGACTCAAACCTGCAGAAGAGAGAATTATTGAGCTAAGAGAAGTCACATGAAATTATTTGCTAAGAAGAACAAAAAAATCAGAGCAGAACAGCTAAGACATCATTTGGAATATCAACAAACATAAAAATTATTGAATTATAAAAAGAAAGGGAAGAGAGAAAAGAGGAGAAAAGTAATAAGAAGTTCATTTGAAGGAATTCTGGTGACAAATTTCCTGAATCTTGGGAGAAATATGACAGCCAGGTTCGTGAAGCACTAAAGTACAAGTAGAAGCAACCTGAAGAGCAATACTCAGAGGCCGACGTAATCTGACCATTGAGTGTGAAGCCCAGACTCCTGAAAGGAGCAAGAGCAAGAACACCATCACACAGAAGGGAGCCTCTACAGAGCTGGTAACAGAACTCTCAACAGAAGCCTTGCAAGCCAGGGCAGAATAGGGAAATATATTAAAATCACTGAAAGACAGAAAAAAAAAAAATCCTGCAAACTGAAAATAAAATGCTTAACAAAGTTATTTTTCATGCACTTATTTCCAGGAAAACAAAAATAGAAGTTTACCACCATAAAAATTAACTTATAAGATAAACTGAGAGAGCCAAATACATGACACCCATTTGAAAAACTGAAGGACAATATAGGATATATGTTTCTCTCATAGCTTATTAACTGTCTTGCTATGATGTTGAAAATCATCTCAATCTTTAGAAAGCCTTAGACATTTTGCCTGTTACAATAATACTTCCATGAAAAAATTAGATTCAAATCATTTCAAGTTCTAGAACTTTTGTGACCAGGACTTCCTTAACATTTTTGACATTGCTGTAACATTCAATATATGGTAAAATATTCCTGTATAATGTAGTATGGATCTATGTCTTCATCTTATCCAGTTATTATTTTTAATGTCTATAAGACAGTACAATTCATTTACTGTCTTTTGTAGGCTCAGTTACTCTCTATGTACTTTAACAAGCCTGCAAAAATATCTGGCTGGTTCTAGCAATACAATGACCATCTAATAATGAAAGCCAACTCCTAAGCAATGTATAGGGACAACCCTCCCATAGTCTAGTTCAACCCAGGTTCCTGCCCCCTACTTATAACTTCAGGTACCTTTTATTCTTTTTAGTCTTATTGAGAATATCCACAAAGGGAGAAGAGTAGCTCTAGTATTGATTTAAGTTCATATAAGGCTTGGGGATGAGAACTTAATTTTTCCTATTAAAACTTACTTCAGTGAATAATATTACTGTGATGATACTGTCTTCTGACCTTCTAGAACTATCTCCTGAGATCTTGTGGAGGTAATGTAAGGTCTGTGAAAACTGAGGAAAGTTGTTGTCACTGAGAGTTCTGTAAAGGAGTAAAAATAAGGCACTAAGTTAACCAAGAAGAAAATATGATGAAGACTAGTAAATATTAGTAAACTTGCGATCATTGTCATCGTACTTTTGATTTCCCAGATTTAAAAAGAAAATCTATTCTCCAATATTATCCCATTCAAAATAAAGAATGCCCCTACTATGAATTCTACACAGACTTTGGGGATTTATATAAGCTTGGGTCTCTGCAAAAATTCCGTTATTTTTGTTACCATCCCCCTTTTCTAAGAGTCAAACCAAGAGAGCCATGAATGCTGCCACTCACAAAGCCACTTTTGTAGTTTTGAATTAAGTAATGAAGATGCCACTTTGGGTCTGTTACTCAGGAGGAGGGACAGTAAGTGTATTTTCCAGGCACATCTGAGCGGTAGCCACTCAAAGCTGTCTTCACAAATTGTCCAGGATCAGATTGGTAGAGATAGGCTATAGAAGGATGATATGACAATGTTTCTATTTCAAGATTGCAGATCCATCTTCTAAAACTTCCATATTTATATACCAACCACACAGGCAGTTTACTCGCATGAGACTTTTAATTGTTAGCTCCCAGGTGATATTGGTGCCGATGGCCTATTGGCCACACTTTGAGTAAGAAGATCCACAAGTACCAAGAGTGATGCTTAAGCATTAGCCACTTATAGAGTGCCAATATGCTATACTTTAGACATTATGATATATTACTCTCATATGTTAGTTTCTGGTGCAACCTGGAAAGCTATGACCCAGGAAGATGGTAGTGGCTATGAGGAAAACATGATGACTTACTCTTAACAGTCATACAGAGAAATAAGGAACCATGATGAGCACCTGTACCTAGACTGGACCATAGTTTAGTGGACTATGGCTATATTTTCCTAATGTCCTCATTCTACTGAAAGTACCCATTTTCATGTTGCTAGAAGTGTAGGTGTTCAGACTCTCTAGGAATACAAATTTATTCCCTATCTGGCCTTAATCTCATACAGTCACATTGTAGGACTTGGTGTAGCTGTAGAAGTTTTCTAGAAACTCACCCTTCAAAAAAAAAAAGCAAAACAAAATCCATATGATGACAGTTTATGGAAAATAAAACAAACATTAAAAAATCATAACATTTATCTATTTTTTAATTGTTTAAAATTTTATGTGTTTGAGAGAGCAAGAAAGAAGCAGAGAAAGAGATAGAGAAGCAGAGAGAGAGAGAAAGGGAAGGAAAGAGAGACAGAGAGAGAAAGACTGGGTACGCCTGTCCCTTCAGCTGCTGCAAATGAACTCCAGACACATGCACTACCTTGTGCATCTTGCTTATGTGGGTCCTGAATCATCAAAAACTGGGTCCTTTGGCTTTGTAGGCAAGCACCTTAACTATTATGCCATATCTCCATCCCCATACAATTTAATAAGTATTATTGTGTCTGGAGATGGTCAACCATATTAGGACATATTTTCTGTTTTCCATAGGAATTGCTAATAATTATTCAAAAACTAAATATTTTCATTAGAGGAAACGTATGTACATCTAAGATGCCATTTTAAAAGAGCCCATGGGCCATGTTGTCTGTGAATGTTAACTGGGTATATTACAACTTGCAATGGTCTGCCACATTGCCAAGGCCCTGTATCTTCACTTTTGTTCAAAAAATTTGATCACTATAATTAGAGACTTTGTATTGATGAAAAGGCTAACTACTCCCCTCCCCAGAAAAAAAATAACAGCAGCAACATGAACAGATAAACAAGTAACAACACCTTTCCAGTGCTGAAAAAATAAAACACCCTTCTACTTTGTTCTCAAATTTTATTTGGCTCATTGAGTATAGACCTTTACTAGACATCTTTAAAGCAAGGGTACCTCTAGGCCTCTTTGGTATCTATAGAGCAGGAATTAGCTAATACCAGAGGGGGGAAGAAGATCATATGTAGTTTTCATTCTTTGTATGTGAAAAAGAGCCCTATTCTATGGTGCTGGTAGGATAACTGGATACCTGTATTATCAAGTAAGAGGAAGGAAAGGAAAAAGAAATCCCAGAATAATTGAAGAAATAGAAATTAAGCAGCAATGCAGATCACCAGGAAAGCTTCACACTCTGGAGAGATGCTGGCTTTGTTCCCACATGGTATACCTGAAGGAAGATGGAGAAGATGGAATAGAGACCAAAAGTCCCACCCAGAGCCCCTCATCTTACTTGGCTATAAGGTAGACTCCATATCGGTGATACACAGTTTGAGAAAACTTGTTCCAGCAATTCTTTTTCTTCAGAGCATAATCTACTTCTTGTAGTCCCGAACAATTTAGCAGAACTCTCAGGGCATCCCTGGCAAAGCTAAGGCCCCAGAAAATAGTCGTCACCATAAGGCACTTTCACATGACTAAACACACATCACCTGGCTTTCTTCACATCTTCAGAAGGGTACAGTTTTGAGAAAGGCATTTTTCAGAAGAATGAGACTGTCAAATGTTTCTCACTTTTCCTGATTAACATTGCATGGGCTGGGGAAGCTAAATTAAACTTGTAGCACATAAAATCTAGGGTTAACCACAGAACAGCTTACCAGTTTCTTTTTTTTTTTTTAACAAGACTTTTCTCAAGAGATATCTAACAATATAATGACTTACTAAAACTAATTTCCCTGGTAATTGCCATCAGTAAATAGGACAAATTTACATCTATTTGTGGGTGATTGAGTGTATAAAGGACAGGGAGTGAGTAAATCAAATGTTCTTAGTGGTAGTAAATGGTGTTTCAGTACTCTGTTTTGTTTAGATGTCCTCACCAGGCAAGCCCAATAGCTGACTATATGTCATGACTGAGATGGCAGAGTAGTGCAGCAAAGGGGAATTGCCAAACCTCGCCTAGCCCAAACACATCACATCCCACACTAGAACCGCACTCCGGCTCACAGTGTGAATTGGCACACACCATTCTATTTCCATGTACAGTGACCCACAAAGGTTACTATCAGTGGATACATGAGTGGCGGAGCTGGAAGGAATGTAGCTTTGGGTTGAATGTTGTTTTCAGCTTCCACCCCATCTCTGACAGGGCTGCAGCAAGAAACATGTCTGCTAGTGCTCTTTATGTGCCGCACCCACGCTCTGAGGACTCTCTGGGGACCAGGTCCCCAGGAGGGTTACTTTCCTGAAGACATTCTACCCTCACAGGAGAGAAAGATAAAATAAGTGGACAGAGCACCACACATAGGTTTATTATAATGAGTCCTGTATGAACCCAAGCAGGGAGCTGAATGCTTATCTCTAAATCAATGTGAAATAGCCAACACTCACAGAGGCCATTCCTTGGACAGCATTTTCAGCTGACTGCTGTAGAAGAGTTGAAGCACGAGGGCCATCAGGAGCTGGGGGAAAAGCTGGGCCACTGCTTTCTTGTAAGATTTCACAGCTAGAAATGTGCAAAGTGCCTGGGAAGCCTATAAGGGAAGGAGGAGTGAGTTAAATAGACAACCATTTCACTGCAAACCCAATCAGTCTTAGGGAGGTGAGGAAGGACTAAGAGGACTAGGAAACTGAACCTGTGTCCTTAGGCTTTGTAGGCAAGTGCCTTAACTACTAAGCCATCTCTCCAGTGTGCATATTGACTCTTGAAATAACAACTACATCACAAATCCACATAACAAAGCCTTACATTTATGAAACTATGGCACCTTTGTATTATATTTCAGTAAGACTTGGCTTTACTCCTAGTCATAATGGGGTGATATGAAATGATAGACAGAAGTAAAATTAGGCCTTCACATTTCAATAAAAACTATGTGATTTAGCTGATGGCTATCTCTCTGGAATCATCTACACTTTAGCTCTGTGAAATTTCTTCAGACACTTTTTCCTTGTTTCTTTTTTTTTGACATACCAGCCAAGCTTCCACAATGACAGGCATCTGCAAGAGTCATTCTCATCTCACTTAGAATTCTGACTTTATGTCACTTCACAGAGAAGAATGCCCTGTCCAACTTCCCTTAAGCCATCCCTGTCACCATTTCCTTTCATACACCACTTTATATCTTTTGACACATGACAGTCGTATTTGTTCATTGTCAGGTGTGACACACCATGGATATGTGAAGAGGACTGTGTGAAGGAAGCAGGGCTGTGTGTGTGTATTCAGGAATTTCATGATCAAGAAAACAATACTGGAGGGTGAGGAGATAGCTCAGTGGCTAAAAGCTCTTGCTTGCAAAGCCTACTGCATTTACTTTCTCATCCACCCATGAAAAATTGGACAGGAATTTGTTTACAGCAACCAGAGACCATGGTGTGCACACATGTGCTCATGTGCACACACACTTGCAAATATAAGAGATTACAATACTGAACTAAAATACTCATGGTGCTATTTACCATTACAGGCATCATATTGGTGGTATCAAGAGAAAAGCGTCTTTTGTCGAGCACTGTGTCCTCCATGTCCCCAGGCTTTCCTTTGAGTATGAGCAGGAGTGTCTTCAGCACTTGAAGTGCCACAGTTGACTCAGTGCTCACTGCTTCCCACATCATTATCAGCGTGCTACAAACACAGAGTTATGAAATGTATGAAAACACATTTGCTATTTCCTACTTGATACAGTGATATAATCAGTAGAACATGTTGGGTTTACATCTTAATATAGAATATCTGTGAAGATAATATCAAAACAAACTGAGATTCTCATTTCCAAATGATCTTACAACTGTCTCCTGATGGCATTCAAAACAACAAATTTACATATCTATGGAAGTGCAGTCTGCTGTCATTGAGCTCATGTCCTATTACTACTGGAATATTTGTCCGGCTCAGTTTCAAGAACTGAGCAACTAATCAATTTTCTGTACTGGAAGCTCTGTCTACAACTTCACTTCATGATCTTGTTCATTCAGGAAGAGGGATCTATTTAAAGACTAGTATGGGAACACAAACTCATATATAAGTCAAAAAACAGTCCCAACTAACCAATTTACAATATGTTCATATATTAAAGTTGTCAATAAAAATTAAAAGAAGGGCTGGATAGATGGCTTAGTGGTTAGGGTGCTTGCCTGCAAAGCCAAAGGACACAAGTTCGAAACTCCCCAGGACCCACATAAGCCAGATGCACAAGGTGACGCATGCATCCAGAGTTTGTTTGCAGTGGCTAGAGACCTGGTGTGCCCATTATCTCTATCTGCCGCTTCCTCTCTTCCCCCTCTCTTTCAAGTAAATGAATAAACAAATTTAATTTTTAAAAAATTTAAAAAAAGAAACCGAAACTTCTAAAAGAAAAAAATGTGGGCTGGAGAGTAATGGTCAAGTGTGCTTTCTGCCCAAGCTTGAGGGCCTGAGGGAATCTGAGCCAGAATTTTCTTTTGGGACTAATGTCAACCATGTGTAATATCACACAGAATAGAAAGGTCAAGGTTGGTATGGAATCCACATAAACTCATTTTCAAAGCACAAGTTCTTTCATAATTTGACTTTCTATCTTTTGCACTGTCAGTAGTAGAGAACTAATGCCTTCTTTTCTAACATACAACCTGTGGAAATGGAGTGATGTGATGTTTATAAGCTCTTCTAATGCACCTACAAGATGAATTATACCAACCCATAGACTCAGATTAGCATTTTTGATTTTCTTAAATATTTTTGTTGATCTTGGATTGCAAATTTTAGATGAGCAGTTAAAGGGGTAGGATACTCTTAATTATATTTCACACTCTTTAATGCTTATGTTTTGGTGGGTTGAAATAGCTTGTCTGTTCTTTGTGAATAAGAAAATTACTCTGTATTTAAGGCTTTAGTTTTCTTAAGAAAAATAAAGGATTATAAAGATTTCTTAATGGTTAAATGCACTTGCTTTCAAAGCCTGCTGGCCTAAGTTCAATTCCCCAGTACTGATGTAAAGCCAGGGACACAAAGTGGCTTATATGTCTGCAGTTTATTTGCCATGACAAGAGGTCCTGGCATACCTATACTGTTTGTCTATCTCACAAATATGTTTTAAAAATATTTTTTCACAGAAAAAAATGGGCCATTTAACAAATGAGCAAAAAAAAAAAATCTTGCATCACAATGAGACAAGCTTATTTCTGTATGATTTAAAACAGAACACAATTTAAAGCCTCAGATAAATAATAGTTACATTAATCATTTTTGGGGTCCTACTGTGTGTCGAGCTATGCACAGTTATAAATAACATATGATCACGCCTTACAATGATCCTATACAATGAAGAACTGATTTTTT
Source organism: Jaculus jaculus (assembly GCF_020740685.1). Taxonomy (NCBI): domain Eukaryota; kingdom Metazoa; phylum Chordata; class Mammalia; order Rodentia; family Dipodidae; genus Jaculus; species Jaculus jaculus. The sequence goes on from NC_059102.1 coordinate 305,851,131, forward strand.
TTTAGAAAAATAAAAGAAATCACATCCGACTATGATAGACCAAGAATTGAGTTCATGTCTGACTGTGGAATGGTGACCAAACCTGTGCAGAAAAGAGAGGAAGTAGGGAAGTCTTACTTGTCTGCTGGGACTGGGTAGTCCATGAGTTGAAAGATGACGTTCTTGGGTGAAGCACGTGTTAACAAGGAGATAATCTGCATCATCGCATCCTTCATAATGTGAGATTCATTTACATACAGTTCCTTATGAATATCATCCAGAATCTTAGACACCTACAAAAGAAATATCACAGGTCAACAAAAATGCCAAAAAATACATATAAAAAGATGCAGATGTATGACAAAATCAGCAAGCAAATATCAGTTAGTGAATATACTCTGTTCTCCACTGATTGCCAAGTACATTACCACGGTGACCTTCTGTGCATGATATTCCAAAGTCAGCTGCAGCATGGACGCTGCCTCCAATGCAGTTTCATAATCAGCCCTAAAGAGCGTCTTCAGGAGACTCCACACAAAATCAGTCAGAAAGAAGGGCAACGGGCTTTGCCCAACACTCTGAAACCAAAAGGAGATTTGTGACTTCATGAACCTGCATACGAAAGGCAACTAAACTAGACATTGTAGAGGAAGTGCAAGGGCCTGGTAGAAGTAGAAGACATTTATGAGCCTTTGAGGCCTCTTTCTCTGTTTAACAAATCATGAAAATTTTCTTTACACTAGTGTTATTACAAAGATGATGAAGTGTGGGTGCAACAGTATAAAGGTGATGATCTTCCAAATGTATTTAATTTTTTATCTTATTTAAAGTAATTATACTGTTCAGACATAACTGTGAACTTTTAAAGACAGGGAGAGAGAGAGAAAGAGAGAACCCCAAAGCAAGGAGACATAGGTATTCTTATGCACACATAATTGAGGTCCAAAAACTACTATTCAGCTCTATGAACCATAAATTTGAATAAAATTACATGATTATGAGATTGGAAATGATGAATGAGCCACGTTTTCTATTTTTGCCTTTATATAAAAAAATAAGTCATTCTTTCAAATACAAAGAAATACCTAATCTCATCAATAAAGGTTTTTATGTTTCATCTTTGAAGGGACAGAGTACCACTCACTTTAGTCAATAGAGCAGATCTGAGATCTTGAAGGGACATGAGATGGCAACTTTGGAAAGCTATGGAAGAAAACCAAGGCTTAATGAAGTAGACTGAATACCATAAGTGCTCTATACTACTTCAAGAAAGCCAGATTTGACTTCAAAAAAAATTTTTTTTAAAAATTGGGGCCAAGAAGATGGTTCAGCCATTAAAGGCACTTGTTTGCAAAATCTGCCAGCCTGGGCTTGTTTTCCCAGTACCTATGAAAAGCCAGATGCAGAAACTGGTGGATACATGCACCTGCAGTCCATTTGCAGCAGCAAGAGGCCCTGTTGTGACCATGAGCTCTTTCTATTTATCTCTCTCCCTCTTTCTCTCTCTCTCTCTCAGGCACATAAATAAATGAAAAAATATACTTAAATTGGGCTGTGTAGATATCTCAGTCAGTAAAGTGCTTGCTTGCAAGCATAAGGACCTGACTTCAATCCTCAGTACTCACATTTAAAAGCTGGGCATGGAGGCACAAGCTTGTAATCAAACTCTGAGGAGGCAAAAACAGGTAGGTCCCTGAAGCTTGAGAACCACCCTGGCTATTCTAAATAGGCAAGCTTCAGGCTAGTGAGAGTGGGACTGAAGCTGTCCTCTGGCTTCCACATGCATGCACACACAAAGGCACAAGCACCCATGTATGGGCACTCTTGCATGTATACAAATGTACCATCCTTATAATTGAAAGTGAGCATTTTCTCTTTCAACTATTTTTTTTAACCCAACAAATCTTCTACTCTAATGCCTACCTAAAGGCTATAGGAAAAGCAATCTTCAGTGAAACTTAGAGCTACTGTAAGATGTTTTTGTCTTGAGAAGCTGCAGGAATGATAGTTGCATGTATTAAAAGACAGAGAATGGGGCAGGAGAGACAGCTTAGCGGTTAAGGCACTTGCCTGGGAAGCCCAAGGACTCATGTTTGACTCTCCAGGTCCCATATAAGCCAAACACATAAGGTGGAGCAAGTGCACAAAGTTGCACAAGTGTACAAGGCGGCACACATTTCTGGAGTTTGATTATAGTGGCGGGAGGCCCTGGCACACCAATTCTCTCCTCCTTCTCACTCTCTGTCTTTCATAAAAAAGGCTTGCCTCAAAAAAAAGATAGAGTTTGTTCTCCCAGGATTGCACCACCACGTAGGGCCTGCTGACTCTAGAGGTCACCATCATGCTCCTCAGTATTGCGTTGCCCTGCTGCTTGCTCCTGATGCTACTTTTCTGAGGCATGCAAAACACACTGCAACCTTGACATCCCATAATTTGCCACGTGTTCCTCTATGTGGGACATACCATTTGTAATACATCTGTAAGAACCTTTATGAAAAAAATACATAGAGGAATCATTTTGAGCTATTTCCTTTCTGCAAATTCCCATGAATGAGGTGGTCAGTTTGTATTGCATGAATTGTTTTTGATGAACAGCACTTTCATGACTCTCTGTGGCTCCTTCATAAAACGCTGTCCTCTCCTACAGCTTTTTACTGTATCAAGAGAAAGTGACTGAGCTTGTTAACTGCCTTTTGGTTCAAACCAATCTTCCTGTTTTAATGCTGTCCTTGCTTTCAACCTCCTGAGTGAATAGCCTTGCTGCCTTTATTTTTGTTTGTGTCCATTGGCCTTTGCCAATAATCTCTTGACCTCCTTGATGCAACTATGGATTCTACCTGTTGAAGGTTACAAACTTAAAAAAAATTTTGTAAGGAAGAAAATGAATGCAATTTTCCATTTCCACAAATTATGCAGTTCTTTCCCACATTTTGGGCAAAAGCAGGGGACAGCATAGTTGGAGTGCAATGGACAAGCCTTACCCAGGGAAAACCATTTTCTTTCTTTCTTTTTTTTTAAATTTATTTGAGAGCGACAGACACAGAGAGAACGACAGATAGAGGGAGAGAGAGAGAATGGGCGCGCCAGGGCTTCCAGCCTCTGCAAACGAACTCCAGACGCGTGCGCCCCCTTGTGCATCTGGCTAACGTGGGTCCTGGGGAACCGAGCCTCGAATTGGGGTCCTTAGGCTTCACAGGCAAGCGCCTAACCGCTTAGCCATCTCTCAAGCCCCACTTCCTTGACCATGGCATCTCCCCTGAATGAACTTGCGTTCTCTTAATTTACTCATTTCATCTACTTTTGGAATTCCACACCCCTGTGAGGTCCACCAACTACTCTTGCTCTCTCTTACACTTGCTAACACAGAAATGGCTCTGGTCTCTCACCTGGAAACTGAATAACATATCATAAGCGCAATGACTCAGGGCACTCAAACCCAAATTCCTAAACCTGATAGACACTGAATACAGGTGAGAGGCAATTCCAACCTAATACAGCCTTCACACATCACTTGAAAATGCCTTGAGGAGGCAGCTAGTACCATTTATGGCATGAGGGATTCTAACTCAAGAGGTTACACTGGAGGGAGCATGGATGAATGGATGAAGAATTATTTTCTAGCAAACCTGCATATATTGGGTTCTTCATGAAAATGGCCAAATTCATGGTTAACCAAGTTTTGAAGTTGGGTGGTGTAGTAAACAGCTCCGCAATTTTGGGATGAGCATCCAACCAAACACATTTTTATGGCATAAACATATTTATTTCAAACTTACAGATCTAGGGGACATTCCATCAATGGAAGAAGAAGCTGGATCCCTTCATAAATCTAAGCACAGAAAGAAACTACCACCAGCCACCAAATACCAAAAGACTCCAAGTATGAATTAGCAGCAGGACCCTGCCAGAGCACAAATCTCTCTGCACACCTTTGGAATGGAATACAGATCTGTCTCCAGTAACACCTAAGGGCTGGACTCTAGATCCCTCCCCAGTGTGACATGTCCTCCAGACAGGTGGCTAAAGATCCAAGTTACAACTTTAATTTCAACATCTGATTCTATGGGGCCATACATTCAAACTACCACAGGTGGGTGAGGAAAAAATAAAACTTGATTTGGAGAAATGCACTGCAGGAGTCAGCTTCAAGTCACTGAGATGAACCTTCAAACCAGGTACAGTTATGGGAGGAAGGGATCTATTGAAGTATATGATTGAGGCAAAGTTCCATATGGCAGAAAAAGTTGGTCCACCTTCACAGACCTAAGCAGACAGAAAAGCCACTACCATCACCAGCATAAGCAAGCACACTTCAGTAATTCCAGACAAAGCTCAAGTACTTTGTGTATCTTTAGATTATAACTCCCCAAACACACCTTAGGGCTGGATCCTAGGATCCACCCACAGTGATACCTCCTCCAGCCAGGTGGCTGGAGATCTAAGTTACAAGCTTTAATAAATTCCTGGATGTATTGGAGAACATCTATTTAAACTACCACATTCCTCCCCTGGCTCCCGAAAGATTTATAACCATCTCACATTACCAATTGTATTCAGTCTAATTTTAAAGGTCTCCATAGAGTTGCTCATATTCTTTACTAACTTAAGATAGTTCTAAAGTCCCAAATTTTATCTGATATTTAAAATAGTCTCTTAGCTTTGAGTGTTGTAAAATCAAAATAAGTTATATACTTTTAACATATAATGGCACAGAGTAAATATTTTTAACTTCTATATGGCATAGCAAGGAGAGACGGGAATAATGTATAGTCAGTAACGATCAAGCAAACATAAAACATTTGCAGTTTAAATCAGATATAATTTTGCCCCTCCAGCTGGGCTGAATAGCCAGCTTTTATCTCCAGCCAACAGAGCTTTATGGCAGCCATTGTACAGTTCTGGTATATCTAAACATCCTGGAGTCTCCATACAAACCATCTTTCAGTGGCTCCAGTGGTCTGCCATTGTCATCCCACCCTGCCTAGATGTCAGGTCCCAAGAGCAGCTCCTGGAACTGTGTGCACTTCATGATGTATTCCATGTATTTTCTATGTTTCCAAAATTAATACCAGGTGAGCAAGACACCCATATTTCTAATTTAGGGATAAAATGAATCAGTGACTTGAAGAGCAAAGTCCTTCCTTTTAGTAAACTCCTTATAAAAAAGTTTGCATTTTTATCATTCAGTCTTCCCTCAGGCATTTGCTCTACTATTTCAGTATAAAGTACTGGAGCCATCTTCCTTTGCAGTGTTAATGTATTTGAAAAAAGCAGCTTCAGTAACCTAAAACCAGTGTGTGCCAGTAAAATTTAAACTTGTCTTAATTTCTCTAGTTTTGAACCTTATGTCTCTCAGTCCCATATCTTTAGCCAAGCACATCAGTTGATTACAAATTTAACCTAATCAAATTCTCTGGGCCTGGGCAGCAGAACACAGCCAGCTCTTAGGCCAGTAGCCAGGTTCCAACAAAGTTCTCTGCAATCTTTCCTTCCCCTTAGAAAGTTCATAAGCAAATCCTCCAAGTATGATTCTCTCTGCACTTAGCATTTTCATACTTTCATCCATAGTAGTCCATAAAATTTTGCCTGCCACTCCAGAAGGCATCTTCAGTTGCAAGTACAAAGTCCATGTCCATTCTTCTAAAACAAAAGTTCCAAAAGACATGGTCAGATTCATCTTAGCAACCCTACTCTTATAACCAAAGTTATAAGAAGTTGGTCTACTATCACAGACCCAAGCAGATGGAAAAACCACTACCATCATCAGCACAGGGAAACATACTTCAGGAACTCCAGGCAAAGTTCAGATACTTTGTGTATCTTTAGATTGGAACCCCAAACATACCTTAGAGCTGAACCCTAGGATACACCCACAGTAACAACTGCTCTGGCCAGGTAGCTGGAGATCTAAGTTACAAGGTTTAATAAACCTCTGAATGTATTGAGGGCATCTATTTAAAATACATTAAAACTTGCCCATGTGGGTAAAAAAAAACAACACCCTGATTTTTGAAAAATGCATCATCATCCATATGTGCTCTCCAAACATCTATGCAAGGATTTTTGGTCATATTTTAGATATGTTGTTTTCACATCTCTTTAGCCTCCCACAATTTTAATGTTATTCATGGAGAAAGGGTGGAGGACTACTGCCCTACATATGTAGTTTTAGGAGGAACATGCTAGATCCTGTCTCCTTAAGAGATGAACTATTCCTAGGGGCTTCCCAGAAAGCTTTTAAATGAGTTGTTGGCTCAATATGTATGTCTGGAGGTCAACTTACTTGAAAATATAACTTGAGTCCCAGTGCTTTCTCAGTATGGCCTTAGGTTTGCTATTCTACCTTCTCAGCTTCCTGAATACTAGAGTTCTAAGCATGCATAGCTCTTTTTTTTTTTAAGGTGGGGCGGTCAACTTCATAGCTCATTTAAAGAGACAAAATCCAAGTTATATAATTGTGATGTTTGTGGGGTAGATTGTAACAGTATTGACAGCAGTCTTTTAATTGGTAATTCCATTAATTTTGCCAAATATCTCAGTTTACCACTTTTATTTAACTGTAGCTTAAAAATAAGTGTAACTAAGAAACATCTATCTCATTTGTATTTTGTAAGTAAATCTCAGTATTTGAGAGTAATAGCATAATTCTTACTAGTTGCAATGAAATATGGCACAAAGAGAGTGCTCTGCATAGCATTTAGCCTTTGCTTCTTTGAATTAAGAGGAAAAAAACTATTAAAAACATAAACTTTGATGAAATAAATTACCACTAACAGTGGTAACCATGTGAAATGATAGACAGTGAATAAAGTTTATGATACAATACCAGAGCAATTTTGACTTTGTCTTGTTGTAGGATCTTGGGTAGCAATTCCACCTCCGTAGTAGATGTTTGGCTGTAACTTCCATGTTCACTGTACTTGGCATACATGGTCTTTGTATTGTGTGCTGCATTAAAGAAAAGAATTCAAGGTTTCTATTTGATCACTAGTTACACATATGGCACTGCTATTTCCAATTTCCTTTCCCCTCCCAATTCTGGATAATTAAAGTATTCTGAATATTTAACTCACTGCTCATGATTTAGTTTCCTAGAATATTTTTTAAATATATTTTAAAAAATTTTTTATTTATTTATTTGAGAGCGACAGACACAGAGAGAAAGACAGATAGAGGGAGAGAGAATGGGCGCGCCAGGGCTTCCAGCCACTGCAAATGAACTCCAGACACGTGTGCCCCCTTGTGCATCTGGCTAACGTGGGACCTGGGGAACCAAGCCTCGAACCGGGGTCCTTAGGCTTCACAGGTAAGCACTTAACCGCTAAGCCATCTCTCCAGTCCAGTTTCCTAGAATATTTTGATGGCATTCATCCAGAATTTATAAAATACTAAATAAGGCTATGTGTGTGAAAGATAGAATTTCAATAGGCTGACAAGCTATCACATATACCTGGGCCATCAAATAGATTGTTTGTACACATGAAGATGTTCAGTGACCATGAAGAGCTGTTGCTAAGTTAGAGGGTTTATTATTCAGAGAACAACTTGGAGGCATTTTCAAAAGAGCTGAAAAGTGGGAAATGGTGCTGTAGAAATGACTCAGTTGTTAAGAACACTTCCCCCACAAGCATGAGTGCCTGAGAAGCTCTGAGACTGCCCAAGTTTCAATCCCCAGATCCCACATAAGCATGTGGACAGCTGAAGCCCCAGTCCATGTTTCCCCTGTTGCCTACCTTCTGATTTCAAGTTAATCAATTGGCTTCTTGCTTTCTGTCAAATTTGTGTTTTGGGGCTGGAGAGATGGCTTAGTGGTTAAGCGCTTGCCTGTGAAGCCTAAGGACCCCGGTTCGAGGCTCGGTTCCCCAGGTCCCACGTTAGCCAGATGCACAAGGGCCCATTCTCTCTCTCTCTCTCTCTCTCTCTCTCTCTCTCTCTCTCTCTCTGCCTCATTCTGTCTGTTGCTCTCAAATAAATGAATAAAAATAAAACCAAAAAAAATTTGTGTTTTGTAAATTTGTAAAAAGTCATAAACTCTTTGTGTGTGTGTGTGGGGGGCATGTGTGTCATTTTATGCCTGTGGAGGTCATAGAAGAAGAACCTCTGGTGTAGGTCCTCACCTTTCAGTTTCTTTGTGGTAAGGTCTACAGTTTTGCCTCTGTGTACTCCGGGCTGGCTGACCTATGGTCTTGTGTCTTCCTTTTATCTCTTCATTGGTATGCTGGGATCATAGATACTAGTACTACTGTGCTCTGCTGTGAGTTCTGGGAATCCTAACTCAGGTGCTCATGCTTACACATCAAGTGCTTTAGCCACTGACTCATCTCCTGAGCCTCCAGATGCCTTCTGATTGATTCCTTTTATTCAGTAAAACTACTGACATCAATCCATGGCTAAAAATTTTATTTTAATTTAACTCCTTTTTGCTTGGATGTGTGTGAATGTATGTAAGGGTCGAGGAGGGATGTGGTATGGTGTGTGTGGTATATGCACATGTATGTGTTCCTATTCATTCAACTGCTGTCAGGTGTCCTCACCTGATGTGGACACAGTGGAATGTCAGGTGCCCTGCTTCATTGCTTCTCTTTGTTGAGCCAGAATCCCTCACTGATTTTTCTTTTTTCTTTTCACAAGCTCTGGCTATTCCGTAGGCTCTGTCCCCCAAGGGACTGGAGCTGCAGGGGCATGTAGCTGTTGAATGTGGGTTCTGGAGATTCAAACTCAGGTGGTCTCTGGCTCCCTCAAGCTCTCAGGCTTGCATAGGAAGCACACAAAAGTACTGCGCCATCTCTCCAGCCCTCATCCATGTTCTTACATCCATCAGTAGTTCACTGTTTTTAGTGAGGAGTATGGTTCTGTTGTACACATATGTCACAATCGATTCACCTGTTGACAGATGTTGCTTGGGCTATTACAATTAAGCATACTATGAGCATTCATGGGCACATATTGTACAGATATTTACTTTCATTTTCTCAGGTAGATACCAAGTTGGGCAGTGACTAGATCTCATGGTAAATGTGTACTGAACAATTATTTTCCACTAGCAGTATGGAACTATTGGAATTCCATTTACTATATATTCTTATAAAATACTACATGGTCAATTTAGATACTCCAATGGGTGGGTAGTAGTGTCTAGAGTTTTTAATTTGTTTCTTAAATAACTATATATTTAAAAACATTTGAGCTGGGTGTGGTGGCACACCCCTTTAATCCCAGCACTCGTGAGGCAGAGGTAGGAGGATCACTGTGAGTTCAAGGCCACCCTGAGACTACACAGTGAATTTCAGGTCAGCCTGGGCCAGAGTGAGACTCTACCTCAACCCCCTCCACCCCATAACACACAAACAAAAAAACAACCAAAACATGTGATGCACTTCTTTGCCATTTGTGTTCAGTGTTGCAAGTTTAATTGTCTGTGCATAGTGAGTTTTGAATGTTCTTTGTAAATTGTAGATTTTGTTTGTCAGATATCTAAGTAGAAGGATTTTATCCTACTCTATGTCTTAGCAATTAAGAGTGCTTTCACAGAGCAAACCTAATTTATATTTACTTGTGCATCATGCTTTCAATAGTGCAGCTACCAATTATTTGCCTAATCCAAAGTCCAGTGATCTAGTTTTACTACCATATGTTTTATACTTAGTTTGATTATTCAGTTTAAACTTTTCCTTTGTATTAGTGCATAGTAGTTGAATTAATTGTACATAAATATTTTAATTACCTTATAATAATGGATGTCATTACGACATTTTCATTCATGTATATAATGTACTTTGAATATATTTACTCCCCAGAAACCGCTCTTGTACCTCCTGCAAGCTAGTCCCTTTCCTCTTCTACTTTCCTGTCTAAAGAATAGATTCTGCACTTTAGAGAAAGCTCATGATATTTATCTTTATGAGTCTGGTTTATTTTACTTGAAATGATGCTCTCCATGTCTATCTGTTTTCATACAAATGACATAATTTCATTCATTTTTAGCTCTATTGTGTATATGTACCAGATTTCCCTTAAATATTCATGTTGATAAACATTTGTGAGATAACTTTTTAAAGAATTTTTATTAGTTTTAAACATATTTTCATTTTAATTGACACAATCATTTTACTTATTTTCTGATATGATATGATGTGCTATTTAATATACATGCCAAGTATCACATAGATCTGGCATATCTACTACTTCATATAAAATTTTCTTATATTAGAGCATTAAAATCATCTCTATTAGTTATTTTGAAATATTCAATTCATTATCTCCAGAAGTAACAAAACACTGGTCTAAGCAGAATAGAGAGATCTTGAAATTCTAAAGTTCTTGAAGTTCTAAGTATTCCATTACAAAAATTCCATGACAATGCTAAAAAGTGTGTTTGCATGTGTGTGTTTGAATGCGTGTGTATGAGAGTGCATGTGGAGGCCAGAGGACCACCTTGGGTATCGTTCCTAGGCACTGCCCACCTTTTTCTTGAGACAGGGTCTCTCAGTGGCCCAGACTCACTTAAACAGGTTACACTGGATGACCAGGAAGTCCCAGGGATCTGCCTGTGCATGCTTCTCCAGCACCGGGTTTACAAGCATTCAACCTTACACCTGCTTATATGAGTAGCGTGATCAGACTTAGGTCCTTATGCTTGCAAGGCAAGCGCTTTACCAACTGAGCTACCTTTTCAGGTCTTCAAAAGGATTTTTTGAAAACTCATATTTTAGAAAGTGAGACAATATGCCTTGGGGCTAGAATTTGAAATTATAGACATAGTGGCTTTCTCAGAAGAAAATTAACCTGGGGAAGATTCTTAGTAACATTAGAAAAGATGGTGAACCGTCTTTACCATTCGGACACCTGGCAATGCAGAGGATGTAATACAATCCCATAGATGCTTGCTTTACAATTAAGGGGTCACCATGGAAACACAAAAGACACATATCTGCTGCCAGGAAGCCTAGGCATGGAGCATCCACACTGTTCTAATGGAGAAACAAAGGAGAGAAAGTGCATTAGCTGGGCCTGTGTCTGTATCTCATGCTATTTTAGGAACATAGTAGCAGAGGGTAATTCTTGGAGTTTTTGTTTTAGACAGTACACAATAGTGTATTAATATAATTTATATTACAGTGAGCAAAAAAGTGAGAGAAGACATACAGAATGCCAAAAATACCAGTAGGCTAACCCTGATTTTAAATTCTCAGTGGTCTTGTGTGGTGCTTTTATTTAGTTCAAAAAACAGGGACCTGGGGACCTAGGAATCATGCCCCCAAGTGGAGGTCAGCACACGTGATCTTATGCTATCCAAGAGTGCTGAGTTGATATAGAATTAAAGCCTGTATTCAAATCTTGGCTCTGCTACTGAGTCTCAATTTCCTCATCTAGGAAATGAAGACAAATGGCATCATGTAACATCTATTGTTGGGATGAAGAGATACTATGTCAAAAACTCCTAGAAAAATTCTTGAGCCTAATAGTAACTCAAATCACAGTTTCTATTCCATCAGCTGGGTAACAGTTTGTAGGCAGCAAATTCCCATGACATGAGGAATGAGATCTGCAGAAGCCAGCAGAGGGCCTCTTCCAGAAGTTCAGCTGCATACTGATGGGAATATAGAATTTTATAACTCTAAGGCTCAATTTTCACATGTGAAACACTTTAAATGACTCTACAGGTAGAATATGAATTAATTCCCTCCTAAAATTGTGCTGATTTTTTTCCCAGAGAAATTCATTAAAAAAACAAAAAGCTCAAAACATTTGCTTCTAATGTCACCACTATTGCCACAATATTTATGCTTTCCTCCCCCAACTTCCATGACCCATCAGCTAACTGTATATTTAGATATTTATCTTGACTAACTTTTGGGGGAAGAACAAATGCAATTACAGAAGAGAGTAGAGACATAAACAGGAGGAAGTGAGATGGGGGATATAAATGCTTATGAAAGTATAACCAAGCACCTTTGACAAATTTTACAGGTTATTTGAAGAATAAAGGGCTTTATTCACCTATAGTCTTTCTATGTTGGGGGCATGGCTGGCAGAGGGTTTTCCTCATCTCTGAGGTGAGTAATTGGATAGATAGTTACCTTGGTGTTTGTAGCAAATGTTCATTGTAGCTAGACTTGAAGTGAACTCTCTAGGGAGATTCCAAAGCCTGTTGTTTCTTTCTACCATTTCCTATTCTCTCTCATCTCCTATTCTCTCTCTCCTCCCTCTCTTCTCCTTTTCTTTTTTTCTCTCTCTCTGCATCCTCTCCTTTACTCATTTTCTCAAATGACCTGAGTCACAGGCCAAGGCTATAACTGAATTGGGATTCTGAGAGTGATGTTCTCAGTGGGAAAGGGAAATGAAAGATAAGACATCTCTTCCTTATGTACATGTTTTCACTGAATTCTTCTTGCCCATGTATCTGTGTAAGACTGGCCAAGGGTGTCCCTTTCAAGCAGGCCTGGAACTCGGAATCTACAAGGAGACATTAGGAGATGCTGTTAATCCAAGTTCTAGGAAGAAATGCCCTATAGCCCTGGGTGTCTGATTTTTTGTATTGGCCTTCCCAGTTTCTTTATTCTATCTGATGACAAGATGTGAAAGGCTACCTCTGTGTTCTAAGCCTAAGGAAAAACAGGTGAAAGATTCTCTTTCGCGGTTGGGCATGATGGAGAAGCACATCTCACAGGCTTATCTATAAGGGACCAGTCCTAAGGGTTTATTGTAGTTCAGTTTTTGCCTTTGTTCCTCTATGAATATCCCTTCTCATGGACTTACAAATATGTAATTCTGAGTAAGAACTTTTATAATGAAAGCAGTGTGTGGTAGCCTTCTGATTTCTAGACAGGATCTGTTTAGGAATATTTCTCTAGAAGAATGGGTATGGCTAAATCTACATTGCTAGTGGGGCATGAGTTAGGATAAGCTAATAGAAGTGTGAGGCAGAGTGTACTTATTAAAGCCCACATGGATTTTTTCCTGAAGGTATGCTGACCACACTTTCATCTCCCCAAACATCAGGCTTTCAGATCATTGATATGATACGGCCATGCTTATATAGAATATCTACAAGTGTTACAAAGAAGAAATGAGTTAAGATCTCCACAAAAGTACCTTCTCTTTTAAAGCTAAACACTCTTGATTAGCTTTCTGTTTCCCTTCTGTACTGAATACCTTTCAAGTCTTATCTCCTCAATTCCTTCTTAACAATAATCATAGTTTCAGGTGTTGCATTCCAGACCACCACTTCACAGATTTTTAAGCTTCTTCTTATAGAAGTCACACCTGCACCTCTAAACAATGTTTTCACTTCTGTTTCCAATACCAGTTGAGTTCATTAGCTATTGTGATGGCTTATATTGACTGTTAACTTGACAAGACCTACTATCTCCCATGAGGGATTACCTGGATTAAATTAATCTCTGTGCACACCAGTGAGGATTTCTTAATTAGGTTAATTAAGGTGGGAAGACCCACCTTAACTGTGGACCACACCATTCTAAGGGTTAGAGTTCTGTACCATATAAAAAAGGAGAGAGGTGCCTAAGAGTTAGCATGCATCACTCTCTGCTTCCTCACTGTGAACTGAATGTGACCAGATGCCTCCAGATCCTGCCACCACACCTTCCCCACCACAGTGGACTGTACCCTCTGTAATAGTAAGCCAGAGTGAATTCTTCCTTCCCTAAAATATGATTTTTCCCATAAACTGGGGAAAGAGAGGAGGGAGAGAAAGGAAGGGAGACAACAACAAATTTTGTTTGAAATTTGTCATAATTAAACATAATCCTTTGCATGCTAATAGAAGTAAAGATTATACAATAAAGACAGAAAAGTGTCTTATCCAATATGGACAATACTGTAAAACAGAAAGGGTAGTTAGTTGCATTTAATCAGAGAAGTACAGAACAAAAATTCATTTTGTTTGATTCAGATATACACACATGTCACTCTGCTTTTAATTTTTTTTTTTTTTTTCTTCGAGGTACGGTCTCACTCTAGCTCAGGCTGACCTGGAATTCACTATGTAGTCTCAGGGTGGCCTTGAACTCACGGCAATCCTCCTACCTCTGCCTCCCGAGTGCTGGGATTAAAGGCGTGCGCCACCACGCCCAGCTTGCTTTTAATTTTTTTAAAAAGATATTTATATATTTAAGAGGGGGGTTGTGTTTAGGGACATGCCAGGGCCTCTTGATGCTGTGAATGGACTCCAGACATCTGTAGCATTTTGTGCATCTCACTTCACCTTGGCACTGGGGAATCAAACCCAGGTGGACAGGCTTTCCAAGCACGCTCCTTTAAAGTGCTGAGCCATCTCCCCAGTCCCTCAGCTTTTAATTTATTGACTGTTTTAATTCTGTGGTCTCTATAGATTTTACCTTTAATTTCATTGGTTTATCCATTTTAGGAGATACTGTTTTAAAAATAAAACCACGTGGGCTGGAGAGATGGCTTAGCGGTTAAGCGCTTGCCTGTGAAGCCTAAGGACCCCGAGTTGAGGCTCGATTTCCCAGGACTCACATTAGCCAGATGCACAAGGGGGTGCACGCGTCTGGAGTTCGTTTGCAATGGCTGGAGGCCCAGGCGCGCCCATTCTCCTCCGCCCCCTCTGCCTCTTTCTCTCTGTTTTTGTTGATCTCAAATAAATAAATAAAAATAAAAACAAAAAAAATAAAAAAAAATAAAATCACCTGAATGACGTTTATGTTTCCGTGACCATGAGCGTCCTTGCTTCTGTTTCTGTGTGCTGAAAAACGCTGATGCACTACCACCTAATGGCAGTTCGTGAGCACTGCAGAATAGAGCAACAGGCTGTCTCACTGGGATTTTTCAAACCTCTTATAACTAGGAACCTTCAATTAGCAGTGTATTGCAGCGTTCTTCTTCCCACTTCAACATGCAATTATCCTTTCACAGTGGAAGTCGGTTGCATGAGTAGTGGGAAGAGAGAAGGGGTGGAGTGTGGTGGTTTGATTCAGGTGTCCCCCATAAACGCAGGTGTTCTGAACGCTAGGTTCCCAGCTGCTGCAGATTGGGGAATTAATGCCTCCTGGAGGCAGTGTGTTGTTGAAGGCGGGTTTATGGGTTTACAGCCACTTTCCCCTTGGCACACTCTCCTGCTGTTATTGTCCATCTGATGTTCGCCAAGAGGTGATGTTGGTACCGAGACTAGTGTCATTGCTGCTAGAAACCTGACTTTGACCCCTTGAAGCTGATTTTTCCAGAGGACTTGAAAGGATTTGAAAAATTGGCCCAAGAGACACCTTGTAGCACTGTAAGTACAACTTGATGGACTATTCTCTTAAGAGTTAAAAGACCAGAATGCAGTAAGAACTATGGACTATGAGATTTCACTTATGATGCTGAGAAAGAGCTTTGTTGGACTGGGGTAGAAGCAGTTTGTGTGAGAGGCTTGCTATTATGCCAGTGTCCTGAGAACTTGTGCAGATTTGCATTGAATAGAAATGGACTAGTGTGAGCAGAGGGGTATGGCACAGAAATGAAATCTTTGATTTGAAACTGCTGCCCATTCAGCTGCAATTGTATGAGAGATTACAACCAATGATATTGGGCCAGCTGACCTTCATTAGGACAAAAAGAATGCACAGTCTTTTGAAGTAGCCTGAACATTCAAGGGATGTCCTGTTCTTCAAAGTTTGCTTTATTCCCCCTGAATTAACAAATTGGCACCTTATCCTGTATTATGGAGTATAAGACATGCAGGAAAGAGAGGGTCATTGAATTTGCAACATGGTCTTGTGTTTTGGAAACAGCCACGGGCAGTGTGAAGCAGGCCTGCTAAATATTACCTACATGGAGACCCGATGGTGTGAGGATGAACCGTGGATTGCAGTAGAGACCCAGTGGAGATGCCAGCACCACGAGATGGCTGATAAGGAGAGCTGCCGGCCCCAGATGAAGTTTTCCAGGACTGTAAGTAGCCTAGCTGGAAGGGCAGAATTGGAACTCCAGATACTTGTTGCTGGTTAGAATTATCGGACTTGGAGAGTTGTCACTGACAAGAGTTGTTTGACCTGGAGCTACAGAGTTTGGTGTTTGCCCTGTTTATATCTTGTATTGCTAAAGTATTTCTTTGCTATGTCCAATGTCTTATTTTGCAGTGTGAATGTTTATTCTGAGCCATTATGGGGTTTTTTTTGGTTTGTTTGTTTGTTTGGCATTACTGCTCAGTTAAAAGATCTTGCACTATGGGGATGTTTGAACATCATTGAGATTGATAAAAACTATGGGGACTTTTGAAGTTGGAATGAAGGCACTGTATTTTACATCATGTGTAGTTATCAGTTTATGGGAACCAGAGGGGGAATGTGGTGGTTTGATTTAAGTGTCCCCCATAAACTTAGGTGTTCTGAATGGTAGGTTCCCAGCTGATGGAGATTTGGGAACTAAAACCTCCTGGAGGCAGTGTGTTGTTGGGGGTGGGCTTATGGGTGTTATAGTCAGTGTCCCCTTGCCAGTGTTTGGCACACTCTCTTGCTGTGTTGTCCATCTGATGTTGGCCAGCACGTGGTGTCCACCCTCTGCTTATGCCACTGTTTTCCTCTGCCATCATGGAGCTTCCACTCAAGTCTGTAAGCCAAAACAACCCTTTTTTCCCCCACAAACTGTTCTAGGTTAGGCGATTTATACCAGCAATGCGACCTTGACTGCAGTGGGGTATAAGATGAATCTCTAATATGCCTCCACTGCTCCTTGGATACAACTTACTAGGATCAATAGATAACATTTAACTATAGAGAGAAGCATGGAAATAGACCCCAAGTAGTTGACATCAAGTGGTAGTTGAATGCATTCCTTATGTCAGGAGCTGAACTTAAGTGGTGAATTACACTTAATCCCCAGCCCCATTTAAGTTGTTAAATGAACAATTAGCAGAGTACATTTAAAAACCACTTAAGTGATAAGTTTGGAAGCAAGGTTGTTATAAGTATCCACATGAAAGTATTGTTCATCTTGTGAGGTTTCTGAAAAGGCAAGTATCAATGTCATTTAAAATATAGACATCTCTTGTGAATATTGAGAGTTATGACATAACTACTTGTTCTCCATCTGAAAGACAGTAATTGAATTCTAATAATGTTGCAATATTTTTGAAGGTATGAGAAAATGGGGACTTCCATAGGAGTACAAATTACATTACTAAACCTTAACCCCTCAGACCTTTTGACATAATAAACCTGTGAGCATTGCTGAGCACATATCCACATACCCGTGCAAACCATTTGTGTTGTTTAAGGTAGAAAAGTTAAAAGAAGGCTTGATGTTCATTAACTGAAAAGTAGTTAAGGAGATCAAAATATATCAAAACTATGAAACAACTACTGGTTAGAAGAATGAAACTATGTATATTGACATGAACTGTCAGTAGGCTCTCAAAAAACAAACAAAAAAAACCCCAGTTGCACTAAAAGTACCACAGGTAACTAAGATGTAACTTTAGTAGTAAAGAAACACAAGGTAATCAAACTACATATCCCAGTATGTGCTAGTACACATGGGTATGTATATAGAAAGTGCCTAAACAGGACACATCACACTCATTACAAGGGAGGAGGTAGGGTTGTGAGGAAAGCAAAGGAAGATCTATGATTACTTGTACTGATTTCAAATAAATAAAAGTTTAAAAATATTTTAGCAGAAATTAAGAAGCAAGGTAATAAATAACATTATGGTCAACAGAGAAGAGTCCAGTCAGCAAAAAAACTACTTCCGACAAATTCATACTACTTATGTGTGTGTGTGTGTGTGTGTGTGTGTGTGCAGCTGAGTTACTTGTTTGAGAAACACTGCTCTGACTGACTCTAAGATAAGTAGAATATTGACTTCTTTCCAGATAGTTCCACATACCCACCCAGTAAGACCAAGCTGGAATCTAATGTTCTCAAGACCTAAGACATGGCAAGTCATACTCTAGCAATGTGGTCTTTGGGTTGAAGAGATGGCTCAGTGATTAAATACATTTCCTGGGTAAACATAATGGACTAAGATCACTGGAATTAGAATCTTCACATCCACATTCAGTCCTACATGGGAGCAGAGAACCAAGAATCATCAGAGCTCATGAAAGAATGGCAAGTTCCAGAATCAGTCAGAGTACTGCAGCTCAAAACAAAACCAGGCAGAAGAGCAATGGAGCTGAACACCTGACATCCCACTTCTGCCGCTGTGGGTCACAGCACCCCACCACAAGTGAGCATATGGTATATCACATGGGCACACGCACACGCACACACTGCACGCACGCACATGCCTGCACACACACATGCAAATATAAATAAATAAAAACAGAAATGTAGTCTTCAGGATTGGTGGCATTATTGCATTCTGAGACTTACAATTTTCTCACTTTCCTTGAACGAAAAGTTTAACACTCTGCTGATGACAAGTAGTGCTCTTTCTTGCAGGAAAAAATGATCCTTATTCATCCACATGACCATTTCCTATTGGAAACATAGGAGTCATTTTAGAAGCATGGCATTTCCAGTTCCTACGGGCTCCTCCTTACAGTCTCCAACTTCACTACTTCAGGCAGCTGTATGGTTTCCAGATTAATCCACACTTCATCTTATTTGATTGAAATATACAGATATAAAAAGACCAACTGGCATACAGCTTCACCTACTATACTAATATGCTTATGTTTATTTTATTAAATGTATTAATAAGCTATGAATATTCCTTACAGTAATTTGTCAGGTACCATCAAATTTTAGTACAAGGCTATAATGTGATAGCTACCTGGTTCATCATCTGTTTTTCTGGGTACATATTTTTCTTAAAAATAAGCCACAGAATTTTTATTTCAGCTTTAGACTAGAACTGAAATTTAATCTCATCCAGAAATATCAAATATAAATTCAAGCTCTGTAGCTCTTTGTTTCTGGTGTCTACAGAATTACCGCAGCATAGATCCTGTAAAAAGTTATAGCTTGTACCATCCAGAGTGTGGATTGGGCCATTCTTGGGTCTTCTTGAGTCATGGCTAGGGCAGCTCAGGGATACAGTGATGGAATTAATTCAAGGAGCAGAACCTCTCTAGCTGGTGTAGACAAGTTAATGCTGAAGTCTTATGGATATCTCTCTAGAATCCATACCCTTATGAACCTAGATTGCTTCAAAACCCTCTGAGATAGGGGCTAGAGGATGTATTAGTTGGTAGTAATGCTTGCTGTGAAGGCATGAGGACCTACATAAAAGCCTGGCATGGGCCGGGCATGGTGGCACATGCCTTTAATCCCAGCACTCGGGAGGCAGAGGTAGGAGGATCGCTGTGAGTTCGAAGCCACCCTGAGACTCCATAGTGAACTCCAGATCAGCCTGAGCTAGACTGAGACCCTACCTCAGAAAAAAAAGAAAAGCCTGGCATCTGGCATGGCCGCACATGCATGTAAATTCCAGTGTGGAGAAGAATACAGGGAGTGCATCTTTGGAGCTCAGTGGCCAGCGAGTATACCAGAAAATCAGTAAGCTTCAACATTTGTGAGAAAGACTGACTCAAGAAAACAAGATGAAAGAGTGATAGAGGACACCTGACGTCTTCTCTAGCCTCTGCATGCATGTGCATGGGGTATGTGGATCTTCACACACACATCATACACACATGCTGCTGCTCTTCTCCTTGCTGGAATTTGTATGCATGTGCAGCCATGCCAGGCTTTCCTGTGGGTGCTGGGGATAACACCTGGGTCCACATGCTTTCACAACAAACATTATCACCTACTGATACAACTCTGTTAAAAGGCCAGAAGAAGTCAGGTGGTGCATTGGACTTACTCTTGATGGATGTGCTAGTTCTAAAGGGAAAATAGACAGGCCAAAGTTGCTGGCCCCATAAGTTATTCTTCCAAAAGGAGTTCTTCATTTCTTTCTGAGATTTCATCAGTATGCCTTTTATTGTCCATATTTCTACCAATGTTCTGACAAGGATCACCAAAGTAGTCCTTAAGAGATCAAGGCTTCCTCTAGAACTTGTGTCTTGTTGTTCCTCAACAACGTGATCTCTTTGTTCCATACACAGCAGTTTGGGTTGTTTCCAGCCAATGCCTCCGGTGTCTTCTTCATTACCCAGTTCCAATATAGCTTTCACAGTTTTAGTTATGTTATTAACAGAACAGTGCCTTTCCTTGTTACAATTCTTTTCTAAGTCTATTCCATTTTGTTATTGCAGAATAGTTGAGACTAGACAATTTATAAAGAATAGAATTTTGGTTCTTAAAATTCTAGAAGCTGTGTAGTCCAAGGTCAAAGTTATCTGTTAAGACCCTTCTTCCTATATCACGTCATAGAAGAATGCAGAAGGAAAATAGGGCACACAGAAGGAAGAAAGATGAATTCATTCTTCTATCAAAAGTCTGTTCCCATGAAAATGTCATGAATTCATTCATAAAGGAAGAGTTCTCATGATCCAATCAGCTCTCAAAGGTCTCACCTCTTAGCACTTTTTCATATGAGATTAAGACATCAACATATACACTTGGGGCAGGGGGTCTATATTCATCCACAGGCAGTGGTATTTATGAAGATAGGATGTAAAAGGGAGACCTAGCCCCAATGGTAACGGGAAAAATGAATGCAATTATGCATGTGTTCACCTGCATATTGCCAGATGAGATCTGACCTCTCAAGTGGCTATTGATGCCACCTACCAAAACTTATTTTTTAAAAAATATTTTATTTTTATTTGTTTGTTTATTTGACATAGAAAGAGGGAGGGAGAGAAAGAGAATGGGCACGCCAGGGCCTCCAGCTACTGTAAACGAACTCCAGATGCATGCACCCCCTTATGCATCTGGCTAACGTGGGTCCTGGGGAATTGAATCTGGGTCCTTTGTCCTTGCAGGCAAATGCCTTAACCACTAAGAAATCCCTCAAGCCCCAAAATTTATTTTTAATAATTCAAGTAAATAATTTTTTATAATTTCATTCCATTTTAATTTTTTAAAATTCTTTATTTGGGATTTATAAGGCTTTCACCTGTGAAGCCTAAGAATCCAAGATTGATTCCCCAGGACCCATGTAAGCCAGACACCAGACACACAAGGTGGTGCATGTGTCTAGAGTTTTAGAGTTTTATTGCAATGGCTGGGGGCCCTGGCATGCAAATTCTCTCTCTCTGTCTCTCTCTTGCTTGCGTGCTCTCTTGCTCTCTCAAAATAAAAAAATTCAAGCATATATATATATGTATGTATGTATATGGAGAGAGAGAGAGAGAGAGAGAGAGAGAGAGAGAGGTGAAAGACTGACAGAGAGAAAGAATGAGTGCACCAGGGCCTTCAGCCACTGAAAATGAACTCCAGATGCAAGCACCACTCTGTGCATCTGGCTTTATGTGGTTACTGGAGGATTGAATGCAGGTCCTTAGGCTTTGAGGGCAAGTGCCTTAACTGTTAAGCCATCTCTCCAGCACCTATTTTTAAGTATATATATCAGCTCTAACCACTTGGGAACTTCCAGCTGTGGGTGAGTTTTCCCTCAGCTGGGCCTGGCTCTGCCCAGGGTCAGCCTGGTTACGCTGAGGGAGGCTCCCCTAGCCTTACCCTCCACATGGGTTCTTTGTCTCCTCCAGCTCCCCACATGGCAAGAGCTCCTTGAGCTTTCTTTTCTGTCTTCTTTTTCCATGGTTTTTCCAGGCCCTCCACGTGGGATCTTTAGCCATGTGGGTGCTTTTCCTTGGTTCTGTATTTCCCTCAATAAATATAATAATTTAATAAGTAAAAAAATGCTCAGCTTCCCAACACTAGGAGTTGTGAATAGCAAATTAAAAATAACTAAAATCCATAGAACTCTTTTATTTCTAGTAGAAAAGACCATTTATTTTCTCTTTTTACCTTTAAGATCTGTAACTTGTAGAAATCTTTAGAAATTAAAATAATGAGTGTGTCCTCAAATAAATGGAAAATATTATGGTATAAATTCTGAAATAGAAAATAAATACTCCATCAGTCAGCCTGTCTTAAATAAAGTTTTACTTACTGTGTACATTTTTGTATATAGGTGTCTTAGTTCTTCCTGTAAACTGAAGGTAAGAAAGAAGAGAGAGGGTATGGTAATAATATCACCAGCATGTGCCATGAATTTCCTCCCCAGCATATGGCTCAAGTGCACTGTGGGCCATACCGAGAAAATAGAGACCATAGATGTTGCAAATCTTGCTAGACATCTTTGTTCCTCTGATTTCTGTTTCTATTCCCCCTTTTCAGTACTTTCCAGTAAACTTCTTCCCCTTGCTAAAACCTACTGGCCCAAAGTATGTTCACCCACTTGTTTGTATGAACGCTCCATGCAATCCATCCCACAGGTTGTATTCATAAGAAGTTTAGGGATATATGTAAGTGATAGCAAATACTATTTCCCTTTTATATATAAGAAAGATGACAGCTGATAGCAGAGGCTATGAACACATGCTATAGGTTTGCTGTGGTGCATTCCAGTGCCTCTTCATTATTAAAGAAAGGAAGAACTTACCTCCACATCCTCAGTGTCCTCAGAGCCAGTCCCCATTTTTTTCACACTGTCAAGATTTGGTATCGCAAATATTGTTCTAAAGCACGACTCTATTAGATTCATTTGAGATTGAAACTGAAGCAAGGGATCAACAAAGCTGATAATAAAAAGAGATCATTATTTAATTGGTTGAACATCACCGAGCTTTATTGGGTTTCTCCTAGTGATGAGACTACTAGAAAGTGAGCCCCAAGATTTGGCTTTAAATGACATGTAGGTCTTAACTATGATCTTAGCAATAATGCCTTAAGTATAAAGGAATGGACTTCATTGAAATACAATCTACAGTTGTTTAGAGATCAGAATATTATTTCCCCAGTGATAAGCTTATTTATGGACTGGTGACATTCCCAGCCAAATCTGAAAATCCACACTAAACTTTTCATAATCAAGCACATTCTTGCCACATTTTCTCCATTTATATGATAGTTTTCATATGTTAACAGTTCTGATATCTGATATGCATCTTCAAGTTGATTGCAAAAGAAATCTGACCTTCCTCAACTAGAAAGATTATCTGTGCATCCTTGTCGTAATTAAAAGCCATGTAAAAGCATAAGAAATAGTACTTGATGACATAATGTGAAGGAATTTGTGTGATTTTATGTATTTATTTTAGTTTTCACTATTACCTTTAAAAGAGAAAACATTTTAGGGACACTTACTTAGCGAAAGAGAGAGAATTGCATACCTGGAATTCATGGCCAGGATCATGGGTTGATGGCATAACAGGTATGAGAAAGCGTCCACCAGGTCGTCAGCAACATGCTCCTAAGTGTTGTGAAAACAGAAAAGAAAAACCCACGAGATCAAATGGTTAAACATCAGTGGAATTTATAACAACATCTTTATTTTACAGAGAATAAGGGAAACAAATATTATTGTAATCCCAAAAGTTCATAGACGTACTGAGAGTAGAAAAACCATAGCAATCTAGAATAATATGTTGGCCTAGAGGGTGGTCTTTGAAATCCATCCTCAGGAGTACTTTTAGACAGCATTCTTTCAGGGTTATTCTTTACCAGATGTACCTCTGTACACCCCTGCAAATGTTGATTGCAATCTACTTGGGGTGGAGTTTGCCTATAAAAATGTAAACAGAGCAATTTAAGTCAAAGCTTACTGAAGTCTACCTAAATTCACAGTACAGAATGAGGATCAAATATAACTTGGTATTTAACCATTAACAGTGATAAGTAAAGAGAACACCTCAGGAATTTATGATGCTACTTTTTTAAGGACTCAGAGAACTGAATTACTATTAACCAGAGCAATTCAGAGAAAGAAGAATAAAAATTATGAAGTATAATTTCAAACTTTATCATTAAAGTAATTAAAATAATATTAGCAGGCATAAAACAGATCCATAGACTAATAAAATGGAATTGAGAGTCCAGAAATAATCTCACCCACAGATGGCCAATTAATCATGGGTGTGGGTGCCAAAAAACTAAAATAGGGAGAGAATGATCTCTTTTGTAAGTGGTGGATATTCACATGTAAAGGTGTGAAGTTTGACGTTCATGTTATATCCAAAAATTAAATCATAATGGATTTAATACCTAAATGTAATACTACAATTATAAAAACACCCAGAAAGTGAGCAGGAAAAAGTCCCCTGAAGTCTGTCTCAATGTTGATTTTTTTCAGTGTGACATCAAATCATGAGCAACAACAGTGAAAACAAGATTTTAATAGAACTGAAATGTTTCTGCAGAGAAAAGAAGATATAAAAATCAAAAGATAATATTAAAATGGGAGAAAATACTGGTACAACTTATATCCAATAAAGCATTAACCTCCATATAAGAACTTAATTCAATATCAAAAATCAAAAATAACCACTGATAATGTCTATGTATCTGAGCTGAATTCTTTCCTTCAAAAGACAAGAAGGGAGAACACTTCACTTTCTATCAATTTTAGATACCAGAAAGTAAAGTAAATTATGCTTTAAATGTCACTTTGTAACCTAGAAGGATGGCTACCATAACCAGTGATGGCTGTTATTGAATTTGTTAAAATCATCTATCACATGAAACTTTAAAAATTCTGTAAAATTATAAAAACATATAGAATTCATCATTTATCTACCACATAAGTAAAATATCCTTAAGTTCCCAAAGTTAGGAAGTATTTAGACTACGTACTCTTGCAATAAATGGTATAGAGTAATAGGAAAGAAAATATCAGAAAGGGAACATCGTACATAAAATATATGATGACTGATAACAGATATGAATGTAAGAGAGTTAAAACCAAAAACCTGTGGAAGAAAAAAGGAAAATCTTCATAACCTTTGGATAGAAAGGTTTTTTTCTCGGTTTGATTTTTAGATGCAATACCAAATGCAAAGGCAAAACAAAAAAAGTGATGATCTAGGCTTCCTCAAAATATTTTTCCTCAAAATATTTTTTCTCTTCAAGACACATTATCAAGATAAAGAAACACCAAGCCATGTATTGTGGATTCTATACTTAGTAACAATACAATGAATAAAATATCTCTAACGAAATGTATAATGTTTGCATGAGGATAATACTTGACTGAAGATTCAATTAAGTGGAAAGAAAAAAGCATTCCTGGCAAGAAAGAAAATGGTTTTCAGAAGTAAACTACCCATAACTTAGCCTACAAATTTAGTGTTTTAATCAAAATTTCAGAAGAAATTCTGGAAGGAATTTGGTAAACATTAGCTCATTTGTAAGGGGCAAGGAATGGGTTGAAAATTTTGATACAGATACATTGTTGGCTCCAGCAGTGATATTCGTGTTTTTAGAAGCATGTCTTTGAGGAGACTTATATGGCATCATGCCTTACTTATTTAAGCACTGAAGAGTCAACATAGATCTGCAGTGACTATTGAATAGTGTGTCGACATCTTCTCTCACTTGTAGCTCTTATCCCCTCCATCCTATCCCCAGAGTTGTGACAACCATTACTGGCCCCTCATACATCCTTCCAGCAATATAATGTGCTAATGACTAGGGAGTCCCTGCTCTTAGGTGTATGTAGGAAGTGATTCTACCTTTTCCTGTAACTGCTACCACAGTGCTTTGTCCATCTTCTCTGCCAACTTGCTTACCATCTTTCTCTGCTAGATAATAGTCTTCCTTATTGATGATTCCCAGTCCAAATATTTTCAATGCTTTGGTTATTACATGTCTGTATCATCCTTATTAATTCTGGATCCTGCTTATTTAAAATCTTTACCCCCATGATTTGTTTACTTACCCTGAATACTCAGGACAAGCAAGTCTTTTGGTTTTAGGGTCAACAGGCTTTGGTGCTTATACTAGCAACTCTGCAACTAGACTGTGTGACTTTGTATCTTAGCTCTTACCCTCAAAAGCTATGTGATTGTATGCAGACCACCACTTCCCTACCTCCTTTTGGAAGTGGGATAAGAATAGTACTTATTCTATAAGGCTGCTATGAGGGTTGAATGGTTTTAAAGCACATGGAGCATGTTTACTAGTATATTACAAATGTCTTCTCCATATTAGCTGTTTTTTAAAACACCTATTTATTTATTTATGAGAGTGAAAGAGGCGGGGGGGGGAGGGAGAATGGGTATGCCAGGGCCTCCGACCACTGCAAATGAACTCCAGACGCATGCACCCCCTTGTGTATCTGGCTTATGTGGGTCCCAGAGAATTGAACCAGGATCCTTTCACTTTGCAGGCAAATGCCTTAACCACTAAGCCATCTCTCCAGCCCCCCCTCCCTCTATCATGTCTCACTGTGTCTTCTTTGAGGCTATAGCTCTGGAAATGAGGAACATATTTTTTGTCCAGGTATAGCATACTTTCTTATGTACTTTCTGTTGGTCATGACTTTTGCTCCAAGCAATTGGTGGCCACAGCATCCCTGCTGATGAGGAACCCATTTGGGGACTGTCATGTTTTAGACTTGGTTACTTCTATCAGTTGACTTTCCTATTTTTTTTTTTCACTTTTGAAACGTAGCTCCACTTGAGTGTTTCAGGGCTCCCACTCGCAAGTAACCTCCAACCATATCCTACAAGCCAGAGACCTGGTATATTTTGAAATGATTCACTTTTTTTTTTCTAAGAATATCATTCTCTTGGAGCAATACAACTGCTATGACTCAGCAAGTCCTTGTAGGTTTCGAATCTTAACAAACCTCAAAGTAACATCAGTGACTGGTCTAAGCCTACTATTTCTACAATTTCTCCTCCTCAAGTCTTCATGGAAGACACCCCCATAGTCATGGGTAGAGGCGGTGGAGTCTTGTTTAGATCACCCTTTTCCACTTCAGGCTTAAAAGTAATACTTTTCCTCCAGCTTCTGAGTGGATTGACAGCTGAGAACTTTCTTATGAGTTGTCTCCAAATCACCTCCACCAAAGAGCCTCCTCTCTTAATATCAGGCACTCTTTCTGGAGACAATTTCTACCTTATAGTTGATGTGAGGCATGAAGATTCCGTCCCTTCACCTCAAAGGTCAACTCTGAAAGTCCATCTCTGCTCCAGTGCCTCTGCAGGGCTGATGGAGAACTGATTTGCACCTTCAGAGCATGGCATCTCTGCCCTCTACTTGATTCTGATTCCCTCCACACCTCCTTTCCTAATCCTCAGCAATAGATGTTGAAAGCTCAATAGATCAGGAGATGCAAATATAAAATCAGGAAGCTGTATTGGAGGAATTATGCCTAAAATCTATAATCCCACAGTTATATGATACTGTTTCCTTTCCCCATGTGCTATTTCCTCTTCCTGGGTTGTACTGTCATCTGAGTATTCTGCCCACCCTCCAAAATTCATTTAAGTCTTCCCTAAACTGAGGTAAATTTGAATAATTTGCCCCGCATACTGTAACTTCCTTGTAACATAGAAAATTCTAAGTACTACATGACTATATGTCTTCTCCACTAGACAACAAGCAATGTGAAACCGTGTCTGAGTTTTTTTGTTTGTTTGTTTGCTTGCTTTGTTTTGTTTTTCAAGGTAGGGTCTCACTTTAGCTCAGGCTGACCTGGAATTTACTATGTAGTCTCAGGGTGGCCTTGAACTCATGGTGATCCTCCTACCTGTGCCTCCCAAGTGCTGGGATTAAAGGCATGTTCCACCACACCTGGCTCAGTGTCTGAGTTTAATTTAATTTTTTTTTTTGCTTCAAAAGGACAACAATATTTAAAATATAGCAGATGCTCTATGAATGCTTTTCAATAAATTAGTGAGTGGTGAATAAAATTTTAAACTGCATATTTTTGAGAGAGGAATATCATCAAATGTCCTTGTATGTTGGCTGACAAAATTAAACTCATTGATAAACTATTATCAATTTTAAAAAATGTTTTATTTTTATTTATTTGAGAAAGAGAGAGAGAGAGAGAGAGAGAGAGAGAGAGAGAGAGAGAGAGAGAGAGAGGGAGGGAGGGAGGGAGGGAGGGAGGGAGAGACTGGGTGCACCAGGGCCTCCAGCCACTGCAAAAGAACTCCAAAGGCATGTGTCATGTTGTGCATCTGGCTTATGTGGGTATTGGGGAATCGAGCCTTGACCCAAAGTCCTTAGGCTTCACAGACAAGCACTTATCCACTAAACCATCTCTCCAACCCCTATTATCAATTTAAAAAAAAATTATCAGTGACTTTGTCCTAGAGTCATTATGAAACTACCTATAAAATTTCTCATAACCATACTGGCCCATTCCTATTTCTCAAGTCAAAAGATGTCATTTTTCTCAAGGCAGCCCTTTCCTGTGCTATAAATTTGTGGTAAGGTTTATTAAAAGTTCAGTGCAATGTTTTAAACATCTAAATGAATCCCCACTAAGACAATGCCATGTTACACACTACAGAGAACACGAAAAATGAATTCAGCCTCTAGTGGTGGAAGGCAAGAAAGTGCTCAAAGGCATACAAGAATGGAGAATATAATTGAAAAAGGAAAGACATCAATCAGTATGGCTCTTGAAAAAGGAAATGTCACTAGAAGCTAAGAGAGAGGCCCTATGATTTAATTAGAAGGATTGCCACAGAATTTAGCAGAAGAGGTATGTGGGGGAAGAGAGTTTTAGAGACATTAGAACATGGAGGGTAGATGGGGAAAGAGTAGGAAGGATGAATGAAAATTTTCAGCCTTTTGAGTCCGTGTTGTAGGTCATTTTGAGGGTGAAAGGAGAAAAGGGTAAATAACATAATGGTGCAGAAAGATAATGAAGTAAAAAGAATTTCCTATCAAATTGCCTTTTCTCCTTTCCACTCACCTACATATTTTAAGTATTAATTGTAACATCTTGGTAAAGTGATAGTGAATCATCCTCCTGCCCAGGAGATTTAAGCTATATTAAAGTCCTTCTAGAATATTACATACCAAGTGGTGCCACTTCATAGTGGACTGCAGAGCCTGGAGACAGGTCACTAGCCAGAAAGAAAAGGAAGAGTAATTAAAGAACAATGAGCATAATCTCTTACTGTTGTCATTGGATCTGAACCTGAAACTGTAATGGCTTTTACAGTAAAGGCTCACAAGGACACACACATTCCATGGGCAGATTCATAATGAATATTTTGGAGCAATGCAAAACAAAACATAGTGAACATTATGGAAGCACATTGAATAGTGATGCACCATAACCAAGTGACATTTGTTCCAAAAATAGAGGGTATACATGAACTTGTGAGTCAGCCAACGATTCAAGTTTTAACATTAATTGTTATAAAAGACATGTCCTGTAATTTTCATTGAGGCAACTTTTTTGATAAGATCTTAACCTTTTCTAGATATCTACTCTTAATAATATAGATATGTGACAAACAGAAAAGCTAGCTCCCCATGGAGGTACCATAGAATATTATCAGAAAAGAATATAAGAATATATATATGAGTTGTTTGCTTCTGTTTTTGTATTGTGATTAGAAAATATTTTTTATATATTTACTTTTTTGTTTCTATAGAAATATCTAGTGAAATGTAAGTATTGAGAAAGTCCTATGAACATTAAAGCAAAAATATTCTTTGTTAATATTGATAGAATTTAATATATGATCCACCTCTTCCCTGGAAAGTGCACATAAATCACACACACACACACGCACACGCACACGCACATGCACACACACACCTTTATCTTGATCTATTATACCCTAAAGCCTTACTTGTTTTTGGAGTCCGGTCCATGATGATAGAAGTGAATTAAAGTCTTCTATTAATGCTGCAAGAGTATCAAGTATTAATGCACAAAATGATAACTATAGTTGCTTTTCTTTATTTTAATTGTACTATAGGATATAGATATTACATTAATTTCTTGTTGCTAGGTATATAGTTACTACAAATTAAATGCCTTAAAAAAGACACCACTTTATTATCTGAATTTATTTTCTGAAGGTTATTATCTGATTTATTTTCTGAAGGTTAGATTTTTGAGCTCAGGTTACTGATAGTCTCTACTCAGGACATTCCTCCCAGCTGAAATTAGGACTTCTGTCCTATCTGAGACTTAGAGTTTTCTTCCAAGGTCTCTTAGTGTATTGGCAGAATTCACTTACTTAACCCTTCAGGCTGAGGGCTCTATTCTCTTGATGGCTGCGGCTAGGGGCATCTTTCAGCCCTGAGAAATCATTGACAGTTCCTTGTCACAAGACCTCTTTCATGGGCCTCTACAACATCTTCTGTTTCCAATAAACTAGATCCAGAATCAAAGAGTCCATGAGAATAAGTTGGGCTCATTCAGAGTTCTCTTTAGATTAATTTAAAGACTACTTACTGATATGTAATTACACCTTTGAAATCCCCTTTGCTTGGATATGCAACACAACAATGAAAATGACTTTCCATTTATATCAGTTACTTTTTTCATTTTGACTGACCAAAACAACATAAGAAAGGAGTTTATTTTGGTTCACAGCTAAAAGGGACAGTCTACCGTGGAGAGGAAGTTATGGTAGCAGAAGCTTGAAACAATTGGTCACAGTGTGTCTGATAACAAGTGAAGAATAATGGTGCTCAGCTCAGTTACTACTTTCCAGTTGATCTACAACTCTAGTCTATGGAATGACACTCTCCCCACTTAGGCTGGGTCTCAATTAATATAATCTAGAAAATCTTTCACATATATGCTCAGACATGTGTTACCATGGTGTTGCAGTCAGTTTCACGTTGTTGGCAGAAAACACCCAACCATGAGCAGCTTATGGAAGAAGAGAGTTTACTTTGGCTTACGGACTCTGGGGGAAACTCTATGATGGCAGGGGGAAATGATGGCATGAGCAGAGGGTGGACGTCACCTCTTGGCCCACATCAGGTGGACAGCAGCAAAATGTGTGCCAAACAGTGGCAAGAGGAAGCTGTCTATATAACACCCACAAGCCAGCCCTTCAACAATATAGCACCTCTAGGAGGCTCCAATTTCAAAATTGCCACTAGCTGGGGACCTACCATTCAGAACATATAAGTTTATGGGAGACACCTGAATCGAAGCACCACACCATGGTGGTTCTAAATCCTGTCAGGTTGATAGGTAAAATTATCTATCCCACCCTGTGTCAATTCCACAGTCAAACATATCATTTATAAGCCATAAACTTCCATTCCTTGTCCCCATAGACACATGGTTATCAAAATGCATTTTATGCAACTTCAAAAGTCCCTATAATCTTTAACAGTTCCAACTTTTTCTTTTCTTTTCTTTCTTTCTTTCTTTCTTTTTTTTGTTTTTTGTTTTTTGAGGTAGGGTCTCACTCTAGCTCAGGCTGACATGGAATTCACTATGGAGTCTCAGGGTGCCCTCGAACTCACTGTGATCCTCCTACTTCTGCTTCCTGAGTGCTGGGATTAAAGGTGTGTGCCACGATGCCCAGTGGCAGTTCCAACTTTTTTCTAAGTGCACAGTCTTTTCTGAAATTCAGTAAAACTCCTAATTGTAAACTTCTACATCAAATACAAGTTACATACACCCAACATAAAATGACAGAGAAAACACGCCCAATCCCTAAAGGACAAATGAGGGCATTAACGAGGACTTTCATAGAGAGATCAGATCAAAGCAAGACTGAAACCCAGCAGGGAAAGCATCAGACCCAGTAGCTCCATGTCTGGTATCTGGGGCTAGTGACAGAATCATCCCAGCTCCAAAGGGTTAGGGTAGCCTCCCCCTCCCCCAGTTCTGCTGCCTGTAGCACACATAATCTCTCTCTTGAGGCAGTTCCACTCCATGCCTTCAATTGTCCTTGGCAGACAACCCAATGTTCTATCATCTCCAACGTCCTGGACTCTCCCTTGCAATTTAAGATTCACCCTCATCACTTTTCGTAGAGGCCTTTAACGGGCTCCTTTAGAAACTCTGACCCTGCCAGGCATTGCATGACATGATAATCTACAGGTCCATACATTTTTGTGCAAGTGGCACAATTCTTCCTTGTAGTTGAATAACACCCATTATGTGTATATGTGTTGCAGGTGCCTTCATGATTTGTTTATCTGGTCATCCACTGTTGCATAACTAGGCTGATTCCCATAACCTTTAGCCTTATTCTTTTCCAGCTATTTTTATCATTTTACAAAGTGATTATAGAATTTATGCTCATTCCTTGTAACACTTGTAAAAGCATCTTGTCAGAGAAATATTCTGTTTATTCCAGTCTTACTTCTCCTTAGTCCAAAATCAGAACAAAAGAAAGCCTTTTATGTACATAATACATTAAAAAAATGGACTGGAGAGATGGTTTAGCGGTTAAGCGCTTGCCTGTGAAGCCTAAGGACCCCGGTTCGAGGCTCGGTTCCCCAGGTCCCACGTTAGCCAGATGCACAAGGGGGCGCACGCATCTGGAGTTCGTTTGCAAAGGCTGGAAGCCCTGGCGCGCCCGTTCTCTCCCTCTCTCTCCCTCTATCTCTTTCGCTCTCAAATAAATAAATAAAAAATTTAAAAAAAATTACTTACTTGTTTATTTTATTTATGTGTGTGTGTGAGAGAGAGAAAATGGGCATGCCAGGGCCTCTAGCTAGAGCAAGTGAACTTTAGACACATGAGCCACCCTCTGCATCTGGACTTACGTGGTTACTGGGGAATAGAAGCTGGGTCCAGGCTATGCAGGCAAGTGCCGTAAGTGCTGAGCCATATCTCCAGCCTCCACCGAGATT
Source organism: Jaculus jaculus (assembly GCF_020740685.1). Classification (NCBI taxonomy): domain Eukaryota; kingdom Metazoa; phylum Chordata; class Mammalia; order Rodentia; family Dipodidae; genus Jaculus; species Jaculus jaculus. Next base: position 305,883,722 of record NC_059102.1, read on the forward strand.
TTGTCTCTTTTCTAAGCTACTCATCCTATTTTCTTCATTTTCCCCATCTTATCCTGGCAAAAATCAGTGCTTCTCCCCCAGAATGCATCTGTGTCTAGTGATGTAAACTGATTAAAAGCCTCATTTCAGACCTGTCATGTTTTTTTAATTGGCATACAAAGTGTTAGGTAATATTGCAACATTTTCAAACACAAGTTGGTTAGTTGGTTATCCTCATCTCTCCATTCCCTTTTCCTCTGTGTCATCATCCCCCGCTGCCTCTTTTCTGCTCATGCACATGATAGACTTGTCTTAGCTATACATAATTCCACTGTTATTTCATAACAGGAACATTTGCATTTTTATTTTCACATATTCTATCTCTTACTGGATGTATTTTTGTAGTTTGTCAATGACTTTGTTTTAGCCAAAGTTTGTTCTCCCAACTTCTCACATGAAGAAATTTTGAAACAGGCCTATAATATTTCCCATGATATAATTTCTACTATCTTGTTTATATGTATGATTTATTAATAAATATTGACCAATACTTTTTATTGAATGAGCCCACACTGGCCTTGAACCCATGATCTTCATGCCTCAAACTCCCAAGTGCTGGGGTTACAGGCCTGTAACACCATATCTAGCTTTTAATCGATGCTTGAACTACTTAGCCTCCTGAATTTTTTACTACCTAATGAACTTTTAAAGTTTGTGACACAGTGCAATTCAGTTTTAATGAAGAAAATGAAATATTTTCTGGTGAGAAATAAAATTGTAGAACTAGGCTGCTTGGGCAGATAAACTTTGATAGGAACTCAGCAGTAGGCAGTTTAGACAGCTACCAATTACCATAAGTACCTTGAGATGCTCAGGTAGGAGAAAAGTGGTCTATAGGAAGGGAAGAGGTTAGTCATTTTTTTTTTTGTTTTTTTTGTTTTGGTTTTTCGAAGTAGGGTCTCACTCTGGTCCAGGCTGACCTGGAATTAACTCTGTCATCTCAGGGTGACCTTGAACTCATGGCAATCCTCCTACCTCTGCCTCCCGAGTGCTGGGATTAAAGGCGTGCGCCACCACGCCCGGCTCGAGGTTAGTCATTTTAATGGCAAGTTCTGAGTGTCAATTTTATTGGGTTATAAGATTCTGAAATAACTAAACATTATTTTATAATTGCCTGTGAGGATTTTTCTGGGCAGTACTGCATTTAACTCTGTGGAATGTGTGAAGCAAGCATCCCTGCCTATGGTAGGTAGAATTTGAGTAGACAATAACAGCAGAGAACAACACTTCATTTTCTTTCTGCTTAGCTGCAGCTCTGATTTTTCTTCTGCCTTCAGTACTTTGTCTTAGACTTTTAGAACTTGGTTAGCATCTGTATCATTAGCTTCCTGACTCTTGGGATCTCAGATTTCAGTCTGCGTCCCTGAGTTGTCAGCTTGCAGGCCACAAATTGTGGGACTTGTCGGCCTCTGTAGTCATGCATGCCATGAACCTATGGTGAAGTAACATTATAATACATCCACAACATAACAATAGCAACAATCTCAATGTAAGAGAAGCAGACAGAATTAGAAAGAACGCAGGTGTTTGATTTTTATGACGGATTAATAGAAAACCACTTACTTGTCTTTAATTTCTCTGTATGGCACAAAGCACTGAAGACAAACTATTATGCAAAAGTAAAATGCTCTAGAGAATTATCAACCATTAAACATTTTTAAATGTTTTCATTTGTCATGACAACCACTTAGTTCAAAGATTCCATTGTGGAATGGATGGGGCACTTGGCTGGAATGTATTGAGGAGTCTGCCTGGCTGCTCATTCACTATTGCCATCAAGCAGGGGAAGGTTTGTATTTATGTATCTCATACCCCTGGCACTCAAAGGAGTTTTACAAACAGCCCAAGAGAAGTTTGGGAAAGGGCTTGAATGAAGAATCACACATGGATGGCTGATTAGTCTCACTTGGCTTCATGGAAAAGCAAGGAACTAGGTATTATTTCTGACCTGATAAGTAAATTAAGAATGAAAATAGATCATTTCAAATTCTGGCAAGGATAAAAGAAAAAGTTGAATTTTCTCACACTATTTTTGGAAATAAAAATGGTTGTAAATAATGTATAAAGCAAAATTGAAGCCTATGACTCAGAATTTCCAACTGTAGGTCTATTGACTCTAGAAGCATTTATACGATTGGTGCAGTAAGGGGATGGTCTTCTCGGGGTTCTCTGACCATCAAGGATAAGCTAAGCTGAGCTGCACTTAGGTCTCAGCTGGAGGGATCTGTGTGTATGAGAGTGGACCCAGGCCCATATCATAGCTGGTAGTGAAGCAGGCTGGTATGAGTGACATGGTTATCTCAAAAAAATTTTTTTAAATAAATAAACCTAGCTGTTCACCAGCATTCTTCATTCTGTACCACCTGCTCACAGTTGAAGTGAATGTGACCAGATCGTGCCACCCTGCTCTCCTTGTCCTGCTATCCCTGGAACTGTAAGATGAAATAAGCCCTTCCTCACTTAAACTGATTTTTGTCAGGATTTTGTCTCAGCAATGAAAAGGTAACTAATAAGATTAGTATGTCCCACTGGGCATGGCCCTATGCTTGGTGTTGGGGCAGGTTCAGAAGCTGTGACCATGGGCTTTCGTTTGGAAGCAAGGGCCATTGTATTCTGTGAACTCAGTCATGTGCTTGCCTCCAAATTCTATCCTCCTTTCTTGATTGCTTTTTCTCTGCACTGTGTCATGACATCTGAGACTGGAGAAGAGATGGAGCAAACAGACCCCTTGGCTACCAGGATAGTTTTCATCAAGAAGAAGTGTAGTTTACTGTATACTAGGTTCCAAGTCCAATGCCTTGATTTAATCCATTTTCCTTCCTTCAAGTCTCTCTCCATGTTCAATTGCTTGCAGTTGAAGGAATTAATATGGTGGGCAATTCTTTCTTTTTTGCTGTCCTTAATGTGTTTGTTATTATTTTTGTTATTCTAAAACCTGGTACTACGATCTCTTACTGGGTTCTCGCGCCTCTTGTAAAGGTAGTTTGTGCATTAATGCCTTTCAAACTGATGTTTCTGTGGAAGGTCAATTATTGGAAGGTCTTACAGAATGTCACCATCTTTTTCAATCTCCTTTTCCTACTCTAACATGATAAACTAAGAGGTAGGATTATTTATTTATTTATTTATTTATAGGACTTCACTAGCTTGTCTGGCCTTGAACTTGTGATGACCATCCCTCAGCTTCCTAAGAAGCTTGGATTACAGGCCTAAATCATCAGGTTTCACACTCTCCTTTTTTTTTTGTTTATTTATTTATTTATTTATTTTTATTTGAGAGTGACAGAGAGGAGGAGAGAGAGAAAGAGTGTGTGTGTGTGTGTGTGTGTGTGTGAGAGAGAGAGAGAGAGAGAGAGAGAGAGAGAGAGAGAGAGAGAATGGGCGTGCCAGGGCTTCCAGCCACTGCAAATGAACTCCAGACACATGCACCCCCTTGTGCAGCTAGCTACCGTGGGTCCTGGGGAATCGAGCCTCGAACCAGGGTCCTTAGGCTTCACAGGCAAGTGCTTAACTGCTAAGCCATCTCTCTAGCCCACTCTCCCCTTTTTTTGATCATTGCAGTAACTTCTTCAAATTTAGCTGAATTTTATAATATTTGAGATATTCTATGAAGACCAGGAGAGAAGATTGGATGTCCTCCTCTGTTGTTCTTCTGCATATTTTCTTAAGCCAAAGTCTTTCTCTGAATCCAGAGCTGCAACTTTCATGAGTTACAGCAATTCTCTGGTCTCCACTCCCCACTGCACTGAGGTTATGGGTATGTGAGGCCATAGTTGTCTTTATGTAGGTGCTAGTGGATCAAACACAAAGGCTCTCAGGACCTCTCAGGCCCTCATGCTTGCGTGACAAGCACTACTGGGCCATCTCTCCAGATCTTAAAGTTTTGCTTATATTTAGCGCAACATAAGTTCTAACTTTCCTTGTGATTTCTTGTTTGACTATCAGTTATTTAGCTGCTAATTTTGTGCCCGTTTGTTTTTAAATTTCCTTATTATTTAACTTCAATTTAATTGTATTATGTGTTGGCAGCATATTTTGATAATCTCAGTCCCCTTGAAAACATTGTAGCTTATTTTATTGCCTGTATGGTCTCTATGAATGGTCCATGTGCACTTAGGAGAAATGTGTATTCTGTTGCTTTTGGGTGGAATGTACCGTAGGAGCCTCTTAGGTCTACTTGGTGTCCAGTGTTGTTCACGTCTGCTATTTCTTACCACTTTCTGGATAATTGTTCTATAAATTATTTAAAGTGGGGGATAAAAATATTCAAATATTATTGAGTTGTCTTATTTCCTTTTTTATAAATGCATTTCTGAAATTTTTATTTTATTTATTTGATAAAGAGAGGCAGAGAGAGAGAATGGGCATGCCAGGGCCTCCAGCCACTGCCAGTGAACTCCAGATGCATGTGTCACCTTGTGCATCTGACTTACATGGGTACCTGGGAATTGAACCTGGGTCCTTAAGCTTCACAGACAAGCACCTTAACCACTAAGCAGTCTCTTCAGCTCCACTTATTTCCTTCTTGTTAGCTTTTGTTTTGCGTTGGCACTTCTTGGATGTATGTTTATTAGTAACAATTTAGTAATAATTTTTGTTCTAAAGTTATTTTGTTTGATCTAATTATAGCTGCTTCATCTCTCTTGATAATTATTTGCATAATAGTATGCCTACTTCTATCCCTTTATTTTCACTTTATTAGTATGTCTGAATCTAAGAAGTGTACTTTAAGAACAGGAAATATTTGAGTAACTGTTCAAAAATCTTTCAAGCCTGTCTCTAGCTTTTGATTAGAAACCTACCTGTTCTATGCAAACGTAGCATGATTATATTTATGGTAGGATTCACAGCTACCATCTTCCTATTTGTTTAATATGCGCCTTTTGTTTGGTTTCTCTATTCCTCATTTTTATTTTTCAAATATATTTTTATTTATTTGAGAGAGAGAGAATGAGCATACCAGGGCCTCCAGCCACTGAAAGTGAACTCCAGACACATGTGCCACCTTGTGCATCTGGCTTACATGGGTCCTGGGGACTTGAACTGGGGTCCTTTGGCTTTGCAGGCAAATGCCTTAACCTCTCAGCCATTTCTCCAGTCCTTTTTACAAATTAAATAGAAATTTCCTCACATACTTAGTATATTTTGCTACATATTTTAAAATTATTTTTTAGTGGTTTCCCTGTGATTAGAACTAAATTCTTGGCCTAAAAAATGTATTTGAGTGAAAACCAATTTAATTTCAACAGCTCACAAAAACTTTGTGCCCACATAGCTTGTTTTCCATTTCCTCCTTGATGCCACTGCCATGCACATTGTATCCGTTACCTTTCTCCTTGCTGGGACTAAAGACCCCCCGAGAAGTGACTGAAAGAAGGCAGCGTTTGTTTTGGCTCGCAGTACACGATAGTCTATCATGGCAAAAAATAAGACATATGAGAGGTAGATGTGCTTTCTTTTCTGTCAAAAGGTTAAAAAGATGAAGAAACTCAATTCAGAAAGGATGCCATTATTTGGAAAGATCTTTCCTCAGTTAGCCAGTCCCTGAGACAAAACGTTAAAAATCTTTACAACCAAATGAGTCAAAAATCCTTGAAACCATATCTTCTATTTCTGCATTTGGTAAATTTTCCTGTTCCTAAAAGTTTTCCCCTAGAAACCGTGCCACGTTGCTATTTTAGCCAGTAGTGTAAGAGTGTGAAGTACGGCTCTTGCTAACTGGAGTGTGACACAGGATGTTCATGTCAGGAAATAAAATCCCAGCAGACTTCCTGCTGGGTGTGCTGGCCTGTCTGGACTCTTTATACACTCTTCTGTAGAGTAAACATGCCATTGTCAATATACTTTAGATTGTGTGATCATTCTAAGACCCAAGACCCATTTCTAACACGGGAAATATGTGGTGGCGGAGCTCCAGCAGCTGGTCACTCTCATCCCACACAGAGCAAGTGGAGAAATTTGAGTGCTGATGCTCAGCTCGCTCTCTCCTTTTTATATTGTCCAAGACCCAGGCCCATGGAATAGTGCCACCCACAGTTAAGGTGGGTCTTCTCACCTTAATTAACCTAATCCAGATCATTCTTCACAGGCATGCCCAGAGGTAACCTAGCCTTAATAATCCCTCACAGGTGATTCTAGATCCTGTCAAGTTTAACACCGATATCAAACCATAACATATGGTATACATATACATTAAGAATCACAACTTAATAGACTTGGTTTTAGAATTACTGTTTTATGCTGTTGCCTTCTTAATCTGATAAAACAAAACAAAATATACCACCTTATGTATTTATTTATGTGGTTAACTACAATAGCATACTCCCTGTATAGACCTGCTACCAAAACAAACAAAATTTTTATCTGTGAGTCAGATTTGAAGAATGATAGTACCCCATTTAGAAATCTTGTCTGATGCCGCCCCACCCCCTGTTCTTTGAAAATATCGTCCTACTGACTTCTGCTCCCCAGGGTCTCTGGTCACAGTTCAGATTACTTTGTTTGATGGTGTCCTGTTGTAATAAGATGCCTTTTACTTGCTTCTGTAAGATGCCCTTTTAAAAGTCTTAAGATTTTGTTGAGCTTATTTAATATAGAAATTTATGATTTTCATTAGATTTGGAGAGTGTTTGGGCCTTATTTTTACATATCTTTTTCTTCTTTGCTCTTTTGCTGAAGTATGTATTGTGCATACGTTAGTGTGCTTTATTGCGTCTCCCAGTCATGAGGTTCTATTCACTTTTCTTTATTCTTTTTCTACTTCTGTTCTTTCAGCTGGATAATTCAATTGATATATCATCAAGCTAAATGAGTTTTTCCTTTGGTTAATCAAAAGTGTAATTAGTTCAACATCTTTTTTAAGTTTATTGAATACTTTTTTTCTGTATATGGTACATATAGTCTATTAGAATACGGATGCAGCCATTTGAAGAGACCAAGAACACAAGGCCAAGGGAGAAAACAAGACCAGCCCTCTTGTTGCCAGAGACACCCAGGGCCACTTAGTCTTGGCTCCTATGTAGTGCCTTTCTCCTCAGACCCTAGCTGGTAGACTAGTTGACATGGTGTGGAACTTCCCCTCTGACTAAAACAATAAAAGTAATGAAACTTTCTGTGTTTTTCAGAAAAACTGAAGCTTCTCTCTCTGGCTTGGGTGACCCCTTCATACTCTTCCTGTTTGCATGATAGCATTTTCACTGAAACCTAGACATTTTAAATATCGGAGTCCAGTAGTTGTAAGATCAGGTCCAACTACTTCCTACAGGCTGTTGTTTTACTTGCTAATGTTATTGGATGCTTGATTTATTTTATGAACATATCATTTTTTTTTCTTTATCATAGGTGACTCTGAAATGTTCTGCTTAGGTACCTTAGCAATTAATTGACTGAATAGATACAAAAAATTTTGGTATGAGCTTGAGTTTCCCCAGTAGTCATCATCATCTATGAAAAGAAGCTTCTCTGATAAAAAATGAGAGCAGCACTATTATACTCAGGGAACATTGTGGAAGAAGTGGCAGTAAGATTCCGAAGGTGGCGACAGGGCGTGGGGGGAGGGGGTTTTGGAATATTTTATTCTGGATATGAGATGATCACTGCATTCATGACCTCACAGCGGCTATTGCTACCTGCAGTGTTGGGCCCATAAACATGTCCTCGTGAGTGATGAAAAAAGACAAAAATACAGGGCTGGAGAGATGGCTTGGCGGTTAAGTGCTTGCCTCTAAAGCCTAAGGACCCTGGTTCAAGGCTTGATTCCCCAGGACCCACGTAGGCTAGATGCACAGGGGGCGCACGCGTCTGGACTTCGTTTGCAGTGGCTGGAGGCTCTGGTGCGCCCATTCTCTCTCTTCTCTATCTGCCTCTTTCTCTCTCTCTGTCACTCTCAAATAAATAAAATAAAATAAAATATTTAAAAAATACAATAGAGGGCTGGAGAGATGGTTTAGCGGTTAAGCGCTTGCCTGTGAAGCCTAAGGACCCCCGGTCCCACGTTAGCCAGATGCACAAGGGGGCGCACGCGTCTGGAGTTTGTTTGCAGAGGCTGGAAGCCCTGGCGCGCCCATTCTCTCTCTCTCCCTCTATCTGTCTTTCTCTCTGTGTCTGTCGCTCTCAAATAAATAAATAAAAATTAAAAAAAAAATACAATAGAGGCATCACAACAGTAGAAGGACTGGTTGGAGGGAGGAAGAGGTTCATTAAAAGGGAGTGGGAAAGTAGGGACAAGAGACAGAAATGGTTGAAGACTGATGAAAAGACACCATGTGCATATATAAAAATTGTTAATAAAAAATCAAACTTAAAAAAAATGTCTTCCAGCATTTTTCAAGGGGCTGTGCATGTGTATGTGCGTATATTGGAATATCTTGAAAACATCAGCAGTTCACAACTCCACCATAGCTTTTACTTAATGAATGCAAAGAGACTTATGATAAACCTGAAGTGAGAAACCGGGGCTTTCTCCCATAGTTCTTGGCTTGCAGAGCCCTGCACATGAGCCCAGCAGTTTAGGTCCCCCAGGAATATGATGAAACTCTCAAAGCCGCCCTGTGGACACCTGCTTCCCTCAATTGTTTTTTTTTTTTTTTATGCTTTTTAGTCAATTGATTGCTTGACACACTTGGAACTATCACTCGAGACAGCTGACAAGTTAAACAGTTGTCCCTGATTATTTTCTAACAAATGGTGTGGAAACAGATGTTTGCAGTGAAAGAGTGTGAAGCAGAGAAGATACAGGCAAATTTTGTGAATGCTGCATCTCGGGGAGTGGTTAGGTCAAATAATGATGGTTTCCTGAAGAATTTGTGGGGAGATGCACACCTTTTCCACCCTCTATAATACTGGCTAGACTACTGGTTTTCACAGCTCCTTTGGCTGTGAGATTGTTAGCTTTTAGGTCTACTGTGGACTACAGAGAATAAGACAGGAGTGAAGTAAATTAAGATGCTACAAACCCCATATTCTTACTGAGCTTCAGTAATCTTTCTTGAGTAAACACAGTTTAGATTATTCCAACCCTTTGATTTAATAGTTTGTGTTCTGGAAAAGTTAATTTTTACAATAATGGGTTTGCTGTCATAAAGAAACAAATTTTCACAGTTCCTTGATTTACCTTTTCAAAAGGACTTCAGTGACCTTTTGGTTTTTCTTTATGAGAGTTTACTCTATTTGTATATTTATTTCCACTTTGCTGAGTGCTTAAACATTCACTAGTAAACATTTCCATCATTATTTCATTATGACAATGGGTCGAATCCTTCTGCTCTGCCTTGATGGGAGAGGTGCAGTCTATGGGCTCCCACTATTTTCAGACCTCCCCCGTCTCTTCTGTCTCAGCTTCAGGCATTCTTTCCAAGACTCCACCTTCCTTGTCAATTTTCTATCCCGGGGCCTGCGCATGCAGCTTGGGCTGATAGCCAGAAACAGGAAGAGGCAGCATCCATAAACCAGAGTGGAGGAATCAGGTCCTTGCTCTGAGCAACTAGAGCCATAGGCCATAACTCTAGACAAACAAGGGTGGAATTATTATGGTAATCAGTAATTGAGATGTGAGTCATAACATTGTTTTTGATTGGAGAAACACTACAAGAATCATTTTCTGACAGAGAGTAAACAAACTGATTTTATGAAGATCAATGGTCAAAATAATGAACTCAGGTTATATATCCACATATGAATAGCTACTAGAAAAGTTTAAGAAATTCAAATTTTAAAATAATATCTACAACATGACATATATATGTAATTAAAATACACAATATTTTGTTTCCAAAATAATATTTCCATATGGAATGAATTATGTTCTTTTTAAAAAGGTACTGGGAAGTTAAATACTGCAAGAATGATAGTGATGTAATATGGGACTGGAATTAAAGGAAAAAAATTTGCTCTTCCCCTAGTATTTTTGTTTTTTTATTAAAGGAAACCTGTCTACTATATTATTTTCAGTCTTTAAAATTTAAGAAGAAAATCATAATGGATTATTCTCTGTTCTTTGAGAATTCCTTTGATTCTGTACAATTTTTTTTTTAATGATCTATGGGTGGAAAGAACAATAGACAAGAGTAAAATAAACAACTGTAGGACCATAGTTGGGCCTGTGATTGGATGGTTTTGAAATGGCTTTCAAATATGGAAGGTCAAATTCTGGTCTTCATTCTCTTTTAAATAATCACAAATTCAAACAGAAAAATGTGAATCGTTGGCTTCTTCCACCCAGAAATCTTCCCAGTATTTCTCTGTGCCAGCCAGGCAAGGGGGATTGCTGACGTGGCTCAGTGTGGACTGGAACACCTCCCTAGTCTCTGAGAGGAGAAGGAAACTACTTTACAATCCCAACCACAGGGAAGAATTTAGACTGTCTTCCAGGGACCCTTGACACAGCGATATGGATTAAGAGCAAGGCTGCTACTCCACCTCTCCTAGGTAGTTATCTAGGAACTAGCCCAGAAACATGGATACCACCTTGCCTGCCCTGGAAGGACTAGAACCTCCGTCTGGTCCAGTCTCACCCAAGATGGATGGAAGCAACAACTCCTCAGCACAAGCTTTCCACTTCCTTGCCAGGCGTGGTAGGGTGTTCTAATCCCACAGAGTTCTCTCCCACATCAGTACTGTTGACTTGGGAACAAAAACTGTCAGTTCTTTTGCTACAAGTAGGAAGTGAAAAGTCTAAATTACCATAATACAGTCAATTTGTTTCCCTTGGCCTATTAGCCAGAGAAACCTTAGGTCAGAGGACTGTCATTATAACATGCAACCACGAGATGTCGCTCACGACAAACTTGCAGCGTTAGATTGCAAGGAGGATGGCTAAAGGAGAAAACAACTGTCACTCTTACATGACCAAAGAAAGCGGCCTCTCTTCAGCCCAGAACCCACAGGGTATGGCTTCGCACCCTTTGTGCCATATCTGGGTAGTGACTGAACCAGATCTTGGCAGAAAAAAAAAAAAAATGAAGTAAGCTCACAAAATTCAGAAGGTACACTATAGTGATAACTCAGTGATTTAAACAGGGTTAAAATTCCCAGCCTTGAATTTTCCAGGGTCAGAGTTGTTTTATTTATTTATTTGAGAGAGAGAGAGAAAGAGGTAAAGAGAGAAGGAGAGAGAATGGGCGCGCCAGGGCCTCCAGCCACTGCAAACGAACTCCAGATGCATGCAGCACCTTGTGCATCTGGCTTATGTGGACCTCGAACTGAGGCCCTTTGGTCTTAATGGCTAAGCCATCTCTCCAGTCCAGTATCTGTATTTTTTTTTAAAGGCACGTGCCACCACGTCTGGCTTCATTTATTTATTTGTGTTTTTTTAAATTTTTTTTTTGTTATTTTATTTATTTTAGAGCAACCGACAGAGAGAAGAGATAGAGAGCTATCTCTCTAAAACTGCTTTCTTCTCCCTGCTCTGGCCTCTCAAACTCTTCAGCCTCTGCTCAGCTCGCCAGCGGCCCATTGCCTTGTGGCTGACAGCTTAGCTGTTGCTACCACTGAGGCTCCAGTGACTATGCCATGGCCAGAGCTCTGCTCTCCCTGCTGTTTTTTTCCTCATGGTGCTCCTCAGCCCACTTGACTGTGTAAACAGAGCGAAGCCAGTTATGGGGACCAATGTTGCAACAGCAGGGAAGGCAGCACAGCAAAGTATCTACCAGCCAGTGCACAAAGTGAGCTGGGATATTCAGATCCATAAGTGCTGCTGGCTTACAAACAGGTTTGTGTTTCAGACCACAGCTGTGCCTTTCTTTCAAGCCAGCCGCAGCACTCTTTCCTCTAGGCCACCAGGGGAAGAGTCCCTGGTCTGTCAGAGGGGGAAATGATTGGACTGTCACCTACCATTAACTGAGGGTTCTAACAGCAAAATCTGGTTGATAGTCCTGGCTGTGGCTTTACCTTTGGGAGCCAGGCTAATCATTTATGATCATTGTTCTATCAAAGCTTTTGTGGAGAGAACAGCATTACAGTTATTGCTTTTCTTTACTTTTCTTTTTTGTTACACAGTTATCTTGCACATGAATATAGTAGAGTGGCTGACAACCCCAAGGAGAAAGAGTGTTTATATTATTGTTTGATTATGCATTTGTTTATCAGATCCAGCATTGTCCAATCTCATTTGATTCTGGAGAGCTTCTGTGCTGTAGCAAATACTAACAGGGATTAACAGAGTCACCTGTGCATTCTGGGAATCCCAAGAGCTCCTGAAACTTCTTGTAGCAAGGATCTCTGAGTTTGGTTCCTGGTTGGATTGGCTAATGGTAATCTTTATCTACTGTGTAACTGACAGCAAGTAGAATAGAGAGAATTTCCTTAGGTTTAAATTGTGATCTCATAAATTTCACTTAGCTATTTGGTGCCAATGATTTTCTGCCTGACAAAGTAAGTGAGCAGCAATAAGCATTATTACTGGAAATAAAATTAAAACCAACCAAACACACTTAGATTTATGGCATATTATCTAGAAAAAAAATTCTTTGGCTGTGATTTTTGTTTTATATATATGTGGCATCACATATCTGCTAGAAAATTATCCTTATACCTGTTAAAACACATTTAAACTCTCTCATGGTTAATCTCATGAAGGTACATGAGGGACTGGAAACTATGAGCTCTTTGGACTTAATGATGAACATTGAGGAAATAAGAAGGAAGAGGAACAGTCCTGGTTGAGGGAAGAAGAGGGGCGATCCTGGTTGAGGGAGGAAGAGGGGTTGTTCTGGTTGAGGGAGGAAGAGGAGGAGGACATGTAGCATTGCTTCTTTGTCCTCTAACCATCTAAGCTGTTCACTGCGATGGATAGCATATGACTTGTCCCTTTTGAAACTCATGTTGGGGTTTAATCCTTACTGTGTAGTATCAAGATGATGGAAACTTATTATATGTTTAGAGGAGGAACAAGGGAGTGATTGTGATTTGATACAACCAAAAAATGGTAACACCCTCATGAGTTAATAGTGGTATTAAAAGAAGGAAAGGTACTAGAAATCACATACTCACACATACACCATGTCTCTATTGGTATGGTGTTATGCATAACCTTCAGACTCTACACCAAGAGGGCATCATCTGGGCTAGGGTGGATGGTTCAGTGGATAAGTACTTACCATGCAATTATGAATACCTGGCCTTGCCTCCTTAGAATCCATGTAAGGTTGGCTGTTGTAATGTTAGTGTCTGTAATCTCACCAGGCCTAGGACAAGCAAGGAGGTAGAAACAGGAGGATTACCCTGAAGCACACAGGCAGACAGACTGGTGAATGCAGTGATGGACAATCAGAGAGTCTTTGTCAAAAGAAGGTTGTCCTCTGACCTTCACACACATGTACACACATACCCCAAAAGGTCACCACTGCATTTGGCCCTTCCAGTCTTGACCAAGGACTATAACCCAAAACAAACCTCTTTTCTCCAATGCCCTTTTCAGTTTTGGCATTATGTTAATAAAATGGACTGATTCTTCTACAGTTCCTACATTTATAAATGGCTCAAGAGAAACGTCATTGTTTATATTCTTATATTTTCTCTCTTTACTCAGCCATGTGTCAGACAAGTTGTTTGGTTTGTATTTTTGGTGCCAGGAATTGAGCCCAGTGTCTTGTGCATGTCTGGCAGGTGCTCTTTCTGACTGATCGACATCTCCAGTACATCCCCCTTTTTCCTCTTTACTTTTCTTATCATCATGTATCCAAATGAGAAGGACATGGTCAGGATGAGCAGGGGCCCTGCTGATGCATCTACCATGCAATATTTAACTAAGTATTAACGCTGGCAGCAATTCCAAAATGGAAAGTTAGACCTCATATGAAAGACAAGGGGAAAGAAGGATGCGGGCTCCATTCCAAGTTTGTCCATTAGAGTGTGGTCCTATTGTATTGGGCTTTAAATTTAGCCATTTTATATATTTATTTTACTTAATAAGACATTTTCTTTAAAGCTACAACTAAATAATTGTGCCTGGTTTTTCTCCTAAAAGTGCTTACTATCCGCACTTAAAGAAAATTTCCCAAGTAACAGGTATTAATTTTTTATTCTCCTTCTGGAAGTGTGGAAATTTGGCAGACAGGGAGACTAATTGCATTGCATTTACATTTTGACATGGTGATTCTTAGGATACCTTATTGAATTTAGAATAAAATTCTTATAATGGGAAATAGAAAAAAGGAACGTCTATAAATAATAATGTTACACACTCTATTACATTGTTTTTTATAGTAAAATTTGAGAAGTACTGTAAAGAGAAATTCAAGATTCTTTCCAGTCTTTAAATACAAAACATATGTAATGGTCTCAGGACCCTGCCATCCAGTTATTTTTAAAGACTCATGATGCACAGGGCAGGAGGACATTGTATAATAGCTTTTCTTGCCTTTCATGTTACCACATTTTAAAAATAGAACAAAAGCACAGAACCTTGTCCACATTTAATAAAATCAAACAACAAAAACATAGTTTAAAATTCATAATCTTGGGCTAGAAAGATAGCTAAGTGGTTAGGTGTGCACTTATGTAAGCATGTGGGCCTCATGGGGCCTCAAGACTGCCTGAGTTCAAATCTCTGGTTCCCGTATAAGACATCTGGGAATGGCCATACACATCTTTAACCCCAGTCCTGAAGGGGATCAGAGACCGAAGAATAGTCAGAACCCACCACCATGTCCAGAATTAGCACAAAAAAAATAAATAAAACTTAGGTTCAAAACAAGACCAGGTGGGAGAGCAATGGAAAGGTTCACTGGACATGACATTGCACTCCAGCCATGGCAGGGCAGTGGTTCCTGCCACTGGTGAGCATATGGCATGCCAACATACATACACCACATGTATACACCACATTACATGCAAACCACACTGCCCTCCACATTACCACAGGGACATGCACACGACATAAATATACAGAAGCAAAAACAAAATTAATAATCTTGTCTAGTATTTAGAGAGTTTTGTTGATGGCATTTAATAGAATAACTACTTTGCGTACTGCCATCCAAGAATACCGTGATGTAACTGTGAAGTGTAAAACCCTCGAGGCAGTACAGTAGTCATTAGTGAAAGGAGGAAAGAGAATTCCTGCCCTCATAAGGCTTTGACAGGAAACAGGTATAACATACAAAATATGGTGTGTTTTTTATTGAGAACCTTAATATATGAATATATGGTAATTTAATTATGTTCCCATCCCCTTTTTCCCCCCTCTTTCCTCCATCCTGAGGACTCTGTTCTTTCAAGGTAGTCCATTCTTTATTTTGTTGTCTCATTCCTTTAGTCTCCTGTCCTTCGTGTTAAAACGTTGATGGACTCAGAACCAGGCTTGTCTTGTGGGGGTACTGGTAACCACTGTGAGGTCATGAATGTACCAGTCAGTTCACGTTGGGAAGAAAGTACTCCCAAAGTATGCCTAAGCATCTTGTGGCTCTAACATTCTTTCCGCTTCTTCTTCTGCAGTGTTCCTTGAGACTTGGAAGATGTGGTAGAAATCTCCTTTATTGTTCAGCTCTTGACACCATCTTATTTTTTACTTTGAAGAGTTTTGAGTCTCTTCAGAGAAGTTTCTCAGGTTAGAAGTGACAGCAACACTCATGTACTTTCAAGAACCACGTCTGCAATGTTTCATGAGCCCTGGTGAGTGTGATAGAGATGACTCTTCCAGTACTAAGTGCTAGGCTTTCTCTTTTTATTGTCATCTCGATGAATCTTAGGTCTTCCTGGTATTTTCTGCCAATTGTTAAAAGAAGGTTCTTTAACAAAAGTAAGAAAAGCATTAATCAAAAAGTGTAGGCAGGGCTGGAATGATGGCTTAGTGGTTAAGGCATTTGCCTGCAAAGCCTAAGGATCCTGGTTTGATTCTCAAGGGCCCATGTAAGCCAGGTGCACAAAGGGGTGCATGCATCTGTGGTTCGTTTACAGTGGCCTGAGGCCCTGGTGTGCCCATTATTTCTCTCTTTCTCTGTATCAAATAAACAAATGAATTATACATATATATATATATATATATATATATATATATATATATATATATATATATATATATCTAAAGTGTAGACATACACACTTAGAAGGCTTTTTGATGGGTATTACATCTTCATTTAGCTCAAGGACAGCAGAAACTTCCCTCTATGGTCTATGCCTTTCCTAGCCATATGCTGTTAACTTGGTTCTCATTACCAAGCATGAAGTCCCTCTTATTGAGTGGGTCTTATACTCAGTCAGAAAGCAGTTGATTGCCTCCATAACTATGTGCCACTATTGCACTAATGGGTACATCTTGCGTGGCTTGTTGACTCTGCAGCTTTTAGGATACACTGCTTGTGCAGATTGTAGATAGCTTTTCTCCGCTAGCAAGTGGCATACCACCTTCTAGCACTAGGACAGCTGTCTGGCAGGGAGAGGGCTTCCATCTCAGTTCTAGCTTGATTTCTCAGTGCCGTTTGCTTATCAGTGGTGTCTTCAGCAGTAGGATCTTCCCATATTGTTCTGATGGGTACCCAAGTGCTTTGGCAATATCATGTATTTTCTGGAGGAGTCCTCTGACCAACAGTTCACTGTGTGTGTGTGTGTGTGTGTGTGTGTGTGTGTGTGTGTGTGTGTGTGTTGCATGACCCAACTCCAGCACTGGGATTCACCTGCAACAATCCATGACTTCAGAATAAAATTTTCTCCACACCATGAGGGTACTCCTGCCTAAACTACCTCTCTTAAAATTCTTATATTGGCTGGAGAGGTGGCTTAGCAGTTAAGGTGCTTGCCTGCAAAGCCAAAGGAGCTCGGTTCAATTCCCCAGGACCCACATAAGCCAGATGTGCAAGTTGGCACACGCATCTGAGTTTGATTGCAGTGGTTGGTGGCCCTGGTATGCCCATTCTCTCTCTCTCCCTCTCCCTCTTTCCTTCTCTCAAAATAAATTAATAAATAAAAATTAAAAATTCTCATATTGATTTTTCAACTTTTACTTATTGGTTAATCTTCAAAAAATAAATAAAATATAAGTAATACTCTTATCTAGTATATGTTATTAATTAAAACACAGGTCAATATTCAAAGATAAAATAACATGATTAG
Organism: Jaculus jaculus; assembly: GCF_020740685.1. NCBI lineage: Eukaryota > Metazoa > Chordata > Mammalia > Rodentia > Dipodidae > Jaculus > Jaculus jaculus. Next base: position 305,900,807 of record NC_059102.1, read on the forward strand.
TTTATAAATATGTTTTTAGTCCAACTGCTATCATATGGGCCTCAGTGGTATGTTTTAATCCAATTTAAATATTAAGCACTCAACTTCTACTTCAGTAATTGAAAACTGCTTAATGAGTTTCACTAATGCACTTAAATTATCCAATGAAAGAGGTTTCTGTGGTGCTTATTCATACTGTCTTTAAATTTATGTACCTCACCCCACCCTTTTCCTTTTGCTCCCCTACCCCCTTTTAGAGCTTCAGGTCAATGCCATAGAAAATCTTGCCAATAAAATTACAGAAGAAAAAAATTTAAACCTTATCAATAAAGAAATCCATCAGGGTATATGAGGCTTTTTATCATGGGAAGTTATCTTTCTCCTCCTATTATGAGGGATACTATTGCTGGATATAGTAGTAATGGGCTGGTATCCAGGGCCTTTCAGTGTCTTAAATATTCCATTCCATACTAGTCTGGCTTTTGGACTTTACATTAACAAATGATGTCATTCTGATGGACTTACTTTTTATAACTGATGAGTTGTTTCTCTCTTGCTGCTTTTGAAAATAATTTTGATTATTTTATTTATTTATTTGAGACTGACAGAGAGAAAAGAAGGGAGAGAGAGAGAGAGAGAGATAGAGAGAATGGTCATGCCAGGGCCTCCAGCCATTGCAAACAAACTCCAGATGCATGCACTCCCTTGTGCATCTGGCTTACGTGAGTCCTGGGGAATCAAGTCTTGAACTGGGGTCCTTAGGCTTCACAGGCAAGTGCTTAACTGCTAAGCCATCTCCCTAGCCCTTTCTTGAAGCTTTTATTACACTTTCTTTGTTGTCTGAGGTTTAAATATAATGTGTCATGGGAAATTTCTTCTCTGATCCTGTCTATCAGGCTTTCTATATACCTCTAGCCTATGCTGGTGTGAACACACGTTTGTCCTTCCTGTCACACAGTTTGGAAATGCATATCCAGTAACCCAACATTATACTTCAAGAAATCTAAAAGAGAGATATCCATTCAAAATCTTATTTACAAAGGCATTTATTACAGGATTTCACATTGTAAAACACAGGAATAAAAATAGTAACAAAAGAAAATTATTACCTCTATTGAAATATACTTAAATTTAAGAATATGATGCAGCTATTAAAATTATTTTAAATAATTTTCAATGTAGTGGATCCTAAGGAGGTAGTTACTGTGATAGTAAGTCTTGTCAACCAGACAGGATTTAGAAACACCATGGAAACAATTCTCTGGTTATGTCTTTGAGGTATTTTCTAGATTTCATTACTTGAGGTGGGATGACTCACCCTAACTGTGAGCAAAACCATCCCATTGGCTGAATTTCCAGACTGTATTAAAAGGAGGAAGCTATTTGAACATTCAGCATTCATCTCTCTGTACTTCCTCCCTGTAGAAGTGACAGTGTGATGCTGGCTATCTGTTCTTGCCATGATCTTTCCATTATGATTGACTTCCCCTTAAAACTGTGAGCTGAAAATAAATATTTTCTTTCTTTAAGCTGCTTCTGGTCAGATATTTTGTTTGGGTCACAAGAAAGTAACTAATATAGTTTTTTAAAACTAAATTAAATGATATTTAAAACCACATACTATGAATCCTTTCATAAAGAAGAGAGACAAAAACATCTCCCTGTACACAAAAAAGAATGAATATATATACCTAACTTAAAGCACATAGGTACGTAAGAATAAGACAATTTTTCGCAGCCCAGAGGTATAAGATAAGGCTATTGTTTGGGCTCAGAAACTGATAAAATAAACATTGGTGCTTTATAATGCTGAGAGACCCTAGAAGCTGCCTCATAACTTTCTGCCACCATCTTTTGGCCCTAGCAGCATCCCAGATGCAGGGAGAAGCTATCTCTGTACCACCCTCATCTGGGAGGAAGGGGTGCAGTTATCTTAAGCTCTCTCACAGGAATTCTCATCAAGCAACTAGGAAAGATTAATCACTGGGGAAAAAGACAACAGGTCCCCATGACTAGCACCCTTGCCCACACACTTTTTATCTATTTTTCTGAGGATACTGTCTCGGTAGTAAGACAGCCTTTGTTCCACCAGCCCTTTCTCCCAGGAAACCTCCATAGGCTATCATCACCATCTCCAAAGACTCTAAGCCCCTTTCCCTATAATCTAAAAGACCACTTCCCTTTGGCCTTTGGGGGAGGCTCATACTCTTTAGGGGTCCTGTGCTATGCTGTGTCCCAGTGCATGGTAACACATTTGTGAACCTTCTTCTACAATCAATCTGCCTGTTGTCAGTTCATTTTAGCAAACTTTTGGAATGAGGGGGAAAGACTATCTTTTCTCTGCAGCACTATCCTACATAAGCTCTGGCAGAGAGGCTCCAAGCTGGCAAAACCTAGTCAGCTCATGGGATACTCAGAATAAATCCATTTTTCTTTAAGCCACTAAATTTTGGTGTGATTTGTTACAACACAAAATCTACTTGTTACTACCCAAGACATGTTACTACCCAAGCCCCTGTTCATTGCCACACTCTCTGGGGAAGGAAGGGCTTGACTCCTGCCAGTGACCCTGTTGAACCAGCAGGTGAAGGGATTTTTTGTTTTGTAATTGTTTACCTCATCTCATACTTTTATATTCAAAAAAAAAAAAAAAGGCTTTATGAGGGCTGGAAACATCTTATTAGCATTGGGAGGCCACTGAATGAAGGCTCATCAGAGCCTAAGAACTTGGTTGTCACTGCAGCTTCCCAAATATTCATCGACTAGTCCTGAAGACACTTGGAGCTCCTGTAATTTATGCAATAAGAAGAAAGACTAGACTTTCATTCAGTGAATCAATAAAATCCCATGTCAGAGTAGAGAAAGGCAATTAAGTACCAATTGTATTTGCAGGTGTGTAAGAAAAGGGAGTTCAAATGGCTTCTGCATGTTGGGAAAACAAGTTGTCTGTTCTTGGCATCACATTCCAATTACTTCTTCAGGATTTGGGGTAGAAACTATTTCCTCTCTTTATTTTTCAGCTCATTTGTATTTCCAGAGAAATTCAACTCTGTTTCTGATTCATTTACATGTTACTCATTAAATGTTTTTCAAGAACTATTGCCAGTGGGTTGTGAAAATATAATTTCATTTGTTGGGAGAATGAATCTTAAATTCTGTCTTTTTCCAATAGCATTCACACTAAGAGAGTATAATATTCTTTGGAAAATTATCATTTCTGAGATGGGATCTATTATCCCAGGCTGATCTAGAACTCACTTTGTAGCTGAGATTGGCCTTGGACTTCTGATTCTTCTGCCTCCAATTTCCAAGTGCTGGGATTACAGGACTGTACCACCAAGCACAACCCTCCTGGGAGAGTTTTATAATACAACCTCTTCCATCAAATATGACTCAACTACTGATGTGCTTTCATGTTCCCTATTTCTCATGGAGCTAAATGGAAGAAAGCTGAATATCTTGGTGGCATGCATGCACCCCTCTCTCCCCACATATATATTCAAATAAATTTTTAAAAAACTTGATTCAGAAAGACAAGTATCTCATGCTTTTTTTTTTTTGTATGAAAAATCTAGAGAATCTCACCTTAAATTTCAGCATTTGGGAAACAGAGGTAGGAGGATCACTGTGAGCTTAAGGCCACCCTGAGACTACATAGTGAATACCAGGTCAGCCTGGGTAGACTGAGACCTTACCTTGAAATAAAAAAAAAGACATGAAAACAGAGAGAAACTAGTAGAGAAGAAGAAAAGGATCAGAGGGAAGAGGGGAGTGTAAGGAAGGGAAATGGGGAGCTGTGTGAGATCAAAGAATATACATGTGGGAAAATGTATTATTAATTTTGTATAATTAATCTGCAGTAGAGAAAACATTCTGAGTGCTCATTAAGTGAGTCAATGTGACAAAGTATGCTCTCCATTTGACCTGCACATGTAATGTATAAAACCTGGTAAATTTCATTTAAACTACTATTATCTGCTATATTATTTTAGGGATAAATTTTTGCACAGTTATGAGATGGGTAGTATAGTTGTCAGCCAATGCCACCAATTTTTAAATTTCATGGAAATGTTAGGTACAATTCTAAAATAAAGAATTGCTAATTTTATATTATCTAATAAGTTGGAATTCTTTCTTAATCTTGTTCTGTAAAATGTTGACAAATCAATAATCTTCTCATAGTGGTGCTGAAAATCTGTATTTCAAATACCAAATTCATTTATAACTTTTAATTTATTATTTTGTATTAGATTCATGTTTATCCCATTCCTTAATTTTACAATTGAATTTGTAATTATGTCATATCCCAAAGAACAAACTTTAAATATTTTCTATTAAATGTTACTTTTGATACAACTCAGGTAGAAATTGACATTCTTTTCTTTTTTATTTTATTTATTTGAGAGAGAGAGAAAGACGGAAGAGGAGGAAGAGAAGGAGACTAAAAAGAAAAAGAAAAAGAGGCAGATAGAGAGAATAGGTACACCAGGGCCTTCAGTCATTGCAAACTTCAGACGCATGCACATCCTTGTAAATCTGCTTTATGTAGGTCCTGGGAAATCAAACCTGGGTCCATAAACTTCACAGGCAAATGCCTTAACTGCTAAGCAACCCCTCCAGCCCAAGTTTCTTTTCTTTTTAAACCTAAGCTAAGATTTTTCTCTTGGTTATCTCCTGTACTTGTTCTATGTTATGTGCTTACCTTAAAATACATTCTATGAGAATTAATATATATGGGATATTATACAATTGGGCAGAGTTTTAAAGTGTCTTCAGGAGAACCCTGGAGACTCCTAAGGCCCTGTGAAGTGATCCATGAGATCAAAACTATTTTCATAGTCATGTGCTGATTATATTTCATAATATGATTCTATTTCATAATAATGTATAAACTTGTTTAAAAGCACTAGGGAAAACTGCTAGTCAGTTCCACACCAGAAAGCAGGGCAGTGGCATTAAGTTCTTCTAGTAGCTACTGTATTCTTCACTGCCACACAGTAGAAACAACCAGCAAACATACATCAAAAGCCCAAAGCCCTGCCATCTACTTTAAAATTAATGTATAGTAAGTTGGGAGACACATAGGAAGACGTCTGGCATGATGAGCACGATGGCCTCATGTTTTCCAGGAAAAGGACTTACGAGAGTATTTGAGTTGTGAGCTGAACTCACCACTGTATCCATGAAACATCTTTTATTACTTGAAGAGACTGACAGACTGTGGTTATTCAGACTTGGATATTTGGCAGATGTTTTCTAAAAAGTGAATGAAGTGAGTCTGTCACTTGAGGGAAAACAGCTATCTCTTGCCAATGACAAAATTAAGGTTTTCAAGAGAAAATCAGAATCATGGAAATTTTTGTCCACCACCATAAATTTGAAAGCTTTCCAATACTTAAAGACTTTTCTGATGAAATTGATGGTGATATTAATAAGAGTAATTTTGTGTCAACATTTGGAAGATTGACGTAACTTGGTAAGCCAGCATGTTTCAGATTACCAATGTGCAATGCTACAAAATTGGGCATGAGTGAAAGATCTCCTCATAGTGCATGACAGAAAATTGAATTTTAATGCAACTGAGTATGAAAGGCTTATTCATATAATTTAAGGTTACACGTTATAACTAACTTTAATAAATTACTTATGATATTTTAGCATAGGAAGGTAGGAAGTGTGTGTGTGTATGTGTGTATTAAGATGTGATATCAAGGGGACTGGATATAGTTCAATAATTACTAGAATCATGATTCTCTTGGCATCAGAAATGTTTTATGGTGAAGTAAGTACTTACTCTAGAAAATGCTTCTCTAAGAGTGGTAACTGCTTCATGATTTTTCTCTCCAATAAATAACTTACAGGATAAGAAAACATGAAAAGGAATTGGTTCTCTTTCTCTCTCTAGTTGCCTGTTTCTTTCTCAAAAGAAAGACCCATTCTGATCATCACTACCTTTTGAAAACTGTGCTTTGAATAATAGCTGCGATTTTTAATTTCATTACAAACATATCTAAAATTTCAGATTCTGAAATCTCCCAAGAAAAACTGGCCTATTGAAAGATAAGTTTTAATATGACTTAGAAATATTCTTCACCTCCCAAGATGAAAGCTTTATTCTGGGCAGTTCAGGAAACAGTCATTTTTGAAAACTGTTACTGGGATGCTTACTTTGGATGTTCCTTATGAGTCGTTAGGACATTCTCAAATAACACAAATGTTTTCTTATTTTAAAGGCAAATTTATGGTATTTTCAAATATCTCCAAGGAGACCTCAAAATAACCTATGCCATTGTCTTTATGGAGTTATTGGGATGACCATTCACAGGGGTCTTATTAGCTAGGAGTGTCAATTAAGAAGGAAAACCAGAGGACGTATCTGGCTAAGGATTTAGAAATAGATTCTAGAGAAAGATCTGTAACAGACTCCTCTAAAATTTCTGTTACATAGTTTCATAGCACAAAGATACATGAATGATGGATAAATGTACATAATTGATAATGCAAAAAGAGAAAGAATCATTTGGCTCAAAATAGCGTCAAAGGCTGGAGAGATGGCTTAGCAGTTAAGGTGCATACCTGCAAAGCCTAAGGAAGGATCCAGGTTCGATTCTCCAGGTCCCAAGTAAGCCAGCTGCACATGGTGGCGCCTGTGTCTTGAGTTTGTTTGCAGTGGCTGGAAGCCCCGGAATGCCCATTCTCCTGCCCCCCCATCTCTAGTAAATAAATAAAAATGAATCTTAAAAAAGAGTCAATATAGCTTTCTGCCTGTTTTTAACAATGAGGCTAACAAATGTGACTTACCTTTGGCTTCTGAAGCAATGTACAGCCTAAATTAGTGACAACAAATGCATGTGTCTAATTTTGGGAGAGACTACAAAATGGAGAGCATGTCAAAATACTAAATTTACATGCCACTCTTTCAACAACTTATTAGGTATTATATGAAATGTATTTTAGTTTTCATACTAATTTTTACTCAAATTTGGATATATTTACTCACTTTTATATAATCAAGGAATATTAGGTTGGAGAAATGGCTTAGTGGTTAAGGCACTTGCCAGCAAAACCGAAGGACCCAGGTTATGTTTCCTAGTACTCACATAAAGCCAGATGCACAAGGTGGCACACTTTGTGGAGTTCATTTGCAGAGGTGCATCCGTTCTCTTTCTCTCTCTAGTTGCCTGTTTCTTTCCCAAAAGAAAGAAAGAAAGAGAGAGAGAGAGAGAGAGAGAGAGAGAGAGAAAGGTGTATTAAGCCCTCACTATGTTGCTCTGCTAATCACTGGCTGCTCCACACCAAAGAAAATAAATTTTCTGCTTTCCTTAGCTCCTGATGCAATGGGAAAAGAAAAAATTGGCAATTACAACAATAACACATGAGCCAGCACTGACACCTTACTTGTTTATGAAGCTCACAAAATGACTAATCAGATAAATGGCAGTACCTTTATAAAGCTTACTAAAGCATGATATTTCTACTTATTTTATGATTATTACATTTTCCTAGAGTAGTTAATGCTTAGCAAAAATATCACCTGATTTTCATCAAGTATTGAAGGAAATGGAAAAATCCACAAGCTTGAATCACAGTGATTGACATGTGCCATTCCAGGATTCCCTGCAAGGAAATGAGAAGCAAAAATTGACAATGTGGAGCTTTGAAATGAGGAATGATGGCAAAACTATCAACACAATATTTCTATTTGATTATGATACCAGGGGCTATTTTTTTTCCATCAGTTAAAGAATTAGAAGATGGGAACATAGGTATAACAAGGTGGAAGTAAGAGTTTATTAACAGAAAAGATCCTTTAGATGTAGGGACGGGTCCCAACTGCCAAGGTTGCCATGGACTACCAAAGGAGATTAATATTTTATTACTTTAGAATGTCCCTCTCCTTATCTTTGAAGTGAAGGCTCTGTTCCTATGCAGTTTCTTGCCTTGTGATTGGATGGGTTGCCTTGGGCCATGCCAGAGAAGGACAAAACTGATGTTATCTAGGGGAAATAGAATGGAGGAGATCCAATCCTTGAGAGCCAAAGCCCCAATGTCATCCCAGAACCTGGATCCAAATGGGGAAGAGCTGAGCTGGCAGCTGAGGCCAGGTAGCATCTGGAAACCCCAAGGGGTGGTGGGAATGTGTGCAATCAATTCCAGACGGCATGGGCTAGGTGTCATCTTACCTTTCTAGGGCACCCACAATCCTGGAGCACCCAATACTGTGGGGCCATTGGCCTCAATTATATATACTTGAAATGACTGACATATTTTAGTAACATATTCAGCATCTATATAGGTAGAGCTTATCAGTTGGGACCAAATACATTTTTAGAACTGTGATGCTACTATAATTCAATCACAGTGCTACCTGTCTTTTCCAATCATTTGAGAAGTCCCTTCTCTCTGTGGAGAAAGAAACTGATGATGTACTGTTGGGAGCTAAGGACGTCAAAGAAAGGGAAGGAAAGCCACACAGCCTGAGCGAGAAAGTGCTAAAATATGCTCTCACCATCAGTCCTTGTAGGAAGGCGGCATTGGGAATCATTTGCCTCCAACTCTGAGGCTGAGATTACTTTTTCCTTTCTCGCTGGACATGACTGAAGTTAATGGTCTTCACCATTATGACACAACATGGAATTCTTCAGTGAGAGATGCTAGCATTCCTGCATTGAGGTATAACTATACGTAGAGACTATCAAATTCAACAAATCTCTCTATTTTCAACAATCTGCAAATGTGAGTTGAATTTTATTTAGGAGCCAAAACATGCAAAAAAGAAGCCTTCCATTGGGGCTCCACATTGGACAGCACCCCTGAAGGATTTCATTATTTCATATAGTTGCATTGAACAGTGTTGCTGTCAGGAAGGGGCTGGAGGTTGCTATTGTATTGGCAGAGAATATATTAAAAACTGTGTAAGGAAAACAAGCATCCTCACTAACAGCCATCTGCAGCAGCAGCAGTCTGTCCTTTCCCCCCACTACCAGATAAGATTCTCTCTGGAGCTCACTCTTCCTCGCCTCTTGAATGAAATCTACAGCAAGCATTATGTTTTCCTGATCAATGCTTGTTGCAGTCAGGTTCTCATTGGTGGCAGAAATCACCTGACCAAGAGCAGCTTGTGGGATAAAAAGGTTTATTTTGGCTGACAGGCTTAAGGGGAAGCTCCATGATGGCAGGGGGAAATGATGGCATGAGAAAAGGGCAGATATCACCTCCTGGCCAACATCACATGAACAATAGCAACAGAAGAGTGTGCCAAATACTGGTATGGGGAAACTGGCCACAATACCCATAAGCCTGCCTCCAATAACACACTGTCTCTAGGAGGCATCAATTCCCAAATCTCCATCAGATGGGAACCCAGCATTGAGAACACCCAAGTTTATGAGGGACGTGTGAATCAAACCACCACATTCCGCCCCTGGCCCCATAAACAGATAACCATACATGATATAAAAACAATGCATTCATCCAACTTTAAAAGTCCCCATAATTTTTATCAATCCCAATGATGTTGAAACATCCCCATAATCCAAGGTAGTTTTACTGAGATATATACCAAAAAATACCCCCGCCCCAAAAAAAGCATAATAGCACAGAATAAACTCTCTCACTGAAAAAGATGGCATTGGGCACAGCAAGGAAATATTCAACCAATACAAGATTTAAACAGGGCAAACATCAAACTCTGTAGCTCCAAGTCTAACAACTCTAGTCAGTGGCAAGTCTCCAAGTTTGATAATTCTAACCAGCAACAAGTCTCTGGAGTTCCAATTCTGCCCCTCCATCTGGGCTACCAACAGTCCTGGAAAACTTCATCTGGGGCCAGCAGCACTCTTTGGCAGCCACCCCATTGTCCCAGCATCTCCACTGGGTTTCCACTGGGTCTCCACTGCAGCCCATGGTTCATCTTCAGGGTTCCATTGGGTCTCCATGTAGGCATCCAGCAAACCTGCTTCACAGTGCCCATGGCCATTCCCAAAACACAAGACGGCATTGCAAACTCAACGACCCTCTCTTTCCTGCATTTCTCATATCCCATAATACCAGGTAGGGTGCCAATTTGTTAATCCAGGGGAGAATAAAGCAGATTTTGAAAAAACAGGACACTCCTTGAGCACTCAGCCCCCTTCAAAAGAGTCTACATTCTTCCTGTTATCCTAATCTTAAAGGTTCTAATCGCTCATATAATTGCAGCTGAACGAGCAGCAGTTTCACCCCAAGATTTCATTTTTTTCTGTGCCACATCCCTCTGCTCACACCAGTCTGTTCCCATATAAAGCAAACCTGCATAAGTTCTCAGGACACAGGCATAACAATGTCTCTCACACAAATTTCTTCTAGCCCAGTCCAGGCAAAGCTCTTTCTCACCCTCATGAGCCAAACTTCACAGTCCATAGTTCAAGTCTTTCAACTCTGACCAGAATCAGAACATCACACTGTACTTACAGCACTGCAAGGCATCTCTTAGGCCAAAGTTTCAAATCCTTCCACATTTCTCTTGAAAATCAGCTCCAAAAGGTCACAGCCACACAGTTAGGTGTCTAGTAGCAAATGACACCATGCCTAGGTACCAACATTATTGTTGTAGTCAGGTTTGCATTGCTGTCAGAAATCACCTGGCCAAGAGCAGCTTGTGGGAAAAAGGTTTATTTTGGTTTACAGACTCGAAGGGAAGCTCCATAATGGCAGGAGAATACTATGGCATTAGCAGAGGGAGGATATCACCTTCTGGCCAACATCAGGTGGACAACAAAAATAGGAGAGTGTGCCAACCACTGGCAAGGGGAAACTGGCCACAATACCCATAAGTCCGACCCCAGCAATGTACTGCCTTCAGGAGGCTTTAATTCCCAAATCTGCATCAGCTGGGAACCCAGCATTCTGAACGCCCAAGTTTATGGGGGACACCTGGATCAAACCACCACACTACTGAATGTAATTTTTAGTCGTTGAATTTGTTTCTATAATTGTCTTGTCTAATTTAGTGTAATAAACAGAAGTGCCATCTTTCCTTCCACGAGCTCCCTTGGTGTGGCCAGTCCCCCGGACGATCTTACATAACGTTCCTCTCTTCTTTGTGTCCTCAGCTCCTTGTCAGATTTACTTCTGAGACGACTCAAAACTTGTCCTTAGAGAAACTCATTGTTATATGTGAGTGTGTCTAACAATGTGTAGCACTAGTAATGAATATGTCTGTCATTATGTAAAGGTGGTCCCAGAATTTGAGGTAAATGAAGTTCAATTTTACATTCAATTATTCAGCAGATACTCACAGAATACATGGATTCCTTCCAAGATATGGAACATGTCAATCATTCTGTAGGTATCTCTCCGGCTTCTTTCTTTATTTTTAAAAACTTATTTTATTTTTATTTATTTGACAGAGAAAGAAGGAGAGAGAAAGAGGGAGAGAGAAAGAGAAAGAGAGAGAGAATGGGCACACCAGGGCCTCCAGCTACTGCAAAAAAAACTCCAGACATGTGTGCCCCCTTGTGCATCTGGCTAACATGGGTCCTGGGGAATTTAACCTGGGTGCTTTGGCTTTGCAGGCAAACACCTTAACTGCTAAGCCATCTCTCCAGACCTTTCCTGCCTCTTTATAGCCCGTCCTTATTGCCCATGCCATGGGTGACCCCTACAGCCAACCCCTGTTGCCGACGTATTGGCCCACTCTGGGAAACCTCATTCTAATTATTTTCAACATAGACTAGTTTTAACTGATTCAGAACACTTGGATGAAGATCAGTCTCTATTTAATGAAATCAAACACTGCAGATGTTTTTGAGCCTGGATTCTTTCTTTCTCAGGATGTTTGTAAGGGCTCCAATGCAGGGGTATTTTACTTTGTCCAGTATCTGTTGATGTATGTATAGTTTGGGCCATTTTAAGTTTTTTTAAAATTAATATTTATTTGTTTGTAAGCAGAAAGATAGAGAGACAGAGAGAATGGGAGGGCCAAGGCCTCCAACTACTGCAAAGGAACTCCAGATACATGCGCCACTGTGCATTTGGCTTTCTGTGGATACAGAGGAATCAAACTAGGCCACTGGGCTTTTCAGGAAAGAGCCTTAACTGCTGAGCCATCTCTCCAGTCCCATTTTAAGTTTTTCTAAACAACTATTAACAACGATTCTCAAAGCACTACCTTTATTTTATGACATATTTCTACTTATGTTGGGTAAATATCTAAGAGTTGGACTGCTAGATCCTAAGTAAGCATATACTTACCTCTGAGAAAATGACAGAATATTTTCAAAGTGGTTTTACTATATGATATTCCCATCAGAAAATTTTTAGAAATTAGATTTCTGCATAGCTTCATAAAGAGGTGATGTTGTCAGTTTCTAGTTTTTAATTATTTTACTGGGTATGAATTGTTATCGCATAGTGAGCTTACTATACCTTTAATTAACAACTAATGATAGCATACTTCCTCATATATAAAGTAACCACTCAAGAGCCAGGCATGGTGGTGCATGCCTTTAATCCCAGCAGTTGGGAGGCAGTGGTAGGTGGATTGCCATGATACTACATAGTGAATTTCAGGTCAGCCTGAGCTAGAGTGAGACCCTACCTCAAAAAACCCCCCAAAATAAAATAACAAAAATAAAGTAACCACTCATCTCCTTATGTTATTATTTTCAATTCTTATATACATATATACAATATAAATACATATGTAACATATAATATGTGCATATATAAAAATATACATATATATAATATTGCATATGTGCATATGTATCATATTTTCTCCAAATCTTTCAATTTTCTAAATAGAAGTCTTTCAAAAAATTGCAAAAAGTTTCTTTTCAGTTTTATTTTCGGTTAATTAAATAATTAATTAATTTTTTTTTTTTTTGAGATAGGGTCTCACTCTAGCTCAGGCTGACCTAGAATTCACTGTGTATTCCCAGGGTGGCCTCGAACTCATGAGGGCTGGGATTAAAGGCATGTGCCCCTATGTTTAATTTTATTTATTTATTTGCAAGTGGAGAGAACAGAGACAGACAGAGAGAGAATGGGTGTGCCAGGGCCTCTAGCTGCTGCAGACAAACTCCATATGCATACGCCCCTTCTGCATCTGGCTAATGTGGGTCCTGGGGAATAAAACCTGGGTCCTTTGGCTTTGCAGGCAAGCGCCGTAACTGCTAAGCCATCTCTTTAGCACACATTTCAAAAGGTTTTGATAGAACCTATGACACTGTTCTTTTTGTTTATGGTTATTCACTCTGCCCTGTAAAAGAAAGTATTGTCAACACTAACATCATGAAGATCTTTAACTTTGTCCTTTTTTTTTCTAGAAAATACAGAGGGTTTTCAAAAAGTATTTTATTTATTTATTTTTGAGAGAGATTAAGGTAGAAAGAGGCAGGCAAGAGGGAGAGAATGGGTATTCCAGGCCTCTTGCCATTGCAAACAAATTTCAGATGCATGTACCACTTGGTGCATCTGGCATGGGTACTGAGGTATCCAACCTGGGACCCTATGCTTTGCAGGCAAGTGCCTCTCCCACTAAGCCATTTCTCCAGCTTGAAGTAAGTACATAGGTTTAGAAGGAAGGAAACAAAGAAGGAAAAAAGAAGGAAGAATCCTGGCATGGTGGTGCATGGCTTTAATCCCAGCATTCAAGGGGCAGAGGTAGGAGGGTCGCTGAGTTCAAGGCCACCCTGAGACTAAATAGTGAATTCCAGGTCAGGCTGGGCTAGAGTGAGAAGAGTGAGACCCTACCTCAAAAAAAGAAGGAAAGGGCCTGGAGAGATGGCTTAGTGGTTAAGTGCTTGCCTGTGAAGCCTAAGGATTCTGGTTCAAGTCTTGATTTCCCAGAACCCAAGTTAGCCAGATGCACAAGGGGGCACATGTGTCTGGAGTTCGTTTGCAGTGCCTGGGGACCCTGGCATGTCTATTCTCTCTATATATCTGCCTCTTTGTCAGTCACTCTCAAATAAATAAATAAAAAAAAGCAAAATTTTTTTAAAAAAAGAAGAAAGGAAAGAAAGGAGGGATGGAGAGAAGTAAGAAGGGAGGGAGGGAACTAAACTGTTTTATGTCATTGATCTATTTGCCATATTTTCATTCATATAAACTCTTCTTTTGTGTGTATATGTGTTGTATGCATGTGTGTGTGGATGTAAGCACCAGATGTATGTGCGGGCAGAGCCCAGAGGAGAACGCCAGGTGTCCTTTTCTTTCCATCTGTGATTTCTTCCCTTGGACTGAGTTTTTCCCTCAACCAGACCCGCTGTCCACCAGCAAGCCTGAACTCCAGAGACTCCCTGGCCACCCCACTCCCTGAACTGGCATTACAGATGTGTATGATCATGCTCAGCTTTTTGCATAGGTTCTTGGGAGTGAAATTTGGCAGATTATTGCCTGGGAGGCCCGCATGCTTGATTTTTTAATAAATATTTTTATTTATTTATTTGAGAGCAACAGAGGGAAAGAGGAAGAGAAAGAGAGAGAGAGAATGGGCATGCCAGGGCCTCCAGCCACTGCAAATGAACTCCAGATGCATGTGCCAAATTGTGTACCTGCTTAACATGGGTCCTGGGGAATCAAGCCTCTAACCGGGGTTTTTAGGCTTCACAGGCAAACGCTTAACCGCTAAGCCATCTCTCCAGCCCTCGTGCTTGATTTTATTCTTCTACACGTAGAGATCCAGTTTTGCTGGCATCACTTGTTAAAGAAGCTGTCTTTTCTCCACCATAATCTTGGCTTCTTTGTTCAGAAGCAGAAGACTGTATGTAGTTCACTTCTTAACCCTCTGCTCTACTTCATTGACCCACATGTCTATTTGTTAGCCTGTACAATGTTGTTTTTGTTACTACATTTCTGTAGTAATATTTAAAATCAGATATCACAATATTTCCAGTATTACTCTTTTTTCCTCAGGTTTCTGTGTCTATTTAGGACTTTTGTGCTTGATATGAATTTTGGGTTTGCCTTTTTTTCTGTTCATATAAAGAGTGTCATGGATATTTTTATGGAGATTGCATTGAACCTGCAGGTAGCTTCTTCAATTTAGGTATTTCATAGTATTAATTATGCATAATAATACTTCATACATTACAATGTATGGCTACTAAATAAATGTTATTTCATATAACTACATTGATTTTTATGATTGTTCTTAACACTTTTCATTTTATGCAAAATTTTAAAATAGATTCTAAACTTAAGACTGTGACTATGTTCATATAGGTTTATAGCCCTAGATTAATTAAAATTACAACAATATTGAATTTAAATTTATGAAAATGATATACTTCTCCATTTATTTATGTTTGCAATCTCTTTAGTAGTATTTATTTTTTAATGTGTTTGTTTCATATACATATTACTGAATTTGGCTTTAATTGAATGTTGGGTAACTAGTCCAAATGTATGCTTAAATTTTTACTTTTTAAATGTCATTGTCTTTATTTAGAAATAAAGATCACATATATTTATTTTGTACACTGTGACCTTGTTGAATGCACATGTCTTTAGTAGATTATTTGCATGTTTCTTAGCATTTTATATTATCATGACCATGTTACTTATTACTTCCTTTTCAATATTTGTGATTGTCTTATATTTCTTAATTTATTCCATTGGCTAGAGTTTCAAATATAGTGTTGAATAAAGAGATGGAGTATATCTCTTCCACGGTATGTTCCAGAAATTTATACTAAAATTTGGCTCAGTCATAAGCAGCAAACAGAGTTAGACTCAACAAATCATGGAAAATTGAAGTTAAAATAATGGAAAAACCACAAGTAGCTGTTCCCTCAAGGAGAAACAATTCCAGAGGCCACATAGAATTGAAAAAAAATTCAAAAGTTTGAAATAAAACATTTTATAAATGTTGAGCTGAATAGTTGGTGACTTACTGTCTTCACAATGATGAGAGAGAGAGAGAGAGAGAGAGAGAGAGAGAGAGAGGGAAATTTGATACTCTTCACTTATGTGTCCTTTGATGGTTTACTATCTTTGTAAAGTAATAACTAATAATAAAATCACAACTTCCATTTCTTCAGGGGTTGAACATGCTCATTCAGACTTGACAACATCTCACCTCACTCCTTTAAACATTCATTTAGCCATTTTCAGTATAAGAATTGAGAAAAATCCTTAAGTGTTATGTAATATTAAGAAAATATTCCCATATTATGATTATAGAATCATATTTATAGATATTATTCAGAGGCATGAACAGAAATTTGATAAGTGAAGAAATGATACCCAGAATCAAAAGAAAAGGTCTAATAATGAGACAGTAAATTTGGGAGTCAGAGTCATATTCCATAGAAAATAGTAAGAGTACCAACATTAGTTCATTAAAGTCCTGGAATACACAGTACAGAGAAAAATGCATTTGCTTGAGCAGTAGAGAGGGTGGCTTAATGATTTCCTCAGTTTTGCCACAGTTGAAAATAATGATAAAAAAAAAGAACACCAAAAACAAAATCTGAGTTCTCAGCTTTGCCAAGACTAACAGGAGGATGACTACACCATCCATTGGCACAGAAAAATACAGTGATTCCCCTATGAGTTTTAAATGTGGGGTCTTAACATTACCTTTAACATGCATATAGCCACTCACTGTAATAGCTGAGGGAACATCTTGATCATGTTAATTAATATTAAGAAAAACCCATACAAGGATTATAGCACCACAACAACAGATATAATTTAGGGCTATGAACAATAATTTGATTAGCTATGAGAAGGTGTCCAGAATAAAAAAAATAATAATTGGGAATAAAATCAAAGCTAATATGTAATTACATCAGTCATCTACCTTAGATGCCTTTTAAAATTTTATCAGCAAATAATCCCTTTGCTTTGCTATCTCTTTGGACTAGTTGGAGAGTCACATATTTTGAAACACTTTGGACTGCTGATGCTTATCTTAGTCATGTGGTTGCTTCATCCAGTGGGTCCTTTGGGAATTAAGTCAACATCCATGAAAAGAGGTCGCTTTAGTTCTTTCTGCTCTATTTGATTGGCAGAAACTGAATAACTGAGGGCAATGTATCAAGGATGACACAAAGTGGTATGTAAGTTGGGCATTGCTGTCTTTTTAGTATGAAGCACACATGGTCTTTCTCTGCTTTTTTGTTTGTTTGTTTTGTTTTGCTAAATCTCAATTTAGCAAATTGAAATTGCATCTGTTCAGAGGTCAACCAAAAGTCTAGTAGTCTGGGGAAATTTTTATAAAACGTCTTTAACTAAATGTATCTTACTTTGAGTTGCAGAGTCCTTAAAATTGGGTGGATCTAAGAAGTTAGGAGATTAGTCAAATAGACTAAAATTGGAAGAAAACAAACTGGCTGAAACAAATGTCAAGACAAAGTGGGATCCAAAGTAGGTGACAAGAGCTGGGTCATGAAGGCTGGAAGATCATAGGTCTAGAAAATAAGCACTGGAAGAAAACAGGTTTAGTGAATAAGTTGAGCATGAGAGGGTGGCTAGAGAAAATATAACAGAAAAGTGTTGTCTTTAGCAGGAGTTTTACTTTCTGGTGCTAATATGAAATTAAGACAAGAGGAATCTTATAACTTATATAACTATTAACTAAATATATATATCTAACTAACTGAAATTAGCTAAGCTGACCTGACTTGGACTGAATTAATACAATAATTGAACTTAACTAATATAGATTATGGACTAGTATGATTTTCCTTTAGGAATAGGAAATAATTTTATAGATAGATCACTCTACACAACTATAAAATTCAGACAACACACTTCTTTTACTAAATGGTTCTTAATTACTTAGGCTTGTAACAGCAAACGCATGCAGGTCTATCTTCTTGACCACTATAATCACAAAAGTGTCTCTATGATTCAATAATGTAATAACATAAAAGCAGAGTTTTGGCATTTTAAAGATGATCTTGTTAGTTTTTAGTTGCCATGGGAAAGAAAACCTGTGATCTTGCTTCTGTGAGCTGGTTTTGACCCAGAAGCTTTCTGACAGGACATTGTTGTAGTCAGCTCTATAAGGCTTCTCCAGTCACAGGTACCAAGTACATGCACATTCCTCCAGCACACAAGTTCTAAAAGACCAAAATCCACATGGTCAGATCCATCACAGCAAGTCCCTACTCTTCTGATACCAAAAATCTCTTGTAGTCAGCTCCACATTTTTAGTATATCCAACCAGACACAGTTTATAAGAGGAAAGGATTTATTTCGGGCTTACAGAGTGCAGGGGAATACCATCAATCTCTGAAGAAGCTGGATCCCTTTAAGAGACTCAAGCAGAGAGACATTACCAACAGTCAGCACCACAAGCCAGCACACACTGCCAGAACGCGACTGCTCTCTCCACACCTTCGGACTAGAATTCATATCCTTCCCCGAGCATACCTTAGGGCTGGACAATAAGATCAGCCCCCAGTGACACACCCCTCTGTAGCAGGGCTCTATCTGCCTGCTAGGGGCTCAGTAGTAAGTGTAATTAAAAAGAATGCCCTAGTCTATAGGGCCATACAAATGACCACATTCAAACTACCATAGATGTCATGATAGAACATACCTCTGTAGAGTCAATGTTAAGACTCTCCCAAATTTAAAACCATTAGGGGCAAACATAAGGCAGGCTCTTCAAGATCTAGGAACAGATAATAGTCCTGAAAGAGCCCAGAAAATAATATAAAGAATTGGCAATGGGATCACATCAAATTCCAAGGCTTTCACACAAGCAGAGACACAATCAACAAAGTAAAGGAACACCTTACAGAATGAAAGACAATGTTTGCCAGCTCCTCATCTGACAAAGGATTAATGCCAAGAGTAACAAGAATCCAAAAAATTTATTATCAAAAAATAACTAGACTTTGGGTCTGGCCATCGGGGGCTCCAGAGTGAACTTCCAAGTGGCTGCCCAGTGTGCCTAAACCCCACACCCTCTGGCCATGCCCCACATGTTCTGGGCCAATTATATGAAAATTTTCACAACCAGCCTGTGACCATGTGCAGCCACCCAAGTGATGCACACAGGTACTACTGGCCTGACCTGGGCCACACACACACTGGGCAAGCACTATATCACTGAACTATACCTCCAGCCTTGAACTGTAAACTTTAAATGGAGATTTGTGGACTAAAAGAATGGCAACAGAAACCTCAAGATTCATAGCAGTAGAAACTTCAAAATACAAACCTGTTAATAGTTCTGTAAATAAGTCTCTCTATATAATTTTACTTTGTGTGTGTGTGTGTGTGTGAGAGAGAGAGAGAGGGGCGGGGGACAGAGAATGCCTACCAGGACCTCTAGCCACTGCAAACAAACTCCAGACACATCTGCCACCTTGTGCATCTGGTTTTACATGGGTACTGGGTAATCGAACCTGGGTCCTCTGGCTTTGTGGGCAAGTGCCTTAATGATTAAGACATCTCTCTAGCCATATTAGATAATAGATAGATAGGTGATAGATAGATAGATAGATAGATAGATGATAGATAGATAGATAGATAGATAGATAGATAGATAGATAGATGATTTAGAGATTTAAATGTATTGAGTAAAACTACGTATCCTTTAGCACCTAATTCCAAAAACTAATCACAGGCTGAGCTGCACAATTAATATGAACTGATAAAGGTAAACTTGTAGTATGATTTGACCAATATATCTTTCTTATTTTGTGGCAATGTCTCACTATGAAGCCCAGACTCTTTGAATTCAAGGTGATCCTTCTGCCTCTGCCTCTGGAGTTCTAGGATTATAGGCTTAAAGATTCACACCCAGCCCAGCATCTCTTGAAAAGTGTCAGAGCTCATATCCTCAGCATGCATATGGTTTGGAAGATACTTCAATATCACTTCAAGAATGAGCATGTGTAATATCTCTAGCCATTATAATTCTTGTTTCTCTGAATGAGCTTGATTAGAATGGCAAGTTATAAATTAATTAAATGACTGTAAGAATGATAATGACTGAGTATTTATGGTATATAAGTTAATATTTCTATAAACAGAAAGTAGTATTGGTACTAAATTGTATTAAATAAAAATAAAGTTTGAAGTTATTTTGGAAAAAAATAGCTACGCTACACACAAAAACTAAGTAAGTTAGTTTTGTTTTGTGGCACAGGCCTACAATACCAGTTCTTTCAGAGGTTGAGGTTGGATATAAAGGTCAAGAGCTGTGCGGACAAGAGGGCTGGGAATATAGTTTGGTGATAGTGCACTTTCCACGCATGAGTGAAACTTTTAAGTTAACTCTTCATCACTGACTAGAATGGCAAATTATTTGACTAGAAAAGAAGTACAAGTGGCCAAGACATATGTGAAAAATACTGAATGACAGCCCAGCATGGTGGTACAGCCCTTTAATCCCAGCACTCGGGAGACAGAGGTAGGAGGCTCACCATGAGTTTGAGGCCACCCTGAGACTACAGAGTGAATTCTAGTTCAGCCTGGACTAAAGTAAGACTCTACCTCGAAAAAAAAATAATAACAAATGATGTTAGCCATCAGGGCAGTGCAAATCAAAATTACATTGAGATTCCATCTCATTCTAGTCAGAATTGCTATTATCAAAAAACCAAAAACTTAACAAATCTTTGCAAGGTGAATTGATGAGACTATAAATTAGCATATGCACTATGGAAAATAGAGTGAAGGTTCCTCAAAGAATAAAAGTAGAATTTCATATAATCCAGATATGCCATTGCTAGAAATTTGCCCAAAGAAATCTAATTCAGCATAAAGTGGAGATGTCTCTCACCCACATTTATCATGGCACTCTTCACAATAGCCAAGACGTAGTATTAGCCTAGGTACTTGTCAACAGATATATGAATAAAGAAAATATGGTATTTATGCACTATGGAGTTATTGTTCATCATTATATCTTCATTAATTGACCATAATAAAAAATGAAATTATGTTATTTGCAGGAAAATGGGTGAAACTTAATGCCAGACATTATATTAAGCAAAATAAGCCAGACATGGCAATATAAGTATCACATGCTTCAGCTGTTTTCTGTCATATGTGGGAACAAAAAATAAAAAAAAACCCTTAAAAACAAATGTTGAGAGATGACTTGAAAGGAAAGGAGGGGCTAATGGAGAGAGGGAGAGGATGAGGGCAAGGAGGAGAGTAAGAGAAGGTATAAGAGAGGCTGACATGATCAAGGCACGATGCACGCATGCACGAAAAAGTAAAGCAAAACCCAGCAAACTGTGCTATCAATACACGTCTGTAAATATACACAGAATTTGTGAGAATAAGATCCTTATCAAAACATCTCAAAGGGATAATGAATAAAAAAGAGTGGGGTAAAAGCTAAATTGTAGATTTAGTAAAACAGATTGAGAATGACTGTGACAGTACCTCTTTATTATTAAGACCGTACTTTATATGGATACATCATGTGTTGGTACCATCTTTCCCTTGTCCCTGCCCCCATTCCACTGGGAGCCCTCCTCAGTGGGGTTGCTGGTATTCCCCATGGAGCTATGGGTTATGCGTTGTGGGAGCAGCCATCAGTTATTGGGTGGGGGTAGTCAATGCTTCTGAGTATGATGTCCCAACCTGTGGCTCTTACAATCTTTCCACCCCATCTTCTGCAAAATTCCTTGAGCTTGGTAGGTGTTTCTTAAGTCTAGTTCAGTGATAAGCTCTTATGAGTCTTTGGATTTATGCTTTATGTGATGAGTATCCTCAGCATCTGTCTTGTTTACCCTGGCACTGATTGTCAGGCTCACCATGGAAGCAGCACTCTTGCCTGCCTTCCCAGTTCCTCTGTGGTTTCACCTGGGCCATGGCTTAAATGAAAGGGGTAATTAATCTTATCTGGTCTTGATACCTTCTGAAAAGACAGAGTGAAGTCAGCATAGGTTAAACAGGAGAAGCATTATTAATTAGGGAACTTTTGATGAATATAGCACCTCTTTCAGCCAAAGACTAAGGGGAGCTTGACATTGGAGTGCATAATCTTTGTCTCCATAGGATTCTAACCTGGTTCCCAGTCCAGATATGGATTCCTTTTCATGGAGCAGACCTTTAGCCAATCAGAAAGCTATTGGTTACTCACCAAGGCTGTGTGCCACCATTGCACAGGTGTATACATCCTGTCAGCCTGGTTGTTTTTCAGTAGCTGTGACTCCTGCTTGCTCACACCACTGTTGGCCACTTTCCCCCAATAACTCATGTAGTGCTTTCCAGCACTATACAGGCTAATTGTTTAGGTACTGTCTCTCTTTTGGATTCCAACTGGGTTACTCCAGGTTCTGTGTTAGCAGCATATAATGTCTTCAGCAATAGGGTTTTACCTTTTACATAAGGTGGGTAATCAAGTGCTTTGACAGAAACCTGTCTTGTTTGGGGGACCTCAGAGGTCTCTGCGATCAACAGCTGAATGTTGGTAGCACTGATTTTGGCGCAGGGAGTTACAGGCCAGAGCCAAAGTATTTTGTCATTAGGCTTTATCCCACCCTCTCTAGGACCCTTCTTTTCAGATGCAGGGAAGGCATGAGTGTCAGATGGGCGAGGGTGGTGGGAGGAAGCTCGCAAGGTACTGGGATTATCTAGGTGCCTAGGCCAGTACTGTTGGTGTGGAGGCATGAGCACAATGCTCAGTGGGCTGGTTCCCTCTCTGAGTGCATGGGGTGTGGAGGAAGGCCAGTAGTTAGACTTCCCTGCGCCTAAACTCAGCAGGTGGCATTACATACCAGCTCATCCCAACCTGTGGTTGCACCCTAACTGTGTCTGAGAGTGCACAGGAATTGGCAGGTTTCTGAATGTGCAGCACTCTTTTGTCCACCCAGTGGAGGTCCTTTAAGACCCCCTGGCACTGGAGCACCGCCACTTCCTGCCTGGTTTCACCACTACAACTGTAGTGTGGTGATGCTTTGGCCATCCTGACTGGAAGTCTTCCCCTTTTATTTCATTTTGTTAATAGATCATTTATTTGCTTTTACATTTAATTATTAAAGTGTGGACTTATTCCTTTTATCTTATTTGGTGTTCTCTGTTGATCACTATTTCTTTGCTCTGTTTTTCTTTTTTTTTTTCTATTGGGTTAATAGAATTCAACGTAGTCTCCTTGTGTTTGTGTAGAAACTAATTATTTCTGCTCTTTTAGAACTTGTTTCTAACTCTTAATTGTTCTACGTGTGTAGTGCATGAAGTGTATGCACATCTATGAGTCTTTGCGGCACCCGTGCTCTCACCTCTGGGGTTGCTCACCTGTAGTGGCTGGCGTGGAACATCTTATGCAGCTCCAGTACTCTTCTTCCCATTCTTATTTGAGATGGATTCTCCATCTGATACCCAAGATTCCCTGGGCTCTGATCCTTTTGCTGCTCTGGAGTTACAGTTGCATCTAGCTATGCCCAACTGTTTAAGTGGCACCTGGAACTTGGGTGGTTTCAGGTCCCCTCAAGGCCTTCATGCTTTCACAGGAAGTGCACTTAACCAATAGCCGTCTATCCACCCGACTTTTAATTTTTGTTGTGCATCATAAGCTCTAATTGTGTGTGTGTGTGTGTGGTGTTTATGCCTGCCTGCCTGCATGCATGCTGTGTGTGTGTGTCAGTGCATGTTTGTGGTGTGTGTGCAAATGTGGAGGTGAAAGGAAGACTTTGAGTGTCTTCTTCAATCACTCTTTGGCTCAGTTTTTTAGCCAAGGTCTCTCTCTGAACCTGGAATTTACTGATTTTGGCAGACTAGCTAGCCAGAGTACCCTAGTGTTCATCCTATTCCAATGCCTCAGTGCTGGGATTAGATATGCACTGCTGCCTCCAGCTTTCAGATGAGTGTTAGGGATCTGAACCCGGGTTCTCATGCTGGCATGGCAGTCATCTTATCCACTGAACCATCTCCTCAGCCCAAGCTCTAAGTGTTTGCACCTACTATATTTTACTCTTGTGGCAGACCAGCTTTGTAGCATGTAATATAGAAACTTTCCTAGTTTTGTGTCAGTTTTACCATTTTAACTTATATTTAGTCATAAGTTATATAGTCACACTAATTTCGGGCATGGTTAATTAATTATAACATATATAATATAATTAATAACTTGCAGTTTTGCTTTCTTGAAATTCTTTCTTTTCCTTATGAATTCTCTTTTATTCTAGGCTTTCCATAGTATTGAGAAAACCTATCAGTAGAACCCAATTGTAAGCCCTTGTATTATATATGTACATATTTAACAGCTTTACATAGAGACTGTAAATTGTTTTTATAATGATTTTTTTAGTTTTGTTATTCTATTTGAAATATATATATATATATATATATATATATATATATATGCATGTATGTGCATGTGGCCTGTGCACGGGTGTGGAGACAACCTTGGTTGTTTCTTTCCTTCCTATCTCTTGCTACTATAGTTTGTGAACTCTCGCATGTGCCACTTTGTAGCTGGGTTAATGTGAGTGCTGATGAATTGAATTCAGGTCATCAGTCTTGTATTAGCAAGCACCTTCAACCTCTAAGCAATCTCTCCAGGTCCAAGACTGCAAGTTATTAAATGAATACTATTCTATCCTCCTTCTTGACAAATACACCTTCCCAACAACCTGGAATGTCATGTGAAAACTGAATTATCTTGTGCTTCCAAGCTAGAAAGTCATGGTTTGAAGACTGAAGCTATGACCTTTGATCTGCAGCCTGCACCAGTTCCCTCTCCTAGCTCTATTCCACACAACTCAGGGTCTCCTATGCTACTTTATAGTTCTCTCCTTTTATATATCCAACCCACATCTACAGTGTCAACAAAGAACCACATCCATAGTCTGTAAATGTGACCACTGGTGATACCACTCACTCGTGATAATAGAATAGGGGAAGATACCTTTGTAGAACCATAAGTGAGACCTGGTCTGTTTTATCAGGATGCTCTAGGATTTAAAATATTTTATTTTTATTTATTTATTTGACAGAGGAAAAGGGAGGGAGAGAGAGAGAGAGAGAGAATGGGCCTACCAGGGCCCCCAGCCACTGCAAATGAACTCCAGACATGTGCGACCTTTGTGCATCTGGCTAATGTGGATCCTGGGGAATCGAACGTGGGTCCTTTGGCTTGGCAGACAATTGGCTTAACCACTAAGCCATCACTCCAGCATGATTCTCTAGGGTTTAGATATTTAGAGTAGTGTCTAGAGGAGGAACATTCCAAATGTATACTAGAGTTCTACTTTGAGGATAGATTCAGAAAGAAAACTTGCAAACCAATGGATTGCTGCCTGCACCTAAAAATGACAGTGTCACAATACATACCCTTTTCTTATGGTTTTGGTGAGAAACTCTGAATAGCAAGCTCTATTTTTCCCTTTTAACTAAACCAGGAATAAAAATCCTGGCTTTACAGTTAGTTTTATTTAGTAGTTTGAATGTATGACTCCATTGTCTCCTCTGTCTACTCTTCTTGTTGAAAAACTGCCTCCAATCTCATTGTTCTTTTTGGTATTACTGGCATTTAAGTTTCAGTGTTAGTACCATTCATCAAACGTTGCCTGTGGTTGCATATACATAGCAGCTTCATGGATCCATGGACTCAATACCAGGAAAGATTTTACACATTATTTGTAGGAGAAATACATTCTTTTCTTGATTTTCAGCCACTACCTGCTTGTGCCTTGATCCATTCAGAAAGAAAATGTGACCCTCCTTTTCTTTGGTTGTTTTTCTTTGCCTTGAGTGGCTGAGGTAGGTTGACTGTTCTTATCCATGAAAATTATTATTTAAGTTATTTTGGAATCTGTTATGAAGATCCAATCAGTAGATGGAGTAGGGAGATGACTTCTCAGAGCAGATAGAAAGCCATAGGAGCTCTAGTGATGACTTGGCCGAGAATCCTTGTAACTGAAATGCTGGCACAGGCTCTTGCCTGACTTGCTAATTATTCTTGCTATGTTACCACCTTACTCAGAAATCAGTGAGGTGGGTTCAGGATAAGATCTAGCCACACAAATATCTTCCTGAAATCACTACTACCATGAAATTCACCTCCTTAAGAAAGTAGCAGAGATGATGTAACTGAAGTCCAGAGGGGTGAGGTGATGAAACCAAGCTTAGAAAGTTATTTAGTGCAGTGTCAGGAAATATAGCCTAGGTAAAATTCTAGCTCAGGTGTATGTGCAGTTCCTGTATTCTTTTAGCTTCTTTACTATATCCTGAATATAGTCTTTTTACACAATGTCATTTTTTCACCAGATTCTGACATGATTATTAAAACACATCATATTAATTCAGAGAGAGAAGAAATCTTGGAGTCAGAAGGAACTGAGTTTGAATTCCCCTTCTGTCATTTATTAGCTCTGCAGCCTAACAACATTAATTTTTTAAGTCAGTTACTCATTTCCAAGCACCTTTATAAGGTCAGGCTCATTAGTACAATTCTTGGCACATAGTAGACACTAAGTAGGTGGAATTATTACTTTTGTTGTTGTTGTTACTGTTTTCAACCTAACACATTGTCTTTGTCCCTATCTTGTCAATTTGTTTTTGGAGAAACTGACTCTCTCTGTGTTTGTGTGGTGTGTGTGTGTGTGTGTTTATGTTTTGAATAAATTTTAATGGGATGTTCACTGGGTAGAGACGCATCTAGCTGCTCTGAATAGTACTCAGTATGCTGTGGATGATGACTGATATATCATGGTTGATATTATCAAGCAATAAACCAACAGCTGAAAAATAGATTAGAGCCATTTCCAGAGTGAGTTAGTGCTTTCAGTTTGTTCACAGCTCATTAGCCTGCACAGACCCAGCAGTGAGTCACAGCTGCCGATGCCAGGATCAAGAACATAGCACCCTGCCTCACACTGGAGTACATCCCTTCAAGAACCACTCATTAGTGTGAGTGTGCTTAGATGCTCAGTCACTGGTCATTGCACATTACTATCTCTTGGTTGGTTCTCTTCCCCAATTTTCCATCATCTCCCTCCATGCTTGCCTCTCCCCAGACTTCCTCTCACATTAGATTCCCACAGGAATTCCTGACTGATTTCTGGAAAGTTTGAGATGGGACTAAATTATGAAAGCTTAAGAGATTTTATTACACTTCTATTTAAATCATCAGATGAAGAGAGCCTGGGATAGATGGGTGGTTTTCTTTACTTTAAAGGCTGCCAAGTCCATCCAACCTGATAGGATAACATTTTAACTCTGAAAGAAAAAGAAATACATTACTTGGGCTTATGATTCTTGGAAAATGATTAGGATATATGCTTCTTGGATGGAGCCCATGAGATCTAAAAACCGCAGACATGCAAGCTTCAGGAAACCTGGCTTAGAAGATGTAGTTGTTATGAAAGGTCTGGCCAATACAAAACTCCTGTAACTTCAAGGCAGAAATGGAGATGAGAACTGTCATTTCCCACATGATAAGGTGGTTTCAGAGTTTTAAATATGTGGTCACAAAATCCCTGAGTATGGAAATCCTTCCTATAGGACAAGCTGACCCTGAGTATAGCAATCCTTCCTATAGGTCAAGCTGAGCAGTCATGGACAATCCTTTAAGACTGACGTTAGTTCCTCATCAAGTACGGGAACTTATCAACTGATAAATCCAGCAAACGATTTTTTTTTGTACATGTTTCAGTTCATCCTCTGAACACTGCAAATATGTAGTATTAGATTCCCAGGGATTTTTGTTTCTTTGCTTTGAGAATCAGAGTTCATGGATATAAAGCATGCATCACTGAAAATGGAACTATATCAAAGTTCAGTAAATACTGGTTTCTTTGATGGTGGCCAACATATGCATGCTGCTGAGTTAAATTAATCAAATATTTAATAAATTCTATCTCTGAGCCAGACACTTTGCATCTAGGCACACAGATGAAAATGAAAGTCTATGCCTTGACTATTTATGTCCAAGATATTGATCATGTTGAATGGAGGTTGTAAGAGAAGAGACTTCTTATGTCCTATATTTATTATCTCCAGAGTGTAGGAGAGTGAATAAATTCAGTAAGTATTAATTAAAAGTGTATTTGTAGTAGATACTGTTCTTGGTTTTTAGACTCATAAGTGTAAAAAACAGCAAAATGAATCTTCAGGAACCTACATTCTGAATCAATGAAAGGAGGAAGGATGAATGAAGTTATTTAGTCTACATTTATCAAACATTTCCCATGAGCCAGTTATTGACATGCAGGTAGGAAAATTCCTTAGAGAATAGAGACAATTTAGAAATAATTCTGTCCTACATATAGTGATGCTACTTATACAGATGTTGCGACATGCAAAGCTACCAATGCTTCTAATGACTTTTATGAGAGTGATGTGTGAACATGTGGTCTAAAAGATCCCATTCTTCAGGGAAATGGGTTTTACACTGATGTATCTTAGAATTCCTGGTCTTTCATCCACCAAATGGCTTCATGAGCCCACACCCTAGAAGACAGAACTGTTGCATTCATGGGGCCAGGGAGGTTTGCCAACTTACTCTGACTGGTAGGTGTGTATCAACTGTACTTCAGGGTCTGTTTCTGCAAGGGAATATGTGCCTCCCTCATCAAGAAAGCTGCCAGCATTCACAATTGGAACATAAACAGGCCAGCAGGTTTTGATTAATCCAAATTGGAACTATTCAAACAGTCACAAAAAGAGATCTTTTCCCCTGAAGGAATTTACATGTGAAGAGAGACTAAGATGGGAAATAAACATTTCTATAATGATTAAAGTTAATTGGCTTGAAAGGATGCCTCTGAAAGAAATGCTTTCTGGTTTTGGTTCCAATCTATTTCGGGACAAGCCTGTTTTTCATAAGATTGGTAACTGCAAACAGATACTGCCCTTTCATTGGAAACAGATGGCACAGGACATAATTAAAGAGGTATGCACTGGCATCTCAAAGAACTGCTTTCAATTACAGCATTTCAAGAGTATTAAGGGGAAATATTTTAAACAAGACCACTGCAAAAATAGATTTTGTCATTAACTTTGAAATAATATTTGACTTAAGGCTGAAATTTGCATGTGCCAGGTCTGGATCTCACCGGCTGATGCTGATTGGTGAAGGAGAAATTGAATCATTATGGTCCTATCGTTCAGGGAAAATTCTTTTTAATAGTGAGAAAAAAGTATTTTTTCTCTGGTAAGACTCATATTTTAATTTGCACTTGCATTTCAGTTATATTTCACAACATTGAAGAACTTTCATCATAAAACCATTTCAATACTGATCTAAGTTTATCAGTCTGTCACTAATGTGAGTCTGTGTCTTGCCTGTGGCTACAGCTAGTGGCCCACCATCAAGCATAGTCACAGATCCTATAGACCACACTGCTGAGAATACACCTGGCAAGTTCATCCTAACATGAATATGTGAAACTCCTAAACTAGTGCAAATTGGGAGGTTGTCTGAGCTGATACATCTGATAAGTCTGTCATTTTTTTTCATTGTAATTCTTCTCATTAAACACTATTAGTGAAGATGATCATAATTATATTTATATAGATTTCTCAATTTTCAAAATGCTTCAGCTACACTGTCCTGTGTAACATTTGGAGTGATGTTTACTTCCCTCAATAAGTATTTATTGAACATCTAGCTCCTGGTGGGCACTATGCAGAAAGATAAAACAGTGAGCATACGAATGTGTATTTCCTTCTAGAGCTTATTATCAGATGATGGAGACAGACAAGAGGACGATCAAAATGCAAGATGGTAAGTGCACAGGAGCAAAGTAGGGAGGCACAGAAATACCTACCAGGGGTACTTAACCAAAGAAATAACTTTTACCAAATTACTTTAAACTCAGTATTCAACAACCAAGGGTTGGAGACATGACTCAATGGTTAAGGCACTTGCCTGCAAAGCCTAAGGGTTTGACTTCCCAGAACACACATAAAGCCAGATGTACAAGGTGGTACATGTGTCTGCAGCTTGTTTGCAGTGGCTAGAGGTCCTGGTGTGCCCATTTTCTCTCTCTGCCTCTCTCTGTTCCTCTTTCTCTCTCAAATAAGTAAATAATAAATAAAAATATAAAAACCAAACGGAAAAGCAACAGTAACTCAATCACATATGCTTTCTGATGGGCTCCGAACAACTCTAGTAGTGGCTAGGCAAATAAGATATAATCTAATTTACTGATTACTTGTGAGCATAATTGGTTAATAAACAAAATAAATTTACCTTTGATTATATGTTGGCATATATCAACATACTACATATGCATCTACACATGTAGGCAAAAGACAGAATCAGGAAACACACATGAATCACTATATTTCTGACCAGCAAATCAAAGTTGTGAGGGATTTAGTCTCTGCTTTTAGTTAGTGATGCATATTAGACTAGATCATGTACACACCTGCCTTTCAGTGATAGTTTATATACTTTGAGGATAAAGATAGGGTTGTGGTGAATAATAAACAAGGGTCAAAATCCTGGCCAGTCTACAGTTCTTTTTCTCATTCTATGAGGAATGAGTAGAGTGTTGCAATTTGAATTTTGGAATATCTCTTTTTCACTAAGAACAGTTAAGCCCTAAAAAGCAAAGTAATTTTCTTCAAGATTATTCTATATGTACAAAATCTCCATGAAGTTATTCACATTACTCTTACCCAATAATTTAGCTTTTCCTCATTTTTGGATTGTTTATTGTGAGTGTGCATATCTTGTCTTAATTATTTATGAGGTATGTCTTGAAATGGTACCATAAATGCTAGAACCATTCATTCAAGGACAGACTGTAAAGATTTGATCCCAAAGAATTAAAAAGAAAATATGATACAAACAGTAATTATGTTTTTATAAACAGTGAAAAGAGAAAGTTTCCAGTCTTAGGTAGCAAATGGAAAGAAGAGAAAATAAGCTGGACATGGTGGTACACACCTTTAATACCAGCATTCAGGAGGCAGAGTAGGAGGATCGCTGTGAGTTTGAGGCCACCCTGAGACTACATAGTGAATTCCAGGTCAGCCTGAGCTACAGTGAGACCCTACCTTGACAAAAAAATAAAAAATAAAAAAAAAAGAAAGAAAGCAAGAAAGAAGAGAAAATTCTGAGCTCTAAATAAGGGAGAATTTGGAATTTTTAGAACCTTGAATAATAATTTAAAAAATGATGGGAGAAAAATTCTTTTACTAAAAAAACCTAAAAATTCTTTACAGGAGAACATTTCATTAGCTGATGGCAGGGACTTGTTCTTTATAATACCTTATCATAGGCTCATCATGGGTGGAGTCTGTTCTCTTGGTTTTCAGACTCAAGGTTTTGCTATGTGACTTGTTTTGACCATCTTGGGAGATGTGACTGGTTCCATGCTTAGGCCTTTAGAGGCCTTTCATGCTGTGTTTCTACTTGTTTCCTTTGATTCTCCTCCCTCCTTAAGGAAGATGTTTCTTGGCCACTTCTGGTGTCCCAGGAAAATGAGAAACATGGAACCAAGCCACTGCAAATGGCTCACCAACCTACAGTAAGAAGCAGCTTGCAGCAGATCTATCTAGCTGAGCTCAACTTCAGTTCAGCCAACACACACCTGTGAAAAAGTGATTGCTCTTTAGGCCACTGAGTTTGGTGTAATTTTTATTTTATTTTTTTTTAACTCAGACATATTGTAGCAAAAGCCTAACAACCCTGGTTCAATTCCACAGTATTCATGTAAAGCCAGATGCACCATGTGGCTCATGCATCTGGAGTTCATTTGCAGGGGCTAGAGGTTCTGGTGTGCCCATTCATTTTCTCTATTTACCTCTTTTCTCTCTATCTCCTACTGCTTGTGAATAAAAAAATATATTTTTAGAAGAATTTTTTATTTTAAATTTCAAAGCCAATCCAAACAGTTTGGGATGAAAGAGCTATTTTTAATTAATTATTTATTTATTTGAAAGTAACAGACAGAGAAAGAGGCAGGTATATAGAGAGAATGGGTGCACCAGGGCCTCCAGCCACTGGAAACGAACTCCAGACATGTGTGACCCCTTGTGTATCTGGCTAACATGGGTCCTGGGGAATCGAGCCTTGAACTGGGGTCCTTAGGCTTCACAGGCAAGCACTTAACTGCTAAGCCATCTCTCCAGCCCGAAAGAGCCATATTTTTTTTTGTGTGTGGGGTCAAATATTCTAAGTCTGATAATGAAGTGAACAACAGTATAAAGGTAAATGGATCAGCCTAGAAATATCTCTGATTTTTATATCCTAAAATATCATGCATGTTTCTTGATAGTAAAGCCTAACTCCAGCTGTCCTTTTGCCTAGTTAACTGAAGGCTAAATGATAAATGTCCTTGAGCTGCAAGGACTCTGCTTCAGAATCTGGCAATCAGTTGAATGTTTCATTTAGAGTCTTTTGGCCCTCTCAAATCACCTTATATTGCCAAACAGTTTCCTAATTTCTTCTTACCAGGATTTTTCTCCCCTCAAACTATTGGATTTGTGCCACATAATTTCTAGAGATAGTGGTAAGGTTGTGACTACTGAGACTTTGAATGAACTATCCCCCCTGGACTCAGAGAATCTAG
This sequence comes from Jaculus jaculus, assembly GCF_020740685.1. NCBI lineage: Eukaryota > Metazoa > Chordata > Mammalia > Rodentia > Dipodidae > Jaculus > Jaculus jaculus. Next base: position 305,933,215 of record NC_059102.1, read on the forward strand.
ACATTTATTGGGAATGAAGATTAATTACTTGAACAGGCATGTATTTAGGATACATGACTGATGGACAGTGAGTAGTTTTTAATCTATTTTCCAGATCAATGATATATATTTTATCTTTCCTCTCACCTGTACCTTGTAAAAAACCCACTCATGCTGTATAGGATTATAAACTGTGGTCATGGCTAGATATCCAAGTATGCTTTGTCATACTAGCTGAACTTCACTGCAGATTTGCATCTGGAAAATAATAATAACAGCAAAAATGTTTTCTGAATACAGGTCCTTACCTGTGTTAGTCTACTCTGGCCTCACCACCATCCTTTGAGGAAGTAACCACGACCAACCCAGAGAGAGGTGGTGACTACTACAAGCCCAGAGAGGTATGACTATTTCCAATCCAGAGAGGTAGTGACCACTACCAACCCAGAGAGATGTAGTAACCATTACATTCCATAGAGGTAGCAACCACTACCAACCCAGAGAGAGATGGTGACCACTATCAACCCAAACAGGCTCCACCAGTCCAGTTAATAAGTCACTGAGGCAGGAACTGAATGCCTTGGTCATTGTTTTTCTCTACTTTACTAAGAGGCATTAGTTGAAAACATAATTTGGGATATACTCTCAAAGAACCAAGAATCTGCTTTATATATCCTTGTCTTTTTCACAACTACAGAGTAGTTTTAGCCTTACTTTATTCTGTCTTTCTCGATAGAATTCAAAAATACTTCAAAACTTCTAAATGTGGTAAGGGATAACTCTGCTCCTTATTAAATTTACAATTTCTCTTGTGGTTCCCCTCAAGGGTCACCCATTTGGAACCTTCAAACAGGACTGTGTTAATGTTAGAAATTTAGAAAAATCTGGTTTGTTCCCAAGCACATTGTAATGGGATAGGAGCAAAGCTACTTAGCTGTTCTGAGTTTTATCATAAATATTGATTTAAAAATTAGATATCAGGGCTGTGTCTGTAGCTCAGATGTTAGGGTGCTTGCCCAGAGAGCCACAAGTCATGGGTTCAAACTCTAGCACTGAATAAAGCCAGATGTAATCCCAGCACTCAGGAACCAGAGGCAGGAGGATGAGAAGTTCAAGGTAATCCTTAGTTGCATGGAGAGTTCTAGGCTAGACAGATATATTGAACCCTGTATAAAAAATAAAAACAGGATGGACAGATTGCTCAGAGGTTAAAGGCACTTTCTTGCAAAGCCTGATGGCCTGGGTTTGATTCCTTATTACCTACACGAAGCCAAATGTATCTGGAATTTGTTTGCAGTGGCAAGAGGCCCTGGTATGCCCATAATCAATATTCCTATCACTCTCTCCCCCATTGTAAATAAATCAAAGTATTGTTTTAAAACTTTTAATATTTATTTTTTGGTTTTTTAAGGCAGGGTTTCACTCTAGCTCAGGCTGACCTGGAATTTACTATGTAATCTCAGGGTGACCTCAAACTCATGGCGATCCTCCTACACCTGCCTCCCAAGTGCTGGGATTAAAGGCATGCGCCATCATGCCTGGCTTTTTTTTTTTTTTTTTTTTTTTTGAGAGCAAGAGAGTGAAAGCAAGAGCGAGAGCAAGAGAGAGAGAGAGAGTGAGAGCAAGAGCGAGAGCAAGAGAGAGAGAGGGAGAGAGAGAGAGAGAGAGAGAGAGAGAATGGAAATGCCAGGGCCTCTAGCCATTGCAAATGAACTCCAACCATATGTACCCCTTTGTGCATCTGGCTCATGTGGGTGGGTCCTAGGGAATCAAATCTGCATCCTTTGGTTTGGCCTGTAAGCACCTTTACTGCTAAGCCATCTCTCTAGCCCAAATAAAAATATTTTTGTTCGTTTTCTTGATTTTTCAAGGTAGTGTCTCTCACTAGTCCAGGCTGACCTGGAATTCACTATATAGTCTCAGGGCGGCCTCGAACTCATGACACTCTTCCTACCTCTGCCTCCCGAGTGCTGGGACTAAAGTTGTGCACACCACCCCAGCCAAATAAAAATATTTGTAAAAATTAAAAACAAACAAACCTCACATGTTTAATTTTGATCATTTCTCCTTTCTCAAAATAAGAAAGTATTTCTCAGAGATTATCTGGGGCCAGGATGAATAAATCACTATATTGATCAATCTAGGCTTTGAAGGTTTATTCCAACAATTTTCATGTGTAAAACTATCTTGGTTCTACTGATGGGGTGACTCACAAAGGTTATTTTTTTTAAGGCTTTGGTTTTTTTTTTTTGTTTGTTTTTATTTAAGACTATGAGAAAAGAAGCATTGCTATGTTCTATTTAGAGATGCTTTGGAGACTGCGTTCCCCTTGGTAAATGCCACAAAGAGACATTTCTCATGAAAACTTAGCTGAGAGACAAGCTATAGTATGGTGACAGATGGCCTCTGGGAATAGTCACGAGAGAGACTGTGGAGCCAGGACCAGTAATTATGAGACACCAATGGCAAAAAAAGGAGAGGTTACATACATGTGAAATATTCTGAAAGCAGTAACAAAAGTGGAAAGAAAGGAACAAAGAATAAATTCTTTGAAGAAAAGTAGTTATCATCATAAAATACATAGCAAGCATTCACATCTGGAATGGCAGAAAATATACTGGCCTTGGACATGTCCTTGATAATCCATTGAAATCTTGGACCTATTAATTAAAGTTATGCAAAAATAGAGAGTACTAGAGTTTTGTGTCTTGGAGCCTCACTTATAATGTGAGCAACCTTGAACAGATGTGTATGTAAGATTTATTATTTGCAAATTGAAAGGCATTAAAAAGCTCATCTAGGAAAGCTAAACATATATAGTAGAAGCAAGAATGCCTACAATGGCCAATAGAACTTGAGATATAATGCTCAGATATCATAGTTAAAGAACTAAAACATCTGATTAGCTTAAGGAAATAATGATAGTTTCTGTTATAAAGCAAAAAATACAACATGTGTCACTGGATCAATGGCTCAGTTGGTAAAGTGCTTTCCATGCAAACATAAAGACTGGAGTTTTGACTCCCAGCACCATGTTAAATGTTGGGTGGGTGAGGAAACCTGTCTACAATCTCTGTGTTCTGGAGGTGGAGAGAGGAGATCCCTGTGGTAAACTAGCTAGTTAGAATAACTGAATTGGTGAGCTCTGGGTTCAGGTGAAACAATGCCTCAATAAATAAAGTGGAGAGCAAATGAAGAGACACCTAATGTCAATCTCTGACCTCCATATGTATGCATACATGCATATACATGTGTACTCACATACATATGAAGATGCATGCATGCACACACATGCACACACACACACACCATATGCACAAAATATAAGAAATTAAAAATGCATCATGTGAGTTTATTGTGTGCCTACAGGGAAGTAGAAGTGGAAATAAAAGAGGCATACCAGGCTGGAGAGATGGCTTAGTAGTTAAGGTCTGAAAAGCTAAAGGATCCAGGTTCAATTCCCCAGGACTCATGTAATCCAGATGCCCAAGGCAGTGCATACTTCTGGACCTTGTTTTCAGTGGCTGGAGGCCCTAGTATGTCCATTCTCTCTCTCTCTCTCTCTCTCTCTCTCTCTCTCTCTCTTTCTCTCTCTGTCTGTCTCTCTTTCTCTCAAATATTATTAAAAAAGAGGCAAACCAATGGGACGTCTGTTAGTCAATTCCATGAACAGAATGCAAGCTTTTGGGTCAGACTTGCTTTTCAAATCTTGATTTTGTATGAATAGAAAATAGTATTTCTAGCCTCAGATCCTTCATCCATAGAATGGGGATGAAAATGCACTGCAATACTTTTTAAGGATCACGGATGATTTATGACAAGCACTCAGCAGTTTGTAGATGTCTAACACACAGGAGCCATTGTTACTTGAAAGGTCACAGCTCCTTTACAGCAAAGCCTGAGTCTCATGAATCTTTGTCATCTCCATTGTGTTCTGCACAACGCCTGTCATAAGTTAGGTATAATAAATCTTCATTGCATGGAGAAATCACTCAGAATATGGCTTAATGCTCTTGCCTTTTGGCTCTAATTGCCATCAGATGGAGCTTTCCCTGGTTTAGAGGATTTTTTTTCCCTCTTAAGGCCCAACTGAGCATCACCTTTGCCCTTAGAGCATATCTCCAAGAGAGAAAAACGACAGTAGGCATAAATTGGTGGTTGGGGGTTCCTGGCTGCTAATGGCACATTCAGATGCCACCTAAGCACTGGATCTACATTTGGTTTCAAACTCCATCTTAAACTTAATTCCCAGTACCCATTATGTCTGACAAGTCATGTTGAGAAAGTTCATTACCTCTTTGAAATTAATTTCTTCATTCATAAATAATCACCTGCATACTTGATGTGAAGATTAGATGGGAGAGCATTTGTATCAAGCTCCTTATGTTACATATATGATTTCCCAAAATAAGGTTTTCTAAGCTCACTGAAGAAAGGAATCATATCTTGTTCAGAACCACTTTGCATATAACATGGTGCCCAGCATAATGTAGGTCAAAGAGTAGCTGTGTAATCAATGCTTGTGGAGCTGAATTGCTTCCAACTGTTATTCATATGCTGACTGAATCAAGAACTTTTTTTTCAGGAAAACGTGACTTTAGGCACTAGGAACCATAATTGATTCACAAAAATAAGGCATACTAAAGAAACTTTATCCTGCCTTCTTAATATTATTAGAGCAATTTTCCAAAAGAAAAAAAAATACAGGCATAATATTTCTTAATTTTAAGAAGATGCTAGGCAAATTGAACAATTTGGAGTGGCTTTATATGCAAGTAACAGAAAACACAAGTTAAATTTGACTCATGAGAAAGTTCAATGTTTGGCCCACTTATGTGGAAGTGTGGGTCAGGATTGGTTGATCCAATTCAGCGGTTTAATAATGAGACCAGGAATCCAAGATCTTTCTGCTTTTCTGTTCTGACACCCAAGTTGGCATCATCTTGGATACAAGTTGTCCTCCAGTGGGAAGTAGGGTCCATGTATCCCATTCATATCTGGAAAGTGAAAGTGCAAAACAGCCATTCCAAGTACCAAATGTAAGTTTTGCCAATAAGAAGTGCCTATTCCTTCCCCAGTTATTGTTATCAGTGAAGTGCTGTGACTGACAGACTAAGATCCTAGCAAGGGGTGGGAATTGTGACCATCAGAAAGGCAGTTCCTCACATTTCATTGCTTCTACACAAGGGCGGGAGTGGAGGAGGAAGAGTATAAAATGAGGACACAGCCACGTGTCTCTAGTGAAGGTTATAATCTTCATGGCAAAGGTATAGACATTTGGACTAGATGACACAATTGGGTCAGTTTGTAGCTAATCAAACAGCTTTACAATTAGCAAATTAGTCAGAGGTGGCAAAGTGCGTAGTACAGAAATCTTCCCCACCTTTTACCCTATCAGCTTGGATTGACTTAGGTCTTCCTCTGTCATGCTTTCATTCAAAAGTATGCGTCAGGCTGGAAAGATGGTTTAGCAGTTAGGGTGTTTTCTTGCAGAGTCTAAGAACCCATGTTCCACTCTCCAGATCCCATGTAAGCCAGATGCACAAGGTGACACAAGTGTGCAAGGTCACACATGCAAATAATGTAGCACATGCTCTGGAGTTCAATTTCAGTGGCTGAGGCCCTGGTGTGCTGATTCTCTTTCTCTCTTTTCTGTCTCTCATTATCTCTGTTATTTCCTCTCTCATAAAGGTGTGTGCCACCATGCCCAGAAAAAAAAAATATTTGTCATTTTACAGCTATTCATCTAGTGAATTATATGTTTATGATTATCTTACAATCCAACCACAAGGTTTTAGAAATCAGGAAATGTCCTTATCCCTCTTTCTAATCTCAATACATCACACAGAACGATATGATAAGGATAGAGTTCAAGTTTCAAATATTAGTTAATAAACAGCAAATGGGTAGAAATTTCAGGAGGATATCTGATCTTTTAAATGTATGCAAAGGAAATGGCCTAACAATACATTTCTTGCAAATTTTATTAGCAGTGTTCAATCATTTAACTGTAAAAAGATGTATTTTGTATTAAGGTTTCATTGAAAATCTTTCTGATCCTGGCATTCAATGATCTGCAGTTTAGGAATGGTAAACATAGTGTATATGTTGTGATGGTGGCCTAGATGCCTCCCTTGTACAAGTTACAACATGCTGGAGGACACAAAGGTCCTGGAGCTGTTTGTCTCTTGAGAGCCTGAACCTTCTTTCCAGAACTATTGACTCCACAAAGGGAGCATATTTCATTCTCCTTGCCAGTGGAGATGACTCGTTGTTGCTGATTGTGATCTGACATGAACTTGACATTCTCTCCATCTGCTTATAGGTCAGATGTCCAGTCACCACGAACCATAGCTGGAGGAAGTTCATGAGCCAATGCAGTAAATTGGAAGAGGAAAGGGCTTCTTATCAGCGTGAGCAATCCTTAGCTCAAATTATGGGAAGCAGAATAAATAAAAGCAGAAATCACCATGGCAGACAATGTTTACCTAATCCTGAATACTGGGCAGACACTCTAGCTAAGAGGATAATATTTACTTGGAGACAAGTTTTGGCCTACCATAAACTAGAATTTAATTATATATTTGCAAAACAAAAATATGCACATACATAGAGTACCAAACAACACCCAAGTCAGCAAAAGTGGTGATGAGAAAATATTCAATCCAGCAATGTGCTATGTCAAGATAACCCTGCCATCCTGCACTAACCCATTCAATCATCTCCATTTGCTTCAATCATCTGTACTCTCTTGATTCTTATGATTGACATTTCATACAATGAAAACACTATGTAACAAAAGGATTGTGGAAATAATGACATGAAAACTGTTTATACATGTTCAGTTCAGATGCAACCTCTGTCCAAACTCTTCCCTCTTTACTCCTTGTCTGCCATCTCCCTGTTGCCAGGATTGACTTCCTTAAGCCCCTTGGCTCCCTGAAATATTTCAGGCAACTTCAGTGATGACTTTTGGAGATAAATTTGACACCATATTTATAGATATAAAAGTTATGCATCACTCCTAATCTGATCACTTAAATATCTTTAGCATAGTAGTATATAGATTTATCATGGTATTCATTTCTTGCTTGCTCTCTTTCTCTCTCTCTACATTTGTGTGCATGTGTGTGTGTATTCCTTTCTCCCATTTACAGGGCTTTAAGCATGTTATTCCTAGAAATGTGTGTGTGTGTGTTTAAATACATTGAAAAATATTTGGAAATATAGATGCCTTGGTTTCCCACCAGGTATAGATGGTAAGACCCTATTGCTGAAGACTCCATATACTTGGGCTGCAAGGCCAGTGAGAAATCTTGCTGGAACTGAGCTGATAACCTCCTCCATGTAGGCAAGCTGACAGAAAGCTGGAAGAAGCCATTCTGCATGCAGTTCAATGGCAGAAAGAGACATCACCAGTGAAGATACTCATCAGTGGACACTGCCAGCCTTATAATTGGCCAGCCAGGCCAAATGAGCCAACTGGTGCAATAGTGGCATGTCTGTTATGAGGGAAGCCAACTGCCCTCTAATTGGACTGGAGGCCCACTCCATGGAAAGGGAATATATCCCTGATACTGAAAACTTAAAACAGGGGTAATCATAAGCCCTAGGGGTATAACGTCTGCTGTTGTCTGGTCAAATGTATATACTATGCTTATCAAACTGCTCAGAAAGCACTTTTGTTAATGTTCACACCCTTATATTAATGCTACTCTCACTTTTGGTTGACAGTCTTCTCTTTTCAGATGTCAGTGACCTTGGAACGACTCAGAAGGTATCATGGTGATGGAAAGAAATGACCGTAGTGCTCAGTACTGCAATATCTGTATCACAACTTCCAAGGCTCAGGGTCTAATGTGGGAGAGGTGGCAGAAAGAATAAGAGCCAAAGGAAGGCAGGACTCCATACAGCATGTTCCCTCCAAACACAAGCTGGCCTGGATATCCATGGCCTCACAGTGCCTGATACTACCTGCATAAGAGCATCATAATAGGAGGAAAAGATCAAGACATCAAAAGTAAATGAGAGACTGATTGAGATGGGGAAGGGGTATGATGGAGAGAGGAGTTTCAAAGGGGTAAGTGGGGGGAGGGAGGGTATCACCATGGGGTCTCTTTTATAATCATGGAAGTTGTTAATAAAAAATAAAATAAAACTTAAAAATTTAAAAAAAAAAACATCACTCACCTTTTTTTTTTCAGACAGGATCTCTTAATGGCTTGGCGTTCACCAGTTGGGCCAGCAAGCACCAAGTATTATCCTGTCCTCACCTCACCAGTGCAGGGGTTATAAGCACGTGCTGCTACATGCGGCCACTTTCCATGAGCACTGGGGAGCAAACTCAGTTCCTCATGCTTGTGAGGTCAGCGCTTTATCAACTGAACTCTCTCTCCAGCCTTCCAAACATGTTTACTCTTAATCTGGTGCTTCAGTGATAAGCATCATTATTATAGTGCTGAACATATTTTCTATTCTCTTTCTACACACACACACACACACACACACACACACACACACACACACATATATATATACTCATTTCTTTCACTAATTTACCTTTTGCATACTATCCCTATACATAAATATATGGGGAAATCTGAAAAGATAAATACAAACTTGAGAGAGTATTTTAAGGCTTTTATATTTTGTTCCATATGCTTCTAAGATATTGTTTTAAACAACAAAGAAATATTTAGGTAAGCTTGTAAAAATTTCTGAAAACAGAAAGTAAAAGTTCTATTCTTTGTTGCTGTTACTAATAAAAAGCTCTGGCTTTTGTGTTAGGCAAATTTCAGTTGCATTGAAAAACTTCTAAAATAAATAATTTGAGAAAAGTTTTTCACTGGGTCATAGTTTCAGGGGTATTAGTTCATGTCATTTGTCACTGTTATTTGAGGGCCTGTGATAAAACAGAAGAGCTGTGGGATGGGCCAGCCGCTCACCTCCAGACAACACTGAAACAAACAATGCAGGAGCCAGGTGGTTCAAGCTCCCATTCAAGGGCACACACAACTTCCTTCTATTAAGTTCCACCTCTTAAAGGTCCTTAATCTCCTTATAACACCACAGGCTGGTGACCAAGTCTTCAACACATAAGCTTTTGGGGTTCACTGAGGGTCCAAACTATAACTGTTTTTGAATCTTACACAAGGAAAATTATTGGTAGAGTCATTGCATGAATGAAAATATTCAATCTTCATGTCCAACCCTTATTTTTATGGTTAAGAATGAGTATAGGGAGTATAAGAAAGCAGCAACAATGTATTTCTTCTACTATAGCCCAAGGAGCTGAAGGGTCAAAGAGCAAATGTTGGGCGGCGGGGGGGGGGGGGGGGGAAATGCCTTTAATACCCAAACTCTAGAGGCAGAGGTAGGAAGATTGTCATGAGTTTGAAGCTACCCTGAGACTACATAGTGAATTCTAGGTCAGCCTGAGCTAGAACGAAACCAAAACCAAAACCAACCTCCCCTCAAAAAATAGAGCAAATATTGGCAGATGAAAGCCCTCCAAGCTAGGGAGGAGATTATCCTCACAGGGCCCCCTCTGAGGATGCTACTTTGTGGAGAGCAAGCAGACCAGACTGGAAAGGAGGAGGTGTGGGTTTCAGTTCTACTTCTGCTCTTCGAGAATTCAGGTGCCACAGAATCGCTCCTGGCTTCAGTTCTATGCTCAAAATGAACAGCTAATTCTCAAATAGTTAAGAGCTGAGAATTATGGAGGATCCTCAACTTCTTATATTATCAACTAAGTGGAGTAAAAAGGAAAAAAGCAAACAAACAAATAGCACAAACAGAAAACATGTCAAACCCAATCATCATTTCACAAGAGAAAGGGAAATTTTATCCTCCCCAAAATGGAGGAATATAATCTCATGTTTTAAAAGGTAAACTTTAACTTGAGGCCAAAACTTTGCTTTTGTTTGACTCTTTTCTCCAACAAGCAATGGCAAACTTTGACATAAGCTTCATTTAGGAACTTTACAAATCCACCCACGAATATTCTATCTTTTGCTATTCTGCTGGCATGCTGTGAACCTTGGCTTGACCTTGGCAAGCAAGATGGGCATTAAATGTCAATTTCAGGGATGCAGAAAGGCAATTAGAAGTCAGACTGCAGAGCAGAAACATTCAGCACTGAGAGAAGGCTCTGAAGCCATTGTTGAGTGACTCCTCCATGTCAATATTCTCCTGGTGAGGACACTCCACAGAGAGCAAGACTTGACCCCAAAGAGCTTATGTTCTAGAAAATGGGACAGAATATTCATAGATGCTTGTACAAATATACACTATGTCACATTAGCATAAATGCTATAGAGAAACAGAAATCAGGTTATTACAGGGAGAGTCACTCAACTGTGGAAAGTGACCCGGGAAGGCAGAGTCCAGAAGGAAAAAGAGGAGGAAGTGAGGAAGTGAAATTCACATATGAGAGAAGAACATTGTTGGCACAGAGAACAGCAACTATCAATGCCACAATGAGATTGATTGGCACAGACAGAGAGAATCAGAGATAGTTGGATAGTTGAGGGCCAGATTGCATGGGATCTTATGACTTCCAGCCTTAAGTGACTTTAGTGAATGGTGCACCATGAAAGGACATTGAGCAGAGGATTGACAATCTGGCTTATCTTTTAGCAGAGTTTTTCTGACTTCTGTATGAAACAACTGTATGCAGCACAAGCAGAAGCAGGGAATTGAGTCAATGCTACTGTTTCCAGACTGGGAAATGATAAAGAATAATCGTAGCAGGGAGAGAGGAGGTGCCTGGAAAACATCCCTGGGCTGCTGTTCTTGCCATTGCTTTTGGACTTGGATAAATAAGAAAGCAATATTAAAAATTCTATTTGCAGAGGGCTAAAATTTGGGAATATTTGTAATATATATACATATATAATACATGAAATATTTCACTATGACAATAAATAAACCTTTGGCTCCTAGTTCTCCCAAACTAGTGGTTTATACTTTTAGATTTATCAAGACTTTCCTTTATATATTTTTTACTTCTTGGTAACATTTCTATAATGCATGGGGACTTGTGTCTTAGTTACGTACAAGGCTATGCCTCTGTAACAATAAAACCTCTCAATTGTCATGGGCTAATGCATTAAAGTGTATATCCAATGTGAATCAGCAGAGGAACTTGTATTATCTTGACTATCCAGAGACCAACTAAGAGATGCTCAATTATAGCCTGGATTCCTTAATTGGCGAAGCAAGAACAGGATGCATGAAAAATTCCTATAATGTATTTAAAAACTTCCTCCATAGAGCAATATATACTATTTTCCTTTACATTTCATTGGTGTCAGTAATAAATGTCTGCCCTCAAATGAGTTAGGAATGTGATGAATATTAAGTGGAAAGATGAATATTTTTATTGAGTCCTATACTATAGTCTGGCTCTGTATCTGACTGAATACTCAGTCCTCTGTGCCTTCATCTTTATAGTTTGTCTTTCCTTGTTTACCTTAGCTAGAATTTTTATGACCTATGCATTTTAATTACTTATTCCGTCATATGACATCACACATTGCCTTGCACAAACACAAAACTGGCATCTGCTATTCTCAGTACATACATACCTCTTTCTTGGTAGAATCACCTTTATAGCCAGAAAATCAACCCAAAACATTCCTAAGAAAGACATGTCTCCCAAAGGCAAAAACCAAAAACAAAACACCAGATATCTGCTGCCCATGGTTTATCTTTGCTGTTGAGATGTCTTTTTTTTAATTTTTTGATTTTTATTTATTTAGTTGAGAGTGACAGACAGAGAGAGAAAGAGACAGATAGAAAGAGAATGGGCGAGCCATGGCCTCCAGCCACTGCAAATGAACTCCAGATGCGTGCGCCCCCTTGAGCATCTGGCTAATGTGGGTCCTGGGGAATCAGGCCTCAAACTGGGGTCCTTAGGCTTCACAGGCAAGCGCTTAACTGCTAAGCCATCTCTCCAGCCCACGATGTCTTTTTGTTTTAGATTTCTCTGTTCGTTTCTGAATCTTAGTAGTCACATCCTAGGCCCATTTGGGTTTTCAATAAATACATCAATGTCAGAGAGCAAGCTAAGACTTTTTCTCCTGCCTGAAGCTCAGACAGAAATTAGCTTTGTCATTGGCTTGTTAGCAATGAAAAGGCATTAATACTGGTGTTTCATCTTCAGTCAAACCCACTAGTTAGGTACTATTTTGAGCAATAGCAATTGATGATGAACTCTAAAGGCACAGTGCCTCAAGCAAAAAACATTTGAATTTTCCAGGTCAGAGACTAAGATGTATAACCCATGCTGCCATCAGAAAGTAAGACTCTGATTTGTTCCCCTCAAACATATTTCACAGATTCATGACTGTGTGGCAGAGACCAGAACAATGTGCAAGTCAGCTAAAATCCTGGAAACAGGGACCTCTACTTACTGGCTTATTAAAAAAAATAATCACCAGGCTTATTAGATGCACTGATTTCTACAAAGTAAGTCCTTGGTATGTGTAATATGAAAATTAAAATGTCCAGTGCTGGTTACCTTACTTTTCTGGTGCTCCGTTGAACAATATAGTGACTATTGTTAGCAACAATGTATGCTTAAAATTGCTGTGGAGATTGTCAAATGTTCTCACCATGAAGAAATGATGTTTGAGGTGATACATGTGCTAATTACCATGATTTGGTTCTTATACAATACATACATGGATCAAACCATACTGAACCCCATACATGCACACCCATTTATAATATGATATTAGAATACCACAATTATAAATTATATAACATTTTACTACAATGTCAGTTAAAAAGAAGCTAAAACTTAAAAAGGAGTGGCTTCTCTTACCTAGTTAAGCAGCAGAACGGAGGTTGTTATTTTTCCAAGAAGGAATATGAAGGCACAAAGCATACAGGAAAAATATGATTTTACTGCTTAGGCTGTAAAGTGTGGACTTTCAAAGTGCTAAGGACAAGGGATTTCCTTTCATTTGTTTTACCAGATAGTGGAGATATTTTCATTTTTCTTTCTCATATGCACACAAACACCTTCACATATAGAATGCCTAAATGAACCATGGTCTAACAAAAACTTGAAATTGCTTACTTTTTCTATCCAACAGGTGGCACTGCTGTTTCAAAAATTGCTTTTGAACCAATAGTCTTCATTACTTTTGGATTGAGCTGTTGGTACTTTTTGTTTTGATCCCAGCCATTTTTCTGAGTAGGGTCAGCATAAGAGGTTCAAATATTCTAATATTTAGAATAATTATGTTTTTGATAAGACATATATAAGTGATGAATTAATTCTATCACATTAATAAATGATAAGAAATTAACTTTCTCCTTTGATTCCTCTGGGTAAACTGGGAAACAATTCCATTTTTCTCCTCATTTCTGTTAGTGAACAATTTAAATGTAATTCATACCACTTGAATTCATGAATTAATTAACTAAATCACACGTGCACAGAGAAAGCATTATTTACAGAATATGGCTTTCATGTTTACTATGCAAAGCTAGAAAGAGAAAGCAGTAGAAAAGAAAAACAAAACCCTATATTTATTCTCTGTAATTAAAAAATCTAAGTAAACATATTAAGCATATACCAGCAGTGTTAATCTACTCAGGATACTCTTATTTGGGGGAACTAGTGGTTAAAAATAAAACTCTTTTATTTTTATCACCACTGGGTATATATCCAAAAGAAATGAGCTAAGTATATCTAAAAGATATCTGGGGATGGAGAAATGGCTTAGCGGTTAAGGTGTTTGCTTTCAAAACCTAGTGACCCAGGCTTGATTTCTGAGTATCCACATAAGCCAGATGCACAAGGTGGTGCATGCATCTGGAGTTCATTTGCTTTGGCTAGAGACCCTGGTGTGCCCATTTTCTCTCTCTTCTGGCCCCCTCTCTCTCCAATCAGTCAATAAATATAATTTTTAAAAGATATCTGCATTCCTATATTCATAATAATACTATTCACAACAGTCGAGGTATGTTCTTTTTTATTTTTGCTTATTTATTTGTAAGAGGCAGAGAGAGAGAAAGAGGGAGGTAGAGAGAGAATAGGCATACCAGGGCCTCCAGCTCCCAGAAATGAACTCCAGACACATGTGCCCACCTTGTGCATCTGGCTTACATTGGTCTTGAGGAATCAAACCTCAGTCCTTTGACTTTGCAGGCAAGTGCCTTAACTGCTAAGCCATCTCTCCAGCTCTTACTTAACAATAGCTCCCCTTTCACATTCAAAATCACTAGAAGAAGGGATTTTGAATCTTCTTATTACAAAGAAATTATAAGTGTTTGATAATTTGGATATGCAAAATATACTGATTTGGTTATGATTATTACACAATATATACATGCATTTAAATATCACACTGTACGTCATGAATACTAACAATTTGTGTTAGTTGAATAAAACCACATAAATACAATGTAAATGAAAGTAATACATAGTAATAATTCAGGATGCACTAGACTGTCCTCTGAGCATTTACTTGGTTCTTGCAGCAATTCTGTGAGATGGGTTTTCTGTGTTTTAACTTTGAGGAAACCTTATAATTCAGAGGGGATTTGAGTCCAGACCTTGAAACTTCACATAGTAACAACTGATACTGACAAGAAACTCATCAAGTGAGTGTTTATACCCTTTGTAAACAATTTAATTAATTTCCTTGCTGGAACTTTGAATGAGGTATTAGTCATTCCATTTATGTTCCTTTTGTTTTCTACTGGAATTTGTTTTTACAGACAAAATATAAAGGCATTTACCTCCCAACTCCTTAAAAATAAACAAATAAATTTGAACAAACACTGTTTTTAACTTTAATGTCAACTAAGCTCTAGCACACCAACCATTTACTAGGTATCAAAGGAGTATACATTTTTTTTCATAAAGCTCATAACTTATATTCTTTCCAGCTTAGGAGTGATAAAAATATACATCTACAAAATTTTACTGTTTTTTCTTCAGAAAATGGCCAAATGACTTATTCGAATCTGAAATGCTATTTACTTTGATATATCAGTATGCCTCAAAGCCTTTAAAACGGGGAAACATTTATGTAAAATATACAAATAACACATACCCCACAAACTAAATCACAACTAATACTTTTTGTCTATAATAAAAAATCACAAACTTCACCAATCTCTAACCCTTTTCTGGCTGAAAAGAACCATAGAACATTTTAGTACAGAAAAAAAGTAAATCTAGAGGCAGAGGGAATTCAGGGCGAAAGCAAAAGATTAAAGAGAGAGAGAGAGAGGGAAGACTGGGCATAATTTAATGATTTCTAACCGATGACAAACATTAGCAAGAATAGGAAAATATAATAATCTTATTTAGAAATTTACCAAACCCATTTGACAGCTCATCTCATAAACTTACAAGTACTTTTCCTCATTGTTGGGGAATGGGATATTCTGGTTAATACTTGCCACGGGAACTTATAAACTCAATACAGCTGAGTTTCAGGCTTCCTAATTAGGCAGCTGGCCATTTTACATAGAGGCTAAAATGATTTTATTTTTCAAAGGAAGTGACTAAGTGTTGTAAATATGTATTTTAAAATTCTACTAAAATATTGGAAGAAATATTATGGTTCTCCCTTGTAGCAAATTAGACCTATAATAAATCACTAGAAATCTGTAGTTTATTTATCTGGAATTAAATTCATACCTAAATGCTTGCCCAACCTCAAATCAGAATCAAAATTACATTTTTTCTTATAATTCCCATGCTTATTTTTAAATGGCTGAGAGGCAATTCCTTCATTTTTTTTCTTTAAAAACAACACAAGTTGAGGAAAAGAAGAAAACGCTTTAAAATATTTTTCAACTTACATAGAGGGAAATCTGTGGCTCCCTGGAAGTCTTAAAGTATGTTTTTTACATGTTTATTAAGTGTCGTTAATCAGATTTTATTACTTGTTGTCCAATCAGAAAATAAAAGATTCTGTTTCCAGGATAAAGCATATGGAAGTTTATCTTTATGGTTTTTAATTTCTGCTGCTTCTGGGGGAAACCCTAAAACCCAATCTATCTTACTTTCTACCACTGTGAAAATGCTACAGAAGTTTCTAGATTCTTCATCAGGCAAAGTATATATTCATGTAGCACTGTAGAATGAGAAAGGAGAGATTCTGAATTTGCATTTCTACCATGGATATTTGAAAAATTAGAAAGAGTGCCAATACTCCAAATTAGCAAGACATGGGGACACAAACATTCTCACACTGTTAGTGGGAGGAAATAACTCACGAATTTTATGAAAGGCCCTGAGCAACTTGTGTTAGAGTAAAACACTGTTTAACCAATTTAATTTTTGACCCTACAATTGTGCCTCTGAGTTTATATTAAGGAAGCAGATGGATTTTTGTACAGGAAGGAAGGAGAAGGAGAGCCATCACAATGTTTTCTAGCATGGTTAAGAGTTCAAAATAACTCAGTGACTATCAATAGAGGTTTGAATACATAAATTATCTGCCTCTACAACAGGATATTATATGGTAAATCAAGAGAAGTTATTTTTTAATTTGTAGGATGGTCATGGCACATTGTTGAGTGACAGAAAAGAGATTACTGTACAAAGAAATGTGAATATAGGTGAGTATATATCAGTTGAAATAACAATGAAGGCAAGGCAATCTAATTAAAATTTAACCATGGCTTTATAGACAATTTATAAATTGTATTATTTTCTTCATAATCATTTGCTATACTTTAAAAATATTTTTGTACATGTATACTCAGAAAAATAAGGCTGTTTACATTTTAATTAACACACAGTAAAACAAAATAAAAACAGCCATGGAGATAATGACCCCAGTCTGATTGCCTAACTTTTCAATCAATACCATTACCTCTTAATTTAATGCATTACCTTTTGAAAGTTTTGTTTATTTTTATTTATTTATTTATTTGAGAGCAACAGACAGAGAAAGAAAGAGGGGGAGAAAGAGAGAGAGAGAGAATGGGCATACCAGGGCCTCCAGCCACTGCAAACGAACTCCAAATGCATGCGCCACCTTGTGCATCTGGCTTATGTGGGTACTGAGGAATCAAGCCTTGAACCTGGGTCCTTAGGCTTCAGAGGCAAGCACTTAACAGCCAAGCCATCTCTCCAGCCCTAATACATTACTTTTAAGCAACTATTTTGTACAAGGCACTACACTGTATACTACACATGATTCCCTCTTCTCCTCTGCAATGTTCTCATCCTTATTCTTTTCCTATCCCCTCATCTTCTGGATTCCATGTCATCCCCCTGCTATCTTTCTTATTTTCCATGCCTCTTTTCCTTGGATTTCCCTCCTCCTTTCCCCACCCCCACACCTCTGTTTTGCTGCAAAATCTGATCCCTCCCCTTGGTGAACAAAAACACATGCAGGTTTTGTCCATACATCAATAATGTCTGTAAGATCATTTGACTCGACCTGATTTTGCTACCTTCCATTATGGTAATGTTTTTCCAGCAAACTATGGATGGACTCATAACTGCAAATCCAATAATTTCATGGTTTTTAATAAAAGGCTTATATTTGCATTCTTCTGGTCTTTCCCTGTATGCATAAGTAATGATATACACTTATGGTTAAGGACTGGGCTCTGGAGCCAGTCCTGCTTGTGTTCAAGTCTTAAACAATGTGTACTTCATATTTTTTATCAGGAAATTGAAGAAAAACTTGACACACAGAATGTAGTATCTATACCGTAGGACACTAAGGCTCAGGGAACATGAAGTTACTGTTGCATTAATGACCTTCTGAATTGGTTGTTACCTTCTAAAATCCTGCACAATATTGAACCGTTTTGTCAACATTTTGTCATGGATTATGGGGAGGATGTAAAAACATCAAAGTAGAACAGAGACTAACTGGAAAAGAAAGGTACAGTGGGAAAGTATGGTGGAAGAGGGACAAAAGAAGGTAATGTGAGAGAATTATGAACAAATTATGTTATGTTAATGTATGAAAATTGCAAATAAAAAGTTTTTTTTTTAATTTTATTTATTTATTTGAGAGTGACAGACACAGAGAGAAGGACAGATAGAGGGAGAGAGAGAGAATGGGCGCGCCAGGGCTTCCAGCCTCTGCAATCGAACTCCAGACGCGTGCGCCCCCTTGTGCATCTGGCTAACGTGGGACCTGGGGAACTGAGCCTCGAACCAGGGTCCTTAGGCTTCACAGGCAAGCATTTAACCACTAAGCCATCTCTCCAGCCCAAAGTTTTTTAACTTAAAAAAAAAGGCTGGAGAGATTGTTTGGTGGTTAAGGCACTTGCAAATGAGATTTAAGTTAGGGGAAAAGAATGAATCAGAGAAAAGAGCTTTTAAGAAGGCATGAGATTAAAGCATTTAGGAGAAATTAGCATAAATACTGGATACTGGGTACCTACAGACAGGAATAAGAAGTGTGTCCACAGAAAGAAACAGGAAAACTTGCTTTCTAGCTATCACTAGCCCTAAGTTATGTTGAAATTCTTTAAGTATTGAATGTTGTGAGAGTTGATTTACTAAATGTGGATGAACTCTAAATGCTCTCTGGGCATTGTATTAGTTATTTTTGCTCCTGACAAAGGCATCTTAAGAAAGAAGAGTTTTGCTGGCTTACAGTTTGAGAAGATACAGTCTGTCATGGTAGGGAAAGAATAGTGACATAAACATGAAATTGCAGGTTACATTCACTCCACAGCCAGGATGCAAAAAGAGAGGAATGCTGCTGTTCAGCCATCTTTCTCTTTTTTTAGTGTTGTCTAGGTCCCTAGCCCATGGGATTAAATCACCCACATTTAGGGCAGGTGTTCTCATTTCAATTAACCTAATCTAGAAAATCTTTGACAAATATGGACACAGATTTACTAACACAGTGATTCTAAGTCCCATCAAATTGGCAACCAGAGATTAATTATCAGTGACACTGAATTACTTGACACATCTTTCAGAGCTGGGCAACTTATAAAACTTATTTCAAGGTTTTATTTTACCCCTATCTTATTATAGGCAAAATTGGGATTTCTAATTCTAAATCCTTTACTTTGATCCTTGTGCTAGGGTATCTCACAGATTATTTACTAAGAGTTTCTACAAACAATAACAAGAGTGTAATAGCACTGGATAAATGGGAGACCTACAATCCCCAATGAGGAGGGTCCCTTTGGAGCGGGGAAGACATGAAGGAGGCTAACTATGGTACCAATATGGCTGTTTACACACTGAGTATGTACATAACTAATAAAGGGGAAAATGCCAAAAAAATCAATAGTGTAATAGTCATAATGTAAGCATGTCAACTACAATAACTGCTATAGCTAACATTTCATTGACCATTACTTGTGTGGCAGGCAGTGCATAAACCAAAGTCTACGAGTTACTTGGTCCACCTCCATTATTTTGAGCCCTAATCTATCTACTGAAATTACTACTTAGCCAGTTATCTCATTCACATTGAGTCTCTTCTAACAGTTGTCTGCTTTGTATATAGATAAACATTTTCATATCACAGATTTTTAAACAATATTTTAAAAATATTTCATTCATTTATTAGAGAGAGAGAAAGAAAGACTCAAATACAAGGCATACAGGGCTGGAGAGATGGCTTAGTGATTAAGGCACTTGCCTACAAAGTCTAAGGACCCAGGCGTGATCACCTGGAACTCACATAAGCGAGATGCAGAAAATGGCGCGTTTCTGGAGTTCATTTGCATCAGGTAGAGGTCCCATTGTGGTGATTCTCTACCTCTTACTCTCTTTCTCTCTCTATCTATCATAAATAAATAAATAAATAAATAAATAAATAAATAAATAAATAATTAAAAAAGGAAGATGAAGATAAAGGTTGCATCAGCGCCTCCAGCCACTGCAAATAAACTGCAAATGCATGTGCCACCTTGTACATCTGGCCTTACATGGGTACTGCATAATCAAGTCTGGGTTCTTTCGCTTGGCAGGCAAGTGCCTTAACCACTAGGCAATCTCATCAGCCCAAAACACAGATTTTATTGTGCTTCTTCCATGCTTAAAACTCCACAGTGACCTCCCATTTATGTAAGACAAAGAAGGACCTCCTTAATGCTGCCTAGGAGGCCCCATGTCGATGTTTGGAATCTAACTTAACTCCTCTACCTCACCTGTGGGTTTCAGTGAGCCTTCTTATTCCTTGTATGTTCTGGCTCCCTCCAAAGAGCTCTTGTTCCTTGTTCTCTCAGTCTGAGGGGACCCTCTCTTCAAACTTACAATGCAATTCGTAGCTAATCTTCACATCTCAGTTGGAGCATTATTTCCTGAAGGAAGCATATCTTGATCCTATGTTGGGGTTGTATTTACCACATACAAAAAAGCATTTATTTTCTCCAAAGCACTAAATTCACATTTGTTACTGTGACTCTTTGATTACTATCTCCTTCTGCCTAAACTGAAAGATACATCTGAACAGTAAATGTGCATCTATGTACTTGGCGCATAATATTTATTTAATTGGTACTTGTTAAATAGCCTTAAAAGACAAGTGCTATGGTCACTGCTACATCACACAATGCTACTGATGACAGGCAGTTTAAGGACATTTATGATTGATGTGTGACATGAAAAGCACATCTGGGCTGGTGGTATAAAATAGCCAGCACTAGCCCAGATTCTTTGATTTGATTCCCTCCTCATCGCTCAGCAGCGAGACGATTTGGGGCAGCACGAGAAACAGTTCAGATGAAGTACCACGAGGTGAGAAAGGTCTACTCACATTCTATGCTAGCATCCCAGGAGGTCACATGTACAGAAGACAAATGAGAACAATACAGATCTTTCATTAGATACTTGAAAAAATTTAAATTATATTACAGGGTAAACCTAGAAAGTGCATTCCAAGATATTTACCCAAGAGAAATGAAAATATAAATACGTGTTCGCAAAAAGACTTGAATATAAAAGTATGGGGAAAAAAAAGGAACTCAGATGAAAGCAGCTGACATGTAGAGATATTTTACCGATTAAATTTATCATAGTCTCATGAAAAAAAAATCTCTCATGGAAACCATGGTGGTGTATGGTTGTTGCTGGAATACATTCTGAACCAGTTTGTGCTGCTGTTTAGAGTCACACCCTTATAGTGTTCTTTCTTTTCACTCTTCAGTTCTGCTTTTCACCTCTCTGTTACTCCTCTTCCTCTCTTAGATTGTTCTTCCTACTCCTTCTCCTGAAAGAGGGGTCTATACAATATATATTTTCTCCTGTATCCATGAGGAAAACAAGGTCTCCAGAAGATTTCTGAAACTGTATGTTAAACCCTATATATACTGTTTATGTTCCATCAAATATCCACCTGGAAAAGTTTAATTTATAAATTTGACACAGTAAGTGATTAATATCTGTAGCTATTAATATAAAGGAACAATTATAATAACAGTTAGTCCTAAGTCTCTCCAACCACTCATCCCATTACCCCCAAACCTCTGCCATTGCCCTAATTCAGTCACTTTCCTTTGCAGTTATTATGCCCATCTTATAACTATCCTTCTGTCTCCCTTTTTCTGTTGCTTTCCTTTCTTGTGCTCATCAACTTTCTAATGTTCACCTATTATGATGCAATCTTCACCTCAAACATTTTTGGGGGCATGAATATTTTTAATGGTCTCTCTTTGCATAGAGAATAAATTCAAGCTCCTTACTCAACCCTTCAAGTTCACATTGTAGCCTACACTTGACATCTTAACCCTATTTACTAGTACTTCCCCATGTCCTAATCCTATATTCCAAACAAATAAAACGAGCTGTTCTCTCCTTCTCACCCATTTAGACCTGATTGAAATGCTTCCCAAAGTGCCCCTGACTTTCTTAATGGAACCGAACTCCCGCATGTGTGGGAACATGAACAGTTTCTCTTGACACTCCCTGAGGGGCCTGAATGTTTTCTCTCCACTTTCTCTCAGCTCTTGTTTACCCAGTGGGCCCTCATCGGCTGCTGACTGAGGAGAAGCGCATCTATATCTGGTTTATCTTTGGTCCCTCGTAGTGCTTACCAGAAAGCCTTGCAGAGAGTTGAAACTAAATGAACATTTGTTTATTTAACTAATGAGAGCCACATGGGAGAGAAATGTACGTTAACTAGAAATACAGATATTTAGACGCAGGTCATTCGTTAGCACTTCTCTTACTCCGTGGTTAATGTTTTTCATGTGTGGCTTATTGCGGAGCCACTTCTTTCCCCCTTTGCTGTACTTCTCTTAATTCCAGTCACTTCTGGTGAAGGGATCTTGCTTTTGTCTGAGTGCATTGTAGGGAAGAAGTATACTTCTCGGAGGCCAGGTAAAAGCACAGCCTGAAAACCAGCGTTGTCGTGCTGGTGAATGATCGCATGGCATGCTCAGTTGCACTCTTCCAATGCTTATGCTCAGGTGGGAAGGGGAATATCACAGGGGATTTTACCCCAAAATAGTGTTTGCAATTTAGTTACTGTCAGAGATTGGCATAAATCTACATCCTCTTGTTATATTGTCTATTAATTGCAAATTCACAAATAATTTCAGATTTCAAAGGGGAAAAAAATCTCTGCAGTATAATCCAGCATTTAAAACTACAAAAAAAGTAATTAAATTAGTTGAATTGGGCCAGATTTAAGGGTAAGATGGCCCTTTATCATGAATGAAAGATAAACTTAGAGCTAACACTAACATTGGGTTATGTTTAACCATGATTTCATTATAACACTAAAAAATGGAAATCTGGTAAGTGAAGTTATTGGTTAGGGAAGCTTAGTTAGTCTAGAGGACTGAGAAGAGAAGCAGATTCCTCGCTGCCCCGGTCCAGTGCTCCTCACACTATTTTAAGAGCATATAGTTGAGTAAAACAGCTGCCTCAAATGGTTTCCCTCATTTTAAACTATGATGGTAAGAATAATTCCTGATCATATAATTTCTTGTGTGTACCAGGCTCTGAAATATATAACATACATACATAATCACTTTATAATTCTTCCTATAACTGCCTTTTGAGATGTTATTAATTCCATTTCACAGCTGTCAGTGCTGGGAATCCATCTCCCACCTCAGGAGTTCACAGTATAGTGCAGGAGAAAGAAGTTGTAAGTTTAATTTCACCTCCTGCCTCCAGGTTTATTAAGATGATTCCTGCTGATCAAAATTTCATTGCTGTAGGCAAGGGAGGACAAGCAAAAGCAGTGGCTTTCTTCCCATTCCTCACCCTTCCTTTTACTGCTTTTGACATATTTCATGAGCCCTATAGATTCTCTTTACCCTTTAGAAGGAGTTTTCATGTTCTTGATATTTACCATTTAGTATTTACCACACAAACACCGTAACCTGTCACAAGTTAGCAAATTTTGGAAATACATTTGTCACTAGACTCAGGATTTCATTCAGGCAGAGGATAGATGACACAGCGTCATTTCAGAAGACAGTTGGTGAAGACTAAGTATCAGGCGGACTCTCTAGTGTTTGTGGTTATTTTCTCTCCCTCACACTGGCATTCATCGTCCGGGATACCATTCAGATTTTCCCTCATCATGACACTAAAGCGGGCACAATCATATTCCCCAGTACCTTTCAGGGGAAATTGGGATTACTGATTGGGTTCCACCTCTGCAGTGTGCCAGGATAGGCACAGTTGGAATGGCTTTGTATGGCTGTTCTGTGTAGGATGCTAATGTCATGAAGGATGCATGTCAGGAATTTCAAATGTTGTCTAAAAACTTTATAACTATTCAAGCCTGTGTTTGCAGCATCCCTATTCCTACTATAGTCTGTCACTCCTCTACTTGTTATCTAGCAGAATGGTGAGATGGCTTGGGAGAAGTCCAAACAATAATGACTCTGATCACTGTCTTAAAAATTAATTTAGTGGCTTGAGAGATGGCTTAGTGGTTAAGCGCTTGCCTGTGAAGCCTAAGGACCCAGGTTTGAGGCTTGATTCCCCCGGGATCCATGTAACCCAGATACACAAGGGGGTGCACGCATCTGGAGTTCATTTGCAGTGGCTGGAGGCCCTGGAACACCCATTCTCTCTCTCTCTCCCTCTTTCTCTCTCTGTCAGCTTGTCACTCTCAAATAAATAAAATAAAAATAAACAAATCTAATTTCATAGCTGTTTGAATTTAGATACCTTACTTAATGTCTAAAAACCTTTATTTCTTTTAAATTAAGTAGGTATCACCTTGAACAATTTTTTTTGATGATTAAATTGGATAACAGGTGCCAACCAGAGCACATGTCACACAGCCCCATATCTTAATAAGTACTAGCAATTATTATTACATCATGATATCATCCTCCACCTGACAACTGAGACTATGTACAAAGACACGAGGTAGTATAAAACATGGGAACAGACAGAAAACAAAGATCTATCTAAGGGCAATGCCATAGCTATAGTTGCAGAAGGATATTATAACCCAGTTATCATGAGTCTTATCCTTAGTTGCCTACAAATCTTTGGTATATGAACAAAGCTTCAGTTGCCCACATTTCACAATCAAAATGTAGGCATTAAAACAAGGATAGGAGCTAGAAAGGTGGCCTAGAGGCTAAGAGCACTTCCTATACAAGTATGAGGACTTGAACTGGACTGAGACACTGCTCAAGTATTATTCCCAAGATCCACATGACTAGCTAGGTATGGGTACATGCCTCTGTAACCCCAGTTCCTTAAGAATCCTGGAACCTTGGGGAAAAACAGCAAGTTCTGGAATTAGTGAGATGCTCTTGCTCTGGCAGAGAGGTGATAAAGCAGAACACCCAATGTTCCACTCTGGCCAGTGCAGGTGAGTGCCTACACCACACACACAACACACCCTACCATACACAAACACACACACACCATATCACACATGCAAGCAGCAAACAAACAAACAAGCAAGAAACCAAAGATAAAAGGCACATTTGGCTATCTTTGCATCAGCCTGTTTTACGTATGGGCAGCTGAGAAATAGGAGACAGGGAGAAGAGTTAGAATGGATTCCTTCACTTACACTTTACTCTTTACAGGCATTGAAACTGACCAATCAGAGGATACTTTAGTCTGGGAAACTGACAGACAGTAGCTTATCCATGAGTACAAAGAATTGGAAATAAGTTTGCTCTTCAAAGATGAGTGTAGATAAACTTGAAAGAAAATGCAGTTTTAATACAATGACCTTAGTACCAAGTGGATAAAATGCACATCCTCTTTTGTTAGAATGCTATGCTCTTACCTGATGGAAGTACACTTACATGTCATTTAGTGCAATAAATATTTGATACTGCCAACCTAGGGCTCATGGTAGTGATTTTCAAGGCAAGCTTTGTCTTAAATGACTGTGTTCTCTGCTAGGGGAGAAATCTGTAACTAAATTTCTACATATTCCTTTCCATTTCTTACCAAGAACTTAAATATGAGCTAATTTGGTCTTCATAGTTATGTTATGTCATAAGTAACCAGTTGATATCATGAAAGTACCTTCTGTCTGGGCCATAATTAAATCACAGTAAGTCTATACTTCTGTTCCTCAGACTGCCTCTCCCCAGTGTTAGCAAGACTATGGGAAGGAAAGTAAACAATAGGCACTATAAAATACCTGGGTTTCTTTAGTAGCTATGTGTTTGAAGTGGGAAGTCAGAAATGGGGAAAAGAGGAAAACACACTACCTCTCCTGTCACTTATCAGTATGTTTTAACACCCCTCAAAAAACTATGGTTTTAATTTCTAAGACTGACACCCAGTTAATGTACTGAGCAAATATCAATTAGTTATAGCATATGAATGGTAGGGAAACAGTAATTACCAAAACAGGAAAAATTCTCTGCTCAACAAAAGTATACTATAAGATCAGAGGTTTAAGGTAGGGGTGGGGTGGGAGTTGAGGGGGAAAGGAAGGACTGGGCATGTAGGCTGTAATATATACTCTGTGTCTGATATTGATTGATATGGGAAAGCCCTGGAATTTTCTGCACAGAAGGGTGACATTATCTAACATATTAGTAGTTAGTATTGATTTAGTCTCTTTTTATAATTAAAAGTACTGTGGTTTAAAAGTAGAAGCAATTTCCCTAATATTTCCCATCTATTTCATGGAAAATCAGCACCTCAAGCTCCCTGCCTGGTTTCAAAGTCAACCTCTTTTACAATACTACTTTGACTTCATTCTGTGACGATAGTGTAAGTGTTTGCAATGGGTGAACCAGTGTATTTGTGTCTGTCTAAGAGAATATCTGAAATTCACAGAGAAATGCATGGATGTTCAAAAAGGTGACAACCTGGTAGGTACTAAGATAAGTCCTAAAGTAGCTTATTTCAAGCAGGAAAGAACCAAGTTATTCCTCTTACCCTGGACTGTACAATAGTGATGAGCATTTGCAAAACTCTTTATAGATAACAAATCATTTTCACATATAACTTAATCCTTGAGTAACTCCTGAAGGAATGTAGTTCAGAAAGGCCAACCAAGTCTCCCCTGTCATAATTACTAAGATATGAGGAAGGACAGATCTTTGATCTTTTATTTATTTGTAATGAGAGAGAGAGAGAGAGAGAGAAGAGAGAGACAGAGAGAATGGGCACACCAGGGACCCCAGCCACTACAAGTGAATTTCAGATGCATGTGCTTCTTTGTGCATATGGCTTTTCATGCATAATGGGGAACTGAACTCAGGCCATTAGGCTTTGCAGGAAACTACCTTTATTGCTGAGCTATTTCTCCAGCCCTGATTTCTTGAGTATGTCTAAACCACCCATCACTTCAGTATTCATTGAGGATGTCCTGCAAGTCAACATCATGAGAGACTGGGAACACACAGTAGAATACAACTTAGTTATAACTTCAAAGGCCTCCAGCCCATTGGGATTTATTTTTAAAAACAACAGAGTATTGTATTGCCATAGAATGTTGGAAGCTTTTATTCTCAGCACAGCCACAGTGTTCCCATAGGATATTTGTGAACGAGATCCTGCTTAATGGAACTACTAAGGCATCAATAGTTGGACTGACTCCTTACTATACTCCATTCTTCAATTTTAGTAGGTGTGTGTGTGTGTGTGTGTGTGTGTGTGTATGTGTGTGTGAAAATTAAAATAAAAATATGTTTCCATTGAAGCCAAAAGGAAATGGTGGCTGTATAGCAAGTTATGATTTCCATTTTCCCATAGTTACCTCAAGTAGTTACCTCCTTCTCTCATCATCAAGACACCAGGTCATTCTACTTCCCAAAGTTCCTCTCAGAAACTAGGAGTAGGCTCAAAGAAGGAAGCATATATTCTTGATGAGGTGAGAAAAGAAAGACACTTACATTCTGAAAGAACAGAAAAAAAAAATAAAAGGATAAACCCAGCATTTTATGGGTTCTAATATTTTTAAAAAATCTTGTAGAGAAAAATGATTTTCTTAAAAATCCTTTCTGAGCTGGGCGTGGTGGCACAGGCCTTCACTACCAGCACTTGAGAGGCAGAGGTAGGAGGATAGCTGTGAGTTCCAGGCTACCCTGAGACTAAATAGTTAATTCCAGGTCAGCCTGAGCCAGAGTGAGACCCTACCTAGAAACCCATCCCCCCCAAAAAAATCCTTTCTGAAAAGCAGCCAGACAGCACTGGTCAAGTATAGCTTGGAGGCAAGCTTCCATGACTATTTTGGGATGTTCATAAGGGTGCACCACAGGGAAAGCACAGCTGGGCAGGAGAAAGCCAAGAGTCTCATCAGCAAAGATCTCATTTTGACTGCTTTGCACAGAAACAAAGGTGTGGAGGCCCTTTGTTCTCCCTCAGGGATGTGTTGAATATTCAAAGCACTAATTTTGGAACACTGGTGCCTACAAGTTGGAAACAAGCTCTCTTAGAACTTGATTGGACTGGCAGAGAGCCTCTCTGGGCCTCCACATGATGCCATTCCAAGACCCCACAACACTTCAGCAGAAAATCAAAAGGACACAACGTCCAAACCAGAAAATAGCCCAATGGCCTGCACCCTCTGGGCTCCCAGATGCTTTTTTAACAGTGTACAGAGTTACTGCTAGCCATCTGTTGGACTCTCTAGTAAGGTAGAAATTTATCAATTACTTGTAAATTTTCTAAATTAGTGGATTATAGGTTTTTAAAGTATACCCTAATGACTTTCTGATATCTGTTGTAATGTCTCCCCTTTTAATTTCTAATTTTATTCATTTTGGTCTTTTAAAATTTTCCATTGTTTATTTCGCTAATGATTAGCAGATATTATTTATTGTTTTAAGCCCAATTTTGTTTCATTGAATTTTTTGCACATGTATGTGCATGATGTGTGTTCATGTGTGTGTAGGCACATGTATGTGTGTAGAAGTGTGTGTATGTTTGTGTGTGCATGTAGGCCAGAGGTGGGTATTGGATTTTCAATAGCTCTTCACTATATTCTTTGAAACAGCATCTTTCACTGAACCTACAGCTCACTGATTCAACTAGACTAGCTAGCTAATGAGTCCCAAGGATTCCTTGTCTCTTCTTACTCAACACTAGGGTAATAGGGATGAACTACTATGACCAGAAGTTTTGTTGGTTCTGAGGAGGGGTTCAAACTCAGGCCCTAATGTTTGTGTGGCAAACATTTTAGTAACTGAGCCACTTCCCTAATCCCTATTTTATTAATTCTTTATACTTAGATTTCCATATTATTAATTTCTGTCCTGGTATTATTTCTTTGTGTCTATTGCTTTTGAGCTTGGCTTGTCCTTATTTTCCTATGTCCCTAAGGTTTATTTTTATTAATTACGTGTCTCAGATTTTTAAAATATAGATACTTTAAAAGTTCCTTCTTGCCTCTTTCAATGAATCATTAATCATTCAATAGCATGTTGTTTAAACTACCTGGATTTTTTTTGTGTATGTGTGTTTTAGTGGTCCTGTTTGAGCTGATTTCTAGAGTTATTCCACTGTGGTTAGATAGAATATAAGACTTCAGTTTTCCTTTATTCTTTTTAGGCTTACTGTATGCTACTATATATATATATTGAGGTAGGGTCTCAATCTAGTCCAGGCTGTCCTGAACTCACTATGTAGTCTCAGGGTGGCCTTGAACTCACGGTGATCCACCTACCTCTGCCTCCCAAGTGCTGGGATTAAAGGCGTGCACCACCGCCCGGCTGCTACTGTATATTTTACAGAAAGTTCCATGATCTGCTGAGAAAAATAAATAATCCACAGTTCAGATGGAATGTTTTGTAGATATATACTTGGTCCATTTGATCTATATACTTTAACTCAAATGGCCATTTTTATGAAATTGATTGCACTCAGGTTTGGAAGGTGTAGGTTACTCAGTATGAGCTTCTTCATCTCGTCTGACTAGTTTTGGTTTGTTTATTTTATACCTACTAATTATCTAGTTTCGCTTTCTTAAATATCTTCTTTTTTGAGGGGAAACTTCAACATGGCAGAGCAAACATGGTAGGAGTAGAAAGCAGGCTCACATCGTCACGTATCAGCAGGAAGGCAAGAGACCGAGATCCTATGAACACACAGACGGCCTCGACTATTAATAAGCCTTAAAGACTGTACCTAGTGCCACATCCTCCAGCAGGACTACGCCTCCCAAAGGCTTCACTAGCTAGGAATTTAGTACAATGATGAGAGAGGTCACAGTGCTGATAGTAATCACTGTGGATCACCACCGTGGCGCCTCCAGCCCAGAGAGCACAGTGCAAGTGCAAGACAGGCAGTGACCTGTCCATGGACCTCGTGGGAGCAGAGCCAACTGCACCTGGAACTCGGTATCCTGCTGAGAGGGGCAGACAGGCACCCAGACGTCAGGGCATGAAGACGGTCATGGGTTCCAAGATGCAGCTGCCATGCGTGAGCCCTGCCCCTGCCACAGTGTTCACAGAGGCTAAGGATGGCAGCAACCTGAGCTACAGTCCCAGCAAGCGCCTTGGTTCCCCAAGTAAATGGCTCAGAGGTGCCACAGGGGCAGACTTGGGTGGCATGCGCGTGGAGCTCTTACCTGGCCGTGATAGGTGGCATCTGGGTGTTAGGGAAGTGGAAGAAGGGCCATCCTGCTTCTGGACTCCCCTGAAGAGAGAACCAGTGTCGCCTCTTCCCAGGATTCATCTGATAAAACGAGAAAAGCAAAGGTCAAGGGAGCCACCCCGCACAATGGCACAATGGACGCAAACAGCCAGAGGAAGAAAAAGTACAAGGGATGAATGAGGAAATGAAGTACGGGCTCCGCCGTTAGCATAAGGGGAGGGAAGATAGAAATTGGAGACCCGATAAATCCCCAATCTCAGAGCCTGCTCACGTAAATTCCCCGCTCTGGGACCCCTCACATTCCAATGGGAGCTTTTTCTTATAACAAAACCAGTTACCTACACTTTCTTCCCATCTCTGAGTTTTTCTTGAGGCTATAGATGACACTCCATATTCAAGAGTTGGCTGATTAAATTGACATTGAGTCTTAAGTACGGGAGAAATAAGTGTCAAGGGAGAGAGCTGGAAAGGAACATGACGGGTGAGTGTGGTTCCTCTGCCTGAAGATTGATTCCGGACTTGACTTTTGATATTCCTGGGCTTCCAGATGTCAGTCATAACCCCGAGTAATCCTTTGCAAGGCTGAGTCATAATTTCTGGTCCCATCAGTGGGAAGTTCTTTATATATCTAGTTCCCTGTGTTTGTCATACTCCTTCGGGGGTCAGGTTGCTGGCACTGGCCATGCTCCTAAGCTATCCTTATTATCTAACTCATGGTTGAAACTTGTGTCTGTGTCCTGGCTCCAAGTAGGTGTCCATGTTGTTGAGTTCTACATGGTTTTGATATGAAGCCTCTTCCTTGCAGTCTCGAAGTGTTCTATGAGCAGGGTGTCAGCAAACACACCTGTACCACTTACTCTAATTTTTCCACATGTGTGGTTACTGGAAGGTCTAGTGTGGCTGAGCCACAATCTCAGCAGGGGTCTTTTAATGAAATTTCACCATGGCTGTAGTTAAAAGTGCTGAGAGAGTTTCCTGGGTCCTCTCCTCTTTCCAAATGCAATTTTTTTTTTAAATTTATTTATTTGAGAGCGACAGACACAGAAAGAAAGACAGATAGAGGGAGAGAGAGAGAATGGGCGCGCCAGGGCTTCCAGCCTCTGCAAACGAACTCCAGACGCGTGCGCCTCCTTGTGCATCTGGCTAACGTGGGACCTGGGGAACCGAGCCTCGAACCGGGGTTCCTAGGCTTCACAGGCAAGCACTTAACCGCTAAGCCATCTCTCCAGCCCCCAAATGCAATTTTTATCGCCCTCCTACCTCCTTTTCTGCTTTTTAAAATGTCTGTTAGTGAAAGTGCAGTTGTACAGTTTTTCAGGACTTTCTCAACCTGTAGCTCTGGTGATTTTCTCTCACGCAGGGAGGAAAGCTGTCCAAACCATGCTAATCCATCAGGAATGGACACCGGACTTTTTCCTGTTCTGCTTTGTGAATTATCTTATTTTGCATTGCTTTTGATTTTGTTTTTTTGCCTTTACTGATAGCTGTTGTCCAAGTATCCCTCATTTATTCCCCAAACATTTTTAGCAGACCATGTCTGCATGCAGCTTACCATTTTCTGATTTCCAATTCTCCTTTAAATGAGTTCCTTTAAAATGAGTTAAATATTACCATTCAGGAATAAACTTTGATCACACATTTACTTTTGCTTTTAAGGAATTAATTGTTCAGATCAAGGAAATGAAGTTCTAATTACAGAAAGGTCAGAAGCTCATACTTTGGCCAACAAGACTAGGCTGAACTGCATAGGCATAAAAAGCAGACCTGCACATTCAGAAGAAATGGCTGAGCATGAACAGTATGAAACCACATAAAAAGAAGAAGGAAATAGTAGGAAAAAAAAAGCTTCTTTGTCTTCAGGTGTTTTTCTTAAAGTTTTGTTTCCTCATTTGGATGCAGTGCTGGTTAATGATGGATTGGCTGAAGCTCAGTTGGTGAGATTCCAATGTTCTCCATCTGAGACTGAGGTTTCACTGCTCTTTTTCCATATTGTAAGACTCCTGATTGAATTTATTTAGCTTTTAAAATTAGCATTGTTTTCATTTTTCATATTTACTTCACTTTGAAATAAAATATTTCTGTCTACCCTTTGTATAGTGTTTCCAAATGTTATATGTTATATAACCATAGTACAATTATCAAAACCAAAAAACAAAATGAGTACAATATTATTAACTAATCTCAGACGTACTTAATTCAAACTTCACTGGTTTCCTCACGAATACCCATTTTGGGCTCCAAAATTCACTGACTTGTCATGTTTTCTCAATTTCCTCCAAGCTGGGACTACTTCTCAGTCTTTCTTTCATGACCCTGAAATTTCAGCAAGTTCTTCAGTTTTGTTTGTCTGATGCTGTCTTCAAAAATTCAGAGCACTCGATTTTAGCAAGGATACCACAGAAATGGTTTGCTCCCTTTACAGCATAAAGTATGAACAAACTGGTTACTGATATGCATCCTGCTGGAAAAGGTGTTAACTTTCATCTGTGGCTAAAATAGTTACTTCTAAGTTTCTAAAGTGTGAAGCCACTATTTTTCTCCTTGTTAGGAATAAGCACCTTGTGGGAGATACTTTGAGAAAACTTAAAGATCTTATTCTTGTATATTTGGTCTAAAAATTTGTGTATATATAATTCTTTCCTACAATAATTATCCATGTGGTATTTGGGAAATAATGACTTTGTAGAGCCTTGATTCTTTTATATAATTCTTCCCTCTCCTTTCCCCTCCTGTTTTCTTCTCTTTCCTATTCCCCATCATGTTCCTTCCATTTTCCCTTTCTTCCTTTCTCTTTTATTTAGTCCTGTTGCCCCTTCCCTCTTCTCCATTCCTCTCCTTCTTCCTTCTTCCATCCTTACCTCTTTCTCTTTTTCCCTTCTTTCATTTTTTCTATTTTTCCCTTCATGATTGTTTTAGCTTGTCCCATATTAGACATTGGGAGCTCCTTTGAGTTAGCTCCTATATCTTTCCCACACAACTCTATATCATTTTTAAGCATTTCTCTTATTTATATTTTTCTAAATTACTGACCCAATGAAATATTCTAGACTCTTCTTGTACTTTGTCTATTCCAACTGTGCATTCCTCTACTCCTCCAAGTAACTCTGGTTTCCTTGTAGTGTTATTGAGAAACTCAAACCATGGTGCTTAGTTATATTCACTAATGCCACTGTGTTTAAGCCATCTCAGCAGAGAAGTAGGAGATGCATGCATACATATAAACATGTGCATGTACCTATTTTGAATAATTATCATCATCTGTTAAAGATCACAAGGTCACACTAATAGTTTCACTTCTATTTTAACAGCAGAATGTTCTATTTTTCCAGTTTTCTCCTTTCTCTGCTAAGGGGAGATTTTGCTATCCTTATGCACAAAGTATCTTCCTGTTCAATACTGCAAAATACATAAAGCTGTCTCAAAACTTTAAACCCATATCATATTCAAAACAAGTTTATTAACTCGAGGCTATGAATTCTGAATTCTCCTCACATTTAGCTTCTCAGTATATAGATGCTCCTTGACTTACAGTGCAGTTATAATCTCATTAACCCACCATAAATTGCAAATGTCATCAAGTCAAAATGCATTAAATACATCCAATCTTCTGAACATCGAAGTTCAGCCACACAATTCTCAGTAAAGGATCAATTACTGACTTTCATGATTGAACATCCACTCAAAATCACACAACTGTATTGTATCACAGTACCTTCTACCACTAGTACATCAAAATCAAAATTCAAGTACAGTTTCTACCGACAGAGTATAGCTGCATGTTGTAAAGCTATAATCTATCTTAAATTGAAAGATGATATAAGCAAATCCTATTTTCCAAAGTTATATACAACAATTGCCTTATTCCCTAATCCCTTCTATGTGGTTTGGCTATTTATTTATTTTATAGTTTGGTAGATACATTACTATTTGTGTTTACCTTTACTCTGAGGTTGATTCAATTATTTGGGACCATATTAATTTTCTGTTGCTGTGACAAAATACCTGAGATAAATCAATTCTTAAGAAGAAAAGTTTTGCTTTGGCTCGCAGTTTCAGAAGTTTCAGTCCTTGATCACTTGACAGCATAATGCATCCTAGCAGGAGTAAAGGCAGGAGAAGCCTGTTCACTTCATGGTGGCTTTCTCTCTCTCTCTCTCTTGCTCTCACTCTCGCTCTCGCTCTCTCCCCCCCCCCCCCACACAAACATGAGTGGAGCTTAGGGTCATAATATCACGTGCAAGGGCACAGCCCCTGTGACATAACTTCCTTTGATCAGGCTTCACCTCCCAATGGTTTCATCATCTCCTAATAAGGTCATAGTCTGGTGACCAAGCTTTTATTACATGGTCTTTTGGAAACCATCCAAGATCCACACTATAGTAGGATATATGTGAAGTATCATCATGGT
The DNA here is from genome assembly GCF_020740685.1 of Jaculus jaculus. NCBI lineage: Eukaryota > Metazoa > Chordata > Mammalia > Rodentia > Dipodidae > Jaculus > Jaculus jaculus. Next base: position 305,967,558 of record NC_059102.1, read on the forward strand.
TCTAAAAGCCAAATCAAACAAAAGTATATTCCCAGAAAAATTGAGCTGAAAGCTTACATTTAGTATTTATTTATTCATTTGTTTGGTTTTGTTCCCTGGTATTTCAACCAAATTAGTGCTTAACATTCTTTTTAAGTCATCATCCCAGATAGTTCATAGAATGAAACACTAGATATAGGTAAAGTTCAATATAAGGATATCCATGAAAATTTATATATGAACAGACATAATTTTCTCCTTCAAGTTCTTTTTTCCTCAACTGTTTCTACACCAGAAAATGTTTCCATGTTTCCACATCACATGTATCACAGCCAATGTCAGTACATAGATAAACAGATGGCACTAAGGAGTATGTAGAACTATTTGCCAAATCTTGATCCACCCAAGACCATGTATATATGAACATGAGGACACACGGTGACAATAGTGGCCAGTTGGGAGATCATTTCTCCTGGCTGACATTGTAGGCCCTCTTCAAAGTTTTTGGCCATGTTGAACATTCCCCCCATTTTCTGGCTTTACTAACACACTATGTATATGATATCTTTCTCCTTTTTCTTCCACTAATATTTTAAATTCTTGTTCTCCATCAGAAAATGTCTTCTACAATTTTCTGCCACAAATTCTGAGAAAAATATAAAAATAATGGAAGATCAAAGATCAAAACTTTGTCTTCTTAATAAATATCTATTCATATTCTTTCCTTTCCCTCCAAACTATGGCTGAAAATTTTCTAAAAATAACCAGAACAAGTGGTTCAAAACAAATAATATGCTATTTAGAGAGCAGCAAACTTCCACGATCTTGATCACAGACAAAGCTTTACTAAAAGTCAATGAGAAAATAAAAACAGGGAGACAAACTGTGCAAGTGGAAATCAACAGTCCATTCTTTCTCTAGAGTTAAACTTCCAAGTCTTCCAGGTAGGAAGTCTCAAAAATGCATGAAACTTATCTTTTAAGGAAATAAAGTCAGGGCTAGAGAAATGGTGCTAAGGTTAAGGTGTTTGCCTGCAAAGCCTAATGACCTGGGTTTGATTCCCCAGTACCCATGTAAAGCCAGATGCATAAAGTGGTACATTCAACTGGAGTTCATTTGCAGAGGCTAGAGGCCCTTTTTCACCCGTATTCTGTCTCCTTGCAAATCAATAAAAATACAATATTTAGAAAATAAGAATTACTTTAATATATCTCTAAGATTCTTGCAGTATTTTAAAGTTTGAACACTGTAAAATGTGTTATTTAATGTTACATTGATCTACTATGATGCGGAAAGGAAATTTCACCCAAGTTTTCTTTGTGATAATAATGTTATTTTCACAATGTCAATACATAAGTCATTTGCCTCCCACTCGCTGCCATCAATACCATAGTTGTTTAATTCTAAATCTGTACTTTCAGTCAAGTTACTAATTTTAACCAGTCTCTGTTTGGTTGGTACCCTGTTTCTGACATCTTGGTTAGTTTGATTTTTCTAGGGAGTATGCTTGAAGACAAGCTACATAGCTATGTTTTTAGACTTCTTATAATGTTGAAATCAGGTGTCTGTGACCAGGACTATGCTTTGTCTACCAATGACATACTGTGATTTTACTTTCATCCCCTGAAGGTTTTGGAGCCACTGCTCCTCCATCTTCTACAATTGACAGCTACAATGATCAAGACTGGCTGCAGATAGATTTCCCTTTGTAATTGAGTTTCATATCTGCCTTGCTTAGGACCTAGATCATTTGACACTCCCCTTCAAGTTCAATAATTTTAGTAAGATGTTTTCTCATCTTCACATTCTATACTAGTTTCTCCTGATACAGTTTGTCCTTAGGTCCAATCCATCTTGTTCACTTTGTGTTATCTCAGATCACTTTTCATTTCAGTCTTTCTGCAGTAACTCTTCTGTAAACTGAGATGTGCACTTGTACAACTCTGAAAATACAGGGGAGTTAACTTTGTCCAAGGAGGCACCTATAACCAGGGGGTCATAGGCAAGGCCCATGAATGAATGCTTCTCACTTCCCCCTTAAGCAGAAGATCCCACAGCAGCTCCCAACTTGGGATACCCCATTTCCTGGAGATACTTCCTACAAAATATGCCTTAACATAATACTTTGTCTCAAGTTCCGCTTTATGAAAGAAAACATTCCTAAAAATATCCTGGCATTATGAGTCGTTATCTTTTGTTTATGTTCCTCCAACCCTGAAATTTTTCTCTACTACAAATGTGTTGGGCACTTCCAGGCATAGGCTGGAGGCTTCCAGAGAGGGGCCTGAGTGTCCAGGCATGGCTATGGGCTCCCAGGCCACAGGAGGCCTCTCCCTCTCCGAGCCCAGCACACCTGAACTTAGGCTTTGCCCATAGCCCTGTGATCTTTGGCCAGTTGCCTAGTAAAGTCCTTATCAGCCAGCACCCTTAACAGAGTCCTGAGACCCCAGATCACCTAACATATCACCCCCCACCATTGCCTATGTGCTAGAATGAATGTCCCCATATGCTAGTAGAAATGAACTCCAATCCTCTTAGGGTCCTCTCCTCCACCCTCAGATGCTTATAAACCCATTTCACTTACAATAAACTTAGAGAGCTGTTCAACTATCTCCCAGGAGTGTTTCTCTCTCACTTTGTGCACTCACCCACCCAAGTTGCCTGGGCGCCTTCGGGGGGGCAGGGGGAACAATGGCCAGGCCCCAGAGGACACAGGAACCCATACAAATGTCTTCCTGTATTCACTTTTATTCCCATTGTATTTCCTTTTCTGAGGCTTCTCTACGTACTTCTCTGTGTATCAAACAGATTTTTACAGAAAGAAGGATAAGTTGGAGGAGGAATGCGGGAGCTTGGAGGAGAAAAGTGGGGGAGAGAGATCCTCAGGGGGAAAAAAAAACCTCTGGAGGTATCAAATTACCTGATACAAATATATGATAAAGCCATAACAAAACCAGCATGGTACTGGCATAAAAGAAAAGGAAACATACACCAATGGAACAGAACTGAAGTCTCAGACCTTAGATCAAGTAACTACAGCTACTTGATCTTTAACAAAGGTGCCAATAGTAAGACTGAAGAAAATAGTGCATCTTCAAAAATTGGTGTTGGTAAAATTGGATGATCATATGTAGAAAAATGAAACTAGACCCCCTCCATCTATCCATACACAAAAATCAAGTCCAAATGGATTAAGGACCTCAATATAAGACCTGAAACTCTTCTCCTACTGGAAGAAAAAAAAGGAACCACTCCATGATATAGGAGTGGGAAAAGACTTCCTGAACAAAAACCCAGTAACCCAGGAAATCAAACAATCACTCAACCAATGGGATGTCATGAAACTAAAAAGATTTTGCACAGACAAACATACCAGAATTAGAGTCAATACATTACCTACTGAATAGGAGGAAATCTTTGCCACCTACACCACTGACAGAAGCCTAATATCTAGAATCTCCAAAGAACTCAAAAAAACTAAATAATAAAAAAATGAAACAACTCACTCCAAAAATGGGTCAGGGAAGACAACAGGGAGTTCTCAGAGGAAGAATTACAAATAGCTAACACACACTTAAGACAATGATCAACATCCCTAACCATTAGGGAAATGCAAATTAAAACAACCATGAGAATCTATCTTACTCTAGCAAGGATGGAAATCATTAAAAAAATATAACAATGACAAATGTTGGTAAGGATGTGGGGAAAGAGGAACCCTCATCCTCATGGTTGGTGGTATTATAAACTTGTACAACCCCTATGGAAATCAATTTGGAGATTTCTGAAAAGGATGAACATAGAGCTAATAATAGACCCAGTTATTCCCTTATTGGGCATTTATCCTAAATGCTGTATGCATACAGAGATATTTGCTCAACCATGTCTATAGTTGGTCAATTCATTATAGCTAAGAATTGGAAGTAACCCAGGTACGCATCGTTAGATGAATGGATAACAAAGTTGTGGTACATTGACACAATGCTCATCAGTAAGAAAAAATGATAGAATGAAATTTGTAGAAAAAATGGGCAGTCTTGTAACAGATCACACTCAGCAAACTCACATAATCACATAAAGACAAACACCACTTGCTGTCACTCACCTGTGGTTCCTAACTTGGACCTGCTTGAATTGCTGACATACCTGATAGGCAACCCAAGGCCCAGACAATAAAATGGAAGGGTTTGGGGTGAGGGGAAGAGGAGAGGAGAGGAGGAAGACAAACACAAAACTAAATCCAAAATGAGCTGTTACCATAGAAACTATCATACTTGGAGATAGCCTAAAAGGTATAACCCTCAAAAGGAGTAAGGGGGCAAGCATCTGAAAAGCAGGTCCCTGGAGAGGGTGGGATGAAGCCTAAGCTTAAAAGAATTTTTTTTATGTCTCTGGCCTGCAACTCCCAGTACCAGAAATCAGCTGCTACCCACATTGAGCTGTTGATCAGAGAGACCTGCAAGGTCCTCAAATCAAGACAGATTTCTGTCAAAGCACTTGGTTACCCACCTGAGGCAAAATCCTTGGTTACCCACCAAGGCTGTGTGCCACTACTGCACTGACATGTACAGTCTGTCAAGGTGTTTGCTTCTGAGTAACTTAGACCTCTGATTGCTTAGACCGCTGTTGACTACTTTCTCCCAGTAGCTCATGTAGCACTTTCCAGCACTGGACTGGCTGTCTTGGGACTGGGTATTTTTTCTGAATTCCAGCCAGGTCTCTCCGTGCTTTGTGTCAGCAGCATATGGTGTCTCCAGCAATAGGGTCTTACCTTTTGGTTAAGAGATCTGCTCAGTGCAAAGGAATCCATATCTGAAATTGGGAACCAGAGCAGAATCCTATGGAGACAAAGATTATGTTTTCCAGTGGAAGGCCTCACTAGTCTTTGGCTAAAAGAGGGGTTACATACATCAAATTCTCCCACAGTTAATACTTCTCCTAATTAAACTATGCTAATCTCACTGTCCACTGGAGAATCTGTTTTTTCTAAAGGTAACAAGACCAGAGGAGATAAACTACCCCTCACACTTCAGCGAAGCCACAGCTAAAACCACAGAGGAATTGGAAAGATGAGAAAGAGTGCTGCTTCCATGATGAACCTGATAATCAGCACCAGAGGTAGGGACCAGGCCCTGAGGATACTCAATACCTACTAAAGCAGAGATCCAGAGTCTCCTAAGAGCTTATCTCTGAAGTAGACTTAAAACTCGCCCACCACAGCTCAGGGGATTTTGCAGAAGAGGGGCCAGAAAGATTTTGTAAGAGCCATATGGTGAGACATCATGCCCAGAAGTATTCCCTCTCCCCCAAAATAACTGACTGCTGCTCCCACAATGCATAACCCACAACCCCAAAAGGAATACCTGCAACCCCACTGAGGAGGGTCCCCAACAGAATGGGGGCAGGAACAAGGGAAAAGAGGTACCAACACACGATGTATCCATATGAAATATGTTGTTAAGAATATTACTAATACTAATAAAACATTTTAAAACTTGTTGAAAACACCATATTGAAACCTAATTCACTAGTCTAGTTTTGCTCTTTTTCTTAGATTATATACTCTTGGATTCCTTGTTTTCCCTAACTTCTTTTTCAAATTTCATATGCTCACAATTTATGTAGGTGTGATTAATTTCATAATGTATGCATTCCACCTGGCTTTCGCTTTTGCCATGTTCTTAGGCCCTGCTGATTGTTTTATCCATGTTCATTCTCTGCATTACCTTGTTTCTATGAATTGACCATTTAAAATGGATCAGTAATTCTTTGGAGAGTGGGACTAAGGGTGGAGAAGATAAAGGAAGTAGTTTGTGTGCTAGAGTCCATATTATTTTTCTTTCTTAGGGGTCATTTTAGCTCAGGTTTCAACATTCAGAATGGTTCACTGAAAGCTCCTATGTCCTGCCTGTGTGAAATAGCCATGGTATCTAATTTTCCCCACTTACACATTAAAAATAAAAATCTCCCTGGCAGTGTTTCAGCCAAGAGGGTGTATTATAGATAGTATATACCTCTCAGGTTATTTTGGCATCAAAAGTAACAATCCTTAATTTTCTAGGGCTGAGAAGCTGAGATTTTCTTGAATTGACTAGTGTCATAGAGGACTTTCTGCTTGCCACATTATAGTCCCTAAGCAGTTCTATCGGTTACCTATGGACTTGTTACAAGTGCAAATTTTCATGCCCTTCCTGCCCAATGCTGAATGAGAAAGGTGGAAGTCAGAAATCTGGGCCTTAAGAAAACTTACTCATGACATTGAAATGGATCAAAGTTTGAGAGCCATTTTTTTTCTTTTTACAAGTATTTCTCTTCCAAATCAAGGACCAAGATTTGTGTCAATCCTCAGCTTCCTGCTTCATTTTGATCCAAGGTCCATAAAATTTGGGATTTAGGATGGTACATTAGGGTGATAGCTCTTTGACCTAGGAAGATGGAAGGAGATATTTTTCCTTCTAGCTACCTGGGAAATGATGGGTCCAGACCTCAGGCCACAGTTCCATCTTACCCCAAATCTGCATCTCATTAGCTGATGACCTCAGACAAGCCACTTAACCTCTCCTGGCTCCTCTGGGCCATGTAAATGCCACATCACTGAGCAACAAAAGTGCCCCCTGTGTTTCCTCATTAGCTGAAGTTGAAGTGCCTTGAGTGAAAAGGTTTCTGTTTCCCCTCCTGTGAGATGTCATCATTGGGGAGTGCTCTCTGTCATAGCTTTGAAGCTCAAACTATTGCTGTCTTAATTTATGAAAATTCATCCATGTTCAGGAACAGTGACAATTTTCTCCAGGTCACGGTAATTAGGTCAAATTTCAAGTCTTCTTCCAAAGCAATGCAGCAAGGAAAAGCCTGCTTTCCATTTGGCTTTTGCTCTGCTTCTCTGAGTGTTAGAAAGTGCAGGAGGAATGCATCTGAACCCTGCTGTCACAGGGCAAGAAGGGGTGCAAGACACTCTGAAACCTGCATGCTGTTTCTACCTTAGCAGTACTTATCCCATTTTCAGCTGAGGTCATCACACTTCTACTTCTTTGACCAAATGTCTGCTGTAAACACTCTTGTGTAGTTTGTGGTGAATAATGTGCGTTGGAAGTGTGCACAAACAGAACATTCTTGCCTCATTATTTCAGGAGACTCCTGCTCCAATATTCAAATGGGTTTATCCAGTCCTCTTGTTCTTCCACTTCTTCTTCCTCATTGTCATCGTCCTCCTCCTTCTCTTCCTTCTTCTTCTTCTTTTTTTGTTTTTTTTTGGTGGTTGACTAATTATTTAGGAAAGAACTCAGTGAAGTGTATCTGTTGGCCAAACTATGACTGTGTGACCAGTTTGTAATCAGGCTTAGAAACAGAGAGTAAACATTAGGAAAATTAGACAGTAATGTGATGGTGACATTGATTTTTCAAAACGTTCTATTCTTTACCTGGTTTCTGAAGTTTAAATTTTTAATGGCATCTTTACTTTATAAGGCAAAAAATCTCTATGAAAACACAATTCAATATTCATATTTTATGCTGAGATATAATAATATAATATCCATGCACCTGTAAATGAACTGCTGAGACCAATGTGAATGTGTGAATGTGATTAAGCTTAGAAGATGACTTGCATGTTGCCCAGGTTATTTTCTTATGCTGGAAAAGACTGGTTATATAATTTTGAGGGTGTAATACAGTGAAAATGTATATTTGTTATTCAAAATCATTCATATTTTTAAAATGTCAGGGGCAATATATCTAACCAAGAATCATGTAGAAAGGACTCTTTTCTAAGTACATAGCCCTTTGCAAATACACAGGTCACAAACCCATGAAGCTGGGCCTACTTGTGTTCTAGGACCCATTTTAATATGATATTTTAAAGCTGATTATTTGTGAACTGCAAATTTATCAAAATCTGAGCAAATATAAGTATGTATACTGACAACCTTCTGTATTTATATCCAATTTAAATTTAAATCAAACCTGTTTCAATTTAGTTTAGCAGTACTAGTTAAAATAAGAAAGCAAATTTATCTTTCTTATTTTTAACTCTCAATGAAGACCGTTCAAATTCCACCGGGTTCTTTGTAGAGAGAAATCACTTCTCTTCTAAATGTGGCAGTGGCAATACAACTGATGACATTGGAAGATTTTTTTTTTTTTTAAGATTGAACATCCAAATAATTTACATTCGTTTAACATAGAGCAGTGGTCCTCAAGGACTGAGTTTCATGTCGTAGTCATAAATGAGGTCCAAGTGTGTCATTACAGATGGTCTGCACCTGCTCTTGAGTTCACTACTGCCCAGCTTTAGGTGGCAGAGTGGCCTGAATGGTTGGTTCTAAGCTGTTCTGCAGACTCAAGAAAGATGGAAATAAAGTTTCTAAGAGTTAAAAGAGCAAAAAAAAGAAGGAACAAATAATTAGATATTATAAGCTATTACAATTTTAGACATGTGAAAGTAAGTTAAAAATATAACGTTTTATTAAATTTAAAAATAAAGCATTTTTGAAGAAATAATGCCAATTTTTTAAGCTTCTTGAGCATATACAATGTTGAAATACTATCCCTCTATATATGAAGGTCTGCAGGTATATGTTTAAGTGTTTCTCCAACTTGTAAGTACATATTCACAGCACTATGTCTTGATTGTTTTCTTATAAAGTGATGCTTCATGTTGCTAAGAAATAGACAACAGATCCCATGTAGGGTTTTTGACCATTTAAATTTCTATAGCTAATTTATGTCTGCAATAACACACTTCAATCTTACTTAATACATTAGCTTAGGAGTATATAGCAGCTTAGAAACTGTGATGAATCTACAACTAAGAAGAGATGTGAATACACCTTTCCAGGGGTGTCATAGTTCAAAATGTTCAGAAACTTGCCACATAAAACAAATATAGCTGGCAAGTGAGTGCATCTTGCAAATGCACCGATTTGCCTACAAAGTGATTTTTACATGTGCAAGGTAATCAGACTGGTTTAAAGGAAAGATTTTGTAGTCAAGTTCATTCATGACGACCACCACTAATTCACAATTATCCAAAAGTAGAGAAGTTACATGGTCCAGAAAGGTGGTTAGGAATGTGAGTTCTGTGTAGGAGAATGTGTTAGTGGCAGCACCTCATTGACAAAGCCATTCTGGAAGTCACATAATACTGTGGTGCTTGCTGGGCATGGTGGCACACCCCTTTAATCCCAGCATTTAGGAGGCAGAAGTTGGAGGATCTCTGTGAGTTTGAGGCACCCTGAGAGTACATAGTGAATTCCAGGTTAGATTGGGATAAGAGCAAGACCCTACCTCAAAAAAAAAAAAAATGTGGTGCTTACACCAAAACACAACTAATATCCTAGCTCCTGATAAAATTCCACTGTGGGAAGAGTAACTGAATGAATGTGTGATTAGTGACAAAGTAAAAATTATTACATACTTTAAGATGGATGTGTAAAATTTGAGATTATTCTCTCCATTATTGTGTTAGGTTTCCATCATGTGTGAAAATCCTAAGAGAAACAATTTAAAGGAGAAAGAACTTACTGATTTATTTATTTTTGATGTTAGGGTGTCTGTGTGTGCTCATGTGTGGCTGCAGGCACGTATGTGCCATGGCACATGTTTGGAGGTCAGAGAACAGCCTCTGGTTCCAGTCCTCATTTTACATCTTATTTAAAGCAAGGTCTCTTCTGTTCACCACTAAGTTTGCCGTATCTAGCCAATAAGCTTCTGGGGAATTCTATCTTCTCCTCTCATTTTTCCATAGAAAGACTGGGCTTTACAGGAGCTTGTGCTACAGCATTTGGCACTATGTGACTTCTGGGGATCTGAACTCTCCTCTGGTATTTTGGCCCATGGCTTACTGGTTTCATTGTTTCTGACTAGGGTGAGGAAGAACATCATGGCCAATCTGCTTACCTTATAAGGGCTAGGAAAGAGGGAGAGACAGAGAGAGAGAGTCAGGCAGTGGTATAGGGAGAAAGGTATATCTTATCTCTCCAGAGCATGTATCCAGTGACCTACTTCCTAGGCCCCATCTCCTGTTTTCCACCTCTTCCCAAAACAGATCCCCAAGTTGGGGACAAACTCTTCAGCAAATGAAATGGCAGGAGACATTTAACATTCAAACCATAATAAACCAACATGACAAATATGGGCCAGATCATCAACTGTGTAACAATCAGGATATCACAAAGCCTGACTGCTCAGAGATGTTACTAGTGCAGCACATAAACTCCAGTCATGTTCTTTCTGCCCTTCAATGGCCTCAACAGGTCAGAATTATCCCACCTGAGGATATAAACAGCTCATATTTTATTCTGAGATACAACAGTTGTCCTGGGGTAAACTTCTATATGAAAAAAAGCTTGTGCTTCTGCAATATATATAATAATTTTCTTTCTTTCTTTCATTTTCTTCCTTCCTTCCTTTCTTATTCTTTCTTTCCTTCTTTTTTTTCTTTCTTTCCTTCATTTCATTTCATTTGAGAGTCAGAGAGAGAAAGAGGTAGATAGAGACAGAGAGAAATAATGGGCACAGCAGGGCCTTCAGCCACTGTAATCACACTCTAGACTTTGTACATCTGGCTTATGTGGGTCCTGGGGAATCAAACCTTGGTGCTTTGCCTTCACAGGCAAATGTCTTAACTGCTAAGCCATCTCTCCAGCCCTCTTGCTTTCTTTTGAAGAAGATGAATTTAAAAATGAAATTTTCTATACAATTTCTGATGATCCCAATACATCAGTGCAAAGAAAGAATTAAATGCATTTTCAGTGGCATATAATTACACTGATTTTAACTTGCATATCTCCATAATGTTATCTACCTGGTGGCTTACAATTTGATGAAATTTTGGGTTTTATTTTCTAATGAAAGAAGAATTATTTATTGAGGATGATACAGGAATTTGAGGTCTCAGATTGACAGAACCATTCTTGGTTGGGCTTTCACCCAGGTAGTTGGACAGTCATGGTCACACAAAACTTTTACTGAGTCCGTAGAATCCAGGTTCTTGTCTTATGAATTCAATGTATGAAGTCCACAGACCATAGAGGGTGAAATTTGGAAAGATTTTATCAGAGAGTTTAAGAAAAGGAAAGAATATAGTTTACACAGCGTAGTGGGTCCCCAGAAATAGGAAACCCCCATTAAGGAAAATAAAGCAGAAAGTATCCAGGTAGGAGGGGTCCCCAGTAGGGAAAATTCACCTGGTGACTGTAACGGGAGTCTTTCATGGGAAACTCATGAGATGGGGGCTGAGTTGACTAATTGTTTAGTTAAACATTCCAGGTATCTAGAAATAGGGTAGTTTCCAGAAAAACGAGCAAAAGAGAAGCTCTTTCGGGAAAGAAGAAATTAGAAGAGAGCAGACCTTTCTATCATTTCTGGTCTCCAGCCAGGTGGAGGCTTCTAGTACTCCTTTAGGGAAAATGAGGTAAAGGACTGGATTCCCCTTTACAAGCTTCAGGAGATTTCTTGCCTTTTGCTATTTTCATTTTCTTCAGGAATGCTGCTAACCCTTAACTGTCTCAATGGCTCTGGAATTTTTTTTTTTTCTGTGAAAGATAATTTAAACTAGAAGTTTTGTGATAATTTATTGGAACTGAGTACAGATGATTGAATTTTGAAAATTCAACAATGCTTGCTTTATTTTTGGAAGAGATAAAATTCATTGTATCTTCTCCCAGTTTTTTTGTTCACCAAAGTTTTGTGGGTCTGGTTTCCCTCTATGTTGGGTGTTATAAGGATAAAATAAATAATTTAGATATACATTATATTACAAAACTAATAATTGTCATACACCCAGTTTTGATTAGATAATCTAAATGAAAAGCAAGCCCATTTATCATATCAAGACATTAAATATTGATTTACAAAGAATACATTAAGAAACAAGAATGTTGAGCCAGGTGTAGAGGCGCATGCCTTTAATCCCAGCTCTCTGGAGGCAGAGGTAGGACGATCGCTACAAGAGTTCAAGGCCACCCTGAGACTACATAGTGAATTCCAGGTTAGCCTGGGCTAGAGTGAAACCCTACCTCAAAAAAAACAAACAAACAAACAAAAAAAAAGAATGTAACATTTGAGCAGACAATGATTAGTTTAGTCATAATTTATTGTTCAGCTGTAATTATTGAAAATGGCCAAAAATAAGTGCAATAATTTTCTGTTATTCATATGTGTGTGCATGCATCTAGTAGTATTATTCTTTTATTATGCATAATTATTCCTGGTTTAATAAACTACTGAAAAGCAATAGAAGACTATTGAATCTAATACAAAATCTAGATTTTAAATTTTTATTTTTAATTAATTGTTTAGTTAAACATGCAAAATAATAGTTCTTCTTATTACACTTGTATACATATTCTCATTATATCATGCTCATTTTTAGTTCCTCCACTGCCCTTCCTTTTCTTGTTTTTTAAAATTTTTTAAATTTATTTAGAGAGACATATATTAAGAACAGAGAATGGGCTTACCAAATCCTCTAGCCACTGCAAATGAACTCCAGATGTATGGTCCACCTTGTGCATCTGGTTTAAGTAGGCACTGGGGAATTGAACCTGGGTCCTTAGCCTTTGCAGGCAAGTGCCTTAACCACTAAACCATCTCTTCAATCTCTGCCCTTCCTTTTCTATCTCTTTCCCCATTCTTATTTGTCCCATTACTCCCTGCCAATAGCATCTCTTCTGCTTACATGTAATATATATTAAATATATATTTTTAAATATATATTTAAATCTAGATTCCAAATATGGGATGCAAATTTTGTCTTTACATTTCTCCCTGTTACCCCTCCTTCTGCACTTCTACCTCCACAACATCCCTCCCCTACATTCATGACATGAAATATATGCACATGGAATGCATATGTATATATTTAAATACAAAAATCTGTGTATGAGAGACTATATATGATATCTTTCTTTCTGAGCTTGCTTATTGAACCTAACATGATGATTCCTAGTTAAATCAAATTTCTTACAAATAACAAAATTTCACACTTCTTTATGGCTAACTTAAATTCCATTGTCTAAGTATATTCTTTATTTTCTTTACCCACTCATCTGTTCATTGGCATCTAGGCTGGTTTCATATGTTGGCCACTGTACATTGCTATTAAATCTGGCTGTGCAAGTATCTCTTTATTAAGACCTAGAATCCTTCAAATGTACTTAATTCTATCGATATGTACACTTGAATTGTTAGAATTGTAGGTTTTATGTTAGGCATATTTTACCATGATTAAAAGAAAAACATTAAAGAAAGACTTAGTACTGAATTATAGCAGTCCTCCTTTATTCATAAGCAAGTATCCCAACACGATGCTTGAAACCACAGACACCATATATACCATGCTTTCTTTCCTTGCACATGCATTCCATTGAGAATGACTAATTCATATATTAAGCACAGTCACAGATCAACAGTGATAATGTACTATGTATAGATCTTAGCAATCTCAACATATAAGAGGTTTTACTCTCCTAATTGAAGTGATAACTTTAATCTTTTCATTTAAGAAGGGCTTGTCAAAGCTTCCCTTTGGCATGTCTGAAATGCCTGTATCAACAGTTTTGCACTTGGGGTCGTGATTAGGTACAACCACCAAGGTGACCACTGAGTTATTAACAGGCAGGATGAATATATGGGGTGGATGCTGTGTCACACCTTGGATGGCTTGAAATCTTATCACACTGTTAAGGATGGCACACAGCACTTACAAATTCTTTCTGGATATTTTCATTTAACTTTTTTTTTTTTTACTATTTTTATTTCTTTATTTATTTGACAGAGATGGGGGGAAAGGGAGAGACAAAGAGAATGGGGGAGCCAGGGCCTCCTGCCACTGCAGACAAACTCCAGACTCATGCATCCCCTTGTGCATCTGGCTAATGTGGGTCCTGGAGAATCAAACCTGGGTCCTTTGGCTTTGCAGGCAAACACTTTAACTGCTAAACTATCCCTCCAGCTTTCATTTAACATTTTTGTACTGAGACTGATTGTGTGCTGCTGCAAAATGATGAAACTGAAACTCCATATAAGGAAGCACCACTATATAATGAAAATAGAACGTAAAATATGTGGAGTACAGCTCAAGTAATGTTTGAAGGAAACTAAACAAGCCTTTTCAAAGTATAAATATAACTTGAGAAGTTTGTCATAGAGTACAAAACAAACTCCAAAATAGAAAATGGAGGATATAATTAAAAACAAATAGAATAGGGCAATTAAGAAAGGAAGAGTAGGGTTGGAGAGATGGCCCAGGGATTAGGGCACTTGCCTGCAAGGCCTAACCACCCAGATTTGGTTTGCTAGTACCCATGTACAGCTGATGCACAAAGTGATGCATGTATCTGGAGTCCATTTGCAGAGGCAGAAGGCCCCAGTATACCCATTTCTCTCTCTGTCTATTTTTCTCCTTGCAAATAATTAAATAAAAGTATGTTAAAAGAAAAAATAATCTCAATTTAAATCTGAAAAATATCACAAGATAGATGAAACTCATAGGACTCATCAACATTAAAGATAAAGGATAGCAATAAGCAAAATATGAGATTAAAATGTGAACAAAGTAAGGCATAATGGAATATTTATATACATAATGATTTTGATCTATTCACTAACAAATTTGAAACAAATGGAGACCCTACAATATTCTTATACAATGTTGAGAACTTTACAGACTATTTGTATGTAAGTATAGCTATTTTGAAGGTAACCAAAGAACTCATCCAAGTTCTAGGCTCATATAATATTTTGGGTGAATTCTACCATACTTTTTTGTGACAGGATCTCACTATGCAGCTCAGAATGGCCTGGAACTTATGATCCATCTAGCTCAGTCACCTAAGAGCTAGAATTACAGGAATGGGCCAACCTCTTTGTACTTACTAAGAAATCCAATTTTATCTTGTTTAGAATGTGCTCTCATGTAGAAATAGAGATGAAAGGGCATAATCATTTTTGTATTTCATTTCTACTTAGGAACATGAATGCAAAAATTCTAAACAGATGGTTAAAAATCATAATCAACAGTGTATATAATATATAGAATAATAAAATATTTTATATTATAATGACATACTATTTAAATATATATATATAAAATATATATACTATGCAATTATACATATGTACATACATATATAAATATATAGTTGAGTCAGGTCTCATATTGCAGTCCATGCTGGCCTGTACTCATTACATAGCCAAGGCTTTCCCTGAATTTATAGCACGCCTTCTGTGTCATCCATCTCAGTGCTGGGGTTATACATGAGCTACCACACCTGGCTTCAACCGTATATTTTTAAAAATACTAAGTGCAATCGGTAAGATATTTCCTTATAATGAAGACACGATTTTCATCATAAAAGTCTACAAAATCATACCAAATCTTTGACTTTTAAAGATAGCTAGGTTTCTTAATATCAGTACACATTAGTGATTTGTTTTTCAAATTAACCTATTAGAACTATTAAAGATCTTTTTTAAAATATTTTTTTAATATTTTTTTTTATTTTTTATTTATTTGAGAGTGACAGACACAGAGAGAAAGACAGATAGAGGGAGAGAGAGAGAATGGGCGCGCCAGGGTTTCCAGCCTCTGCAAACGAACTCCAGACACATGCGCCCCCTTGTGCATCTGGCTAACGTGGGACCTGGGGAACCAAGCCTCGAACCGGGGTCCTTAGGCTTCACAGGCAAGTGCTTAACCACTAAGCCATCTCTCCAGCCCTATTAAAGATCTTCTTCAGCTTGATAATATTTGAATTAAGCTAGTAGTCCAATTCTTTTAAGATCTATAAAAACATTAGCCTGATTGCATTTGAACTTTATGTCTAGACAAAGGATCTGGAACCACAAATCAAACATACCACTTTAGTATTTTCTCATAATGGTGATATATTCATATGTGTGTGTATGTGTTTATCCATATGGAAGGAGAGGGGAAAGGATTATAAGGCATTGACACATGCAATTTGTAGGTTTAAAAGTGTCAATATATGCCATCAACAAGTAGCTGTCCTGGGGGAGCATCCAGGAGACCTGATGGTTTAGTCACACTCTAAATGTCAGCTATGTGAACACTCGGGAAGAGCTAACACTGCAGTTCAAGTATAAAAACAGAAAAGAAAAGCCTTTGTCCTAGCTCAAAACACCAGACATTTTGTTCTATTCAGACCTTGCACTGATTGAATGAGGTGCACCCCCATTGGGAAAGGTGATCTATCCGCTTGGCCCACTTTGCTGATGTAAATACTAATTTCATCCACAGACACCTTCACAGATGCTTGGAATAATGGTTAACAAGTTGCCTGGGCATCCTAAAGCCTAGTTAAGTTGATATAAACATTGCCCATCATGCTAAGCAATGTGAAAGTGTGCCCATGCTGAGCATGAGAAAGCAAGCTCTTTTGTTATTTAGGCACTAATGTCTGCCTCATCAAGGTTATCCAGGAAAGCCTCCTGTATCCTCTGCCATCACTGTGGGGACATGGTGATGCTGTTTTGCTAGGATGGCCCCATATTGTGGTTGGGCATGTTTCCTGGCCTGGTTGCTATACTTCTGCCATGGCTCCCCATCCTTTCCAGGGACTCTGAATTTCCAAGCATCTTTCATAATCATAGGAGTGGTTTTGTCCTTCTCAACTTATTATCCTCACTAATTCAGGCTCATAAATGCCACTTGTGGGTCATCACGACTTTTCATTTTATAGATACATATTAATGCCAGTTACTATACCAACTGATAAAGTTAGGGTGCCAAAATGACAGTACTTCTGCTTTTGTGGGTAGCTGGGTTCTCTTGGGTGGAAATCAGATGGGGGTCTGTGATAATTTCTATTAATTGTCAACTTAATAAGACATAGAGTCACCTGTGAGGAATTACCTAGATAAGGTTAGCCTCAAGACATGCCTGTGAGGGATTATTTTGATTGTGATAACTGAGGTGAGAAGACCCACCTTAATTGGACAGTATCATTCCATGAGCTGTGGTCTAGGCAAGGGATCCAAGGCACTGTACTCAATGGAAGATCGTTTTAAAGAAGCAGACATTCATGTTCCCATCCCACCACTCCACACCCATGTTTTTGTTTATATAGCTGTTGCTCATTGAGATTCTAATCCTACATTAGTTATCTTCTCATTGCTGTCACAAAATGATCTGACAAAAATCAGTTCAAAGGAGGAAGGGTTTATTTCAATTTGTAGCTCTATGTTACAGTCCATCATGGTGGCAGGAGCTTCAAGCTGAGCTGGTCACAGTCAGTCCACAGTGGGAAGCAGGGAGCAATAGGCATCTGTACTCTTCTTTTCACCACCCACCCCACTCCAGAGCTGCACAGAGTAATCCTGTGGAGCAATGTCAGAAACCCTAAGGGCTTCTTCACCAAGCTTCCTCCATGGACTGTATTTATCAGCTGCTATTCCAGAATGAAGACATTCTACTGAATGAAGTCTGGGATGTATTTTGGATCCAGACCTGATATATTTTCATCTGTGAAAGCAATTTCTTCTTCTGTCACAGGCAGGGGAGATGCAAAAAAAAAAAAAAATCCTACAAGTAAATGTCATTCCTTAGCCAAGTAAAATCTTCAGGCCACTTGAGGTTCATATGTCAAGCTATGCACACTTCCCTAGAGATGAAGTTATATTTTGTTTGAAATGTGTAATTTAGGACCTACACCTGAAAACATGACCAACAGGCTTCTCTTCCATAAGCTAACACTTCTTTCAAAGATGACATATTTCATATTCTCCAGAGGACAATGTGAAGCAGGCTACAGACGTGAGTTAGAGTTCTGATGGGAAATGGGGTGTGAAAAGCCAGCACACAGCAGGTTTTTATTTTAAGGCAGTTATATGTGCTTTAGAAGAAAGTGACCCAGGGAATCATCCTCCAATGTCTTAAATACTTTCAAGACAAAAGCATACATGGAGAGGAGTTACTTATATTATCTGTGTGTAAAACACTGGAGATAAGAAAACTAAGAAATGTTCCAGGGAAGGTCATTCTCAGTGTAATAGTAATGGGGCTAGCTCTCTCCAGAGCTAGATTCATGTGTATACAATCTATTTTATATGTTGGTCATAGGTATTAGGCACTTGATGCAGGAGCAACACTTATATTTTATAATCCAGACTTAAGGAAGAAAACCACATAGCAGTGTTATTATCTTCCATAATGGTCGATCTGCCGTTCATCTGGATGACCCCAAAGCATTTTAGTTGGTGTTCATTCAGGGTATAGTTGCAAGAAGTCAAAAAATAAAAATAAACATTGTGGTTATTAAGCATACACTAAGTAAGCTTTAATTGCTCACATAACAAGTAAACCTGAGTTAGGACACCCCTGAGGTCAACCAGATTCAGCACTCAGAGATGTCACAGAAACCCAGACTCATCTGTCCTTCCTCTCTTCTGTCCCCAGACAGTGATACTTCTTTTTGACTCCAAATGGGCAAAACATAGCACAAAATATGGATGATAATATTTAGAGGCAGAAATGACATAGCTCTTTGTTGTGTTCTTTTTAAAGTTATAATTGCCCTGGGATAGACTGTTATCAAATGTTTTTGGTCAGCGTTTTATGTGATCATTTCAAAGTGAGTTCTTAGAAATGGGAATAGGGCCAGGCATGGTGGCATACAGCTTTAATCCCAGCACTCAGGAGGCAGAGGCAGAGGCAGGAGGATTGCTGTGAGTTTGAGGCCACCCCATGACAACATAGTGAATTCCAGAATTCTAGACCAGCTTGGGCTACAGTGAGACCCTGCCTGAAAAAGAAGATGAAGAGGAGGAGGAGAAGGAGGAGGAGGAGGAGGAAGGAGAAGGAGAAGAAGGAGAAGAAGAAGAGAAGAAAGGAAAGAAGGGGAATAGGACTCTTAAACTAGTGGAGATTCTCTTTGGAAGTTGGGTGACCTCAGCTTTTCTAAAATACAGGCTCATCAAATGCCTGAAAAAAAATTACCTTTTTAAAGAAACTTAAAAAAAAATAATTTATTTGAGGGATAGAAAGAGAGTATGGACACACCCGGACCTGTTGTCACTGCAAACAAACTCCAGACATATAAGCCACTGGCCTTACATGGGTACTAGGGAATCTAACCCAGGCTGGCAGGCTTCACAGGCAAGTGTCTTCAACCACTGAACCATCACCCCAGCCCAAGTAGCATTAGATGACAACTCAATAATAGCCTTTGACACAGAATTCACACCAAGAAAATATCAGTGAGGTTTCTGGAAGTTCCTGGGAAATTTTTGTGTGTTTCCAAGAGAGCTATAAGAAAGGACTAGTTTTCTTTTTCTGAGCATCACTGTATCAAAGTGGAACTTGGATGAACTTCCCCCACCTGGCACACAAGGGGTTACTATTACAGCATAGAATAGGAGCCCCTAACTTTCTACATCAGAAAGCCCCAAACCTTCTTCAGAACTCAACCTAGTTTGAGTTGTTACATTTAGCCAGAGACTTCTAAACTACCTATTGGCTTGCCAGAAGAGGGTCGTACATGATTAGTTCCAGAACACAAGCTAGACTGCCATGCTTGACAACTAACCTGGAGGTGAAGACCAGATGGAAATGACACTTTCAAAAAGCTCAACAGTTGTGAGCTCAAGATATGA
Organism: Jaculus jaculus; assembly: GCF_020740685.1. Classification (NCBI taxonomy): domain Eukaryota; kingdom Metazoa; phylum Chordata; class Mammalia; order Rodentia; family Dipodidae; genus Jaculus; species Jaculus jaculus. The sequence goes on from NC_059102.1 coordinate 305,987,148, forward strand.
CTCATGATTAAGTGCACTTCCGGTGCAGTCATGAGTGCCTGAAGGGGCCTGGCATCATTAGAGTTTGAATCTCCAGAATCCATGCACACAGGTAGGAATGGCCACACATGTCTATAATTCCGGTCCTGTGGGGAGTACAAGACAATGAAGGTGGAATCTGAGAAAAGTTTACTTATTTAAATATAGTAAAAAATAAAATTATAAAAGTTGACCATGGTGGCTCATGCCTGTCATCCCAGCATTGGGAGACTTGATGGTTGCCTCAAGTTCGAGGTCAGTCTAGGCTACATCATGAGTTCTAGGCCAACTTGGGTTACAGTATGAGACACTGCTTCAAAATACCAATGAAATAAAATAACAATGGTAGAAAAATGTGTTTAAATGCTAATGGTAAAAGAACATGAAAAAAGAGGAAAGGTTGCAAATAGAGTATGAGTGAAAATTTTCAACAGAATAAAGTCTATCCCTAAGAAGACAGAAGGTAAGAAAAGGTGAGAACTGAGATGGATGGAGTCACCCCTCGTGGAGTGAAGGAAAAATAACTCCCTTTTCTCACATTAGGCATGGAAAAGAAGATGCTGACAGCTTCGTGGTATAAAGATAAGATGTTAGGGATGTTCTTTGATTATTCCAATGTTTCTGTAAAGTAGCATGCGGCAAGAAGATGAAGGTGATGAAATGCAGGATGGGAATTCTCAGAGATGCTTAAAAGATATTAGAGCCTATGCTTCTGCTACTTATGTTGGGCTGAAGTCAGCTTCCTGGAATCTCATATACTAACTAGAATGATCCCCATAGCAGAAGTAGCTCTCATGATAGTTTAAAAATAGATGTTAGGGGGCTGGCATGATGGCTCAGCGGATAAAGCACTTGCTGCAGAATGCCTGAATTTGGATCTCCACAATGTACATAAACCCCATCCTGTTGTGCCTATGGCAAGAAATCAAGTGGAGACTGGAGAATCACCAAAAAGCTCACAGGCCAGATAACCTGGTGGATGCAGCGATGAACAAGACACCCTGCCTCAAACAAGGTGAAAGGTGTGGACCAACACCTGAAGCTGTCCTCTGGCATCCGCATGCACACACAGTATGCTAGCACATGCGGGCCCTCACGCACACACGTGCACACAAACAATGCCAGATAGAATTCTCGGCCTGAGCCTCATGTAATATAAGGTTGTAAACATCAGAGGGGCTTCCTGAATCCTGGGATGCTTCTTCTGTCAGAGCTATATTATCCATTATGGTGCCTCTTCTGGAGATGGAGTTCAGAGCTGCGATAGCCATTAATGGCTATTGATAATTGAACAGTTGAGAGCATGACACTTACTTTCTCATTTCTGGGACAGCATACCTGACAGAAATCAGGCCAAAGGAAAGAAAGGGTTTATTTTGGCTTACCATCTCAAGGGGAAGTTTCTTCACAGCTGGCAAAGCATGGCAGAGCAGAGGCTGGTATCACGTCTGGTCATGTCAGGTGAGAGAAAGCAACAAGAATGAGCTAACTATGCCCAGTAGGGCTGTACTAAAAAACCTCAAATCTTACCTCCAATGCCATATCAAAGCTCCCCTAGCTGGAGACCAACTCTTCAAAACTCCTGAGACTATGGGGGGAATTTTATTCAAACTACCACAGTAAGTATCTTGTGTGTGTGTGTGTGTGTGTGTTAATATGTGTGGTATATGTTAGTGCATATCTGTGTATTCATACAGATGCATATATAAACATGTGGAGGCCAGAGGATGACATCTGTGTCTTCCTTGATCACTCTCCCCTTTATTTACTGGGGCAGGGTTCATTACTTGAACCCACAGATCATTGATTTGATTAGTCAAGCTAGCTAGCTTACTCTAGGGATTACTTTCTATCTGCTTCCTGAGTGCTGAGATGACAGAAAGACTGTCACCTCCGCCCAGCATTTACATGGGTGCTGGTATTCTAAACTCTCATCCTCATACTTTTGCAGAAGAACATCCACTGACTCGTCTTTCCAGCCACAGCATCTTCTTTCTTTCTGTTTTTGTTTTTGTTTTTGCTTTTTTGAAATAGTGTCATGGTAGCCCAGTCTAACCTGGAATTTACTATGTAGTCTCAGGGTAGCTTCAAACTCACAGAAATCCTCCTACCTCTGCCTCCCAAGTGCTGGGACTAAAGATGTGTGTCACCATGCCTGGCCCTAACATCTTCTTTTAAAAGTCCCATTGACTTTCTATCAAACCTCTTGTCTGAACTTTAATAACTGAATGTTTGGAAATCATTATGTAGCTGCCTTGACTTGTTTAATGTGATGGCCCCCAAAATTTCATCTAGCTGACATAGGATTTATGTCTCAATAACACAATAACCCTTAGTGAGCAGCATGGTTTCAGAATGATTTATTTCTGATCTGCCATTGGAGAATGATTTACACCCAGTGAGGCACAGAGTTACAGAGACTCCACTAAGATGCCCCACATTCTGTTGCTGGTCTGCTTTTCCACTGGCTTGGGTGGAGGAATGGTAATATCCATGCTCTGACATATTTCCTTGATAGGTTTTCATTAGAAAAATTAATTAGAAGTCTAAGCTAGCTTGCTTCTAGCTTCAAAATGTTTCCAACCACTCTTGTTCTCATTAGTTATTTCTGCACATTTATTTATTTTATTATATATTTATTTACATATTATATATTATTATATATATTGTAATATATATTATATAATTATATTATATATTATTATATATATTATATATTTATATATATATATTTATTTATTATATTATATATTTATTCCACATTGGTCTTGGACAGGACCAGGATGAAGGCCACCCCGGGAACTCAGCAGCAGAAAAGATGCTTTAACTTTTGTATCGCTAATCTAGCTTTACTGAGTACAACTAACTTGTAGATTGTCTCTATGTCAAGGTCCTGGCATGATTTTCTCATGCCTATGCTGATTCAACAAATCAACAAGCATGTGCCCATGATGCTATAGAGATAACATTTAGGAATGAATGTGTCTGTCAAGATGCAGAGGCAGAGAAGTTCTCTGTGATTCAGAGAGCAATTTCCAGACTGGGCTTGCCAGGGTCTGCACCCTGGGTGTACGTCGGTCTACTCTGCAACCCTGGCCTATTGCCTCATCCCTTGTGTCTCAGTGTTCTATCTATAAATGATGCAATACAGGATATCTAATTTATGAGATATTCAGAGAAAATCTGACTCAAAGAAGCTCCAGAAAAATTATCAGTGAGGTAATTAAAAGAGAGGCAGGGGCTGAGAAAGGAGTAAAGATGAGAAATTAAAAGCAGCTTGATTAGCAAACGAAGAATTGGACTGGGCTTAAATTCCAACTCTGATTCTCCGCATCCATGGAACTGATAATAGGCATGTCATGCTGCTGATATGAGAAAGATATAAGAAATCATTCATGAGACTGGGGACTAAGTTGGTCCATGGAGTGCTTCCCTTGAAAGCATGAGAACCTGAGTTTGATCCCCTAAAATAAGAAGGGGTAGTGTGGTGGTACATGCCTTATTTCCAGTACTTGAAGAGTGGAGACAGGCAGATCCCTGGAGCTGATGGGCCCATTAGTCTAGCCTGTCTGTTAGTCCCACATCAAGGAGAAACCTTGTCTGCAAAAGGTCAGGGGTACCCAAGGAAGAGCATCTAAAGTTTCCCTCTGGCCTCCACATGCATGTACACACACGTGAACCTGTACACACAAACATGCACATACACAAAAGAAGAAATTATGACATCACTTACTGGCAGATACTAAATGTATGCAATTTTCTTCCCCTTCTTGACAAGCCCAAATGAAACAGTGGATACTCAAAAATCTCGGTTGCCAAAGTGTCAGGCCATGAGCGCAGTATCTGTTCCATAAATTCAAGGCCGTCTTGCATATATTTGTGAAGCAGCCTTAGGTCTCCTCTGGCATCACCCTCTTTTCCTCTCAGCGTTCTTTCTCAATCCAGGAGCAATGACTTCCTGCCTCCACAAAGCAGTGTCTGTTGAATAGTCTCAAGTAAGTAGTAATTCTTAGGTATTAAGTAATAATGACAAAAGGTTATGAAAACCAAGGTGCTAGAATAAGGAGCCAAAATCCAAAGGGCGGGGTAAGAAACTCATGGAGTCTCTTGGACACTGTAATTCAAGTGATTACATTTTAATACGACTTTTTGGATTCAGAGTTGTCCTAACCTTTTACTTTTTCCCATGTAATCTGGCTGGATAGCTTGAGGGCTCTGTAGTCTGCACGCTCCTTCCTTTTCTGGCCCATGACAATTCTCACACACTTGCTCTTCTCTCATGGCCTCACTAGCCCTAGTCCCTCATGAGTAGATTCTGTTCTTCACTACTTAGGTCTCCAATCCATTTGGGGACTCTCATGCCTTGAGCAGACAGGAGGACTAGATGTGGGTCAGAGTTCTTTCCTTCCCCCTTTCCGTTCACCACATACTCATTAAATGCCCACACAGATTCTAGTTACAGTGTAAACTTTCAAGATTCTCAGTACTTTCCATTTCTACGTAAGAGCAATGTCCACAGGTTTCTGAACTTAAATTTCATTCAAGTATTTGTTTTCAAACCCATAAGGAAATAGAAAGTAAAACCCACACTGTTTTCAAAGAATGTCTCAAAGTTTCCTAGTGATTCTCTTCCAGCAATATCCCATCCTTTGTATCTGAGGGAATGCAAATAAGATTATATTTGATTTACCTTAAGCAAAATTTTTGAAGGCAAGAAAAGTGGATTAATAAAAAGATCCACCATACTCCTTTCCCCTCTTGATGGAGAGAGGAGTTTCAAAGGGGAAAGGGTGGGGAGGGAGGGAGTTACCATGGGTTATTGTCTACAGTGATGGAAGCTGTCAATTAAAAAAATAAAAATAAAATAAATAAAAAGATCCAGCATTACAATATTCATTCAGTTCAGCCTGTAACTAGCTACTTGACACATCCTGGAATGTTGCTGGATGATGTCCGGGTTACGTTCAGAATGAACCGTACTTCCTGAGGGATCAGACCTTTGGCATGTATGCCTAGTACTGGGTTACACCGGATTGTATGCAAATTACCTGTTTAGATCATCCATCTCTCTTCACTAGGCATTGAGCTATTCCAAGGCAGGAATGTGACTGAAGTATTTTTGTGGTTCTCAAATCTATTGTCCTCTGTTCTATCCTCTCAAGTCAGTTTAAATGCAAATTTCATTTCCCAGAACCTACCTAAAGCATTATTAAACAGCAGAAACTTTTCCTGGCATTTAAATCATGAATGCTCCATCAAACCTTTAAATGTCCTCCATCAGATATGGGTTTTCTTAAAATCTTCCTGTCTGCCTTGGCAATCATGTCATTTACAGGTCTTTCCAGGCTCAAAGTTCTCCCCAAAGAGCAAACACCTTTTTCCTGAACAAAGACATTGTCTGCTTTGCAAACCATGTGCCCATAGGAGCCACTTCTCACCTCACAGGAAGGATTTCCTTTTTCCTGCATCAGCTCCAATGAGGTAAAGGCCTGCCTATTTCCTTCTTTCCAAACCTTTAATTCCCTCTCATTGTGCTAGCCTCTTTTTTTGGTTTTGTTTTTGATATTTTTACTATTTTTTTTATTAATTGGTTTTGTACTAAGTGAATACAGTCAATTCGGTACCATTGTTAGGCTCATCCATATCCTACCTCCTCCCCCTGGCCCCTCCTTGTTCAGGTATATGGGCCATGCAGTATGGAGTTAGCCCACAATTATGGGTGGGATAAATGTCTCTGCATATCATGACCCAACATGCAGCTCTGACATTCTTTCCACCCACTCTTCCCCCAAATTTACCTGAGCCAGGTTGGGTTCATTTTTGGTCTGCTTCAGTGATAAGGTGTTGGGGGTCTCTGGGTCTCTGGATCTCTGATTTGGAAGGAGTTGATTTTTCTCTGTGTTGATCTCCTTCACCCTTGTGCTGGTACCTGGTTCACCAAGAAAACAGCACCCTTACTTGTTTCGCCAATTTTTCTTAGTTTCAGCTGGGGCCCTTTTGAGGTATGATGGGGTGGCTCTCTCCTTAGGATCTACATCTATCTGAAAAAGAGAAGCAGATTCTCCAACAGAGAGTAAGTTAGCACCAGACAAATGAGATAACCCTTACTTTTTTATAGAGAATTTAATAGGTGTAGGCCCTCTTGTAGCCCATGATTGGTGGTAGCTTGTTAATGGAGAGTGGGCTTATGTTTGGATATGGTTCTGACTTGTTTACCAGCTCCAGCTATGGGTTCCGTACCACTGAGGGATCAGTTAGCCAAATCAAGAGCAGCTGGTTTCCCACCATGACTGTGTGCCACTTTGTACTTGTGTGGACATCACGACAGGTTATTTGCTGCTAAGTAGATTAGACCATGAGTTGCTTGGACAGATATTGGTCATTTTCCCCCAGTCGCCCATGTAGCACCTTCTAACACTAGACATGCTGACTGTCTAGGGACTGACTCTATTCCAGCTTCCAGCCATACCATTCCATTTTGTGTGTCAACCACATAAGGTGTCTTCAGCAGTAGGGTCTTACCACTAACCTTTGGTGGGTCATCAAGAACTCTGACAGAAATCAGTCTTTCTTTTAGGAAACCTTGTAGGTCTCTCTGATCAAAAGCTCACTGTGGATGATAGCCATATGCTGGTACTGGGAGATACAGGTCAGTGCCCACTAAGAAAAGGAAGAAAAAAGATAACTAATATAAAATAGTTAGAAGATTGAGAGAGAGAGAGAGAGATGCTGTAGAAGATTAAGGAAGTCTTCATCATACTCTCTCCAGTGTCTTGTGGCTCAGGTGTTCGCTCTCAGGGCCTGGTGAAGGTTCAGCCATTTGGTCTGCCTTTTAGGATGTAGAATTTTATGGTACCATTGCCATTTGGGTCTAGATTTGTGTTTCCCACCACCCCCCCCCCCCCGTTATCCTCCCTTCCCTCCCCACCCATCCTATTGTCTAGATCATGAGATGCTTTCTGGGTATGTAAGGCATCTTGGGTAGATTCAGGTTAGGTGCTTTAGATGAGTGAGACTATGTGGTGAATTTTTTTTCTGTGATTGAGTAAGTTCACTGATCATTCTCTGTGTTAGCCTCTTTCTTGCCCTCAAGCCCACCCTCACTGTTGCTAAACTGGGGTGCAGTCAGGACACCAATGAGATTTGCTGTTGCTAGATTTGATTTGTTATCCCTAAAATCATCAGGCACATAAAAGTACATTGAATATATATGTGGAATCAAATCACAGTTAGAACACAAGCTTTCTTAATAAAAAACAAGTACAAAACATTCCAAGATGAATGTCAAAATAACATTAGTGACAACAAAGGTCAAAGTGGTCTTCTAATTGGGGATGACATTTTTGCCATGGAAAGTTTTTTTTTTTTTAATAGCTTATTTATTTATTTAAGAGAGAGAGGCAAATAGTGAAAGAAAGAGAGGGTGAGAAGGAGAATGGGACTCCAGGGCCTCTAGCCACTGTAAACAAACTCCAGACTCATGGTTTACCTTGTGCATCTGGCTCACATTTGTATTAGGGAATCAAAACCTGGGGTCCTTAGGCTTCATAAGCAGGTGCTTTAACTGCTAAGCCATCTCTCCGGCTCCAGAAGTAAATGAATATTAAGTGACCTATGTCAATAGGAAATAATGTGTCTTGAAAAATTTTCTATCGCATCAACATAATTCTTATTAAAAGTTTTCTTTGCATGTGTATGTATGCCTGTTCATATGTGTGTGGGCACACGTGTTGTACAGGTACATGTGCACATGTGCTATGTATGATATGTGTGGAGGCCAGAGGTGGAGGTTAAGTGTCTTCCTTAATTGTTGTCCACCTTTTTTTTTTTTTTTTTTTTTTTTTCCAGTCTGGGTCTCACTGAATGTGGAGCTCACAGATCTGACTAGACTAGTTAGCCAACATGCCCCATGCCGGGGTGACAGGTGCTGGCTGGCTGCTACATGGCTGTCAACAATCTGAATTCAGGTCTTAATGCCTGTGTAGTAAACACTTTACCAGCTGAGCCATCTCCCCAGCCTTTAAATCTCTTTTTAGTCATGTGAGCACTTTATCTTTTTATAAAATATCAGTAAAAACATTTGGTTTACAGCTCTCAAATTGTTAGTAAAATTGAGTTTAGAGCAATTGAAACATGGAAGTAGATTATTGCCCACTCGCATTAAGTTTGAATTACAAAATGCCTTTATGGAGAAATATATTTTTCCTATTTCCTATTGCTCAGCAGCTTCTAACTAGGGCAATAAAGTTTTGTTCCATGCAGAAACATGAGTAAAATGTCTGTGTGAAAATATAAATGTTTATAATCAAAACATGAACTACTGTATTGCAAATAGGGTTCCTGAGTTTGGGAAATTTCCTCTCATATTTAAGCCTCATTTTTTAAAAATAATTTTTATTTATTTATATTCACAAGCAGAGAGAGAGAGAGAGAGAGAATGAGAGAAAGGGAGAGAGACTGTCTGCACTAGGGCTTCCTGCCATTGCAAATGAATTCCAGACTTCACGTGTCTTTACATGGGCTCTAAGGAACCAATCTCAGGCCATGAGGCTTTGAAACAAGTGTCTTTAACTACTGAGCCAGCTTTCTAGTCCATAAACATCATTATTTCTTTCATTTTATTTATTTTCCTTCTTTATTTATTTGAGACAGAAGGAGAGAGAGAGGAGCAGATAGAGAGAGAATGGCTGCACCAGGGCCTCTAGCCAGTGCAAACAAACTTTAGACTCATGCATCACCTTGTGTATCTGCCTTACGTACTGAGGTGGTTTGATTCAGGTGTCCCTCATAAACTTAGGTGGCCTGAATGCTAGATCCCAGCTGATGGCAATTTGGGGACTAAAGCCTCCTGGGGGCAGTGTATTGTTGGGGTGTGCTTATGGGTGTTACAGCCAGCTTCTTCTTGCCAGTGTTTGGCACACTCTTTTCTTGGTATTGTCCACCTGATGTTTGCCAGGAGGTGATGTCCACCCATTGTTCATGTCATCATTTTCCCCTCCCATCATGGAGCTTCCCCTAAGATAAAGTAAACCCTATTTTCCCAGTGGGTGTTTTCTGCTGGCAATGTGAACCTGATTGTAACACGTGTGTACTGGAGAATTGAATCTGGGTCCTTTGGCTTTGCAGGCAAGCACCTTAGCCACTAACCAGCCCAAACATAATTATTTATTTTTTAATATTTTATTTATTTATTTATTTATTAAAGATAGATAGAGATAGGGAGAGAAAAAGAGAGAAAAATGGGCACACCAGGGCCTCTAGCCACTACAAATGAACTCCAGACACATGTGCCACAATGTGCATCTGGCTATGTGAGTACTGGGGAATTATTCTGGATCCTTAGTCTTCATAGGTAAGCACCTTAACCAGTAAGCAATCTCTCCTGCCCCATCATTATTTATTAATAGAAAATTTATAGTCATGTAGTAAGCTGTTTATAATCAATCTAAGGTAAATTTCACTTTTACTTCTGTGTCAATGATTGCTTTCTCATATCTCCACTCAAAATCAGTTATTTCTTCCTTCTGGTTCAGTGTAGTTGTTTATGTAGCATTACTTTTCCTCCTGCCACATCTCTGTACCATTGCCTCTGCTTCCCCAGATACCCACACACCCAGACGTACACATACCTCAGGGAAGAGAATATAGAAGAGCCACTTTTGTAGGTGGTCAAGGCTCATAAAGGAATGAGTAAAATTTCATTTACCTGGAAATACCTACACCCCGTGCATCATCCTCTCACTTACAAATTCCAAGTTTAAATCAAACCAAATCTCAGGCTGTCTGGATTCCAAATCTTCTCCTTCCCCTTCCCCTTCTCCTTCTCCTCCTCCTCCAACTTGTTCTTCTACTTCTTTTGATAAATCTTGTACTCTTGGGTCAAAGAAAAGTAAGCCTTTCATTTTGTAAAGGGACTCAAGGCTTCTTGGACATCGAATGTCTTTTACAAAGTACCATTTTGTTGAGTGCAAAAGAATAAGAAACAGCTGGGTTACATTTCCTTTGAAATGCACACTTAGTTAAAATTAAAGACCCAAAAATTTAAGAAGTACTAGAGAAAAACACTTTTTGGTTTTGCCAAGATCCAAACCATTTAAGAAAAGGAAGGGATAAGACCGAGGAAAGAATAGTCCTAAATGTACTTGCCAACCCAGCCCCCACCCCCCTTCTGTGGCACTGAACTTCATTAGGTCCACAATGAAATGGCACAAGAAGCAGGATTGGTTTGAGCAGGTTCTGGAACCAGTTATGGGTCTGGTAAGCATGAAGTGCTCTAACAAGCATTTCCCTGATCCCTTCTACCCTGAGAATAGCTGCAGTTATCGTTTGTTTTATTACCAGTTTCTTCCTGATAGAGAGAAGATTTCTAAACGGAGATATTGGATTTAAGTTAAAAAAAAAAAAACAACCTACATTCTAGTTGTTTAAGTCCCTGGAAACTTGTTTGTACTACAAATAGGAAATAAATAATAAAAATGTTTCCAAGGAATGAGAACTTGCTAGCTCCCGCCAACTTGCTTTCATCACACAACAGAAAAACACAAAGTCAATCTTGCCCATGAATTATAGGTAAAATAAGCCCATATGTAGTGGTGTTGACTCCAATTCAATTTAACAAACTGTTCAGCACCTACACTGCTTGACTCATCGAACATGTTGCTGTAAGAAGAACTTAAGAAGGCAGCTAGGAGCTCAGAAATGGCTGGAAGGAAGAAGAGGGGGAACTAAAACCAAAAGACAAAATAAAATCAAAATTAACCCATTTATTAACACAGAAATTGGTTTATTTAATTCAAGAATTCTCAAGATACAAAACTTCATGGAATCATATTAAATCTGTATTAAAAGCCTTGTATACAATGTATCACGTTTTATTCTAAGTAGGCAGTGTTTCAGAATGGCTGAATTTGAAGTGATTGTGTTTTATTTGACAATCTCCTTTTAAAATTTCCAGAACTAATCTAGCTAGCAAAGAAAACATTATCTTGGAATCATACATGTGTGAAGCAGAAAGTTACCTGCCTCATAGCAGTGCTGACAACATTGATAAAAGTTAATCTGAACTTGAATTTTTCATGTTTTGTGATTTCCTTTCTTACTTGTCTACTATGCTTCTGTATTTATCCACTGGGTATAGGAAAGCAGATCAGATATGTCAATTAACACTAAAGTGATATTAGTTTTTGTATTCCTGAAAGTCTTTTTTTTTTTTTCAAGGTAAGGTTTCATTCTAATTTAGGCTGACCTGGAAATCACTATGTAGTCTCAGGGTGGCCTTGAACTCGTGGTGATCCTCCTACCTCTAATTCCTGAATGCTAGAATTAAAGGCATGCACCACCATGCTCAACTATCTTTGATTCTTTTTTAACAAAACTTTTTTTCTATATTTTATTTATTTATGAGAAGGCAAGGAGTGAATGGGCATGCCAGGGCATCCAGCCACTGCAGACAAACTCCAGACATATGTGCCCCCTAGTACATCTGGTTTATGTGCGTACTGGGAAGCAAACCTAGGTCTTTGGGCTTTGCAGGGTAAGGATCTTCACCACTAAGCCATCTCTCCAACCCTGAATGGGTTTTTTTTTGTTTGTTTGTTTTGTTTTTTTTGAGACCGGATTTTACTCTGTAACCCAGGTTGGCTTCAAGCTCACTCTTCCTGTCTTTGCCTTCCAAGTTCTAGGATTGCAGGTATGTGCCACAAAGCCAGGCTCTTGTACATACATTTACATAGGTTATACTCTTGTGCCCCTCACCCAGACCCCACTTCCCATCCACTCGCCTTTACAAGGGTTATTGGTGTTCACTATAGGGTAATTATGGCTTCTGTCAGTCTTGAAGGGCTGTGCCTCAGGATATTTATGCCCACCCAGTGACTCCTACAATCTTTTCTTACTCTCTTCCACAATAGTCTCTGATCCTTGGTGGGCATTAGCAGCTTGCTTTTAGTGTTGAGTTCCCTGTGGCCTCTGTGTATCTGTTAGGAGTCTGTTTCGAAACTCACCTGCATGTTTGCTGTGATTTGCCTGGAGGCGGTTGTCAGCCTAGCATTGGTAATTTCTTCTGGAATCAGGTAAATGTGTTAGAGGTGGTGTATCAAAGCAGTTGGCTGTCTTTCCTTGTCAAACTAATGGATCTTGGGTCTTCCCAGTATTCTCTGTCATCTGTAAAATAAAATATGCTTGGCTTATACTTTTTTTTTTATTTTTTTTATTTTTAGAGCGACAGACACAGAGAGAAAGACAGATAGAGGGAGAGAGAGAGAATGGGCGCACCAGGGCTTCCAGTCTCTGCAAACGAGCTCCAGGCGCATGCGCCCCCTTGTGCATCTGGCTAACGTGGGACCTGGGGAACCGAGCCTCGAACCGGGGTCCTTAGGCTTCACAGGCAAGCGCTTAACCACTAAGCCATCTCTCCAGCCCTTGGCTTATATTTTTAAAGAAGTTACTTGTGAGAGGATTTAAAGAATCTTGAAGGATTATTTCCCTTCAAGATTTGGAAGTCAGAAAGGTAGGAGTTACAAAGAGAAGGGTCCAGGGTGGCAAAAGATAGATAGCATGGCTGGAGAGATGGCTTAGCATTTAAGGTATTTGCCTGCAAAGCCAAAGGCCCAGCTTTGATTCTCCAGGACCTATCTAAGCCAGATGCACAAGGTGGCACATGTGTCTGGAATTCATTTACATTGGTTGAAGGCCCTGGTACACCCGTTCTTTTTCTCTGTCTGCCTCTCTCTCTCTCCCTCTCTTCCCCCCCCCCAGAAATAAAATAAAATAAAAATTCAGAAAATGTTTAAAAAAATAGATAGCAGTCTGTCAGCATCAGGTACTCAATTGTCTGAAGAAGATAGAAAAAGTAGGAGTTGAAGAGAAGACAGAAAACTAATGAGTTTCCAAAAGCAGGGTCCAGAAGAAATGCTACAGTGCACAGTGGGACAGCTCATAGGCTTCCTAGTCGGATCCATGACTAGGGCCCTTGGGCAGAGCCTAAGGCAGAATTGGGCTCAGAAACAAGAGCACCAGGTTCTCAGAGCTACATCATGTTTGTGAAGCCATCACAGAACAGAGAACCTAGAACAAATGAAGAAATTCTTTCAACCAACTCTGGAACCTATTAACTCTTTAGTTTCAATCATGAAACCAGTGTCAAAAAGAAGAGCAAAGGTGAAACACTGACAAGAAGCCATGTCTGGAGCTGTCAGGCATGTGTCTGTGTAATAGTAACAGAAATTGACCAAGGATGAAAGGGAGGCTGTGCCTGATGGGCAGAGGTAGCATCTGTCTCATGGACACTGAACTTTGGGGGCTGTGGTGGTTTGATTCAGGTGTCCCCCATAAACTTAGGTGTTGTGAATGCTAGCTTCCCAGCTGATGGATATTTGGGAATTAATGCCTCCTGGAGGGAGTGTATTGTTGGGGGCGGGCTTACCGGCTTTATAGCCAGTTTCCCCATGCCAGTGTTTGGCACACCCTCCTGTTGCTATTGTCCACCTTATGTTGGCCAGGGAGTGAGGTCCACCCTCTGCTTATGCCTTCTTTTCCCCCTGCCATTGTGGAGCTTCCCCTCGAGCCTGTAAGCCAAAATAAACCTCTTTTTCCCAGAAGCTGCTCTTGGTTGTGTGATTTCTACTAGCAATGCGAACCGGACTGCAACAGGGGCATTCATGAATATTAACTTATATAGTATTCCTTTTCTTCCTTTCAGCAAAGGTTTCTGCTTTCCAGCTCCCAGAAGGGCAATGGATAACCAAAACCTCAACTTCAAAAGTTTATACAGAGGGATTTACCTATTTCCTAAAGGAGGGCAACTCAGCATCCCAATAGGATAAAATTTTCTTTTATTTTTGTCCAAGTATGAAACTTGATAATAAAGTCATAGAAAATAAATTCCTGGGTAAATTTAGGATGGTGAAAGCATTAAGATTAGTACTATCTTAAAACCTCAGAAACACTGGAGATAATTATCTATTTATTTGTAGAGAGAATGAGTCAGCATGCCAGGGTCTCTTGCAAGCACACTCACTCTTGCAAGCGCGTGCCACTTTGTGTATCTGGCTTTATGTGGGTACTGGGGAATTGAACACAGGACAACACAGGGCTGTAGGCTTTGCAAGCAAGCATCTTTAACAGCTGTGCTAGTTCCTCAGCCCAAGGGGCTTATTTCTTTAAGGGAAGATTAGTGTGAACTCATGTGCTTAGAAACTGCCTATGTGTTGGTAGAACATGACTATTCTCATAACCTGCCTTATCCAGTTTTTGCACCATTAAGCTAAAAATATCATTCTGGATTACATATATTCTTAGACTTAGTCTTCATATCCAACCCCAACCTCCATGTTTCCTTCCTGTTTGGCTTGCTTATTAATGGCTTGCCTCTCACTATCTAGTCACAGCCCAGTAACATCCCAGCCACATGTCTGACCTCACTGCAGAGCTGCCTTGAGTCCAGTTTGTCTCTCTGTTCTTTGACTGGACTGAACAATGCTTGGCACTTTAAAACATGCTTAAAAGCTATAATAAATTGAATTCAAATCATGGCTGTCTGTTAACAGGAAATAAAACCAGAACCTTAACATTGTCCTGTATTTGTTATATTTCAAGGCCTTAAGGACAATACCTTGGGTAAGAAGACCGAAAACTAAGGGTGGGGGTTGAAACTCACACCAGTTATACCAAATGTGTCCTGTGAGAGAAAGTGTGCCTCCACTTGGTGTTAGAAAACAATTCTGACAGCAATTCTATGTGTTATGAAATTGTTATTGAAATGTATATGAAATGTATTGTTATGAAATGAAATTGATAGGTTAAGAAAAGATAGAAAAGAACAGTTTTTGCAAATGTTATTAGATCACAAACAAATTTAAACATCATTTGAAAAAATAGATTTCTGTGGTGCAGCCATTCTGTATGGAACTGCGTGAATGAGATATTGCTGGATTTGATTCTCTTTTTCACAGGACACAAACAATTTCAGACTTTTGGGGAAACCCTGCAGGCATCTCCAGTGATGCTGAGCATAGCCACAAGGTCCTTATCCTGTAGGCTGGAATATTAAAAGCCTCTTAATGGCAAATACAGTGTTCAGCAGCCGAATCCTAAGACAGCCTCTTGCATGAAGGCAAGGTGCTATTGCTTCCTCTCCTGCTCAATCATAATGTTCCAAGAAGAAACTGTTTTCCACTTTTCTTATTAAGGCTCTTGGGAGCCTTCCTTTCCAGCGGATCCTTCACCTTCTCTCCTATCCCGCACACCCGATCAACAGGAGCGTGCCACCTTAAGAAGTAAATAAAGAAGGACATGTGTGCACTGTAAGGACAAGCCTGTCAACATGAAGCAGTTGAATCCAGACCATTAAACATCCTTTTCTGGCTGCCTGTTTTGCAAAGGGCAGGAAGGGGCCATGGTTCTTCCAAGACTGATCTTCTTACAGTACCACAGTGCTATACTAGGCTGGTGCTCTCTCCCTCTACTCACCCCTACTCTCTCACATGCCCAGACGTGACAGATTGATAAAACAATTCAGTCCTAGCTTCTTCCAGGTCATAAGAAAATTGGCTCCAACTCATCTCCCATCCCAAAGGGAGATTTCCCATCCTGGGTTTACAGAGAACATAGCTGATTACAGGTGGCAAGACTGCAGGGTGACACATGTTTGAGAGCATGACTTTAGAAGTAAAAGTACTCACAGAATAGGACATTTAAACAATTGATTTTAAAGTGAGATATTTGTTTTCCATTCACACAATCTCAGAAAATGGGCACTTTGGAAAATTTGGCATTGTCCCTGGCTCACACCTGAGAGATCTGAAAGTCAAGAGACAGCTGCTTTCTTGCCAATGGGCAGCGGGACTATGGGGCCATGGCGGTGAAATACAGTTTGACTGTCAAGCAGGAGGAGCATCACTTACATGGGCCACCAGAGAGATGACATTTCATAATACCAAGTAAACTCATTTGGTACCAGCTAGGAGAAAGGTATGAGGATGGGCTCTAATCCTGTCACAGGTGTTGAGGGAATAAGAGGTGAGACCGAGGTGAACCACACAACTGGCCACTACAGGTGGACCTCAGGTACCCATGAAAACTTTTATGTGGCTCACTGGTCTTAGTCATTTTAGGAACATGTACTGATCTGAAATTTTAAAAACATCTTCAAGTCTTCTCCTTATCTAGTGTCTTAACATGTGTTCAAGTTGTTTCCAGACTTTTTGAAGGTTGACTGTGAACCCTTGTTTTCACTCCTATGCTATTTCTCCCTTGAGGTGAAGAACTCCTGTCTTAACCTCATCCATTCCACACAGGTGCCTGACTGTCTCTGCTGTTGACAAGCTCCTCCTGAACCCTGGTCTTGGAGCCCCACACACCTTAGTCCATTTCCCAGCCAGGATTCCTTCTTCCTGGTGTCTGGACAGTAATCTTTTCTTTTTTTAAAATTTGTATTAACATTTTCCATGATTATTAAAAAATCCCATGGTAATTCCCTCCCTCCCCCCCACACTTTCCCCTTTGAAATTCCATTCTCTGTCATATTACCTCCCCATCTCAATCATTGTACTTACATATCTACAATATCAACCTATTACTTACCCTCCTCCCTTCCTTTCTCTTCCCTTTATATCTCCTTTTTAACTTACTGGCCTCTGCTACTAAGTATTTTCCTTCTCATGCAGAAGCCCAATCATCTGTAGCTAGGATCCACATATGAGGGAGAACATGTGGCACTTGGCTTTCTGGGCCTGGGTTACCTCACTTAGTATAATCTTTTCCAGATCCATCAATTTTTCTGCAAATTTCATAACTTCATTTTCTTTACCACTGAGTAGAACTCCATTGTATAAATGTGCCACATCTTCATTATCCACTCATCAGTTGAGGGACATCTAGGCTGGTCCCATTTCCCAGCTACTATAAACTGAGCAGCAATAAACATGGTTGAGCACTTACTTCTAAGGAAATGAGATGATTCCTTCGGATATATGCCTAGGAGTGCTATAGCTGGGTCATATGGTAGATCAATCTTTAGCTGTTTTAGAAACCTCCGCACTGATTTCCACAATGGCTGGACCAGATTGTGTTCCCACCAGCAGTGCAGAAGGGTTCCTTTTTTTCCACATCCCTGTCAACATTTATGATCACTTGTTTTCATGATGGTGGCCAATCTGACAGGAGTGAGATGGAATCTCAATGTAGTTTTAATCTGCATTTCCCTGATGACTAGTGACGTAGAACATTTTTTTAGATGCTTATATACCATTCGTATCTCTTCCTTTGGGAATGCTCCATTTAGCTCCATAGCCCATTTTTTGATTGGCTTGTTTGATTCCTTATTATGTAACTTTTTGAGTTCTTTGTATATACTAGATATTAATCCTCTATCAGATATATAGCTGGCGAAGATTTTTTTCCCATTCTGTAGGTTGCCTCTTTGCTTTTTTCACTGTGTCCTTTGCAGTGCAAAATCTTTGTAATTTCATGAGGTCCCAGTGATTAATCTGTGGTTTTATTGCCTGAGCAATTGGGGTTATATTCAGAAAGTCTTTGCCAAGACCAATATGTTGAAGGGTTTCCCCTACTTTTTCCTCTAGCAGTTTCAGAGTTTCAGGTCTGATGGTAAGGTCTTTAATCCATTTGGACTTAATTCTTGTGCATGGCAAGAGAGAAGAATCTATTTTCATCCTTCTGCAGATATATATCCAGTTTTCCCAACACCATTTGCTGAAGAGGCTGTCTTTTCTCCAATGAGTATTTTTGGTGTTTTTATCAAATATCAGGTGGCTATAGCTACTTGGGCTTACATCTGGGTTCTCTATTCTGTTCCACTGATCTACATGTCTGTTTTTGTACCAGTACCATGCTGTTTTTGTTACTATGGCACCGTAGTATAGGTTAAAATCAGGTATGGTGATACCACCAGCCTTATTTTTGCTGCTCAGTATTATTTTAAATATTCAAGATTAATCACTTAAATAGACCTATAATAAACATGGAGATCCGAACAGTTATCAATAATCTCCCAACTAAAAAAAGCCCAGGCCCAGATGGATTCACTGCTGAGTTTTACCAAACCTTCAAGGAAGAGCTAACACCATTGCTTCTTAAGCTTTTCCAGGAAATAGGAAACGAAGGAATTCTACCAAACTCCTTCTATGAGGCCAGCATCACCCTGATACCAAAACCAGGCAAAGATAGAACAAAAAAAAGAAAATTACAGACCAATCTCCCTCATGAACATAGATGCAAAAATTCTTAACAAAATGTTGGCAAACAGAATACAAGACTATATAAAAAAGATCATTCACCCTGACCAAGTAGGATTTATCCCAGAGATGTAGGGATGGTTCAATATATGCAAATCTATAAATGTAATACATTATATAAATGGGTTGAAGGACAAAAATCACATGATCATCTCATTAGATGCAGAGAAAGCATTCGACAAAATCCAACATCCCTTCATGATAAAAGTCCTACAGAGACTGGGAATAGAAGGAACATATCTCAATATAATAAAAGCTATTTATGACAAGCCTACAACAAACATATTACTAAATGGGGAAAAACTGGAAGCTTTTCCACTAAAATCAGGAACAAGACAAGGGTGTCCACTGTCCCCACTTTTATTTAATATAGTTTTGGAAGTCTTAGCCATAGCAATAAGGCAAGAGACACACATAAAAAGGATACAAATTGGAAAGGAAGAGATCAAGTTATCATTATTTGCAGATGACATGATTCTATACATAAAGGACCCTAAAGACTCTACTAGCAAACTGTTAGAGCTGATAAAAACATATAGCCAGTTAGCAGGATACAAAATAAATATACAGAAATTAGTAGCCTTCATATATGCTAACAACAAACACACAGAGGATGTAATCAAAGAATCACTCCCATTCACAATTGCATCCAAAAAAATAAAGTCCCTTGGAATAAACCTAACCAAGGAAGTAAAGGATCTCTACAATGAGAACTTTAAAACACTCAAGCGAGAAATTGCAGAAGACACTAGAAAGTGGAGAAACATCCTTTGTTCCTGGATTGGAAGAATCAATATTGTGAAAATGGTAATTTTAACCTAAAGCTATCTACACATTTAATGCAATCCCTATCAAAATTTCAAAGGTATTCTTCATGGAAATAGAAAACAAATCCAAAAATTCATTTAGAAATCTTTTCTTCATTGTTATCTCATCTTTAGATTTGATCTATTGCTTTGTAGCCCCTTGAGTACACAACTCTTTCTTACACAGCCCTCTACAATGCCTTCTCCAGCCTCTGAAGAACCTCTATTTCCCATGCAACATCTTGGTATCCATGTCCAGAGAACACGCCTTTGAAAAATTTTGCTTTAGCTTCAGGACTTACTCTCTATTTTAAAAATGTATATGGGAGAAATAACACTTAAATAACTGTCTTTCATTTGCATTTCTGAGTTTAAAAGGTTCTGAGACATTTGTTTTGAGAAGATGTTTTCAGGATGTGTTTGAGAATGGAGTATATTGGGGAGAATAAATTGCTAAAAGAGGAAAAGGAGCTTTAGAAGGTAGAGTGTAAAATTATTAATTTTTTTCTATTCCATTTTGTTGTTACCCACACTAA
The DNA here is from genome assembly GCF_020740685.1 of Jaculus jaculus. Classification (NCBI taxonomy): domain Eukaryota; kingdom Metazoa; phylum Chordata; class Mammalia; order Rodentia; family Dipodidae; genus Jaculus; species Jaculus jaculus. Next base: position 306,006,759 of record NC_059102.1, read on the forward strand.
AAGTGTCTAAAACTTAAGACAGAAACAGCTTTCCTGTCAGAAAACTCTGCATATTGCTGAGTGTTTGGGGGACAGTGTGGCATGCTGCCATGGGCTTGACATTGACTATCACGAACTAAGACCTGTGTGTTTATAGCACCAATGTGTGTCTGATGAGCCAGAAACTAAACCACTGTTTTCTTGAGACATAGAATGGATGCAGCATATCCCAAGGTTGCAGTTCTCCCAGGGTCGGTAACAGACTTAGGTCAGTGCTATGATCAAACCAGACAGCATAGTTCTTTCTTCCCCAGTAGAAATTTGAATTTATAAAATATATTCACATCTCATCATTTCAGGATTTATGCCTGCAAGTCCACTATCATTAAAGACTTATGTCCATACATTCCCCTTTCCATGGTAGGGATTACAAACTCATAACGATAGTAAATTATTCTCTTCTGTGCTGTATACTACGATTACACTGTGGAATTTTCTAGACTGTGTTGTAAGGCACTGCAGCACTAATGAAGTGTTATTTATACTACACACTGATTTTATGCTTTGTTTTTCTTGAAGTTTCTCCTTGTTCCATCTCTTTTGATTTATCATACACTTAGCAGACCTAAGTATGAAAACCATTTTCTGTCATTCTTCAAACATTAAATGAACAAGACTTTTTATGAAGTGTAATTTTCAATAACAACGAAATAGTAGAAGCCCTTCCAGAATCCCTCGTTCCATTCCTGTCTTCAATTTTTCTTTTCCTCTCTCTCTTCTCCCCTTATTACTCTCTCTTTTCTCTCTTTGTCTTTTCTTCTTTCTCCTTTTTTCATTCATCTTCTTCTTCTTCCTTTTCTTTTCTCCTCCTTCCTTCTTTCCTTCCCCCTCCTCCTCCTTCTCTATTTTCTGTCTCCTCACTCTTCCTCCCAACATCCCTATTTCCTTCTCTCTCTCTTTTCCCCAAAATGCCATACCTCAGATATATGGAAGCAAAGGGCCAGGTAGCAAGGATCAAAATAATTTCTGCTACCTGATTTACACAACACTAAGAATAAAAACAGACATGTATATAGCAGGCTGTGTATACAACTAAGGCAAATGACCTTACTTAATTCAGGCTGTTGAGAGAGCTAGAGCCACAAAAAGTAATCAAAAACTTTCCAGAAGGATTAGAGAGATGGCTTAGCAGTTAAGGCATTTGCCTGCAAAGCCAAAGGACCCAGATTCAATTCCACAGGAAGGTGGTGCATGTATCTGGAGTTCATTTGCAATAACTAGAGGCCCTGTATGCCCATTCTTTCTCTATTTCTCTCTTATCTGCCCTACTGTCTCTCTCAAATTAAACAAATAAATAAATAAATATTTTTAAATAACTTTCCAGAAGATGACAATGTTTCTTCAATATTGGTCTCTTTATACCTGTCCATAAGGTAAATTGCTATTATTCTCTTCAAATGACTGAAGAGAGTATATTTTCTAAGCAATCAATTTGGATTTGAGTAATCACTGTCATGTTTGGACTGTGTGATTTAAAGACTTCCTGAGTGTCTAGGAAGTGGAAATATGCAAAAAAAAAAAAAAGTGCTACTCAAGAATACAAGACAGGGCTGGAGAGAAGGTTTAACGGTTAAGCGCTTGCCTGTGAAGCCTAAAGACCCCGGGTTCAAGGCTTGATTCCCTAGGACCCACGTTAGCCAGATGCACAAGGGGGCGCACGCGTCTGGAGTTCGTTTGCAGTGGCTGGAAGCCGTGGTGCACCCATTCTTTCTCTCTCTCTGTCCGCCTCTTTCTCTCTCTCTCTGTCGCTCTCAAATAAATAAATAAAAATAAACAAAAAAGGTGATCCTGCATAAAAAAGAATAAAATACAAAATATGTAAGAGGAATATCATAATTTACATAAAACAGTGCTCCATACATCTTTCTCCCTTCCCCTCTTGTCTCTATTTCCCTCCTAACCACCTTTTCCACTGGCCATTTTAGAACATTACAGACGAAGCTGGTTCAAGTACCTCTTGCAGACAGACTTTCTTGTCTTCCCATTAGGCATCACCATCACCCATTTACAATGGATAACTTTCTTTCTGCTTATTAAAGGGAGTAAAGTGGATCATTGTCAAGCTCAGCTAATAAGCAATCCCAATGTTTTGGAAAGGGATTTATATTTAGACAAAAAGGTATGCCTTAAAGCTAGTTGTTAGCACAGGCAGTGTGAAGACTAGGGGAGGGAGTTTTCTCTAAAGAAAGATTTGCAGAGACTTCCCTCCTCTTCTTAAGTGAATGTGGCCTGTCTGAAGCTGCTGCAGCTACCTGTGTTTCCGAAGCATGTAATATCACCAGCATATGCGACAGAATTGAATGGTGGAAATCCCTGAACACATTCCTGTGCAGCTCAACAACCCTCCTTCAGATTCTCAGCTTTCCATTCTCTACAGTGGGCATCAGTAAACCGCCAAAGGGTTCCACAGACCCAAGTTCAAGTCCCAGTTCTGATTGTGCATCAGACTGGACAAGTTATCTACACCCACAAGTCTCAGATTCCTCATTTGTACACTAGACACAGTATTCAGCCTGCCCTTTTATACTATTGTGAGGACTTGACAGACTCATGCAGAATAATGCTTGATAGTAAATCTTCTTCAGTTAAAATGATTTTAAACATCAATTCAGATGCTAACAACCATGATTAATCCTCTTAGTATCAGCAGAGCTTTCTGTGGAAAATTTTGATAAAATCCTCACTGGTCTCTAATATTAAACTCTGCTACTCTGTTTGTCTACCCTGAAGCTATGGACCCCCAGGAGGATGGTTACCCCATTATACACACTCACACATCAAAGGAAATATGAAAGGGCCTCATGTTCATGTGATCCAGTAAGGAATTTGTGGTTTGGCTTGAAAATGTGAAGCCTGAAGAGGCTTTTTAATTTGGGGAGGGGTAGAGGAACTGGAACTCTTAATTTCCTCTTGGAATAACTCTTTCTGACACAGCATCCTAAAGTCTCCTCTTTTGGCTCTACCTGTAACTAGCCCTAGTATTTCTAGAATGGATTGTAAGTCAGGATCCCCAACATTAGTAAGTACAGATTCTTTTTATTTTGTTGTTGTTTTTTATTTCTTATTCTCAAGTACTAGATAAAGCTAGTCCTTTTTCTTCAACCATCGTCAGAGTTGTTTGTTAGTTCCTTTCTCATTGGTGGTCTTCTTTCTTTCTTTCTTTCTTTCTTTCTTTCTTTCTTTCTTTCTTTCTTCTTTCTTTCTTTCTTTCCTTTTTTTTTCTTACACTTGAACTTCTTGGTTCTCTCCCAGCCCCCCAACCCTCTTTCTGCTCATTTTGTAGTATCTCAGAAACCCATCAGTCTGCACGGAAATATCACAAATTTGAAACTTGAATCTTTCTTTTCTACATTTACCCTGGTAAGTTAGTTGAGTTCAGGCACAACCAAACAGAATAGGTCATGCCAACAACTCCATTTCTTAGGGTTAAAAAGTATATATATATATTGCTTTTGGTTGCAAGAAAAGTCAGGAAATTTTCCAATAAAAAAAAATTCTTTAAAAGAATGATTAATGAATGTTTGTCAATTTTTATTCTTGGCTATCTAATTAGAACATCCTCTCTGGGCTTAGAAACCTGATGGTGTAGGCTTAAATAGCTGGCTAGGTGCCTGGTCTCCATGGTACCTTGCTCACAAGGGAATAACCAGGCCTTCAGCACAGCACTGCCACAAAGAAGCCGAGTCTCCTTAGAATCTGCTTTGGTGGCTGCCATGGCAGAGTCCACAATGTGGTCGCTTACTAACCAGGCTTTGCTGCTGCTCACTTGGCTCCTCTTCTCAGGCTCACCCTACCATTCTATCCATCTGACTGTTACCCTTCCCCATCTGTTCCTAAGGGCCTAAGTTAGCCAATTCTATTTCCGTTTCTTTTGTCTGCATTCAACGAATATTTTAAAAAAAATCAACAACCAAAACCTCTCAGTGACATAGTTCACTCTCTATTTCATTATGGCATGGAAATGGCAGGGCTTTTCCAGTGAGGGTGGGGGGCATGGGATTAAATTTTCCCATTTATGTGTTGGCAATCATAGGAACTTACGTCAATATCCCAGAGACACAGCTTGCGCACCTGAAGCAAAGGGAAAATAATATCAAGTTCACCGTGTTTTTGAAGGGATGAAACTTCTCGTGTAAATGCTTAGCTTTTATAACATTAAAGTTTGGTTTCCTGTTTCTTCTAGATATTTACAATTTAACTGGAAAAGTATGCAACACAGCCTTATTCAGAATAGATAACACTTCATGCCCTGTAGTCTCACGTGTGTTCTCAACAGACTACTATGTTCATGAACACACTAGGCTTTGTAGCATCCTTGCGAAGTAGATGGTAATACTCAAAACTTAGAGGTAAGGAAGCTAAAAATTCTAGAGTGGTCATTATTGACAAATGAGAGGGATGCAATTCAAACCCAAGTGCTCTTATTTTACAGCCTCTGATGCTAACCAACTTACCTATATGAAAAGATGGTTTAATAAGAAAATAGTGATGCAGTCAATACAGCTTGCTGTGCTCCTAGGATAGAGCAGTGTCTCAGAGAAGCAAGGAAAGGCTTCAGAGGAGGAGAAGGAGGCCACATTTCTATGATGACAGGTTACAACAGTATCAGAAATCCCATTTAGCATAATGTGGTCACAAGTTCTGTCTTCTTTCAATTCCTGTCCATCACCTCTGGCCTAGTTAAGTCTCATTTATTTTGAAAACTTGTCCAGGCATCATACCCTTCAGGAAGGCATCTCTGCCTCCCTTGCCTGCATCAGAGAACCCCTTCTTTAGGTCCTCACAGTTGGCACATCCTGTCACGGATCCTATCAGTACTGGCTCCTTTGTTGCATATAATTATTAGCGTGTTGATCCTGTGAACACAAGGCAATGCCTGTATTTTTTTATCGTTCTACATAAGGCATCCAACACAGTACCTGGCACATGGTAAATAATCAGTGCTTATTGAATGAATGCAGAATGAAGGCCCCAGCAGAGAAAACCACAGACAACTCTGGCTGAAGCAAGCATGTTTAGAGTACAGCATTTTCCAGGGCCAAAGCTTTAACAGCGTCAAAATATCCTGGCCCCTTCCAGAACTTGATTGCAAAAATACCAGTGATCAAAGATTATCAATATAATTAAATTAGAAGAAAGGCCAGAGAAAAATTCTAATTAAATTATAATAGAGGAGTTTTATAAAAAAAGATGTAAAAATGAATTTTTGTAAATATTTCCAATCTGAAATAAAAAAGACTTCAGCCTGCTCATAACTGGTCAGTTTGAACAGCTGGGAATTATAAGCTTAGCCTAGGGGCTTAAGCATGTGCATGCATGTGTGTGTGCGTGTGTGTGTGTGATTGTGAGTGCACACACATGTGAAGTTGTATATGCGTATGTGTACTCTTCAGTCAAATTTTGTGATTATTAATTTTGTGGACATTCAGAATTCCATATGCACTGCTGTTTTGTCCTGAGATATTCTCTCAAATGTCTCACACTCAGAAATAATATTGGCATTTTTTCCACATAACATTTTGATTACACTGGCTCCAGCAAGTCTGGGTTTGTTCTCTATCTGCATGCTTGTTGAAGAAAAAGCATTTTGGTCATGACAGATCAATATATGCACCTGAAAATTGTTTGAATAATCTAAGTGTTAGGACATGTGCCAAGAAGAAGGATATAGGAAGAGTTATAGGAGTTGAGATATGGCAGGACAGAGTGAAGCAGAAATATTAGGGAATTCTTCATGGGTAAGGGAATAGAAACCACGAGTGCTTTTCAGGGTCAATTTCCGTGGAACAAAGAACAATTGGCCGAATGTTGTGAAGCAGGGAAAAGTGGGTTGGGATCACTTTTGAAAAGTATGGCAATCACCAATAGAATGTAAGAAGAGGAATAGTATTTTTATGACCCAGAATATCTGAGTGGGTACTGAACCCAGGGATTATTTTCATTAACTAATGATAAAATGAATCTTTTTCATGATCAGTTTGTTAATTAACACTTGTGTGTGTTCATGCGTCCACCACTGCTATTAGGATTCAGAATTGCTCCATCACCCCAAAAAGTTATACCCACTGATAGTCATACCCGCTGACAATCATTAGTGTGATGTCACCATAGCACTCTGTCTTTAAGAATATCATATCAGTACAGTCATGCAGTATGTATTTTTAAAAATGTTTTATTTCATTTTATTTTATTTATCTGAGAGATAGAGAGAGAATGGGCATGCTAGGGCCTCTAGCCACTGCAAATGACCTCCAGACTCATGCGCCCCTTGTGCATCTGGCTGACATGGGCTTTGGGGAATCAAACAGGGGTCCTTAGGCTTCACAGGCAAACACCTTAACCACTATGCCATTTCCCCAGCCCCAGTATGTAAAATTTTAACACTGGATCTTTTCAGTCTTCATAATTCCTGTGAGATTTGGTCAACTACTCAATCAATAGTTCATTCCTTTACATCAATTAAGTAATATGCACTGCATAGAGGAATGACAGCTTTTTTTATCCATTCTGCCATTAAAGGAAGATTAAGTCGTCTCCAGCTTTTTGATACGTATACATATTACAAACATATCACATGTTACAAACACTCATGTACATTTTAAAATTTACTTATTAATATGCACACGCACATGTGTGCAAGCAGGAGTATGTGCACAGCACACCAGGACTTCTTGCCACTGCAAATGAATGTCAGTCTGGATTTTTTGTGGGTGGCTGAAAAACTGAATATTGGCTCTCAGGCTTTGAAAGCAAGCACCTTTAACAATGAACTGTCTCCTCAGATCCCCATGTACAAATTTTGGGGTGCACATGTTTTTGTTTCCCTGAAGTAAACACATGGAACTGTGGCAGTAAGGTGAAAGCATGTACTTCTCTTTATAATTACAGATACTCTGCTTTCCATAGTGGGTGGGTCATTTTGTACTCCCAACAGCAGCATTTCTGAGTTTCAGTTGCTGTGCATAATTTTCAACTGTATAAAAGCATCTTATAATATAAACTTGCATTTATCTAGTGACTCAAGGTGAACAATTTTTCATGTGATTATTTGCTATCAATGCATCTTCTTTGGTGAAAAAAAATCAATTGCCTCTTTCTAATACTAGCTACACTCTCCCATTAATTTATATTTTGACTCCTCTGAAAAATACAGTTGTATTCATTGTTTGAGCCTTAATTTTAGTGTGATTCCCTCCAACTTTCCTCTTTAGTTGTCCCAGAAACTTTTCATTTTCATATATTTCAGAATGAAGTTGTAAATTTCTATTAAAAATCTTTTGGAGGGCTGGAGAGATGGCTTACCAGTTAAGGTGCTTTCCCGTGAAGGTTAAGAACTCATGTTCTACTCTTCAGATCTCAAACTGCAGTGGATCGAGGCCCTGGTGTGCCAATTCTCTATCTCCTTCTCTTGCAGAAAACAGGCCAGTCTATTGAACTTGTCTCAAAAAATAATCTTTGGAAATTTTACTGAAATTCCACTGAATTCTGGATAAGTAGGGGGAAATTAAATGCTACTTATTAGTGTTAACTGACTACTTTGTATGTGTGTTCATACAAGTATGTGCCTCTTACTGTGTGGGGGATGCATTCATGTGTGGAATTGAGCGCAGGCTAGAAGACGATTTACCATACTTTTCCTCAGGTGCCATCCACCTTTTCTGAGGCAGAATCTCTTATTGACTTAGAGCTCACCCATTAGGTAAGGTGAACTAGTAAATAAACTCTAGAAATCCTATCTGCCTCACTGGGAACACAAGTATATGCTACCATGTCTAGCATTTTTATGTGGATTTAAGGAGTCTAACTCAGGTTTCATTCTTATCAGACAAGCACTTTATTACTAAATGATCTATCTCCCTACCCCTTGATTGTATCTTTCAAACAAATCTTTATCTTCGAATTTTGTTTTCAATAAAAATGTTCACCATTCATCTTTACCCAGAGACCAAGTGGATGGTGTCACTGTTATGGTTGGTCCTTGAGAAGATAAATTACCAGATAATTACCCATAGGAGATCAAGAGCACAGACCTGAAACATTGTAAGAAAGATACAATTTAATCTCTTTAGCCTATTCTGTCATACAAATCAGAGAGGTCATGGATTAGGTTTGATACAGCAGTCTTTAGGTGAAACCACTAATGTTCACATAAAACCAAATAACCTAAAAACTTAAAAGCAGAGTTAGGTGAGGCTACTGTAAGAAGTGAGGTTGAGACTCAAGGCTAGACCACATGTTTATGGTTGGAAATTGAATTTTCACCCATATGAGTTTTACTTATCTTGTGAATCAATTTTGAAAAACAATTCTTTGGACAGTAAATACAGATATGGTTGGCTATTCTTTGACATTGCCAAGAAAATTTGTTTAAATCTTGGAAGATATTTCTTTTAATTTTCATAGGGAAGCTATCATTTAGTTATATGGAATATATAATACATATTGTGCTAGGGAGGCAACCCAGAGCCTTACATACACCAGGTAAGCTCTTCACCGCTGAGCTGCATTCTTAGGCCTTGGCTTTTTGAGACAGTCTTGTTATGTAGCCTATGTTGTCCTTGACCTTGTGATCCTCTTGCCTCAGCCTCATTAAGTGCTTGGATTACCAACATGTACTACCATGTCTGGCTAAAGCTATATTTGAGTTGAAAAGCTTTTTTTAAAGCATATATCAAGATGGTTTTGTGATATAAAAGATAACCCCCAAAATATAGCTTATTCCCTGATAGAAGATAATCAGATTTTTATCTAACCAAAAAAATCATTCTATTTCATTACACATCATATAAACATTTAGATTCTCTAATGATATTTGAATTATTCGTAAGTATTAGCTTGCTAAGTCTACCATAACAGCATACCACATTCTGGGTGGCTTACATAATAGAAATTTATTTCTCACAGATCATGGCATAGTAGTTTATCAGCAACATGGTAGCAAGGTTTATTTATCCTAAAGCCTCTCTCCTTGACAGGTAAATGGCTGTCTTCTTATATGTCTGTATGTGGTCTTTTCCTCTGGTGCATACTCTAGGCCTCTCTATATGTCTCAGTAGGGAAACTAATCAATTGGGCTATGACATATTATACTGACCTCATTTTATCTTAAGCACTTTATTAAATATCTTATATCTGAATATGTTTATGTTTTGAGGTACTAAATGTTTCAACTTTAACATATTAATTTTGGGTGACTAAAATTCTATCCATAATACGAATGTCATAAACTTATTACCTCATAATTAGTGAACTGAATAAAGTCTTACATACTCTTCATATGCATTAAAAATCTCTATTTTAAGGGCTGGAGAGATGGCTTAGTGATTGGGTGCTTGCCTGTGAAGCCTAAGGACCCTGGTAAATAAATAGAAATAAACAAAAAAAATTTTAATCTCTATTTTTAGGCTGGAGAGATGGGTTAGTGGTGGTTAAGGTGCTTGCCTGCAAAGTCAAAGGACCCAGGTTTGATACTCCAGGACCCATGTAAGCCAGATGCCCAAAGTAGTACATGTATCTGTAGTTCGTTTGCTGTGGCTGGAGACCCTGGTATGCCCATTATCTCTGTTTCTCTCTCTCTCTCTCTCTCTCTCTCTCTCTCTCTCTCTCTCTCTCTCACACACACACACACACACACACATACACACACAAATAAATATTAAAAAATTGAAAAGAAAAAATGTCCCAATTTTAGCCAGGCATGATGGTACATGCCTTTACTGGCTCCTTTCCTGAAAATGAGTTTTCTCTTCATTTCCCTAGGCAAAGATACATATTGAAGTCACCTGTTCACTTCAATATCATCAACTTCCTAAACACCCATGTAAATAAGTATCTTGTAGTTTGCCAATCATTTTTAGATTCCCACTTAAACTTTTGCCCACATTCAACTTAGTATAACAAAATTTTTTTTTAATTTTTATTAACATTTTCCATGATTACAAAATATATCCCATGGTAATTCCCTCCCTCCCCACCCCCACACTTTCCCATTTGAAATTCCATTAACATAATTCTTAAAACACCTGAAAATGGACTATATTTGCAGCAAGAAGACTAAGGCACAGTACCTTTAAGCCACTTACCCAAGGGATTCCTAATTCCTAGATTTAAATTCATACCTTGTAACTCCAAATATAGTTTTCTTTTCCATCAAACTAGTTGCAAATGCTTAGGAATCATCTAAAGTGACCACCTGCCAGCCTGACCAGCAGTGCTGGTGGAGCCAGTCCATCCACACTCTGCTGTGCCTGCTGACTGCAGTAAAGGTGCAGCAGGATCTGAGTGCAAGTCTACTTAAGCACACTGTCAGTCAGGATTGACAGCAAAGATATGAAGGCCAAAGACATTGTAGCCTCAGAAAACCCAGTTGGAACTCCACCTCTGCCACTTAAAATATGTCTTAAATTCTCTCAGCCTGTTTCCTCTGAACCAATTACAGGTATAACTTCTCCATAGGATGGTTAAGAGGAAGAAAGAAGTTGGCATGTCCAGTTTTTAATCCTCTTCCTAAAATGTAACACTTCCTTAGTAAATAGAAATTGTTTATTGGTTTATTAAATGATGGCATATTTGGGATATATTATATAATGTGTTAATTGTATATTTGAGCATATTAGGCAAATCATCTCTGGTATATTTTATTTTTATGAACAGGAACATATACCATGGGTAAGAAGTTTCTGTAGCTGACATGGTCTTCACCATTAGTATTATGATTAATTTTGTAAACAGTGCACAGGTCTCACTACACTGGACTGCACAGCAGGGTTAAAGATAGAGATACGGAGTTGGAGAGATGGCTTAGCAGTTGAGGCACTTGCCTGCGAAGCATAAGGACCCTTGTTTGGTTTCCCATGTTAGCCAGAGGCACAGAGGTGAAGCAAGCGCAAGATCGCACATGTCCACTAGGTGGTGGAAGTGTCTGGAGTTTGCAGTTATTGAGGCCCTGGCACACTAATTCTCTCTTTCTCTCTCTCTCTCTGTCTAAAACAGAGAAACAAAAGTAATGAGATATGTTTTTAATGTAATCACCAGCATCCCCATTCCCTTTTCTGCTAAGAAGGAAAATAAAAACCATCAGCCTTTCCCTTGTAATCAGTAAATAGGTTTGCTATAAGCTATACTTTCCTCAGATACATTTTTTCTTCTATTTTTTGAAATAAAGCAACAGATTAAGAAACAAATACTACTTTTCCCAATAGTTGTATGAGAACAATGATATTATGATGAAGTTATGTTTCTCAATATTCATTTGTATACCTCTAGTGAATTGTATTATGTTTGCTCTGTGTAGATGTTTGCCCTAAGTACGTGTGCATGCATACACATATGTACATATTATATATACATATAATACATATATAATATTAGATAAGTGATAGATAATAGATAGATAGATAGATAGATAGATAGATAGATAGATAGATAGATAGATAGACAGATAAGAGACACTACTAAGGGTACAAATAAATTCTGCCTGGGACATATTAAGATAGAAGTAGTGACAGTTTTGAGTGAAGCTCATAACAGCAGAAGGTTGTTCAACAGGTCCAGACTACTCTCCCACTTGGACCATATGATCCAACAGATCCATTGGCACTTGAGTTGTCAGTGGTACTTAAAGTAATGGACGAATGCTGTTTGAAGCCTTTGGCAGACTCCCATAGGTGAGTCACAACAGATACCCTTGAGAATTTTGAGCAAGTCCCTGTCATCATCTTCAGATAATTATTCTCCCTCTTGAGAGACAGATTTTGCCTGCCTGCCACAGGGCTTAGTGGAAACTGAATGCTTGAGGATGAGCCAAATTATCCTGTGACCTGAGCTGTCCATTATGAGCTGGGTGTAATCTGACTCACCAAGCCATAACGTTGGACATGCATAGCAGCAGTCATCATCAAATGGAAGTGGTATATATGCGATAGGACTCAAGCAGGTCCTGAAGACAAAAGAAAATTACAAGAAGAAGATGTGCGAATGCCTATGACCCTACTCCTGCTAAAATGCCTTCTGTCCCTAAGCATTCATCTATGGCATCATGGGGTGTCTTGTGCTCAGTTGACATAAGAGGAGAAGGCTAGGGCATGGTTCACAGTTAGATCTGCATGCTATTCAGCCACCATCCAGAAATGGACTGACACAGCATTACAGCCCCTTTCTGGGAAAACCCTGAAGGACAATGCTGAAGGGAAATATTCACAATGGGAAGAACTTCAGGCAGTGCATGGGTTGTGAGTTTTGCTTAGAGGACGAAATGGTCACATGTGTGATTATATACTGATTCATGGGCTGTGGCCAATGGTTTGGCTGGATGATCTGGGACTTTGAAAGATCACAATTGGAGTATTTGTGAGAAAGACATTTGGGGAAAGGAAATAGTGATAGATCTCTCCAAATATGCAAAAAAATACCATAATTATATGTGTGTTCCATTTGCATCATGCCTATGGTACTTGCCAACGAGTACTTTTTACCTGGCTGCCCTTGCTACCCATGAAACATGCATCTGTCTTGTTTCACCTATCTTTCATGGGCATAGAAACCAAGTTTCATTAGGGATCCAATGTGGAAAGAAGACCAGCAGCTCTCCAGTAATGATCCAGGCCTTCTGTGCCAGATTGGGATTGATGAGGCATCCAGCCTTGAGAACTAAGAAACTACCAAGTTACCCAAGACTCGCACCTAGAGACAGATGTTGTTGGACTGCCCAACTCATAACCTGTAAGCTAATCCAATAAATCCCCTTTATAACAAAAATTCATTCGTTATATAGGTTTTGTTCCTTTATAGAATCCTGACTGATACATATATCGTCTTAGAAGTCTATGAATGATTCAAAAATGAAATTAAGAATACTTGAAGTGATTCATACTAATAAATATAATGGGAATAAACACAATAGAAATAAATGAAGATGCACCAAAAACTCATGGAGCTTGTAAGAATAAAGAATGTAATTAAAATGGTGATAAAAACTATAAAAATATACTGTGTGGAAAGCAAACAGAAACTAGATGCTCTGTTACATCTTCTTAAAATTAATTTTTATGTCAGCATATAGCCTAATGAGTTTTAAAAAGGCATTTCATACATATATACCATTATGCCCTGAGATTCATGTTCCTCCTAGAAAGACTGAAAGAATCTATGAAGGCTTGGGTCTTGGAACTTTAAAAGTGGGGGGGGTAACATCAAGGTGAAGATAAATTCTGCTTGGGACCCATTCAGACAGAAGAAACAATGGAATATATTCCCAGGGTATAAAAACCTAGAATTAGCCGGGCGTGGTGGCACAAACCTTTAATCCCAGCACTCGGGAGGCAGAGGTAGGAGGATCACTGTGAGTTCAAGGCCACCATGAGACTACAGAGTTAATTCCAGGTCAGCCTGGACCAGAGTGAGACAATACCTCGAAAAACCAAAAAAAAAAAAAAAAACTAGAATTATTGGAAAACTAATAAAAATGGGGATGGCTCATTTTAATAAATAGGATGATTAAATAAGAAGAATTTAAAAAGTACAAAGAAACAAAATGAGAAGTGAGAATTCTTTAAGAACACATAAATGCACTTAATAGAAGAATAATTTTTATTTAAATACAATATGTGGTAGTTTGAATGTGATAGCATAAGCATATGGCCCCATAGATTCAGTCCTTTTAAAAATATTTTTGTTTATTTGCAAGAAGTGAGAGAGAATAAGAACTCCTGCCATGCAAACGAGCTCCACATGCACATGCACCACTTTGTGCATCTGGCTTTATGTGGATACTGGGGAATCCAACCCAGGATTTCAGGCTTTAAAAATAAGCATCTCTCCAGCCCTCCATCTTTGTTGAGGAAACTTACTTGAGTCTCTAGCAGGCACATTCCTGCAAGAGGGGGCAAGTCATTGGGGGCAGAGCTGAGTCCAGCCTTAAGATGTGTTTATGGGGGGAGGATCTCCATTCCAGGCCAAAGGTGCATGGAGAGAGCAGCTTGAGTTCTGTCTGTTCTCGTGTGGTATTGGCTGTTGGTCTCTATCTGCTTGGATCTATGAAAGGGAACCAGTTTCTTCTGCCTTTGATGGAGCTCTCCTTGGATCCTTAAGCCTGAAATAAGCTGGTTTCTTCCATAACTGTGTCTGTGGGATGTTTGTCCTAGCAACATGGAGCTGACTACAACAGTAGATGGGAACTACAGCTGTATAAGGCAGGGATGTCAAACTAACCATCAAACTGTGACCTACCATTTGTTGCCAGATCCTTCCTTTACCCTAGTCTTAGAAAATTAGTGTCATATTACTTGCCAATTTTCATCAAGAATGTCATGTGTTCATTTTACTACTCATGAAATGTTAATTCTTTAATGTCTACGTTTGTATTGCATTCATCATTATGTGCTCCGAAGTTTGTAGCTACAAGTCATGCACATATGAACAAACAATAAATTTTTGTTGACTCAGATGGACCGACTATTTTAAAATTGTTCACCCATATTTGCATTGTCAATAATTTTCTTTACTGATAATGTACTACAGAAAACAGAATAGGGAGTTCTCAGAGGAAGAGTTACAAATGGCTATCTCCTATCTTTCTACATTTCCTAAAGTATTTGTTGCTTTTTGTGTAAATAGTTTGGTATAATACTAACATATGCTTTTTTTTTTAACCTGATATGCATGGCTAAAGTTGCAAACAGAGTTTTTTTTAACCTTACTCTTTAGCTGAAAATATTTGATAATGACAACATTATGATGAAACATGAGGTTGCTATATAGATTCTAGATAGATGTGCATGGGCAGTATCAAAACAGACTAAGAACCCAACCTTCTAATGATTCCAAGATGAGGTAAGGAAAATATCATCTTAAGCCAGGCAATATCTGTAACTTAAGATTCTTACATACAAGGGATTGAGAAAATAGTTAACCATGCTGAAACTAAGGGGATGAAAAAAATGTGAGTTACTCAAAAGAGCTTTCGTGGCTAGCACTCAGGGGGAAAAAAAACAATAATTGAAGGAAGGCACAGAGATCTGCCTGTTGCTACTTGGGAGTGACACCTGACAGCTCTAAAACTAGTGTAATGAAATTCAGAGACACAGGTACCACAATATAACCCCCAAACACAAAACAGTCCCAAACCCTCCGAAGCTATTCTTACTTGAGGAAAGTTGACTGTATCCACCCATATTCATTCCTGCTTCATGCCTCCATTGAGGATCCTCCAGGGTTGAGTCAGGGAAGAGTTCACTCCTTCTTCTACAGATGTGGTTTCAATTGTAAAGGAAATTATGCAGTTACTTCACTTTCTTTTAACCTTAGCAACACCCAGAGATTCATGTACAAATCAGATCAACACACTCTTCACTATATAGGAGTGGGGAAAGACTTCCTAAACAAAACCCCAAGTATCCCAGGAAATTGAATAATCACTCAACAAATGGGATCTCATGAAGTTAAAATGCTTTGGCAAAAACACACCATAAACAGAGCCAATAGGTTACCCACTTAATGGGAGAAAATCTTTACAAGCTATACCACTGACAAAAGCCTAATATCTAGAATCTATAAAGAGCTCAAAAAACTAAACATTAAAAAATCAAACAAACCACTCCAAAAGTTGGGCACAAACAGAATAGGGAGTTCTCAGAGGAAGAGTTACAAATGGCTAACACACACTTAAGAAAATGTTCAAGATCCCTAACCATTAGGGAAAATGCAAATTAAAACAACCATGAGATTCCATCTTACTCCAGTAAGGATGGCAATCATTAAAAAAATATAACAATGACAAATGTTGATAAGGTCGTGAGGAAGGAGGAACCCTCATCCACTGTTGGTGGGAATGTAAACTTGTACAACCACTATGGAAACGAATTTGGAGATTACTAAAAAAGATGAACATAGAGCTACCAACAGACCCAGTTATTCCCTTACTGGGCATTTATCCTAAATGTTCCATGCATCAATACAGAGACATTTACTCAACCATATTTATAGCTGCTCAATTCATTATAGCTTAAAACTGGAATCAACCCAGATTTCTATCATTGGATGAAGGGATAATGAAGTTGTGGTACATTTATACCATGTAATTCTACTCATCAGTAAGAAAAAATGATACAATGATATTTATAGAAAAATGGACAGACTTGGAACAGATCATATTTAGCAAACTCATACAATCACAGGAAGACAAACATCCTATGGTATCACTTATTTGAGATTCCTAACTGGGACCTGCTCAAGTTACTGTCATACTTGATAGGCAACTCAAGGCCCAGATAATAGAGATGGAAGGGTTTGAAGGGGATGGGAAGGGAATGGGAAGGGGGTGAACAAACACAAATTTAAACCCAGAATGAGCTGATACCATAGAAACCTTTATCCTTGGAGATAGCCTAAATGATATAACCCTTAAAAGGAGTAAGGAGGGGAGCACCTCAAAAATAGGGACCTGGAGTGGATGGGATGAAGCCTTAGCTTGAAAGAATTTTTTTTTTTTCTGTCTTTTACCTGTAACTCCAGTACCAGAGACTGGCTGCTAACCACATTGAGCTGTTTATCAGAGAGAACTGTGAGGTCCCCAAATCAAGACAGCTTTCTGTCAAAGCACTTGATTCCCTGCCTGAAGCAAAAGATAAGATCCTATTTCTGAAGATACCATATGCTGCTGACATAGAGCATGGAACAACCTGGCTATAATTTAGAAAAAAAATCCAGTCCCTAGATAGTTAGCCTGTTTAGTGCTGAAAAGCACTACATGAGCTACTGGGAGAAAGTGGCCAACAATGGTCTGACAACCAGATGTCTAAGCTACTCAGAAGAAAACACTTTGACAGTATGTACATGCCAATGCAATAGTGGCACACTGCCTCAGTGGGTAACCAATAGCTTTTTAGTTGGCTAAGATCTCTGCTCAGTGCAAAGGAACCCATATCTGGAATTGGGAACCAGATAAGAATCCTATAGAAACATAGATTTATGTTCTCCAGTATCAAGCTCTCACTGGTGTTTGACTAAAAGAGGAGTTACATATATCATGTTCTCCCTAAATTAATAATTGTTATCCCATTTAAACTATGCTGACTTTACTCTCTGTTGGGAATCTGTTCTTCTTTTTCAGAATGTAGTGAGACCAGAGGAAATAAACCACCCCTCACACATCAGCCAAGCCACAGCTGAAACCATAGAGGAATGGGGAGACGAGCATGAGCACTGCTTCCATTCTGGTCCTGGTAATCAGCACCAGAGTGTAGGTGAGTGACCCTGAGGTTACTCAACATCTTCCAAAGCAGAGATCCAGAGGCTCCTAAAAGATTATCCCTGAAGTAGTCTTGAAACTCACCCACCAAAGCTCAGGGAATATTGTAGAAGAGGGGGCAGGAAAGATTGTAAGAACCACAGGTTGAGACATCATGCCCCCCCCTCCCAGAAATAACTTACTGCTGCTCCCACAATGCATAAACTACAACCCCATGGGGAATTCCTGCAACCCTACTGAGGAGTGTAGCCAACAGAACAGGGGCAGGGGTGAGGGAAAAGAGGGTACCAATACATGTTATATCCATATGAAACATCTTATTGATAATAGTAATAATAACAATACTAATCATTTAAAATCAGGGCAACAATAAATGCAGATTTCACAGTAATATGCCCAACAGTCAATGATGTATTAGATATACACCATCTCCATATGCTATTTTCACTTGTGTTAGCCTTAACTGTTCCCATTTCTCCACACCAGGAGCAGTCTTTCCCAACATAAAATAAATAACACTGTCAGAAAGTTTATCCTAATAATTAGTTTGAATTTATTGCTCTCAAAACACTAAATCTTTCTCCTTCAGAGACACTGGAAACTTGAAAACATTTGAGCATCATTACCCACATCCTTCCTGAACTATGGTGTAATGGGCCAGAGTTGAATTTCTCATTATGAAAATCATTCCTGTTTCTCTATATATTTTCTGTCACTTGAGTTTCTGTTGCAATGTGGACCCCCCAATATTTAAACTATTGATAGAGTACTTCATTAGGATCCCCTATTCCTTTCTTAAAGCTCATAAATACTCTTACTGATATATCAAATGTTGGCCTAATTTTCCATTTAATGTAATCTCTGGATGCTTTCCATAACACAAACTTCTTGATTGAGAACAGCTTAAAATGGAGATTTGCTATACTGTTTTGATTTAGAAAATAAACTCACAATACATCCATATACCTCATTTTTTTTTCAATTCTGTTGTATTCATTCATGTAGTAAAGTTTATATCTATATGAGTATTCAGCTTTAAGATACTCCTAATGTTCTTCCCTGGCAAATGCAATCAACACACATACTTTGGTTTTGTTTTTTAACCCTATTTTCAGGCTGTGTTGATAGACCTAGCTAAGTTGATTGTCCTCCTCAAGTAAGGTGAAACTGTACTGAATGAGACAGACATATGACAAAATTTGTTAATATCCTTGGGATTCTACAAGTGGCTTTTCTGACTTAAATCTCATTCTTTATTGATTACAACTCACTCAGCATATGGGCAGTGTGCCCCACTCTGTCATTGTCTCTTGGTTTTGCTTGGCTTGGTAGATACTCTCACATCGTGTGACCCATAGAGGCACTAATTTAAAAATTACAGTCAGAGATGACCCAGGGGGATTGAATTCTGTAGCAGTGACGATAGTCATTAGCTTAGATCTCAGTTTGTTTCTCTTGGAACTTATCTTGTTCTAAATATTCTGACCAAAAACTTAAAAACAAAGAAAAAATATGCTTTGTGGCCTTCTGTGCTTACCCACAGATAATTTTTTAAAGTGTAAGTTGAATAATAACTACCAGGCCAACAGCGGAATGCAATCTAAACACTTCAAGGAAAATAAAATTCGAGTTTGACCAGCTTGTTATTTGAGACTGTGAGAACCTAGACTGTGCCAAATGGGGGACTCTTACTAAACCTCACCACATACCTGACATCAGAATAAGTCACTCAGAAAGAGTTTAGCCAACACCATGACTTTCTTTAAACATTCCCCTACCCCCAGTGTCCTTTAGTGGAAGTTTAAATTTCACATCTTCAGGCTAAAATGAAATTCCTTAAATCTTTCCTTGCATGACTTGTTTTGAAATAGAATAAGCTTTCTCCTTGATTGACCAAAATAATTATGCCTGTGTGCAGGTTCCAAGATTTGAATTGGGAATAAATCTTAGCAGGATAAAAAAGTCTGGCACTGTTTTTTCTGGGTAGAAAGAAGTGGGGGAAGGGCATATTCTCATAGAAAATTTAAAGAGAACCCAGTGCTTTGGAT
Organism: Jaculus jaculus; assembly: GCF_020740685.1. Classification (NCBI taxonomy): domain Eukaryota; kingdom Metazoa; phylum Chordata; class Mammalia; order Rodentia; family Dipodidae; genus Jaculus; species Jaculus jaculus. The sequence continues at coordinate 306,026,091 of NC_059102.1, forward strand.
GCTGAATATAGAAGCACTATCTGAAATATGCCATTACCACTCACTTAAAATCACAGACGCTTGGGCAATATCTGAGAATTCCTGTGTCCCAGCTAGTACAGACACTTAATTTCCTTTGTACTCTTTTTTTATTTCAAGATTTTTTTTTAAGTTTCTCTTACGGAAAATATTAGCTTTCTAATATTAGCTTTCTTTGACATAAGGCAAGAATCTAAACTTTTTTCTGAAATAGTCAAGTCAACCATCATCCTATCTCTAATCTTAATGGTACTTTTGCTACATAGATACAAGGTAAATAAATCAGTAGCTGTGCATTCAGACATCCGTCAGACCTACTAGCTATGTCAATTAAAGCTTTTGCTAATAAAATACTTCTTAAACTACCTACTGGTATAAGGATAGTTGAATGGCCATCAACAAGTATTAAGTGTTACACTACTGGGAAGTAGTAAAAATAGGAAAACCCAATTCATCTTCCCTTTCTACTAAGTAAATATACCTCTTACCCCATACCTCTATAACTGACAACTTTCCACCTTTTGCTGTCTCTGTGTGACTATAAGCTCGTCAGAGGTCTACTTTCATTCCTTAAAGAGTTGATTCTCATTAAAAGTCTCTAAGAAAGGTATTTGTGCTGTTTTATTGTTTCAGCATGGAATGGAAACAGATGACTCTAGAGTGCAGAAACCTAGATTTTGACCGTGACCTGACTGCTTACTCACTGATTGCTTTGGATAAAGTCTGCTTGCATACTAAAGAACACCCTGCTGTATAACCAAAAAACAAAACAACAACAACAAAGAACATGATTGTTTTTGTTGTGAGGTTTTGCTTAACACAAAGACATCTTCCCAAGACAGGCTGGCTATAGCGTTAAAGGATGAAGACATTCTGGACTTGGAAGTGGATGCAATTTGGGGTTCTCCATATGTAGAGAGAAGATGAATGTACTCTTTTGTTTGTACAATATTTATATTACTTTAGGCCAAAGCATTACTGAAGATTTAAGTCTATGAAGAAATGTAGGTATTTAGATCACCAAAGGCTTGAGCCAAATGTACACTTACATTTTCACATGTAATTACCCAACATCCTCTTCCTAACAATATTCTTCCATTGTTTGATAAATCAAGATGCTTTTGCTTCTCTAGCTAAAGATAAACAAGGGATCAAACTTAAGCTATTTGGATATAAAATTTTGAGAATGAATATTTGAATCTTGATCCCATGAACAAAAGGCAAAAACTTTTGATCATCGTACACCCAGAGGCTAGGATGCTAGAAAAAAATCTATCCCCCTTTCCCTTCTTCCTGGATCTCTGGTGGTACACTTGTGCCCTTCCTAAGCCCAGTGCTGTAGCTTTCATTCTGACTCATAGACTGCATGGAACTGTCCCTGTAGTTCCTGCTCTCAAGTTATCCAGAGTCAGTTTCTTCTATTTGCAATCAGAACATTTGGACTAATAGAATCCTTACATGTTTGAAGTAGTTAGGCAGCAAGTCCCCTGGACAAGGTTTAACAGCAACGAATGTAAGAACATGAACGCAGTCTGGCTTGAGAACTGGCCCCTTCTAAAGCTGGTTCTGGCACATGCCATTTTTATCATGTGATGTAACAAAGGAAGTAAATGATACTCATTTGAGAATTTTCTTCTAAAAAAACCTCCTCTCTGGTTGTCTCTATGTATTTATACAAATGTCCTTTAAGTATGAGGAGTTTGGGGTTGACTTTTAGCTACACAGGGTTTTTCCCTAGCTTAAGACCTGTTTCGGGATACTGAAGATAAGTCACAGAGCCAAGTAAAAGCATCAATGGTGTACCAATGTTACCTTCACTTTCCCATCTGTTCTTTAAAAGAATAGACCACCTTTGAAATAGGTTGTGAATGTCCTACCTAAGCTATTCCTTCTCCTTCACTATCCAGTCACTTCATCTACTAATCAATGTGCCCATGCCACTACCAGTGGCTTTCGTGGGTGAATTCTTCAGTTCTTTCCTAGACCTCCATCTCTCTACAAGATGCTTTTCTGAAGTTCAAGTTTCTTGTGGGTTTTTTTTTTTTTTTCATTTCTCAGCCAAATGTTGGCCTGTAGCTATTGACCTTTTTCTTTCTTTCCTTCATTTTTTTTTTTAAGCTTTGTGCTCTTGACCATCTGGAATTGTAACTTGCAAATGGCTTGAGGTAGAGCCCCAAGTTCATTGTTTTTCTATATGAATTTGCACATGAACTGTTTGAGCTCCATGTATTAGTTTCTCCCTCACCCAATAATTTGTTATTTGAGTATCACGTGTCAAGATACCATACCTGCAAACTCTATTTTGTGAGCTTTCTATTTTGTTATATCAGCCAACAGTATATCCCTACACCATCTTTCCTAACACTGAAATAGTTTTATGACCTCATGTATTAAACCATAACTTTTTAAATTCTTTCTTTTTCAAAAATGAATTGAATATTCTTTGATCTTGTTGTTTTACATAAATTGTAGAATCAATGTTCAAAAACTTAATCTTGGGGCTAATCTTATACTTCTGATAATATCAAGCTGATCTGTCTATACTTATAATACATATTTAAATATATTCATAACTTTAAATTTTGCTTTATGTTAATTATATGTAAATATCTACATTATTTTATATTATTATGAAAATATGCATGTAAGTTATTTCATTAAGAGTGCTCTGATGCTGAAAATTTTACCATCATTCATGATGGATTGATTAGGACAGTGTTTCAAATATTAAAATAGTTTGTAAACATGTACTCTCTACCACTAAACATCATATTATAAAAAAATAAATGGGCATAAGCATTGAAAAAGCAATAGAATTACATATTGTAGTGAAGATCAAGTAATTGTTTACCATTTCAAAGTAAGTTGCAGGTCTTAAAACCCTTTTTTAAAAATTTTGTTTTGTTTTGTTTATTTATTTATTTGAGAGCAACAGACAGAGAAAGAGGCAGAGAGAGAGAGAGAGAGAGAATGGGCACGCCAGGGCCTCCAGCCACTGCAAACGAACTCCAGACACATGCGCCCCCTTGTGCATCTGGCTAACTTGGGTCCTGGGGAATCAAGCCTCCAACCGGGGTCCTTAGGCTTCATAGGCAAGCGCTTAACCACTAAGCCATCTTTCCAGCCCTTAAAACACTTTTAAAAGTAAACATATCCTTACATTTCCCTTTATTTTACAGAAGGAAATTTTTCTATGTATCCACGGTATTATCATTTACCTTGAGAATATTAAATATAAACCCTCAATATAAGGTCAGCCTATATTTAAATATCCCTCAATTGTCCACACAGTATCTTTTAATCATTTGGTTTCCTCAGCAAAAATCTGAGTAAAATTTACTCACTGTATTTAGTTTATAAATCATTTTTGTCTCTCAACTGAGAACAATGTCAATATCTTCTTTTCTTTTTAAAATATTGAAGTTTTAAAGAAACTAAGCCAATCATCTCATAGAACTACTAAAACCTAAATTTGCTTGGGTGATTATTTGCATCTGGATGTTACTTATGTTTTCTCCTATATGGCCCAAAATTGGAAGTTTGATATAAAGAAAACATTAACTTCTGGTTAAATTTGTCAAGTAATATAAGCAATATAATGTCTCAGAGGTTAAGCGCTTGCCTGTGAAGCCTAAGGACCCCAGTTTGAGGCTCGATTCCCCAGTACCCACGTAAGCCAGATGCACAAGGTGGTGCATGCATCTGGAGTACATTTGCGGTGGCTGGAGGCCCTGGTATACCCATTCTCTCTCCTTCTCTCTCTCTCTCCCCCTGACTCTTTCTCTCTCTCTGTCTGTCTGTTGCTTTCAAATAAATAAATAAAAATGAATATAAGGGATCACCTCTAATGGAAATTTGGCCCATAAAAGCTCCTTCAATCTGACACATCTCTGTTCATCTTCTTTAAATTTTGCTTCCTGTTATACAAAAGATAACAGAACATTTTTATAAACTAAGACCCAGATTCAACCACTTTTTCAAACCACTCTAATTCTGTCATGAAGAAATTATAGTAGAAACAAAAATCTGGGCCCCAAGTTGTTTGTTTTTACTAGGAATTTATCCAGTTAGTCATCTTAAGTGAACAGAATTAGAAAATATACTTGAAAGAAATGATATGTCCTACTTTGGGGCCAAAGTTGATTAAGAGGGACTATATTTACCCATTTGCTTGAAAGAACCAAAAAAAAAAGTATATTGGATGACCTATATGAGATGGTTTTCAAGGCCTTGGATAGTGTTTTTCACAACATGAGAGATAGACAAGATGGATCCCATGATTGTGCAATGAGTAGTCTCTTAAGAAAGCCCTGTTTAGGAAGTAGGAATGCAAGCCGAGTTCAGTTCATTCCTTATGTTGAGAAGTTGAAAATCCATGGAGAATAAGGCAGCCAGAGTCTCAGGCCAGACCACTAGAGTGGAAAGTGAAACTGTCATAGAAGCTTTCCCTTGGGCTGAAGCCATACATTTAAGATAGTGAGAAAGACCCACCCAGAGGTTTAAAGACCACAGTTCATGGTGCACATAAAGGTCTAGAAGTAGTGCCTGCTCTCCTGCTCTCACCAGACACACTGGAAAGTCTTCTAATTTATGGGTTATTGAATAGGATTCACAGAAGAGATTTATCCCAGTCCTAGAAAATAATTAGTCCTACATCAAGGCCTTCTCCAGTCTCATTTTACACATTTGACAAAGAACACTCCAAATTTTTAAACTGTTTTCCTGTTAGTTAATTGTATCTTAGATTAAGCTTGGAGACTATAGGATGCAAATGTTTATCAACCAATAAGTTAAAATTCACAAGTTTTAGACTAATATTTAAAGAAATCACTATATAAACAATGTAGCAATAATATATGATGTTTAATAAGGAAAGTCTTTAATCAACCATAAATGGCCAAAAGAGACACATATTGAAATTATTAATAATGGACATAAAGTAGCTATTACAAGTGCATTTTAAACAAAAGTTCAGGATATGGACCTGGGGAAATCTCTTAGTGGATAAAGTGCTTGCAACTTAATCCTGAGTACCTGAGTTTGGATCCCCAGACCCCACACAAAAGCCAAAAACTGTGGCAGCCTTCAGAAATCTATAGCCTTACACCCTTTCTTCTTTCCTTTTATCTCCAAAGCTTGCTTCTCAGGTACCTCCCTCTCTCCCAAAGCGTGATCTACAGACATTCCAGTTCTTTTCCTTTTTCTATAAAGGTTTCAGTGGTTAACTCACAGGTCTTTTGTGTTATTTTCTAGGTTTTCCACTCAATATGAGTTCCTGTACTTCTGAGTACATGTAATGATTTAAACTATTAGACTATTCAAGAATCATGCTGCTCTTCCTTTCTGTTGGTTCCTGATGTTCAGCTTCTTTATAGATCTAGATCCTACTTATCTAATCCTAAGTCTTAATTCTTAATTACTATGTAAGTGAAGAAATAGAGACTTAGGATTGCTCCACTTACACGGTAAGGTAATTAGATCTTATCTCTTCTCTGTGTGTTTATTAAGTGCTAAGTAAAAGCTCTGGATGGCTTAAATTCTGTCATTTACAATGCCATAACTTCATGGAATGTGTGGACAGATTCACCTTTAGACAGCCATCATTATTTACAAAAATCTTTCTTTTGAGCTGGGCATGGTGGTGCACACCTTTAATCCCAGCACTCGGGAGGCAGAGGTAGGAGGATCACTGTGACTTCGAGGCCACCCTGAGACTCCATAGTGAATTCCAGGTCAGCCTGGGCTTGAGTGAGATCCTATCTCAAAAAACCAAAAAATAAAAATAAAAAATCTTTCTTATCTTCACTGACAGATTAGCTTCCTACTTTTCTAAAACTGATAACTCAGCAGTGTCCTTGTTATATATTTTAATAAACAGTGTCTCAATCCTTATTTTACTTGATGTTACTATTTATTTATATTTTGGCTCTTCTCTACCTTATGAAATACTTTATTTTTTTCAATTTTCTGATACTTCTAAAAAAATTTTTTTTGTTTGTTTTTATTTATTTATTTGAGAGTGACAGAGAGAAAGAGGGAGGGGGAGAGAGAGAGAGAGAGAGAAAGCGTGCCAGGGCCTTCAGCCACTGCAAACAAACTCCAGATGAGTGCTCCCCCTTGTGCATCTGGCTAACGTGGGTCTGGAGAATCGAGCCTGGAACCAGGAACAGTAGGCTTCATAGGCAAGCACTTAACCACTAAGCCATCTCTCCAGCCCTGACATAATATTTTTATGCTTTTATTTCTATCTGCTTTCATGCTACTTGGTTTTATGAACTCTTTTCTTCTACTACCATTTATTTGATTCAGGCTCCTGTCTTATTGCTGTAGACATTCTCTCTTCCCTTCATAATTCTACTTTATATAATTATTCTCAAAGTATTTTTCTAAACTGAGATTCCCCACTTAAAGTTTAAGGTATATACCCAACAGACTATTGGGCATGTCTATCTAATTATATTCTAATAAATACTCAAAGTCATCATGTACTGAACTAAATTCATTATTACCTAAGCTTTCATGCTTCCTAATCCTTCCCTTCCTCTTACAGGAATAGCAATGATTTATCACTAGTCATTTGATTATCTGAGCCTGAAATCTGATAGTTATTCTTGCTTCTTCTCTCTTCCCTTCTTCAACGTCCTGAGGATTTTCTGACCTTAAAACCTGTTAACAGCCCATTAATTATAATTACTATTATTGCTGCCATTGATCATGTCTTTATCATCTTCCAGCTGGACCATTTCACAGCCTTCTTTCTGCTAACAGTAATTTCTCAAATTCAATCAATAATTCACATGGCAGTCACAGTGAATTTTCTAAACTCTAATTTTGCCTTTAAATTTCCTAGCATTGAATGACTCAGCACAAAACTATAATAAAGTCTAAATTTCTTATCCTAACTTATAGGGTCCTTTAAGTCCTGCCTCACTACTGTTCTACCTCACACTCCACATTCTAGTTATACGGAATCTTGATCAGTGTTCATGAGCAACTCCAGGTCATTATTCATATTCTCTTCCTTTTTCACATAGTTAGCTCCTAGCTCTTGATGATGCCATCTTAGTTCTTCCTTCTGCTCTGAAGCCCCCTCCTTGGTCACTTGTCTGAAGAATGAGAGTGGGGCTACTCCATTAGGTTCTATGATATCTGGTACTTACCCCACATAAGAGGGGTAAGTTTATAATGATACTTTCATGCAGAAATTGCGATTTCCTATTTACAGGTCTATATTTTCTATTATAGCAGAAGATAATTAAGAGAACATCTTACCTCTTCACTTATCACAAGCACAAATCTGGCATTTAACAAGTGCTCAGTGAATAGCTATTAAAAATGAATAAATTTATGAATACAAATGGATGACTTATACTTACATGCTTATCCTCAATAAACTTTATAATTTTATAAATTTATAATTATCTTTCTATAATCAAAAATATGTAAACATTATCAGGTCACTATGATCCTAAGACTTGTAAAATAATGTCAACAAAAATCCAAAGTTATCTTTATTATTTTAGTCAAAGTGTTTTTCAAATCCCTTGAAGTAGAAAGCTTATAGAATTTTTCCAGATAAAAAGGAAACATTGCTGGTTGTATCTCATTATGTGGTGATATACAGGCAGTTTCTCAAAAGTTATACCACTGGCGAGAAGAGCTGAGCTTTAACTCAGTTACAGGATACTCTTAACTCTCGTGGTTCTCGACCCCTCAGTTGTCTTAGCTGGAGAGCCTTTGTGTGCGAATGCTTTTCCTGCTCTCCTTTGACTTGACTCCCAGTCTTTATTGTATTTACATATGTAAATATGAAATCTATCTCATTTACATTCTCCAAAACCAAATTATAATTACCTTTGTCCTTTGAAACCAAAACCCCAAGCACTCATATCAATTATTATTAACAGGTAGAGTAATACCTCTGGTTATGTGCATTTTTTCCCCATAAGTTTGAGTACACATACATTGAGCTCTGAATTTCCTTCCCAAGTCTCAGGGCTGACTAAATAATTTGCAGGGCCCAGTGCAAAAAGAAAAATGCAGAGCTCTTGTTCAAAAGTTGCTAAGAATTTCAAGGTGTTGACAGCAGAACAATAAAACAAGCATGAACCCCTTCTAAGCACACGGCCTTTTGCCACTGCCGAAAGCACAGCCACGAGGCCAGTCTTACAGAGGCTCCTCTGAAGGATCCTAGTCAGCCGACACCTTGTCTATGGTTGATGTTCACTTGAGAACAAGGCTGCTTAACATTTTTTCCATATGTAATGCTAAGAATTGTTTCTTCCACTATAAAACAACACCTTTTAAAATGTTTAAGCTAGCAGTCCTTACCAGTATTAAACCTGCACAGAACACTTATAATCAGAAGAAAAGCTATCAAGTATAAAGTATATGTGCTTTAGCACAATTCTGTGCAATGGAAATAAGTGACTTTATTTTATAGATGAATAAACAGGCTGAATGATACTAAGTGACCTCCATAAAACCACTTGGCCAGTAAATTGAGGAGCTACTAGTGAGGCTGAGAGCCACCTGCCTCCAAAGACTATGGTCTTTCCATTATGCCGTGCCATTTCTTTTATAGCAATGGGAAAAGCACAATCAGTCACGGACTAATAAGTAGATTTGGAAAGCATTCAGTTTTTGCTTTGAGCAAATTTAAACTTACTCTGATTTCTTCTGTGTCTCTCTCGTGAATCCCAGATTCTTCAGTCATGGGCACAATTGTGGGTGTGCACAGGACAGTATGAGATTTTATTTTTTAAAAGAATGGGGCTATCTTCTGAGGTTTGGTAAGCTCCCCACTGGGAATGCTGTCATGGTCATTCTCAAATATCAGGGGCAGATGCAGTGTATTAGGAATTACAAGACCAGCTGTTGTTTTATGTCATTAGACTTTTGTAACCAACTGGGAAAAATCTACTTCTGCTAAGAGGTAAGTCTCCTGGCTCTGCAACAAATATCAATTCCAATTTGGTTGAAGAAGTACAGGGTCCCTATTTGTTCTGCTTCTCATGGTTTCAGAAGCGATTCTCCACATAGTGGTTAGAGCTCAACCTGAAGTATGTCACATTTTCCACCTAGATCTAAGATGATGGGCCTTCCATGGACCCCTAGAGCAGAGCAGGGCACACATTTTCCGTTTAGACTGTGGAGTGTGTGCATTCACTCATGGCCTCTAGCATAGAACTGGGCATAAAACTCGTCTGGACTTTGAGCTAAGGGCATTATATGATTTGCAGAACCAATCATCTCTCCTTGGAAAAGGAAAAGAAGAACTATAATTTGTTATTTTCTCTTGTGAACACTTATATTGTCCAGTCAAGGTTATTAGCCATCTACAATTCACAAGTGGCTTTGCCTTGGCAAACTTGATTTTGAGTCTGACAGCCATCTGATGATTTCATAGCATTTTAGAGTCATGAAGTGTTAGCATTGGAAAGGTTCTTAGATCACATAATCTAAATACCTCATTTTATGGATGAGGACATGGATGCTCAAGGATGTTTCAGGGTGGCTGAAGTCATAAAGTGAGCAAACAAGTTAGTCCTGGAAATCAGAGCTCCTGATCAGTCTAATTTTCTTTCCATTACTCTCCATCACCTCATTTACTTAGTTCCTGTCAAACTCAATTTGTTCTTAGTCTGCAGTTTCCAACTCAGCTGGGAGCTCTTTGAAATAGGCACACTCAAACAAGTTGTTTTAATGAGCACGTACTTACCTTTACAAATACTCTAGAAAGGATTACACATGATGCCTTCTGCATAAGAAGCCTTCAGTCATTCCTGCATGTATTTATTCAGTCAATAAATGTTGACTGAGCACTGAAAAAAAATACAATGTGCTCTTTTCAATGTGTAATGAACACACATGTGCACTGGTGTGTGCCTGTGTACAAACTCAAGTAAGGATGAAGTTCATTACTGTAAAAAATCTATTAGAAGCTTGAATAATTTGATGTAGCTTGTGTGAAGTAAGTGCCTATTTAAAATGATAAACTACTGTTAACAGATGGTTTTTCAATTTACTTGAGAAAAAATTAGGTTTAAAAATCATGATTAAGGGCTGGAGAGATGGTTTAGTGGTGAAGTGCTTGCCTGTGAAGCCTAAGTACCCTGGTTTGAGGCTCGAATCCCCAGGACTCACATTAGCCAGATGCACAAGGGGGTGCATGTATCTGGAGTTCGTTTGCAGTGGCTGGAAGCCCTGGAGATCCCATTCTCTCTCTCTCTCTCCCTTTCTCTCTGCTTCTTTCTCTCTCTCTCTCTCTCTGTTGCTCTCAAATAAATAAATAAATAATATTTTTTTTAAAAAATCATGACTAAATAGTGGTGCTTCAGAGTGGTCTATTTTACTTAAAAGACTACTTTTAATGTTAATGTTAATTGATAAATATAAACAATGGGTTGTTGAGGTAGAAACACTCATTCTAAAGTAACTAAAAATGTTTCCCTCTTTAATTCCTACACATTTCCACAGGATAGTGATACTATCTTCATATATATAAAGATATATATATATGAAGATAGTATCTATCTATCTATCTGTCTGTCTGTCTGTCTGTCTGTCTGTCTGTCTATCTATCTATCAATACATCTTACTTATGGGAGAGTGAGAAAGACAAAGAGGCAGACAGAAAGTGTGCCAGGGCCTTTTGTCACTGCAAACAAACTTCAGATACAGATACATGTGCCACTTTGTGTATCTGCTTTACATGGGTACTGGGGAATTGAACTCCAGACCATCAGTCTTTTCAAGTAAGCGTCTTTATCCACTGGGCAATCTCTCCGGCTGTGATTCTACCTTTAATCTAGCAGGTAGGCGTTTATTTAAGTGACTTGCATCATTACATTGCATGTGCATTTATGTTTCTTGGTCCCACACATACCAGAAACAGGTATTCATTTCCAGATTGTGACTCCATTTCACCCATGCACACCCAGAGTCATCAGGAACAAAGGAAAGTGGGAAATACAACTTTTCTGTATTTTGTGCCTACTTCCTTACTGGGACCTCTGATTTCCATCTCCTCTCTCAATTATGTATGAAAACCTTCACATGACAGACACATTGGCAAATCACACACACAACTGTAGCTTCCATCATACATCTGCATTTTCCCTCCCTAACTTCTTTCCTTCTCCAACCTTCCCTGCTGCCTATGTGAGTGGATTTCTCACAGAGCAGTGTGGTCAGATAGTTTTCCTTAGCTGCTGCCCCTGCTACTCATGGTGCTGTATTGGAGCTCCTCCGTTGGCCTATCCACAGGTTCCCAGAGCTATCTTTGTTTTGAGATGCCCAGACATTTTTACTAAGCTAAAGCTGGAACCAGATTTTTCTCTTATACAGAAAAATGATTTAGCTTAATACTCTGATAAACAACTTAGGGTTGAAGGTAAGAGCTTGCAGACCTGGGAGTGACCTAGACAACTGCATGACTAAATTGCATGTATATGTTTGTTATATTTGCAGAGGGAGGGAAGGTGAAGGATAGCCTGAATCCGGTTCCTGCTAGTAGAGAAAGCTGGGGTTTATGTGGGCCAAAGGATAAGTGGAAGTTTCCAGAGAGGGACACATTTTAGAGTGAAAACCCCTATGTATGATTAAATGTTTTCAGTTCTGCAGTGCAATGCTCTCTTCTTTCTCCTGGTTACTCACATACTGAAATAGTCATCCGCACACTAAAATTGTACATGCATGCATGCTCTAAAGGAATATAAGACATGAGAAGGAAGAAGATATGCTTAGTACTTGGGTTAATGTACAATAAAATGATGGTTTGAGCAAGAAAAAAAAAAGAGAATAATTAAAACCAGGCGTGGCAGCATGCACTTTAATCCCAGCCCATTGGAGGCTGAAGTAGAAGGATTGCTGTGAGTTTAAGGCCAGCCTGGGGCTACAGAGTGACTTTCAGGTCAGAGTCAAGTATCAGGCATGCATTCCCTTCCATGCAGCAGGCTTCAAATCCAGTCAGAGAGCAGCTGTTTCCCCTATAACAGACATGGCACTATTGCACCAGTGGGCACATCTCACTTGACTGGCCAATTGTGTAGCTTGCAGATGGAAACATCTTTGATTTCTATCCATCAGATGCAGGTCACAGTCTCTCACTTGTAACAACAAAAACTGTCTCCTTATTTCCTCAAGGATTTCCTGGGGGGTGGGGTGAAAATCATCCCTTAGCCAAGAGTATCCTAGACAAAGTTTGAAGAAAGATGAATTATCTTGAAAGATGATTTGGGAAAGGTTATGGAAATGCTAAACAATGTTTTTCTTTGTTGTCATTTTAGAACTTTATTTGTAAGAGATGAGTATAATGTAGTAATATATAATCCTTGTGTGTCTCAACTTTTGGATACTTTTCCAGAATGTTTTTTTTTTCCCACTGAACTACACATATCATCCATTAATCTCTGCCTGGCATTGAATCACACAGATCATTGGTTTGATCCATCCTTTAGACTCTACAAGATCTCTTGGTATCAATATCACTTCTCATCAGGTCCACACATAGTAATCAAAAACCTATACCTTGTTTATCCCAACTCAGTCAGTTCTCTTAAATTTTCCTACAATGGCTTTTAAAATATTCATCTATTTTTATTATTCAATTATATGTTTTGAGAAAGGATGTGTGTGTGTGTGTGTGTGTGTGTGTGTGTGTGTGTGTACCAGACTGGCCTCAAACATACTATGGAGCTGAGGATGATCTTAATCTCCTGATCCTTCTGCTGCAGCATCCTATGTGCTGGAAAATATTGGGATTCTAGGAGTATGCCATCACATCATCCCCCCCCCACACACTTAGAAACAAACACACACACACACACATGCATGCACCTCTTAAAACACAGATATTAAATATAAGGAATTATTGTTCTTGTTACTATATCAAGGACACAAAGTTAATTAGAATCAGCTCCTGAGAGGTTTGGTAGTAAAAGAGAGAAAGACGTAACAATGGGTTCATGACGTGGCAGGGCAGGGCATTTTTTTAAGGTGCAATACGAGGAGTGTAGTGATGAGTATATGAACATGTGTACTGGAGGTGTTCAAGAGGAAGGCTACAGAACCTGAACCAGCACAACACAAGGAGCAGATTCCTGAAGCAGTGACGAAATATAAAATTTAAAAAGGGCAAAACCCAGTATTAAAAGACCATTTTATCTTAATACTTATTTTTTAAATTTCCTATTAAAATTCATTAAAATAAAAATTAAAAAATAGCCAGATCCAGTCATGGTGGCACATGCCTTTAATCTCAGCACTCAGGAGGCAGAGGTAGAGGATCGCATAAGTTGGAGGCCACCCTGACAATACATAGCGAATTCCAGATCAGCCTGGGCTAGAGTGAAGCCCTACCTTGAAAAACAAAACAAAACAAAACAAAAAGCCAGGCATGGTGGTGCACACCTTGAATCCCAGCATTAGCAGGCAACAAGCAGCAGGATCGCTGAGAGTTTGAGGCCACCTTGAGACTACATACTGAATTCCAGGTCAGCCTGAGATATAGAGAAACCTTACCTTGAAAAGCTAAAAATAATTATATATATATATATATTTGCATCGTGTATACATGTAACAGTACATATGATTTAAGCATCTGCTATATTATTATGAGGCATTGTTCAAGCTAAAGCTTGTCTTTCTTGCAGTGACTCTTTGAAAGAGTTATTCTGACCCTGCATTTCACATTAGAAAAATGATTCTCTTGAGTTAAATAAATTTCCTAAAATCCTGGGAGAGTGAGCCAACTCAGATCTGTATCTCATTGGAGTAGCTGCCCTTTCCAGGCAGTAGCCCACCTTTCAGAGGGGAAACAGCCATCTCTGACCTCAAGGAATGTACCACTTCGGACTGGGAGCCAGTGAGGTGGGGAGCGCCACCCACCACCTCCCTGCCTGGGGACCATCGGAGAGTTTCATAAACACCATCTTTCACTTTGAACGATTTAAAACACTTTTTGATAATCAGAAAATTTCCCTGACATTGCCTGGTGTGTGTGTGTGTGTGTGTGTGTGTGTGTGTACATGATTCATGCAGTTCGTCCTGGAGCCACCTTGTGGTCGTTTTGCGCAATTAAAGTAAATCCTTCTTCCTTTAGCTGGACTTTCCCTTGACTAGTTCTAATCTACAGAGAATCTTTTCTGAATCTTAGAGCGTCGGTTCTATAATTGATGCTTAATTTTTCTGCCTTATGTGAGGGGCGGTTTTTTTTTTTTGGTGTGGGGGGTGCCTTCTCAAATTTCTCCAAAGGCTGAGGGAATGGCTGGCCCAATGTTTGTTCAGAAAAAAGCCACATTTGCCCATGTCATTCATTCGGGGAAGAAGGACAATCGTGCATTTGTTGGCCAACTACCTTTTATCACAGCACCACATGGCATAGTAATGCTTGGCCCACAGGCCCCCGTGGGGAGAGACGCCAAGGCCTTGTGTATGGGATAGTATCATTCCAGTCGGTTCTTTGATGATCTCTGCTCTTCCATCATAAGAGCCACATAAAAGCACATGAAAAATTAGGTCTCACTTTATAACTCCCCCAGGGAGAAGTACAACCGGGGGAAATGGAAGCACCACACTGAGATTTGAAATTTGCATTGCATGTTCTGGAATCTTCTTGGAAATCTCAGCAAAGCTTCAGCCCTCAGATTTCCCCTTGGTGCTTTCAAAGATTTCCTTGTCACCATCATTAGGGCTTATTAAGCTTCTATTGATTTTTTTTCATTATTTTGCCCTTGTATCTGAATACCCCGCAGCACAATTTCTCAGACTCCATATAAGATGGAACTGGAAAACAGGCAACACTTTAAATATAAACACAAATATAAGGCCAAGAGTAATAACTGTGAGTATTTGGGTACTTATTGGGCATTTTCAGAGCACATTTCCGTACATTATCTGATTCATCTTCACAACTCTGTAAGATATGTATTGACAGCTATGCATCACAAAGCTGAGCTTACAAGGGGTCAAATGATTTGCTTCAAATTACTAAATAACTGAGGCAAGTTGGAGCTTTGACCTCAGTGCCCTGTGTTCCCAATGCACCTCAATTACATACTCTTAGGAGGCCAAGTAGTATGACAAAACGCATGCCCAGTGAATGGAATTTCAAGTAACAGACCGCAGCGTGACCCAGAGAAAAGGGGGACACTGAGTGACATTTCAATGATCAAAATGTGGCACATGCTTTGAACTCTCCTTAGGTAGAATTCTCTTAAAACAGCTTAGAACACAGCCAGAAAGTTGATTCCATGGCTTAAAATAAAAGCACCTCTCATCAGCTAATGTTGGTCATGCTGTCTTTCATTTGAAATGTGCTTTGCACATGTGAATGCCTAATAACTACCAGTTGATAATGACAATGAGGATGGATGAGCTGAACTCACCTTTGCCACTGAAGTTGTCAGCCTTCACATGACTGGCATATGATGAAGCATGCCATGTCCCATTACCAGCTTACTGAGCATTGGGGTCTATAATAGTAACTTTTTGAACCGCTGTGGTGGGGGTCTAAGGGCTGATAACACAAGACCATGTACACACAATGCCAATCATTCCAATGAAAACTGAAACATTCAGTCAATCATCTGGGGATTTTTCCACATGACACTAAACATCTGGATGGCTGTTTCCAGTTTCCTCTAGGATGGTGCTCTGGAGATTCCTGCATCTACTTTTAAGATTCTGTAAGGTAGACAAACTTTTACATAGAATGCTGCAAGAAGGGAAACAAATCTGTTTTGTTTGTTTGTTTCCTTTATTTCTTCTCTCAATAACATCTGTAAGATGAAGTTCTATATGTGGTGATTTAATCTGTTGATACCAGAGATCAAACAAGCACAAAACACTTGGAGCCCAGAGGATGAAGCCTATGTTCCCATGAAAACATAGATGAGAGGACAAGGAAATACAAAGCAAAGATGAACTCAGAGTTTACAAAGCTTCAAAGGCGAGGTGGTATTTGCCCATGATCTCACTCGAAAACAGAGTAGGAGTGGAAGTTATAAGTGGAAAAGGAAGTCAGGAGTGACAAATGCAAACACTGTAAGAAAAAGGAGAAATTCAGAGAGGATAGAAAATAAGTACACTAACCACACCTGTCCTCACCCCTGTGTGTTAAAAGGGCCCCTTCCCTCCTTCAGCCCCATGCCCCTTAAACCAAAGAACACCATGGCAGAACGATTGGCTTACTCTGAACCAACCCTTGGCCTCTCCAGACCACTACCTGCTTTCCTGGGATCCAGAATACTTTTCCCATGTGGCCCCACTTACATGTTTGCACACACTTTTCCCCAATCAGCTCTACATTAAGTGGGCAGCTGTTTGTGGACTATGAGTGAGCCTGTGACCTGGAGTCGGCATTGTATGTATGAGGCTCCTCACACTCCAGGCTAAAGGGGTGTAGTAAGTAAAGGCCAGCAAGTTGTGAGGCAGACATTGGGAGACGGGTCTTCCCACTCCACTCTTGGAATTTGATGGTTATAAGTTGGAATCCTGACTTGCAGATTGTTATAACATCAGAATAAGCAATATACAATGAGTGACATGATGTGTTCATTTCGTAGTTTACATTTCATTATAACATTTAAATATCTAACTGCTGTGTAAGTGAACCTCCAGGGACAATCTTGTATGTGTGTGTGTGCACATGTGTGCAAATGCACACATGTTTGGAGGACAGAGGAAGCTGTTGGGTCCTTCCTAACCCTTCCTCCTTATTTACCTGAGACAGTCTTTCACTGAACTTAGAGCTGTGTTTTGTTTTTTTCTTTGCCAACCCCCTGCAGTGCTGGAGTTACAGGTATGCACAGCCATTCCCAGCTTTTTACTTGTAGGCTGGGGATCAAACTCAGGCCCTACTGTGTAGACAACAAGCACTCTTTTCACTGAGCAGTCTTCCAACCCCACATAGGTATTCTTGATAGAATTATGCAAATGTTAGATACAGTTTTATATGTGGGGATACTGGTCAGAGATAAAGTAGAAAGGCTAAAATTAGATGGATGATGAAGGGTCTAACATGATGAGTTTGGTAGAGTTATTTTTAAAAATAGATTATCTGGGCTATGTATTGATTCAAGGCCTTTCCTTTCCCATCTTTCCTAACTACTTCTGTCCTTAGAGATATCTTTCCTTTCTAATCTACTATTGCAATGATTGCATATGATGTACAATTTAACTGAAGTATAGAATGCATCTAAATATTTAATGAACATTGTTCTCATCCTCCACCCTGATAGACTCTCATATTAGATAACAAATGTCCAGGATTTCCCTTTTCTCTCCCATGCACATCTTGTGTAGTGGAAGTATTCCTAAGTAGTGATTCATTGTAAAGAAGCTGTGAATAAAATATAAAATTTCAGTGTCATAACTGAACCATGTCATGCTGCCAGCCCTTAATAGATCTGTAGTCCTTCAAGACTGGCTATATAATTTGTAAAACCTGATGAAAAATGGAAATGTGGAACCATTTGTTCAAAGATCATTCCAGATTTCAAGAAGGTAATAGTTCAGCATTAAAACAAGCCTGAGGCACTCTGAGCGTGGGGCCACGTGGCACCACACGGGTCTTCTTTACTCGTCTCAGAAAAGACGTCTTTCAGGCTCAGTCACCAAACAATGTGCAGACAATACTGTTTTACAATTTCCAAAAGTGTGGTCCGGCAGTAAATGAGATTGCATTAGATGGCACACAGATGGACATTTGTTTGGTGTCATAGTTATGAACCAATGTGTTATGATGTATGTAATAGTTACATAAATGTGCTTTGGGGAAATATAATTTTCACATCAATCAATAATTTCATGTTTATTATTGTTTGGGACAAGGCTAAGTTAAAAATGGGCCAAAATAAAGAAAATATATTAAGTAAATAAGAGTACAGGTGGTAGGCAGATGTTGCACAAAGTATGAAATGGTATTTAAATGACTGAAGTTTGGGAACATTGGGAAAATTGGATGGTTAGGATTCCTAGTGACCTTAGGTATTTGGTAGCATCCTTGGGCCATACTTGACCTTTGATTTTATGTTCTGGCTAATCCCGTTTTCATATTTTCCTACTTGGCTGGTAAACAGGGTTTGGTTTTAAACAGAAGAAAGACCACCAAATCTGGAGCCTAATTGGAGGCTGTCCCCAATAATCTCCTGGCCTAAAAATCCAACCCCTCCCCAGTTCACCACACCCTGCTCCTGATCTTGCTTTGAGCATTCAGGAGATCATTTACAAGGCATAGAACACTTGTAAGTAGGCACAAAGTTATTTAGACCAAGCCTGATTCTAATACATTCTATGTTATTTAAATTTTGGGTTGGTGTGTATGTGTGTGATGTATGTTATGTCTGCATGCTCAGGCGTGTGAGTGCAGGTACACACATGCCAGGATATGCGTGTGAAGGACAGAAAGGATAGCTTTTGGGTGTCAGTCCTCACCTTCCACTTTGTTGGAGGCAGGTTCTCTCATTGGCCTGTGGTGTGACAGGCATTTCTCCTGGTTTTGCCTCCCTTATCCCCATAGGCATGCTAGTGTTGCAGATTTTCTTGCCACCAAGTCCTTGTCCATGACCAGGAAAAATCAAGCATATGGATCATGAGGAGTTAAGAAAACAAAGGGGATTAAAAAAAAAAAGTCCAGCCAGGCATGGTGGAGCATGACTTTAATCCCAGCACTAGGGAGGCAGAAGTAGTTAGGATCGCCGTGAGTTCGAGGCCACCCTGAGACTCCATAGTGAATTCCAGGTCAGCCTGAGCTAGGGTGAGATCCTACCTTGAAAAACCAAAAAAAAAAAAAAAAAAAAAAACCCCAAAAAACAAAAAAAACAGACAATGGTGAGAAAGTCCTAAGGGTCAGGGCATACATGCTTAGGATTTCATCTAGTATCTCGACAAGAGATATATGTGGGGACAGAAAAGATTAGCTTTCTATGTTAGAAAAGCAGGCTGGTTTAGCAGGAAAGATCTATAAGCTGCCTGAGAGAAGGGCTTTCGGGGGGTATTTGTATATTATCTCACTAAAGGGATAACTGTTTCTCCCACCTCCTCAGCATGTCTTTAGGTTTTTCAGTCTTTAGGTTGGGTGAGAGGTAGGGAGTGGTGGTCTCTTGACCAGGTAATTGACAGGTTTTGTTTGATTAGCTCTTTGTAGACTTGTTTTCAGTAGCTGATATCTTTACCTTCTTCCCTATTTCAAATCCTATACATTGGCAATCATGATGCTTTCCTGTTGAATGTTACCAAAGAAACAGGAGATGGGGTTCCTTGATGACCTCAAGTTTGCTGGTGCCTATCCAGCTCAGCACTGACTTTGGCTATAGCATCTGATTTTTTTTTAAACATAGTTTAGGGGATCTGAACTTAATCGCACACATTTGCTTGGCAAGCCATTTCCCTGCTCTGTACTTCTAACATTCTTTGCTCTTTTTATTCCTTGTAGGTGTCTAAGACTTTGTGTACTAAACTACATATACTATTACTCAAATTATTGTCTTCAGAATTATGGATGGATGGGCACACAAAATTCATTATTCATTACTTGAGATGATTCTCTGAATTCATATCCCACATTCATCTAGTGCATTAAGTTCTATAAGTGAATTAAAGTCCTAACCTTATTTGCTTTTATCAATAACTCTGTATTTCCAGTTTTGGGTGAGTCTCAAGAGGCCAAGTGGCATGCCCAAGGCCACCTGCAAGGCTTATTTCTAGCTTCCCTTATTGCCCAGTACTCCATTCTAGGATGATGATTCTCTCTAAATTCACCTAGGACTAGTGCTCCAAGTTCTGAAAGGTGTTAATCTTAGGGATTTGGAGAATAAGAAATCAGAACTTCTGGGAATTCTCAGGAATCCAAAAGTCTGGAGTTATTCTTAAAGTAATTCTGACCATCATTATATTGTGAATATCTAAAAGCCATTTTTATAAGTTGCTTTTATTATTAGATTTCATTATTATTAGTAATGATTATGGTTTAATACTATTTGAAAGGACTATAGCTAATACAGAAATGCTGGAAAACACAGAACAGTATTGGATACATTTAACTATTCTAATACTCAGATCATGTAACAAGATTAACAGGAGCACAGAGATTGTATGGTGGTTTTACCGATTTGAAGATCTGTTTTATGAAAATGGAAGTTAGGCTATGGAGGAGAGGAGAGTGAAAGGGAAAGAAGGGAAGAGGAGAAGAGAGGAGGGAGAGGAGAAGGGAAAGAAAAAATTTGTTTGAAAAGTACCATGAAGAAATCTAACTTTGTACAGCAATAAAAGTTTTCAATTAAAAAAAAAAGAATCTGTTTTGCTTTCCAACCCCATTATTTCTTGACATGCTGCTCAGAGACTAAAGACACAATATCCTATGTTATTGAACTTCCTAATGTTAATATTATTTATAAGAACGGTTCCCTACTAGCTCACAGAGCCATGGGCATACACTGAGATCAGGGGAGTAGCTAGACTGTGATCCAATCTGGTTTTCATGCTGTTGTCCTGGTGTCCACAGTCAACTACATACTCTGACTAAATGTGAGCATTTCCTAAGACTTTTTTCACTTCTGTCAGTCACTTCCCTCTGTTACTTCTCTCAAAAGATAACACATTTTCACGTTTTCCCAATATCTCAGTTTCTTTTGCTTGTGATTCAGAACTAGAAAAGCAGATTAGTGTAAAATACCAGAGAGGAAAAAAAAAAAAAAAATGTGAAAACAATACCAGGAGCGAGTAGCACTGCATTGTGTGATTATGGGCATTTCGGTGGGGTACTTGAGTCAAATTATTGTGTTGTAAGAACGAGAAAGGCAGTGATTAAACAGATTCGGGGCATTGGAAAGATGGCTTAACAGTTAAGGTGCTTGCCTGTGAAGTGTAAGGATCCAGGTTCTATTCCCCAGGATCCACATAAGCCACATGCAAGGTAGCACAAGTGTCTGGAGTTTATTTACAGTTGTTAGGAGGCCCTGGCATGCCCGTTTTTTTTTTTTTTTTTCTCTCTCTCTCTCTCAAATAAATAAACTGTGAATGGGTTTTTAAGAGCATTTCCTTCTTTGAGAAATCAAGAACATTTTAAAACTCATATTGGATAATGAGTATTCTACATGGAATTAATTTTTTTTTTCCCCTGGAAGAACCACTACTTAGGAGTTAATTGCAAATTGCTTATGTAGACTTTCTGTGGCTGTCAGGTTATTACTGAGTGGGGGCCTCATAAACAAGAAGCTCCCTAGAATGTCCTCTCCATACCAAACGGACATGTGTTTCTCATTTAAACATTTCATTGCCCCAACTAAAAACAAATCAGCTGTGTCTTTGGGATCTTAAGGGGAGAAGGTTGGGATTTATTCCTGGACAAGCCTGAGGAAAACATTACCCTAATGGATGAAATATGTTTGTGCTAAAGACTTCTTAAAAGTGTTGAACTGGTCTTTCCCAACTTGATCTCCTCTTACTTGAAGAGAACAAAACTTTAGAAAAGCCCATTGGTGTTACCCTAGCTTCCTCCTTAAATAAAGAATAATGAGTAAACCTTGTTTCACTTAGATAAGCATCAAACATAGTCACTGTCTCTAGGGATTACCCACACACCTTCAATGATGTGGTCTAGAAGTTCCATTCTCTCTTGGCCCAGTAGAGTAAAAGAAACCCATTTCCTGTTTTCTCCAGCCAAATTCCTTCATCAATTCAATTTTTCCCAAGAAAGGTCTCACTTATTTCTCAATGCTCAATGTGGTCAGCAAGAAAATCAGATCTGGAAAACTTATTTGCTTTTCTGAAGCATTGAAAATAATGGTCTCCTTAAGATTGCAAGCCCACTGTGGAGAAATTTTGGCTTATTTTATGTTTTTTACCATGACCGAGCACTGGAAACAGGAAAATAGATTTATTTTTTTGGCAAAACTGGGATGTACTTGGTTTACAAATCTGAAAATATTTAAGAGTTCAATCTGGGCAGCATAACATGTAGCTACTCTCAAAGCTGGAGGTCAGAGTCTCAGGAATAATTAGGGAAATCCATCATCACTAATGATCTGATCTTCCTCTTAATTCTGTGATAGGACTGCCCAGAAAGCAGAATATGAGCTTTTCTTTTATTTCTTTTTTCACTTTTCCTTCCTGTTTTTTTTTTGTTTATTTTGTTTTGTTTCATTTTTCCATGTGAAGGTTTAGAAACTCAAAGAAATTGAGAATTGCAATGTCCACAGTGTACCCAAAGGACAGCACTGTGCTGAGCCGACCAGAAGCTGTAAATCCACTCATGCTGGTGTGATGCCCACTGGGCTTTGAAAAGTATAATAATGATGTAAAAAGGGAATTTGAAAATTATTCACACAGAAATATGGAATACAAATTTAGAAGGCACTGTAGAAGTAACTATTCCATTACCCACACTAGTGAGACCATCTGGAGAAATATGGTACATAATTCTTATTTTGGGTTTTCCCCTAAAAACAACCAAACCTGCATTTCTTTAAGGAGAAAATTTAAAAGAATCATTTGAGGTGAGTCTGTCGTTAAATCAAAATCTTCTGACTTTCATATTACATATTATGAAGTCTATCTTTTTTCATATTAGTATTTTTAAAGGTTTTCCTCATAACTGACATTATAGAATACAGCATGAGATCTTATTTCACAAGATAATCACATTCATGTGAAATTTAAACATAACTACCTTATATTGGGAAATCATATTGTTTTTTATTTGATGCCAGTATTGTTACTTTCCAATAAAAGATTGTACTTAACAGCTAAGGAGATGGCTCAGTGGTGAAGGGTACTTGCTTGCAAAGCCTGGGTTCAATTCCCTAGCACCCACATAAAGCCAGATTTTAAAAAGTGGCATATGTATCTGATGTTCATTTGTAGTAACAAGAGACCCTACACATTCATACACATACACACACACACACGCACGCATGTAAATAAATTTTAAAAAATTTAAAACTGTACTTAAATTTCATGAAGTTTAAAAAACAACATATAAATAAATTCACCAAGACAAATGTTAACATCAAAATAACAATCATCACTGCTTATTTTGAGAGCCTAGTTGTAGTTTGAATTTAAAATGTCCCCATATTCTCATGTGTTTGAAATCTTGGTGCCCAGACGGTGGCATTATTTGGGAACATTGTGAAACATTTAGGAGGAGCCTTGCTAGAGGAAGTGTGTCACTGGGGGCAGGTCTTGAGGTTTTATAGACTGGTCCTTTCCTGCCTATCCTCTGTTTCCTAACTCTGACTGGATTGTGACCATTTTTGCTTCATGTTACTGCTTGCCAAGCCTTCCCTGCCAAGATAGAATGTATTCCCACAAAAAGAATAAGCCCTTTCCGTCCTTAGCTTGATTATGATAGTAACAATGAGAATGTATTTAATGACTAGTCAGTGTTCTTCACACCTTATGAACAATTCTGCACATCAAATATTCTATATTCTCTGAAGATCTAGTTCATATTTTACTTTCAGTAACGCTGTCCATTTAGTTGAATTCAACATGCATTAAGATTTTGTTCAGCTTGCTTCCAGTTCTCATTTCCTATAAACTCAAAGTCTTCATTGTGGGTTCCCCCATGAAGCTTCTGATTCTAAGACTATTTTATTGGTCTGTCTCTCACTTATAGCTTAAGAACCATACTATTTATTTATTTATTTTAATTCAAGAGAGGGAAAAAGACAGAAAGAGAGAATGGATGTGCCAAGGCTTTCCTCTGCTGCAAATGAACTCCAGACGCACCCCCTTGTCCACATGTGCAACATTGCAATATTGTGTCACTGTGTGCCTGGCTTATGTGGGACCTGGAGATTTGAAAATGATTTCTTAGGCTTCTCAGGCAAGTGCCTTAACCACTAAGCCTTCTCTCCAGCCCTACAATCATACTATTTTTATCAACTTTATTGAGGCATAATTTGCATACAGTAAACTTTTGGAACCCATAGTTAAGCCAAGCTTGGCAAGAAAATATTTAAAAAAGATTTGTGTCTGTACAGAGATTTTCTTGTCATTATTCTATAAATAGCACAGTATACCAACTGTTCACAAAGTATTTGTGTTGCATTAGGCATCCGGAAATAATCTCTAAATGATTAAAACTGTGTAGAAGAAGTATGCACAACATCATTCTAGAAGGATTTGAACATCTGTAGGTTTTGGTGTCCATCAGGGAGCCCTGGAATCAATGCCTCATGGATACCAGTGGACAGCTATATAATTAAATGTGCATATTTTATGGGCACAGTTTATGAGCTGTGACAAATGTTCACAGTCATGCAACTACCACACTACTCAAGGATGAGAACAATTCCAAATCCTTAAGAAAAATCACTATGATCTTTGCAGTCACTACCCACACCAACCCCAGCCTTGGATAATCCAATATTTTTTTTTTCTATTTCTATAGTCAGGAGTTGACTGTTCTAGATTCTCATGAGAGAATCAAACATTTGCTCTTTTCTTTCTCTCCCTGCTTACACTCAGGGTAATGCTTTGAGCCTTGCAGTATTCTATTCTATACATCTATCACAGACGTGTTTACTCATTTACCTGTTATGAGCATTTAGACTGTTTCCATTTGGGACTTTTATGAATAAAGCTGCTATCCACATTCAGCATAAACATAGACACATGTTTTCATTCTCTTGAACACTTAGGAATGTAATTTCTTAGTAATGGTAAACATGGTAATCACATTTTCAGCTAGATAAGAAACTGCTCTCCACATGTTTATATAATTTTCCATTCCCACTAGTACTGTATATGATTTCTAGTTCCTCCACATTCTAAAAATAGTTGATATTATCAATTTCTACCCTTCTTAGGTATCCTAGTGGGTATGTATTAGAAATATGACTGGTAAAGGATATTGGTTCAGCCAGTTATTGTGTTTTGGTACACAAGATAGTAACCATCTCAAAATGAGTCATATACTTTTAATGTATTAGCCATGCTTTCAAAGCTTGGGCCATTCAAAATTTTGTTAAGCACAATTTTCTTATGTTTCCACAAGTAATTAAAATCTTGAACAAACAAAAGACCTATAGCAAAGTCCTGAAGTCTGCTAATGACTTATAGTCTTTACATATGGTTATTTAACCAGTCAAAATCTCTATCCAATGATACTACATTATCATCTACATCATATTTCATTAATTATTTTCTGTTCAGAAAAAGCAAACTTATTCAAAAATTTATTGAACATTTCCAAGGTTTTTTTTTAATTTTTTTTTTTTGAGAAAGAGAGAAAGAGGCATAGAGAAAGACAGAACATGTGTGCCAGGGTCTACAGCAAACAAACTCCTGGTACATGCACCCCCTTGGGCATTTGGCTTACATGGGTCCTGGGTAATCGAACCAGGGTCCTTGGCTTGGCAGGAAAATGCCTTAACTGCTAAGGCATTTCCCCAGCCCACATTTCCAAGTTTTAAAGCCATCAAGTTTTAAAAGGGAACAGAAACTTTGACATAATAAATTTCCTAACTTTTTAAAGGTCTCCAAAAATTAAGATGAACATATTCTTTAGAATTTGCCTATAACATCAATTTAAAGGAACATAACTAACACATTCTGTCCTCCTGTGCCTATAGTCCCCACTTTGTCTGCTTTTCCCAAAAAGTAACCACATATAGTTTTATGGAATGGAAAATTAAGCACCACTTAATAAATTTCAGTCAGGGATTCGGATTGCCTGAGAGATCAAACAGACATTGCTTCAGCAATTTGAGCTGGACTCTATCTGAAAGATCTTTGAGACATTATTGCTCTCAAGAGACATAGCACATTTTCTAGAACAGATGAGAAGACACAATTCCATGAATAGGTATAGATTATAATATGTATGTGAATGAGTCACTACAGCCTTCGGGAGCCCAGTACACTTCTGAAGGCTGCCTTATACAAAGCCAGGATAGGCCTGACTATAGTTTGCTGTGACTATATATCTGAGACCACCATACTTATTATTTGTTACACAATATTCTAGGTGATTACTGAGTACAACACATTTTAGTACACTTGGATATCTTTCTCTAACATGAGCCTAGTGCTGGTGTTCTCCTAAACTCAGGACTTTGCAATAAGATTAAAGTTCAACTAGTTTGATGTCTCTAGATACAAGATTAACAAACCACTAGACTTGTAGAAAAGCCTATATCATATATACATGTAGGTATTATGTCTATTATCTCCCTTCCTGAAAATGTTGAAATGTCTTTATTGTTCTTTTCTATAATTTTCTCTGGGATTATGATTTTTTCAAATATGGCCTATGATATTTCCTCCACCATAGTTCTTTTGTTAGTGATAATATATTTAATTACTTTATAAGATAAAGGGTGCCCCATGCAATTTATTTGATATTTAAAATATATGTTTTCAATACTTATAAAGATCAAGCCTTAAATTAGTATGAGCAACTCCTCTTATTTATCATTCATTTACTGAAAATAATTTAACATTTCTGACTGTGATGGTAGATTTCTCAATTTCTTTTGGAATTCTGCTAACTTATGCTTGTAAATTATAAGGATATATGAGTATTGTTAGGTTATTTTTATTTAAAATTGTTATAGTTTTGTGATGGATTCTTCTTTTTTCAATTGTGTACTAATTCTACTTATTAGTGGCCTTTGCTTTCAAAGGCTGTATTATCTGTTATTAATATGGATATAGTAGGGACTGGAGAGATGCTTCAGTGGTTAAGGCACTTGCCTGTGAAGCCTAAGGACCCATGTTCAACATTCCAGGTCTCACATAAGCCAGATGCACAAAGTGATGCAAGCATGCAAAGTCGTGCATGCACACAAGATGGCACATGAATTTGAAGTTCAATTGCACTGGCTGGAGGCCCTGGCATGAGAATTTCTCTCTCTCTCCTAAGAAAATATGGATATGTTAGTTGCTAAGCAGGACCTCTTATGGTATGTACTTGTGCTTGCAGACAAAAGACTGATATTGAATCATTCCAGGTGTGTGTGTGTGTGTGTGTGTGTGTGTGATCAGCCCCTTCAGAGAATACCACAAGAAGAAAGTTTTAAAAGATATTTCATTTATTTTATTTATTCATTTATTTTTGAGAGAGATTTGAGAAAGAGGCAAGTGGAGAGAAAGAAAGAGAGAGAGAGAATAAGTGTACCACATCCTCCAGCCACTGCAAACAAAATCCAGACATGTGCGCCACTTTGTACATCTGGCTTACCTTGGATACTGGGGATTTGAACCTGGGTCCATTCTCAGGCTTTGCAGGCAAGCACCTTAACTGCTAAACCATCTCTCCATCCCTAAGAACCAAGTTTTAACAAGCCCAAATCACCAAATCACTCTTCTAGATGGCCTAGGGTAAACTTTGCTACTTACAATCTAACTACCATGCTCCTAGTGGCTTCCTATCTGTAGTGTTGAACATTTTATGTTTGAAGCACCATGATCTAGAACTAAGCATGCTCTGGAATGCATCCACCTCGGCCATGTGTTGAGTTTTTCCACTGCCTATAAGATTGCCCAGCGCATACTGTGCTCAGAGACACTGCCTATGCCGTTATCCCCATATTTTAAGCAGTAAAGCTTTCTTCATTCTTATCACTTGGTCATGCTTATTGATGTTGCTTTCATCAAAGGGTGAACACAATTGTGTAGGTTGCCAATAGACCAGATGCGTAGTATTCAGTTGATATCTATTTATTCATATTTTCAGTTTTTCAAAATGTTATCTTTGTGCCTTATGCATCACCTGAAAATAGCACATTAATGGGTTTTTTAAAAATTATGTCTGTCCATCAGATAGAACTGGTATTGAAGTAAGATAGGGAAGGAGGTACATTCTTTTGCTTACAATGTAGGGATAGAATTATGTGCCTAATAATACAGACAGCTAGGGCTTATGTGAGCTAGCCCAGATGTGTATTTGGGGAGGGGGGCTCAAAGAAAAATTCCATACCTAACCCTAGTTCTATACGGTGATATTTTTTTCCCTCACTGATAGGAAAGGCATCTACTTCTAACACTCCCTTTGAAAATTTATCTGGAGGTGCCCAGCTTCTGCAGCTCCATTTATTACGAGTAGGGTATTGCCCTGACAACAAGCAGCACAGAGGAGGAATAGGAACCAAATTTGACCCCACTTAAGGACTAACTATGCTGGGCTGCAGAGGTGGCTTAGCAGTTACGCACTTGCCTGTGAAGCCTAAGGACCCTGATTCAAGGCTCGATTCCCCAGGACCCACATTAGCCAGATGCACAAGGGGGCACACATGTCTGGAATTCATTCACAGTGGCTGGAGGCCCTAGCGTGCCCATTCTCTTTCTCTCTATTTGCCTTTCTCTGTCACTCTCAAATAAATAAATAAAAAATAAGCAACAACAAAAAAGAATTAACTGTGCTGCTTTGGACAAGGCTATTTTGATAATAAGGAGACAAAATCTGAGGTCTCCTCAGTTACTCTATAGTATTCCCATTGGGCAATGGAAAGAGGATTCTAAGCTTCTGAGGGCCATCTTTGTGCTGAAATAAACACACACATGTGCATCCGCACGTACGTACACACACACACACACACACACACACACACACACACACACACACCTTAAGAGTATCTAATCAACAGGGAAATTACATCCTGTATACTCTAGTATATAGTAGGAGACCCACACTTCCCATACTCTATATTTGCACTTTTCTTCTCTAGTAATCATTTACCCTGCATCTTTGAATTTCTTATGCTGGGATGCCTCACAAAGAACCTCCAGTCCTGGCTCTTGCTACTGCATCTCAGTTTTGCCTTGATAGAACAAAGAACCTAAAGTGTGATAAGGGTGAAATGCTAGTGTTTTCTATATGCTACCTTCTTCAATCCTCCCACCAATTTCTCATACACTCATCATTTTATAAAAGAAGGAAAAAGACTTAAGGAATAAGCAAGTTGCCCAAGATTACACTGAAAGGAAATAGCTGTACAAGGACTAGAACTAAGGATCATGATTTTCCCATTACATCGTATCATCTTCTGAACTTTTCTTCTATGATTTCCTATTCTTCAGCAGGACCCCCATGACCCAGGCATATACTTCCCCTGTATACTCACCCTGACTCTCCAGACTATGCCCTTTCCCTTAAGGACATGCAGCCATAACAACGGCTAATGATCTGAAGGCATGGATGGAGCCCAGTTCTCTCTCACAGTGGAGATCATGGGAGACTGTTAGAAATCATACAGAGAATGAGTTTCTCCTGGTGGGAAGTTGGATACAAAAGTAACACTAGGGAAATTATCTTGATAGAATGCTTTTAGAGATAGCAACTCCTATGTGCTTGAGTGTATGTATTGAATTATATACAAGACTTCTTTTTGACTTTTTGAAAACGCATCATGAAATCCCTCCAGTCTGATGGGCTACAAAGCTCCCGTTTAAGTAAGAAAATCCACCTTCCATTCTACCTTACACCTTCACTCTTGAAAGGTTTTAAGATCTATATGCCTGTTATTTTGTTCTACATTTAGAGATTCAATATAATGAACATAGTTTACTTACTACTCTGCTTTTGTTGAATTTTGGTATTTTGTCATACTTTTTTCTGATATTGTTAAGATGTGAAATAGTTCAGGTGTACTTGGAGCTCAATTTCAATCTTTTCCCAAGTCTTCTTGCTTAGAAATCACTCTTACTAAAATTCTTTCCTAAATAGTCCAAAATCTTTCTGAAGTCATTTCTTATTCCTGTGCATTTTAAATATTTTAATGCATACATGTCCATGAACAGTAAATAATTATAACGTTCATTTTTTCATCTTGAAATACAATGCTACATATCCTTCTGTAATATCTCTCTACCATAAAGTTATGTTTCTGAGTGGCATTCAAGTCTAATTTTGTAGTTGCAGTTCATTCCCTATTTTTGAATACTATTCCAATGTGTTGCATTAAACTTTTCCTGGGAAGATGTGCATGTCCTGGTGTTTATTCACCCCAGAAAGAGCAGACAACAGACCAAAGAAATAATTCCAACCAAGCATAACTGTGTGAACCAGTGAGTTTATTGGGGTTACTTACATGAGTATGAGTGAGAGATTATTTACAGGAGTATGGATGACTCAAAGGCAGCTGCAGCAACCCTGCCTGGGTGAGGACTCAGAAGTTGCATCTCTGATGGAGCTCACTGCATTACTTGTAGGCAGCTTGGCTGGTCAGGATACCCCACCCTCATAGTTGTTTATCCTGTACAAGGCCTTAAAAAGGGGTCTTATGTTAGTTTCAGGAACTTCCTGAGACTTTTAATGGTCCCAGCCCTGTGTATTTCTTGAGCCCTAATGAGCTTTTTTTGAGCCTTACTGATTTTCCTGTTAGGATGAGTTTTTCAATTTGAAGGAAATTGCTATCCGATACATTTTTTTGGCCATATCTTATTTTGTTTATTCTCTCTTTTATGGAAATTTTATTTCCAGCATTTTCTTACTGCAAACCATGCTTCAATAAACATTTCACTTCATGTTTTCTTGTGCACATACAGATTTTCTTCTAAGACTCCTAGCCTTGTTTTACCACTTCTAGACTAAGTTATACTAAGCAACTAAGTACGTGACTCTAAGAAACAATTTTCACTCATGCTCAATTTGTAGGTGTCCTTGATGCTATCTTCCTCTCAGAAGTACTATCTTTTTTATATCTAGAGTTCCATCCTGATAATTTTTCCAAGAAGTTCATAGTGTCATGTATTAATTTACTAAAACTTACTATTATAATTTACTCATTGTAACATCCAATCACCCTATCTGGTTACAATCAAAAGGGAGCAAGATAACACATATGTTGTATAATACATATGAGTTTTCAATGTAAGAGAATACTTTCTCTTGGTTATTAACAGATATATGTCTATAAGTTATATCAGGGACCTTGAAATACTGGTAATATGGATTTACAGAAGGAGGGAGAGAGGGAGTGACTGGGAAGGAACTAATGGATCATCAGAACTACATTTTTCTGTCATAAAACACTCCAAGATGGTTCCAGGCTATCAGGGTTGCAGCTTCTTTTTAAGTAATCACCATTTTGCTATATATTTGTGGTACAAACCATGCTAAGAAGCTATTAAATTGTGTTGTATTTTCCTACTTGGATAAGCATAACTTCATTAGGACTTGAAAAGCCAGCTTTGCTGTTAGGTGCTTCAGGCTGCTAAGCTTGTTTTTAGGAAGAATTTCCAGCACAGGGCAGATCGAACCCTGTGACCTAATCCCTTCTTTATTTCAGCTGTGTCTTGCACCAAAAGTGGACTGACTCTAAGAAACAATTTTCATACACCTTCAATGTATAGGTGACCTTGATGCTATTTTTCTGTCAGAAACACTGTCTTTTCATACAAATATATATGTAGGACCACTGTGCCTATCTGCACAGCCCTCCCACAAATAGTGACCCTCTCAGCCACCCCACAATCATAAGAATGAAGAGAAGAAGCTTATACAGTCAATGAAAGTGAGCTTGTGGTGTTCTTTGGTGAGGAAATTCCAAACTTCAAGGGCTGGGAGTGAAGTGTAGCTGTCTGCTGCCTTCAGGTAGCCCTGAAGGCTCTTTGCCTACAGGAAAGACAGTCACAGGAGAATAGATGAGACTCATGGTGAGGTATCCAAGCCTTACCACATCTAAACCATGACTCTGAATTTCTGTCTTTCGACAAAATGTGTGCGTTGAAACCCTACCCTACAGCGGGATGGTATTAGGAAATGAGACCTGTGGGAAATAATTAGGGATACATGAGGTCATAAGGGTAGAACCCCATGATGGGATTCATTATCATTACAGGAACAAAAGAAGAAAGGACTCAGTCTCTCCACTATATAGACTATGCCAAGTAGACAGCTCCCCAGGAAGAATTCTTTCACTAAA
The DNA here is from genome assembly GCF_020740685.1 of Jaculus jaculus. NCBI lineage: Eukaryota > Metazoa > Chordata > Mammalia > Rodentia > Dipodidae > Jaculus > Jaculus jaculus. The sequence goes on from NC_059102.1 coordinate 306,057,986, forward strand.
CACTGAACCTGCTAGCATCTTGAACTTGGGCTTCCACTGTTCAGAGCTTCAAGAAAAAATTCCCAGAAGACAAGGATAAAGTGTGAGCCCTGTTCTGAGGTCTAAGTCTTCTGGTGCTGCTGCTAATTCTACTAGAACTTCTAAGCTCAGTAAGCTGTCTTTCAAACAAAGCCTCATGGTGATTTTAACTAGTTGGGTAAACTTGCTGTTTGTAACTGGAAAAAAAATCCCATTAATATACTTGCAATGTCATGCAACTGGCCTGTGGTTACTGCTTTTCTTTCTTTCAAAGCACTTATTCTTACTACAACTTGCTTAGTCAGCAGACTTCCTCTAGCACTCTAATGAAATATTCTCTTGAAAGACACTAATACTATGGCTTTTCCTTTGTCTCCAATTAGCTGTCTCAATTTCTCAATTATTTTCAATCAGCGTACTGAAAGGCCCAAGAATTCAGAAGCCCAGAAATACTATCATGCTCCAAAGGGAGCTTAAGCGGGCCCCTGCATACCTCAAACTCCAGGCTTTACTCTCTGTTGGAAGCAAGTAAAGAATCCCTCTTCTCATAATATCAGAGCCTGCTCCTAATATAAAACTAGGTAAAAAGGGCATGAGATAGCCCTCAAGGATGGGAAATGAATAATAAAGTGAACCACTTATTTGGTTTCTGTAAATAGCCTGCACCATAAGCCCTAATAGCCCACAGCATAAGCCTTAGTAGCCCGCACCATAAGCCATAGCAGCCTGCCTCAGACCACCAAGGTCATAGGAGACTGATACCACACTCTGCTACTCCCACCCAAGGACCTGCGCAAATGCTGACCACCAAGGTCATAGGAGACTAATATCACACTCTGCTACTCCCACCCAAGGACCTGCGCAAATGCTGACCACCAAGGTCATAGGAGACTGATTGGTCCACAAGGGGCTTGAACAAATTAAACTAATTGGCTTAGAAACTATGGAGTGGCACAAACTGACTGGCTCGCACCCCACGGGCTCCTGATATTAAAAAAAATGATTGGTCTAATGCACAGGCTTTGTTAGAAACCCTATAAAAACTGTCCCGTTCCTGCATTCGGGGCTCTGCAGTCCTCTACCCCTGCGTGGTGTACGACCGTGGGCCCCAGCGCGCTTGGAATAAAAATCCTCTTGCTGTTTGCATCAAGACCGTTTCTCATGAGTGATTTGGGGTGTCGCCATTTCTGGGCAGAGCGTGGGGTCCTCATTCTGGGGGTCTTACAGTACAAAAAAAAACAAAAACGAGTTCATTGTGACATTTTTATCACATATCATCCTTTGCTCATACTCATTCCTTACCCTTATTTGTCCCCTGTTCTCCCTGCTGTTTGTCCCTTTGTCCCCCATCAGTATCTCCTCTGCTTTTATGTTTCATATGATATATGCATATTTTGTTAAATCTACGTTATGCTTATGAGAAAAAAATGTGATATTTGTTTTTCTTTTCCCCATTATCCTCCCTTATTCATTCACCCCCATGATCCTCCTTTCACTGTATTTTCATGGTTTATATATAAGATATTTATATTTTTATATTATATATTTTTAATGTAGAATCTGCACATTAGAGGAAATACACAATCTCTGTCTTTCTAAGTCAGTCTTATTTTACTTAATAGTCTCCAGTTCCATTAATTTACCTATAAATGATATAATATCATCCTTCCTTATGGTTGACTAAGACTCCACTCTGTATCTAAACCATACATTTTTATCCACTCATCTACTGATGAGCATCTGGGCTAAAGCCCTGTGTTGGTTACTGTGAATAAGGCTTGAACAAGCATGATACACAAGTATCTTTGAGGAACATTGACTTTCATCCTTTCTGGATATGGTAGTTATATTTTAACTTTTTGAGAAATGTCCATAATGATTTCCAGCTGAGTTAGTTTATTATGGTCTCACCGCAGTGTATAAAGCTTTACCCCGCCTAGCGCCGCCCACACGCATCTCCTTTGTTGTCACTGTTTCATTGATAACAGCTAGTCTAGACAGGATGGATGGAAGCTCAATGTAGCAGTCTTAATTTGTATTTACCTGGTGGCTAAGAATTAAAACGTCACTTTTTTGAAAAATCTCTTCCTTTAATTAACTAATTCAGACAATTTCATATATATGTATACATATGTACATACTAATATATACTTATATTTAACATATACTAATATATGTATATATTAGTATTTTGATCATATTCACTCCTCCGACTTTCTCTCATCTGCCCCAACTCCCACTGTATCTCCTCCACTTCCCAACTATTAACCCCTTCTACTTCCTTGTCTGATCTCTGACTGTATCTCTTTGACCTCTGCGCATAAATATGGGTGGGAAGTATATACCCAAGCATAGGCAACTAACCAGTGAAGAAAATGTCTCTCCCTTCCCCAGCAATCTTTAACTGCCAAAAGCTCTTCATGGGTCCCCTGCCTCATCTGTGATACAATGTTGACAAGCCCAATCTCATGATGATTTTGTGTAGGTACCACAGCTGCTGTGGATGTGTAAGTGCAATGGTCATGTCATCTCTAGAAGGCTGCATTCTTACAAAGCTTTCTCCTGCCTCTGACTCTTCCATTCTTTCCATCTCCTCTTCCACAATATTCTTTCATCCTTGGAGGGAGATAGAGATTTTAGGCTGAGCACTTAACACCACTTACTCTCAGCACTTTGTTCAGTTTTTAGTCTCTGCAATAACTGCTGCCCTCTACTAAAAAGAAGCCTCTCTGACAAAGGCTGAGAGAAGCACTAATCTATAGGCATGAACATAAATGCCCATCTAGAAAAACAATAGCAGTAGCTTTACCACTGGGATCTATGGCCTTCATAGGCTATGGGCTTTTGACCAGCTTTATAGTACCAAGCATGAATTCCTTTCTGTGAAACAGGCCTCATATCGGATCAGAAAGCACTTCGTTATCCCATAAGAGCCATGCCACTCTTGCACCAGTAGTATGCACTATTGCATGCCGCTATTGCCCATATTGCCTGCCTGACAGGTTGATCGTGTAGCATGCAAGGTCCACAACTGAGTAATACCATTTTTGATGACTTTATTCCCCCCAGATGCCTGCACAGCACCTTCTGCCACAATGTCAGCTAGCCAGAAAAAAACCTCTCTTTTTTTCAACTTCCTGGCAATAAACAGGCTGGATTGTCTCCCTTCTCAAACATCTTTTTTGCATAAACTTCTATGATGATTTTCCCAGCTATAGATGTTCTTCAAAGTTCAATCTTTCCCTTCCTGATAAAACTATTTTCAAAATCCATTTATTAAAATTATCACAATGCTCTCTCATCTTGAAGAACTTATTAATATTTTTATTCCAAATTGTTATCTCCTTCAGATTTAATCTGAAAGTTCCTACTATATTTTTCCCCTTGGTACTCAGCCCTACTTTGGTGTCTCCACTTACTGAGAAGTTACATTTTTACTTTGCAGATTCAAGAATATACTCCACTCATCTTCCATGTGGCAAGACCTTACCATTGTTTATTGTTTTGTTGTCATTTTATCAGTAATTTACTCTCCAGGTTACCAGGTCTGAAGCCAGTTTTATCTGCGGACTCTGCTCTCTTCTTACTATAAAGTTCTATTGAGTCTTTCCTTGAAATATATTCCCTGTTCATTGTCTTTCTTTATCTCCCATGGCAGTCTTCATATGTCTGCTTGCATTTCTTGTTCTGCCCTAGTATATGCTCATTAAATCCTGTTAAAATTGGAAAGTTTTACATGATTTAAGTTTTTTCAATGGAGCTCTTTGGCCTAAGGAAAAGGTCAAGTCATTTTTGTCAAAATTAAGGGTCAACATCAGTTTTCAGGTTTTTTTTTTTTTTTTTTTTTGGTCATTCATTAAGCACTCTATCCTGTCCAGGCCTGCTTTCTCCCATTTCCTGAGTCTCAATTCCTCTGGTGTGTCCCTGCTTTCATTACCTTTCCACTTTCTCCCTACCACCCCCCTTTTGCCAGTCTAGGTTCTTGCTGATGAATCTCAGCTCTCAGTGCAGGTACAAAACTCCTTTCTGACTAGCTCACAGGAATTTCTATCTTCCTCTTCTGTAATCCTTCAGTTTGACAATGACTGATTTATTGTCTTGGACTAATATATAAACCTGTTCATGTTTGAGGTTTTGTACCTGATTTTAATTGGTATGAAAATAGAATTTATGTTTTGCACTATGGTTCTATTATTTTCTCTATTATCACACACCCAAACTTTGTGCACAATGGGTGTTTTAATTTTCATTTTCCTACTTCAGTGTATTAACACCAAAGTTGTGCTTTATACAAAGATCACTTGTCCTATTGGGTCTAATACTATGGATGCTAAAGAAGTTGTTAAAAAAAATCACAAAATCCTCATTAAAATGTTCCACCTGGCCGGGCATGGTGGTGCACGCCTTTAATCCCAGCACTTGGGAGGCTGAGGTAGGAGGATCGCCATAAATTTGAGGCCACCCTGAGACTCCATAGTGAATTCCAGGTCAGCCTGGGCTAGAGGACCTATGTCAAAAAAAAAAAAAAAAGATCCACCCTACGTTACACCCATTTTTTCACATAAATACCATTTTTCCTCCTACTATTTTTTGAAGAATAATAAATTATTTTCCTGTAGGAATAATATCATGCTGTGCTAAAAGTTCCTTTTTTATAAACCCTTCTTACCTTCTCTCTTCTCTTCTGAATGCCATCTTGGATTCCAGCACATCAATATTTTTGATAATCAAAGCAAAAATAATCAGCACATTCCAATGTATATAGCAAAAGACATTGTAGTATCCTTCTTTCATTTTATTGAAATTTTTCTATTCTAGCGCAAACAATGTATATTTTACATCATAAAGCAAGATATAATTTACATATTACATTACTTATGAGATATTTATTACCATTATGTCATTCCCTTTTTTGCTTTTTGTTAGGTCACCACTTCTGGTTTTATTTAACCTGCCAAATACTCTACTACTCAGCATCTTGTTTGGAGAGGGACTGGGAACAATGAGAGCTCCTATGCATTCATATTCATTGTATCTCTGTACAATGATGGTGAGGAATGAGGGTGTGCCTGAGTTTCATGGCACAAAGACCCTCTTCCGTTAATTGGCTTAAGAGACAGAAGTCTAGTCCTCCCAATCAATTATCAAACTGTGTCCTCAAAGTCAATGATAAATGAACAAAACTGAGTGCTAGTGTGACATATATATGCACTTCTTGATCAAATGCTCAAGTAAAGATGCTTTTATTTATTTTTTTTTTTTAGCATTGGTCCACCAGCATTGATTATTCCTATACTAACCAGCACCAGTTGCTCTATAAAATTCCTAGACAGTGCTTACACAAGACATCCCAGCTTTTCCTCTGAACTTCCAGGGTCAGGCTTTTGTGTTGGCTGGGCTGGAAATGAATGCCAATAGGAAGGCTTCACATGACTTCCTTTCACCTGACACTTTACCTATATATTTCCTCTTATAAGGTTCTTCCCACCTCAGCAAAACCTTTCCTATGTGATTTCTGTTTCTTACCTACAACCCAAATTCTTTGTTAGCTTTTCTTCTCAAATTCCAAACCCCAAAGTTTACCAGGCTCTTGGATTGTCCTCATTTTGGAAATGAAAGAACGTTTCTGCTATAAGGATAAACAGTTTCTTTGGAACTTGATAGTACACAGCACTTCATGGAACAAGTGAATGAGTGCAGAGAGTCTTTAGAAGCAAGTAATGAGTGTAGTTCAGTCAGCCTGCAGGAACTCATCTGTAAGAAATGTTTTTGTACTAGAGTGATATGAAGACAGACTCACTTAGTGAGAGCAAAAGGCACAAAATTATTATCCTTCTGATTCCTGAACAAAATGTGAAATTGTTTAAAAATATTTTTTTCAGATTGGTGGCTGTTATCTTAAAAAACTAAACTATTAGCTCAATCTGATATGCCAAGGAAATACAAAAATATGTGCTGCACGTGTATGTTATATCCAAAATTCCTTGCCTGTTATTCAAAGTTGGCATATTTGGCCAAAATCAGTCTAAAGCTTTATCAGCCATGATAACCATATTAGATCTAAGCTGATTGGGATGAGAATATGAGTTTGAAGCATGTCTATTCTTTATGTCTTTAAATTATTCTTTGGTCAAATGATGTGATTTTTTTTGAGAAATCTAAAAATATAAAACTATTTCTCATTTTTCAAATACAAGGTTACACATATGTACAGCAAGGTATCATTTCCTTACTAGAAAACAAGGCTTTTAGGTATCATTCCATAAACATTGTACACTTTTATAGTCTGATTCCTTCCATGGCTACAAGGTGCTGGACATAGAAAAAATACAGGAAAGAAAGAAGGAGCAAATGAACAGAGCCTCACAACACCCCTGTGAGGTAGGCATTATTAAAACCATTTTATAAACAGGTAAACTGAGATTTGGTCAAGTCCACTGGGCAAGTTGGCAGAACATGTCTGGGAACAAAGAGAAAGAAACAAAGAAATGCCGGCCCTCCTTCCCAGCCCTAAAAAATAAACTTTATTTCAGAATTCCAAAAGTATAAAAGTCCATAATTGTCCTTACATTTTTAGAATTGAAGCACTTAAAAATTCCACTTAAATATACAACTTGTCTTTCAGATTTCTGTTACATGGAGAAAGAGCAAATAACTTGCTTCCTTCCTTCTCCTGTCCAGATATACTTCCTGTAATGGGTAGAGTATATCCACATGCCACCAGAGATGGGGCTTAAAGTCGAGGCCATTTTTAAAGTTTCAGGTAATTCCTAATTCATTTAAAGCCCTAATGTGAAAAAGAGATCTGTTCTAAAGCGGCTGTCTTGCCCATTGCTCTGTGACCTTAAAGAGCATTTGGTACAAAACATGAAAAGGAGCAAGATATCTCACTTTGGAGGTGAGGATGAGGACAATGGTGTAAAATTTGCTTTTTGTGTTTGCGAACTTGCAAGCTGAAGCTTGCAATACTTTATATATATAATATATAAATATATACGTGTGTGTGTGTGTGTGTGTGTGTGTGTGTGTGTGTGTGTGTGTCTGACTTCCCTTAAGGCAACAAAGAGATGTAGACTATGTGTTTCATAATTCAGTCTTGGTTTCCCTATAGCAATTTCTCTCTCTCTCTCTCTCTCTCTCTCTCTCTCTCTCTCTCTCTCTCTCATCAAGTGAAAAAATTTCTTCCATCAAGTGACAGAAAACTGTTCAAAAACAATAGTCATTAGCTTAGGATGATTTATCTTTTGAGCATAGTGAGGGGTGGTATTGTGACATTAATTATATCTTAAACTTAGAGCTTAGGTCCACAGCTTAGACTGGCTTGGAATAGCCAACCACATTGAACAGACAGGTTAGTGACCAGAACTTGTATATAATTTGTTCACACATAGATGGTGGTAAAAATCTTACCATGACCAACAGACACTGGAGACAAGAAGACACATACTTGAGAAAGACTGGCTGTTCAAAAAAATCTCCTGGAGGGAACTGGGAAGAGGACAGGGTAAGGCACTGAGGTCAAACAGGTTGCTGAGAAGTTATCAGTACTCCTTCTGAATATATATATATATATATTTTTCTTTGGCTGATGCAATGTTTTTAAAATCTTTTACAATTATGGGAGTGGGTGGGCTGGACCTAACTGAAGAAGCTCAAAGTATAATTAGCAAAGCATGAATAGAAGAAAAAAATAATGAACACACACAGAAACAAATGGTGGTGGTATCCCAGAGGGAGGAGGAACTCTTGTTAACTAATTTTCATTTGCTCCTCTCCTGCTTTTTTCTGCCATGGTCCCAATATTTTAGTCCTGGTTTTTATTTATTTTTTTGTTTTACTTTTTTTTTTCCAGCAGATGAAGAAATGACAGAGCAGGACAGGTGTCTTATGATTTTTGATTTCTTCTTAGGCCTGTTAAATTATGTTTTTCCTCAGTTGACTGTTGGCACCTGGTTCCTCTGTAAACTATACTCCTTGGCCTTCAGTCTCAGGTTGGCAATGCTGTTGGCCATGTTGATGCCCTGTGCAGGGCTATTGTTGGCACATGTGGCAGAATAAGTAGCCATGGCGCTGTAGGGACAAAGGAGAAAGCAGGGAGAATAACAGGCATTAGTTTCATGAAGCTAGAAGTCCATGCCCCAAGTGGATATACTCTCGCGATAGGGGCAGGCAGGGCAGTGAGTTGGATAGATGACCTCTAGGGTCTCTTCAGCTTTCCATTAGTTTAAGACATTTGGAAAGGGGTGGCAGTGTTTTGCAGGGGAGAAGGAAGGCAGAGGAGAATAAGACTTGGAAGAGAGAGGTAGTTGTGTGTTGGGTATAGTGAGTAATGATTTATTTCTGGGGTGAGAGGAAAAGTTACTCAGATTGAATAACAGGTGTTCATTAGCTAATTAAAACAGGACTTAATCTTCCTTCTGCCTATACCAGACAGCATATGAGAGCAGTGGAGGGGGAAAGCCAGCACTTGAGTGAAGAGAATTTTGTTCCTATTCTCCTGGTAGCTGAGCTTACTTCTAATGCATTTTGGATAATCAATAATGTAACAAAAATTATGTGATATAGAATCAACTGAATAAACCAGCATAAATCCCCTGCCATTCTTGATTCACTGAGTGATCATACCAAGTATTGACAAATCAAGAGCCCTTGGTTTTATAACCACTCTTCAAAAGCATTTGGGTAGCACACACTGCCGTTGGGACAGTCATTTTGGAAATATTTACATTCCCACAAAAGCTAGCCAACGTTCTAGTTTCCACATTCCTGACCTCAGAGCTAACTGTGTCTCACTGTCCCTATTGCTGAGAAAAATGTGAAACTGTTTTTTGTTGTCAGGGGCTGTAATTAAGACCCAATAACACTGCAAGGCAAACATTTTTCACTGGTGGCATTCAGTTGATGCATCCATGAATCTCTGATAAAGGAAAAAAAAATGGTTGTAGATTTATAAGAAAACTATCTCTTACTTTATATGAAGTAGTTAAGATGAGACATATTTGAACTAAATGAAAATGTTTCTAGTTGTTTGTAAGATTAGCAGAATCCCTTTCAACTCAAGGCTGGAATGAGATTTATAAATGGAATGACATGTGCCTCTCTGTTGCCTGCATTCCAATGGAATTTTGTCAGCCACACAGGAGTTTGTGGTTCTGGGGATCAAGTAACAAGAACAGAAAGAGAGAAAACTGAAGCTACTCTACAAGTAGAGGGAATATATCATGGATATTTATCAGGGACACCATGGAGTCAAGATCGTAGGCTATATTCACAATAGTGTAGTTCAGATAAGCAACCAGCATTTACGGAGAAAAATTGAGTTAAAGAAATATAATTAGTTCCAGATCACTTGTCTTTCTAGAAATACAAATCTTTAATTTAAAAGCTTTATAGCATTGGTTTAAGTGTTCAAGCATTTGTGATGGTATGCCTGTCTACATTTGCCAAAGGAAAAATCTCTGAAGAGTTATAAAATAATCCTGTATTGTTACATTTTATTTCTATCAGCTTTACTCATCATTTCTGGGTAGAAAATCTGGGGTCTCCCTCCAAGTTAAATGTAGGCACTCCCATAGTACCCTGTATTTTTGCTTTATCACTAGTAGATTCGATTTTAATTAATAACTCACCTAATATCTATCACAGTTTTGTATGAACTTCATAGATCAAATATCACATTTACCCTCTACACAATTGTACCCTCTTGTACAGCTGATACCAAACCCAGAACATATCCATTTTCAATGACTTGTGCAATGAAAAGACAAGTAACAGTCACAGTTAGACCTGGGATGATTAAACTGATTTGTGTTCTATGTCTAACGTCTGCCATCTTGTTGCAATGATGTCTAAGAAAATCCTTTTATTCTTAAGAACTAGTCATTACTGTAAATTCTATCTTAATAGAAGGAGTGAGTCAGAAGGATGATGTCACAGAGAGTCCAGTCATTGCATATTCTTGGGTAAGATTTTTTCACAGTAAAAATAAAGCATTAATACATTAAAACTTAAAAATACACTTAGCACTTTTATCACCACAGGATAGAAGCAGAAGAATGTGTACCCAGTAAGGGCTTTAAATTAAGGTTTAAATTAAGACTCAGATAAATGACCAGAACCACACATTAAGATAGGAAACATTTTTGTTTCATAATGTACCAGAAAATGTCATTTATTTCAAAATGTCAACATATATATCATTTAATTCCCAGGTGAATTATACTTCAATTTAAGACTCTACCAGATTTTATATATATATATATACACTCACAAAAATATATAGTACAAAGAATTCTATGGTCTGCCAAGGAACCAAAGATCTAACAGCTAAAAGAGAGAGAGAGAGAGAGAGAGAGAGAGAGAGAGAGAGAGAGAGAGAGAGGGGGGGGGAGAGATTTGAGAAATGAACGTAAATTGTGGAATACTATAATATCATCCAAATTAGCCTTGCCCAACCAGACATCTATGAGATGTTAAGTCTTAGAGAGAATATAAAGTTAGTCACATTTTAAATACAGGGGACAGAAGCTGGCATTTATGAAGTATGTACATTATTTGTTAAGTACTGAGAGTAAAAGTAAATGATTTCTGAATACACAGAAATAAAACTTCATGAAGCAACTTTAAAAAAATTCTCTAGTACTAAGCAGTTAATTTTCATGAAGTATTATGCTTTTAAATACTTGGTCTAATTTTCAAAGGAATGTGTTTTCCATCCTTTGAGATTCTGGGATAGCATACACTTATTAAATAGAAATTTACCTTTTCTTTGATAATTAAGTGCATGTTCCATTTCCTTAGTGGAAAAAGGGAATTGAAACCTTTAGGAGTTTAATTTAGTCAAGTTATTGTTTCTATTTTCCTGAAATGTCCACTGTAGAAATGATGTCAATTTTGTCTACTTGACATCATTTTTGCTGCAGTCATTTCACAGTCTACTAGCTGTGTAACTTGATAGTCTTGCCCGAGGACCTACTATGGTAATACATCTCTGAGAAATACTGGGTTTTTCTAAGGTAGATCTGACAGTAAAATGAATGCTGACCCATTTACTCAAAAATAAATGAAGGGCAATTGAATAGTTAGCAAGACTTTTTTTTTTCTTAAATAGCAGCTTGTATTTCTACAGATGAGGACAGTGCCCTTGTCCAATTATATGTGGCAGTGCTATTGTAAAAATGCCATTGTTGTGAGATGGAGTCTGTCATTACTTCATGGGAGTCCCTTAAGCTAGTATGGCTTGAGTAGGAGAAAGCCGATGATTTTCTTTGGGGTGGGGGGAGGGTGGCTTCCTCTAGCCCAGACCAACCTAGTATTCACTATGTAGTCTCAGGCTGGCCTTGAACTCATGGTGAGCCGCCTATCTCTGTATCCCAAGGTATGTGCCACCATGCTTGGCTCAAAGCAGCTAACATTAATGAATGAATTTGGTAGTTTTCTTGGGGATTCATAAGTGATAACATCTTCACATGGTGGATGTTTAGGCAAGTCATGAACTTTTGAAAGATTGATCTATCTTATAGCATTTCATGCCTTGGTATGCAGGACACAAAAAGCAGATATCTCAGTTCTCTGCCTCTTAACAAATGTTTAGAATATACTCCTACAAATGGAGATTTTGATGATATTTTGGGCATATACTTAAAAGTCATGTCTGTTTACCTCTGGTAGTTTGGTGGGTCTATTTTTTTTAAATATTTTGAGCTACATGTGCCATGTAGGCAATCTGTGGGTGATCATTTGGCACACCCATGACCAACAAGACTCATTATTGGTCAGAAGAGACAGTTAATGAGTGGTCAAAGAGTGGCTTAGTCATGCTTTAAATGTGGCATTAGAGCATGGAGGACTTGCTTGCTAACGTGTCAACAGATGCAAGAGATCCTTGAATGGCTGCCAATCTAAAGACTGTTCACAGCCACCTGTTTCCTATGTCATGGAAAATTCTAAAGGACTGCTTTCATAAAAGAGAGAGCCTTGAAATGTCTTCCCACAAGAGATGTACCAACAAGGGTAATTAGCTGTTTTCAATCAATTTATGGGCCATTCAGACCGTGTAAAATAACCACTTCTTCCCGGGATTAAAAAAGACAGAAAGTCAATGACGTGTATAGGTTAAGCACAGTTCAATAAACAAGAGCCAGCTTAACCACCATTGATACTACCTACATGGTTTTGTCTTTGAGTCACAGCCATTTATTTCTGCAAGTACAGTGCAAATATGAACTGAGTTCTGGAGCTGGGTTTGTAAGTGTTGGCTAAAGTATCATTTCTACTGAATTTTTAATAAGGCTTTTTTTGTCTGTGACCAAAAATATTACATTGCCAAATTAAGCACATGGAGACATTAGAAATGAAACAGAAATGCTTGCTTCCCATCTGTTTACTCATCAAGTCTGCATCAAGACTTTCACAGAGTTGACACATGTAAGGAAGCCTGAGTTTTCCATTTCCTTATTTGGACATTACAAGCAGATGTAGCCCAGAAGAATGCAGGGTTAGAGAAATGTTTTCACTGGGGGCAAGTCACTTATGACCATCTCAACCCACTTTCAAAGGTTGTTGTGAGGAATAACATGCTAAAATAATAGCCAACACCAGCCAAATACTGAAAATACTATTAATGGTTTGATTTTAAAACTAGGAAACTTAGTGACACCTGACTCTCTGCTTTCTCATTATCCATAGTATAAATCCACAATTTGCAAAACAATTGAGGATAACAAGAAAAAGATAATATTTGCCTAAGTCTTACATTTTATGATTGGAGCTTTTGAATCAATAATAACAGCTATAACTTTCACACCAAAAGACAAAAGAAGCATGTGGGTATTCCCTGAATCACGGTTTAACCCTTCAGAATTTATTTTATTTTATTTTATTTTATTTATTTCCACTCATGATGGGAAGGAAGCATTATAGAGGGTCTTGCCTCTGTAAAATAATGCCCATCTGGCTTAACATGGGTGGCTGGTAGTTTGAACCTAGATGGGTGAGGCTTGAATCCAGACCAGTGGGGAATTGAACCTGGGCTCAGTCCTTGCAAACAAGTGACTTTAACTGCTTTGCCATATCCCCAGGCCCCAGTCAGGATTATTTTTTAAGGCTTTCGAGCTTGTATATTTTTAAGCTCTGATATGCCTGAGTTTGAGACCTTGACTTTGGTTCTTTTATCTATAGAAGAATAATGAAGGTATATTTGGTTCATGTAAGATAATTCAACACCAGTTTTTACTAGGGAAATTTACTTCCAAAGTGAGATTCCATAAATCCTTTTGTAAGTGATTTTGTGTAACTGATATCACCATTTCTTATTTCAGAGGTTAAATTTTTAAGTATTTACTTGACTCCTCTAAGTAGACACACTGGACCACGTTTCATTAGTAAGCCTGCAGTTTCCACTACATGTCCAGTGAACCTTTTGCAATGTTTAACTTCTGTGTTTAGAAATATTTTCATACATAAAGCCTCTTATAACTTTCTACTGACATGAGAGTTTTTAATAAAATATATCATGTTGTTCATCTCTAGGTTATAAACACCCTTGTGAGATATGCAACAGCGAAATGATTTTAAATACCAGTACAGAAGAAACCAATGATCTTATTGGCCTGAGAAGCAACAGAGGATAGGTCAAGAACATAGTCCTTCAGACTTCTCATCATATCCTATTCATCTCAAACTTCACAATTCCAAGTGCATATTGAATGTGAATTGGAATCACATTGGAGGAGGGCAACATAGAAATACAAGATCCCAGCTCTACCCTAGATTCAGTGGATCAGTCTGCACAGGTGCATGGCCCAATGATTCCTGTACACAGACATGTTTGAAGAGGGTTTCTCTAGACTCTAACACTCAGTCCTATGGATTAGATTTCTTATAGCATTGGCTTCTAATAGTGTTCTCCACCTGAGGACCTTACCTCATATTTTCTTAGACTTCAACCCCACTTTCTTAAAAACAACTAATTACCCCTCAAACCCTACCCCCAAAAGCCACCCTCCTCCCCACCTGACAAGTTACCTTTTCAGTGTCTTCCGTTAGAATCCGTTATGAAGCCCCTCGTGTAAACAACATCTTGGGAGGGACGAGGATCTATTTTTGAAAGTGTGAAAGGGAGAAATGAGCCAATGTGTTCAGCAGAACCATGACCACCAGCAAATGAGGGGAGGAATAGGGGCAGGAGACTACGCAAGACCTATCAGCCTCTCCTTCCCTTGTCACTAGTTTTCTCTGAAGTCCAGCCCTCCCTCTGGAGACGGCACTCCTGACTAATGCTAATGTGCCCAGCCATTTGCTCTCTCCCTCTCATAGGAGCAAAGGTCTCTGCAGAAAGTTTTCTTGGCTACTTCATCTCAGACCATAGTCAGTTGTCCAAGATTTGGTTGATCACTGCTACCCAAAAGACATAGCATTTTAAGGCCACCAAGTCTTGATAACTCATGTGCTCCTGTGTACTTTTATTATCATAATTTGATTAAAGAAAATAGTTTTGAGCTAAGCAGTGGGTTTATGCTCTAACAACAACCTAGCTTCAATTGGTTACAGAAGAAAAAGTGATACCTGCTGGGAAATCAGTGTCTAAGGTTAGGAAGTGCTTTGGTCCCTCTGATCCTCAGCTACCTGTCTGAAATCGTCATCTAATATGCTCAAGAAAATGAGTGAGGTCATGACATGTTATAATTAGAGTCAACCAAATGTTCCAGCCAGGGACAATACTGGTTTACTCCTATTGCCCAAACATAATTAGTATCTTGTGTGTATGTGCATGTGTGTGAGTGAGTGAGGGCACATTGCATGTGTATGCATGTCTACGGAGGTCGGAGGACAACCTGGTGTGTGTGTATGGGGGGGGGTCATTCCTCAGGTGCTGTCCACAGTTTTCAGAGACAGAGCTCTCACCATGCTAGAAATCTACAAGTAGGTTACAGTGGTTGGCCTGTAAGCCCCAGAAATCTTCCTGCCTCTGCCTCGCAGCACTGGGACTTTACTGGTGCATGCAACCTCACCCAGTTTTGTGGCTTTATTTTTGTGGGTGGTTTGGGGATAGAACTCAAGTCCTCATGACCAAAAGATAAACACTTACTGGGCTGTCTCCTCATCTCTCTAGCATAATTATTAATATTATTCCCTTTTCCTTCTCAAACATGTCCCAGTTTATTTTTCCTTAATTTTTCCATGTGTATATCATATGCTTGCATGTGTGGATATGTGTCCATTTATGTGTGCAGGTTCATGTGTCCAAACATGTGGGAGTCAGAGGTCGACACTGAGTGTATCATTGAACCTAAATCTCTCCAGTTTGGCTGACCTAGCTAGCCATCTTCCATTGAGGATATTATCTCACTTCACAGTGCTGGAATTACAGTATATGCTGCCACACCAGGGACTTATGGGTGGTGTTGAAGATCTGAACTCAGGTTTACACGCATGCGAAACTCACTGAGCCATCCATCTCTCCAGACCTCTAAATTGGATGATAAATTATACAACCATAACTTTGAATATAAAAGACACCTATCCCACCCTCTTCCAAAACTATTGATTATTTCCCATACTAGGTAATTTGGACAGTATGCAAACAACTGCTTTGTGACCTGATTTGTATTCTTCTTCCAGAGATGAGCAATGGAAGTTGGGACACTGTTCTCTTTGACAAAAGTGTCTATGTGCTGTCCCTGCATTATATGATCAATCCACGTGGGTCCTCCAGATGCAATGCCCTCACACCCCGGGATGCAGACCTCAGCTGTACACGTGCTTCACTGATCTAAGGCAGAGTTTGAATCAAGAAGGGATATTTTGATAGTTTTCCAGGTTTATGTCTCTTACCTCCAGTACAATTCACAATTCAATTTTAATGATGATGCGGCTTAATGGACAGAAACAGGGCCCACACACATTGGTTCTAATTCTGCTTCCTGGAAAACTAGACTTGGGCAACTGTTCAGCCTCCACTTGGTGCAAAGCAGAGCAAGAACACAGCTAGCACACAGGAGGGCTCCAAAGATTCGTCGAGAGAAATGACTTTTAATGAATTTCACATGCGAGGCAACTAGCTCCAGAAAGTAGTACCAATAGGAATCGCAAAGCCTATCATTTCCTTTAGAGTTGTTATATTTCCTTGCAAGTTTCAATATATGAAAGCATAATGTACTTCATTCTAAACACCGAAGAAAAATCTCCAGGCAACAGAACAGCTTTTGCCACTTTTAGATATTAACCAAAATATAAACATTTCAGCCAACATTAGGTCAAATAAACATATTATTGATTAAATTACTGCTTTAAACCATTGCTTTTCTACAATATAAGCATATTGGAGATGATTTTTTTCTTACAGCATATGAACCATTTCAATATTGTTTTAATTAATTTACATATTCTGTACCTAA
This sequence comes from Jaculus jaculus, assembly GCF_020740685.1. Lineage (NCBI taxonomy): Eukaryota > Metazoa > Chordata > Mammalia > Rodentia > Dipodidae > Jaculus > Jaculus jaculus. The sequence goes on from NC_059102.1 coordinate 306,074,401, forward strand.
GAGCAAAATAATATAAAAGCATGAAATGGATAAAAATACTAAGTTATACAATCTTAAGTGAAAGGAGTGGTATACAAAATAATATGTACATTAAGGCTACCCCTATATAAAATATTGAACTCCATTCACAAAAATGAATGAATTACTTATGTCAGGATGACGAAATTATGGGTATTTTTGTAAAAAGTTTCTAGAATTTCTACATAGTCTTTTCAATTAAAATAATTTCAAAAAAAAGGAGGCACATGTGAATTGCTGTGAAAAAGATGTCAATTACATGCCCATATACAAAATACACAGAGGCAGACTCGACGCTTGCCTTCTTTCATCCAGGTAGTCTAACCCAGTGATAGCGTAGCATGTATTTCAGTCCCAACTGTGCGGTGTGCTATACTTAGTGTTACTCATAAAAACCACGTGGCAGCCATCTGGATTGTTTACGGCTTGGGTTAAAAAGTTATTAAGGAGGACCCAAGCAGAAAAAGGAATGATACTTCCTGGTTTGCAACCAAATTCAAACCAGAGATCTAGAAACAACAGAGTTTGAATTATCCTCATTTTCCAAGCCACTTACTGAGTCTGTGAGCTACTAAAAGTCATAGGAAAAACAAAGTAGCCTTCTACTTATTTAAAATATTAAAGAATATGTTATTTCACCATGGCTTTCTAACTGTGTTTTTAGTAGGTCCTATGGGAGAACCTTCTACATTTGAAGTAAGGCATACAAATGTGACTAATATTTAAAATCAGGACAATAAGGACCTAAAATAGGACTGGGTTCCTCCCACTTTCCTACGCACATATTATCTACATATGAAGACCAGAGTTGATGTGGGGTAATTACAAAACAACGAATTACAAGATCAAATTGTAGTTTTGGTATTTCTCTGAAGAACTTATTTGGAACAAAATGAACAATTTAGGTGAGGTGTTTAGACTTAATTATAGCTACCAACTGCTGAGAAGCATGTGTATTTCATAAGTATGGCATTTCACATCAGTTAGACCTAATCTTCTATAATCAGTTTAAGACCTCTCCTTAGCACTATGATTAACTTTAACAATAAAAAAGTAAACATTTGAGCATACTTCCAGTGAAATCAGCCAGAGACTGATTTCTTGTAGTTCAAACAATGCACTCTAGAGTGATCATAACTGTATTAAGCATATGCATCTCAGCTGTTCTTGTCTCAACCTATGTTTTCTGAACAGCAAAAGTGGACATTAAGGATTCTCAATGAGGCTTAAATAGCCCTCTTTTATTTGCTTCTGCAAAATTTCTCACATTCTTATTTAAAACACACTCACACTCACACACACTCTAATCACCAAAGAAATCTTTAGGCATGTAGATAAGAATAGCAATGGAATAGGATTCAGGTAATAAGAAAGCCTTACCTACTACCAAAGATCTAAGGTCATGAAAGTCAGAAAGCCTCTCTCTGTCACTGTCTTTCCTTCCTTCCTTCCTTCCTTCCTTCCTTCCTTCCTTCCTTCCTTCCTTCCTTCCTTCCTTTCTTCCTTTCCCTTCCCTTCCCTTCCCCTCTCCTTTTCTTTCTTTTTTAAATTTTATTTCAAAGTTGACTAATTGTAGAGATTACTTTTGGTCCTACATTTGGAGTATCACACATTGCTTTCCTACTTGACCATAACACAACAAATCTGTCTTAATTTTGAAATTGGATAGTTTTGTTCCAGAATGGTTCCATGAGGGGCACTGGACACAGTTTACAGAGGTTATGTTATGTTCTTTTAGATTCTTTCCCAGCTTTGGTAATAGTTCCTCAGTTCAACAGGAGATTGCTGATGGCCTGCCCCTCTTGCTTCTGCTCCAAACCCTGTACCTGGGGCAACTAGTAATCTCTTGTGATAATTTTGGGATGTCAGCAAGTTGAATGTCTCTGAAGTGGTTAACCCAGTAAGAAATGTCAGCCAGCTACAAAAGCAGCTTTGAGTGTGACCAAATGCTGAGAAATATGTGGATGTGGAGCTAGGGAAAGTGGGCCAGTCATTCACCTGTACGGAGAGGCTGTCCCCCAGGAGAGATAATCGGTGGGTCTGGGAGCAGGACGAGGTACAATCGGCTGCTCCACAGCAGTCACATCTCCTGAGTAGGACTTGAGGAGGGAAGCATTTTTATTGGCCAGCATGGCTCTCTCATTCCTGCGGAACTTAGCTCTTCGGTTCTGAAACCACACCTGGAAAATTGTTAAGAAGAGAGAGACATAAGGAGGGAGAGGAAAAATAGGTTACAAAAGTAAAATTCCAGTTGGTTTTAATATATGATGCCTTCCCAAGGAAAACATAAGACAGGTCTTGAATTCTTCCTAGAATAATAGAAATATGTCAAAGTCCTTCTCTGGTGGGTCATACTCTTAAGCAAAAAGACTATGAGATTGCGAAGCACCTCAGTGGTAGAGTATGTGCTTAGTGTGTACAAAATGGGTTTCAGTAACCAGCACAAAAAGAAAAGAAAAAGAAGAAGGAGATGGAAGGAAGGAAGGAAGGAAGGAAGGAAGGAAGGAAGGAAGGAAGGAAGGAAGGAAGGAAGGAAGGAAGGAAGGAGGAATGAAAGTAAGAAGGAGAAGGGAAGGGAGACAAAGGAAAATCAGTAGCTGGGAGTGATAGAACACACACCCTTTAATGCTAGCATTCCAGAGGCTGAGCTAGGAGGACCACAGCGACTTCAAGGCCAGCCTGGACTACAGAGTGAATTCCAAATCAGTCTAGGCTAGAGTGAGACCCTGCTTCAAAAAAAAAAAAAAAAATGAAAAAATGAAAAGGAAAACTTAAGTATTTCTAGTAATGAAGAAGCCAGAATTAGGTTTAAGATTAATTCATGAAGCAGCACAAAATGATCATAATCCGTTGTAGTGATAATCAATAAAAGACGAGAGACTTCACAGACTTTTGCCATGGGTACAATGATTTTGTTCCCCGAAAATGTTTCCAGGATTCTTCAAAATGTAGAATCCTTACCTCCTTACATAGTAGTTACTATTTAAAGTCTCCATCTCTCTGAAAGTGTACCCTCTGTGAAAGAGTTAATGAGAAAATGATTTACATGAAAGGTATAAGACCATCATGTGAGGAGAGAGGAAGCAATAGAAGAACCAACCTGTAAAGTGTGCCCCATTAAATTGACTGCCATTATGAGAGCTCAGTCATTCAAAGACTCTGAAGACCAAGGCATGGCAGGCACATGCTCCCCCCTTCGTACCCTGGCTCCTGCCAACTACTAGTTATTAAGGCTCTAGCAGTTCTGATATGCTGAACCCAGATAGGGAAGTCAACCGAAGTTTAGGAAAGCCACTTCTGACAGAGAGATACAGACATTAAGAGTGAGAAGTTGACTGGACTGCATTTATTCACAGATCTCAAGGGATCTGAGTGACCTTAGAGTCTCTGAAAGCTAAAAGCAAACTCATCATTTAAGTGCTACTAGGACTAGAAACTTGTGTAGGGATTCATAGACATTTCTTCTCATCACTATAACAATTCCACATATTATTTAATCATGTCTGCTTTAGAGTCTAGGAAATAGGTTCAATGAGATTAGGTCAACCTCCAAATTAAATGGCTAAGTTTTTAAATGCAAGTATGTCCATCTCATGAACATATAACTCTTCCAGGCAGTAACTGAATTTTTATTTATTCATTCAGTCATTCAGGAAGTCTCTATGAAGTTTTCCTTGGTGTGCAGACCTTATATTAAATGCTGAGATTAGAGAGATAAGAAATTTTAGTAACTCTCTACTAATAGATCAAAACCTATTAAAGAAAGACAGAAAAGTGTTAATCAAGTATTTTAGATGAAATTATAACCCAAAGAATTTTACTGTATGATGTGAGAAATTTGCATTCCTTTAGGGGACAACAGTCATCTAAAAAAATCTATGTTGTTTCACAGTACAGGATTAATTAAGGCATATTAGTTTCCCATGTCAAAAATTACTCTTTTTTATTTTTTTAAATTTCTATTATCTCATGATCCATATTTCTCTCTTGAAAATTCAGACCACTGTAGCGAACTAGTGTTTGAATGTACTGTAGAAGGGCTGGAAAGATGGTACTTTTTTGCAAAGCCAGGCAGCCCAGGTTTGACTCCCCAGTATTCACATAAAATCAGATGCACAGGGTGACTCATGCATCTGGGGGTCATTTGCAGTGGCAGGAGACCCTGGTGCACCCATTCTCTGTCTCTCTGTCTCTCTCTCTCTCTCTCTCTCTCTCTCTCTCAATCTCTCTCTGTTTGCAAATATTAAAAAAAAACATATATTGTGGGTTGCTAGTTTAAAATTACTCATTACTCCACTGTACACTGAGATTTCCAAAAAGGAGAGACAGAGATTAAGGGTGGAATGGAGTTAGGTGAGTAGAAGGGATTTAAGAGTCCTATATGAAGAACTGCCTGGGAGAAGCTGCAGCTGGTGAACTGAAGTTCTTCTATTTTGGATGGTGGGATTCAGAAACCAGGACTAAGTAAGGTCCTTGCATAGTATTCACTCAAGCTCTGAGGGGCTGCCAGACACAAATGAACATTCTCACATCTTTGCCTTACTACCTTCATGGTCCTTGGGGCCCTAGATGACCCTCTTCTTTTGTGATTCACATTCTTCCTCTGACACTTGGGGACAAATTTGGGGAAGCCCTTGTATTCCCATGGGAAATTTTTTTTTTCACCCTCCTCTTCAAGCTGAAGGGAATGCCAATATTGTACATACCCTTACCTTTTTCTACTTCACAGAAAAACTGGGAGGACATATTCAATCATAAACTTGAGTGGTCTCTTAACTCAGTTTCCCAACATCCATCTCCCACTTCCACTGGCATTCATTATTGTGGGTACTGAGCACAAATTTCTGGAATATTTATAGACTCCCAATGGCTTGTGAGGAAATTTCAGGTGAATGGGAGTTAATGTCTTTAGCCCTGCTGAGAACAGACTCAAGTACTCAGAGGGACAGTTTTTACGACACTGATCTGCAAGAGCCAGAAACAACAAGGAGGAGATGGGCTCCCTAGGGACTATTTTGCCTTTTCTAAAGGTGTTCTACTTGATTCTTCAAAAATGTTGTCCAGCCCAAAGAAACAAACCTGGTAATTGACAGCTGCTGCCATGCTGCCAATATATAGCACTTATAAGTACCAGCTCACCAAGTCTACGGCTTGTATTCCTAAATAGTCTTCAGGGAAGTGTCTCTGTGGAGGAGACACTTGGTGCCAGCCCCCCCCACCACCACACACACACAGCATGAATTACCTGCACTCTGGCCTCGGTGAGGTTCACCCGACGGGCGAGGTCTTCTCGCACAAAAGCATCAGGGTAATGTGTTCGCTCGAAAACGCGCTCCAAAGCCTGCAGCTGGCTGCTATTGAAAGTGGTCCTGTTCCTCCTCTGCTTTCTCTTCTTCTTTTCCTCTGAGTTCAGCTGGTCATCTGCAATGTGATTCATTGAGAAGGAGTTAAGTTGATAAGGAAAACAGAAGGCCCAGTTAGCCTACTTTTACTTATCTACATGGGAGATGGCTTCTTTTGCTCACATTCTTCGCAAAACACCATAGCCAAATGCTATTTAGATTGCATAAATGTGTCTGTAAGTTCATACATCAGGAACCCACAGGAGTTCCAATGCTTGCTTCTCACATCTTAACATGGAATAGACCTGAGTCAACAGAAAACACCACTTGCATGCGTCTTGAAACCTGTTTTGTCAAGAGGGCTTTAGAGAAAAACAGACTTTTGCCCATGTTTTCTGTTTTTCACTAACAGAGGAAGAAGGGTGGATGTTTTTGTATTTTATCTCCTTTACACAATAGTATGCTCTTCATATAGCATTATTCCCATTATTCCCTGGATCCTTTGTCTCAACATAGACATGTGAACACAATTGCACACTTACAAAGAAGAAACTATTCAAACCAAATCAGAGAGGTTTCATGCATACTTTCCAAAACAATGACTAATCTCTAAGAGCACTCACTCAAGGTTCCATACTGTTAGCTAAGGCAGGCTTCAGCCTAGATCAAAGTTAATGTCACAACATCAGAAACCCAAGAGAACAGTATACTTGGTTGGACTCACTCTAATAAAAGACCAAGGAATAAGACCCTGAGTTCCGAAAACAGTTTTACCTCACATTGTTATGGTGTCCGAAGAATTTGGGAGCCCTTGGAGATAATTATGGACTTCAACTTTTTTTATCTGCTGGGTTCTCTCCTGGGTTTGCTCTGAGTTCTCTCAAAGACACTTTGGCTTGCACATCACCTAGAGGAGTTTATCCCTATGTTGCACCCTCACCTAGTCACAGACAAGAGTGATGGAAACCAAGTGAGAGAAAGCTGTCCCATCACCACCCTCCAGCTGTTTCCCAAGTTTCTGCACAGCCTAGGTGGTTCACGGAGATTACAACATGAATTTCCCCTGCCTAAGTTGGAGGCTCAGTCTGATGAACTGAACTCACATTTTGTTGTGGCTTGAATTCAAATCATCACTCATACGCTCATGTGTTTGAACACTGCACTACTTTGGAGGGTGGTGGAACTTATAAGAGGTGGAGCCTTGCTGGAGGAAACAAATCGCTGGGCGTTGGCCTTAAAGTTTTGTAGTTCTTCCCAACCTCCTGTTCATCTTCAGCCTCCCGATTGTGGATGCAACATGACAAGGTGCAACATGACCAGCTGGCCATCTCAGTGCCATTCTCTCTGCTTTATGAGTGAGAACAATTAGTCCTTTCTGCTTTCCACACTTATGCACCTCACCTAGGAGCCGTTCTTGAATGGCGTTTCTATCACACTATTATAAGGATGTCATATGAACCACATTTTGAAAATAGAGACAATTTAATATTTTTTAAAAAATATTTAAGGAAGTTTTATTCATAAAAATACCATAATATAAACATTCCTAAAGATTTTCAAACCAAATTACATGAAGTGTATAGCTTTATTTCAGCAGAAATGGTGTCTTCATACAAGGGCCAAATAATGAATATCAAGCACAGAATATTAAATAATGGATATTCACATGGAAAATAATATGTAATTAAGGCGAAAATACAATCAGACTTTGATTTTATGAGAGTTTAATTTTTTTGTTTGTTTTTCGAGGTAGGGTTTCACTCTAGCTCAGGCTGACCTGGAATTCACTATGTAGTCTCAGGGTGGCCTCGAACTCACTGCGATCCTCCTACCTCTGCCTCCCAAGTGCTGGGATTAAAGGCGTGCGCCAACACACACGGCTTCTAATAAATATTCTCAAGACCTACCTAGGCCCAGAAAAACTCAGCCAACATCACCAATACTACTATTTAGTTTAAAATAATATCAACACTATAATTCAAACACCTATGACCTAATGCCTTCTAATAATTGATGTCTGTATCTACATTCTCCAACCTATTCAAATGTTTGGAAGCATTTGTCTTGTTCCCCTTATTTTGTCTAAATCTTTTTTTTAAATATTTTTTATTTATTTATTTATTTGAGAAAGAGAAAGAAGCAGATTGAGAGAGAGAGAGAGAGAAGGAGACAGAGAGAGAATGGGCACACCAGGGCTTCCAGCCACTGCAAGCAAACTCCAGACACATGTGCTACTGTGTACATCTGGCTTATGTGGGTCCTGGGGAATCAATCCAAAGTCCTTTGTTTTGCCAGCAAGTGCCTTAACCACTAAGCCATCTTTCCATCCCCTTGTCCAGATCTTTTTATGGACAGTTCTGCAAGCGTTGCACCTCAGATCTCTCTGGATTTTTCTGGATTGTAAGGCAGCACCCTGACCTGAATTTCTTGTTCCCTCTAAACAGAAATCTCCAAAATGTCTCTAGCTTCCATACTTTCCTGAAACTGAGAACGATCAGAGTTTAAAAAATATATTTTAAATTAAAGAAAATATCATATTAAGCCAATATGCCACAATTTGTTTTCTTCCTCAAAGAAAATTCTTGGGTATCACCACAAAGATTCAATGCTTTATGCTATTTTGTGAGCTCATTTCTTCTTGCACTGACAAATGGTGATCAAAATCGAGAATATTTTATGCTTTATTTTCTTGCTAAAACCTGCTGTATAATCTCTCAGTAGTTCTTTGAGATCTTCCACTATTCATTCAAATTCCATTGACTGTCCACCATAAACCACTAAGTCCCCTGACATGGGAGTAAGGGAAATGGAGAATTATAGTTTATGACAGGGAATAAATAGCTATGATGACCTGAAATGATTCCAGCAAAAGTTTCCCAGTGAATGTTCTTGTTGTTTTTAACAAATGAAAACATCAGTCCAGATCATGTTGAAGGTGAGAAAAGACGCACAAATAACAGGGGTCCCAGGAGTCTGGATCTGGTAAATGTCCTTTAAAGCACAAATATAATAAAAAGAGACAATGAATGGGCAACAGAGACAGCTTGAGTGGCAGTCTTTTGGCTTGTCTGTTTTTGCTCACTACTCACAGAGGTCCCTGTTCCCCTCCCCAGTGCAGAATGGGGTCCAGCACAGTACCATCCTGTCGTCAGCACTGTGAGAGTATACACGAACACTGCAAAAGTTTACAGATGCAGGGCATCTGAAAAACCCGCAATAAACACATTTATCAGAAATGGGCTCTGAATAAACAGAACAGAGAGAAAGCAGTGTGCTTTCATCATTGAAAAAGGATCATCTTTCTTGTTAATATAACCATAGTGAAGGCCGATTTTAAAACACGCTATCCAAGATAATGGGGATCAAGTGATTAATAGGAGCACATCATTTTTCTGGCTTTCTGAAGTAGTTAGGATTTACTGCATGTTTTTAATTAGTTTACTGCAAGTTAACTAAAAGTTGTGAATGCATATTAATTGAAATCATGATTCAAATCCAAGCTAGTTATTATGTATTGTTACATTTTTTGGTTTAAATAATTGGTAAGTTTTCAGTTATTAACGCCCTTTAAATAAGAAAAAAAAAAAAGGTGAGGGCTGGAGAGATGGCTTAGTGGTTAAACGCTTGCCTGTGAAGCCTAAGGACCCTGGTTCGGGGCTCGGTTCCCCAGGTCCCACGTTAGCCAGATGCACAAGGGGGCGCACACGTCTGGAGTTCGTTTGCAGAGGCTGGAAGCCCTGGTGCGCCCATTCTCTCTCTCTCCCTCTATCTGTCTTTCTCTCTGTGTTTGTCGCTCTCAAATAAATAAATAAATAAAATAAAAATTAACAAAAAAACCCAGGTGAGATGGAGATGGTTTTATAAACATATGTGGTGTCACTTTCAATTGTGAATCATAAAATATTAGCACCAACTAAAACCCAAGAGATTTTCTAAACTAACCATCCTATTTTATAGATGAGGTAGAGACTTAGAAAAATAAAGTGACTTGATCAAAAAATCACAATTAGAGTCTGAGGTGTCCAGCCACAGCTAGAAGCCAAGACACCTAATTCCATTCTGTCCTTAAGTACAAATCACCTACATGCTATACAAGAGAGAAACAAGGATGCAGCATCAGAAACATAAATCAACCTCTGCCCAGGAAGAATATTTATGAGAAAGGTTTTGCCATACTAGCTACTATGAATAGTTGTAAAGAAAGAGAATCAATGTACCACATGCCATTCTTGCAGAATATCCACTAAAAATGCAGTCACCTCACCCTGGATGCATATTTTGACTCGGGCGTGTTCTTGCATTTTCTTTCTCAGTGGCCTGTGTGTTTGCTGTTTACTCTCTCACAATGGTAAACCTTCATCTTCCATTACTTCGGGCATGACTCTTTCATCATAAGACATCCATCAAAATGTGATTCCTAAGCTAAGTCTCAAATGTTTGGTCATAGCGCTAGTCCCTGTTGATCTTTTCTTGGTTTATACATACATTATTATCTTATCAAATTATTTTAAAAATTATGGCCCCAGGGGCTGGAGAAATGGCTTAGCAGTTAAGCACTTGCCTGTGAAGCCTAAGGACCCTGGGTGGAGGCTCAATTCCCCAGGACCCACGTTAGCCAGATGCACAAGGGGGCACACGCATCTGGAGTTCGTTTGCAGTGGCTGGAGGCCCTGGCACGCCCATTCTCTCTCTTTCTCTGCTTCTTTCTCTCTCTGTCTGTTGCCCTCAAGTAAATAAATAAAAATAAACAAAAAATTAAAATGTTATAGCCCCATTCTTTCTATGTCAAGGTTTTTTTCACCTGCATGTATTCAGGCATTACTATAGGAAAAAAGACAGTAAAAGTTATAAGAATTAGTATTGTGCAGCCCCAAAATATGTGATCTTTAGTAACTCACCTGAAGCCTAAAAGATTTAGTAGTTTCTGAATTCCAATGATGTTTTAATGTTTTCATTTATTTTTTATTTATTTATTTGAGAACTACAGACAGAGAAAGGCAGATAGAGAGAGAGAATGGGTGCGCCAGGGCCTACAGCCACTGAAAACGAACTCCAGATGCATGCACCACCTTGTGCATCTGGCTTACGTGGGTCCTGGGGAATCGAGCCTTGAACCAAGGTCCTTAGGTTTCATAGGTAAGCACTTAACTGCTAAGCTATCTCTCCAGTACTAAATTCCAATGATTTTTTTCAATTATTTATTTATTTATGAAAGAGAGAATGAGTGAGCATTCCAGAGCCTCCAACCACTGCAAATGAACTCCAGTTGCATGCACCACCTTGTGCATCTGGCTTTCAAGGGCACTGGGAAATCAAATTTGGGTCCTTAGGCTTCACAGCCAAGCACCTTAACCACTAAGCTATCTCTATCTGTCCAGCCCTACAGTGATTGTTTTTTAATATTTTTTGTTCACTTTTTATTTATTTATTTGAGAGCAACAGACACAGAGAGAAAGACAGATAGAGGGAGAGAGAGAGAATGGGCGCGCCAGGGCCTCCAGCCACTGCAAACAAACTCCAGACACATGCGCCCCCTTGTGCATCTGGCTAACGTGGGACCTGGGGAACCTAGCCTCGAACCGGGGTCCATAGGCTTCACAGGTGAGCACTTAACCGCTAAGCCATCTCTCCAGCCCTGGTTTTTTAATAGTGCAAAGCAATTAGGTTACATTATGTCTATCTCTGGATAACTTTAAGTACAGAGAAAAAGCAATTAGCTTTTACATGAAGTGTTTCTGTTTCAAATAGGTTGATCTTCAGATATGGAGACAAGAAAGTGACTTGTTCCTTTGCAAATGCGGAAATTAGCTCTTTATTTTCATCCCTTAGGTGAAAAGAAACTCCAGGATAAGTGAGTCATATAACAAACAGGAACACATGCAAGAAAGAGATGCTATAAAGATGGTGCTCCCGGTGTATTAAGATGTGAGAAGCACACATGAAGCAAGCCCATGCCACAAGCTGCAGAAAGATACCCATGTATCCAAAGATGACATGCAGGGAACAGTATCTGTGCCCTGGGCTATAGCATAAAGTTTACTGCACTCTTCATGTGACTGTCTGATTTGCTCTAGAGGGAGGGTGGAGAAGTCAAGAATGACATCTTCAAACATGGGGACCAGGCAGTATATGGTGACCTCTTCTCACAAAGGCCTCACATTCCTCATGCAGGCTGTGTTAACTCCAGACATCCCTGACCCTCTGCTGCTCTGCATCATATGGGAGGATCCTTAAAGATCCCAAGACAACAGTCAGCACAAGATAATTTAAAGGTACAGTAAAAACATATTTTAGGAAGAAAATAGGAGTAAAAATGTGCTTCCTCTGCCTGAGTCACATCAATTTGGGAAGAAATATGATGCAAGAAGATAAAATGCCAGCTTCAGTAGCAGAAACCAATCACCACATCAAAGCTTGTCATCTGCCTTTTGGTAGAGAACATGGCAGGCGAGCGGATCTGAAGCTCAGCCCGCTGATCATTTTATGGGCACTGAAGAATGTTTCCAAGCAACTTCCATTGCACAACAGCTACTTACTTTAATGGGATTTGTGTGGCTCGGGCTCTGTAACCTTTGGAAAATTGAAAGGAAGTATAATTGCAAAAGCCACTAAAAACTGTGTAGTTTTTATTGCAAGACCTATGAAAAGCAGCGAAATAAGCTGTGGCATTCATTTGTGTTTGTTTGGTTACAGTTAGCCTTAACTGAAATTAGGACAGCATCCTTTTAATATATGCCTTGATAAATGGCACACGGATCATTTCACTAAAATGACTGTTGCAATATAAATGGAGCTTAGCACATCATGACGACCAAGGCCAAGTTTAGCAGTGTGCCTGTGCCTTCTCAAAAGCTTAGTCTTTCAATGGTCTTCCACTATTGAATCTCATTCACTACAGAGTGACCAGGTCTCTGACAGTACAAGTGCTCAGCTAGCTAGTCATTAGTCTCTCTTGGGTACATCATCACATCGTAACTGCCAGAGCCCAGGCATTGTATGCCAAAACTAAACATGGGTACCTTTCCCTTTACTGTCAACTTGGCAAGGATTTGGGTTATTTATATGTAGCCAGATAGCAGACTGTGGCTTTCAAATTCATGTTAAAGTGCCTAAAATATAATTGGAAAAGGATGATTTTAGAGAAAAATGCTTTTGAAAACATACAAAAACATTATTTTGAATGTCTTGGATGGTTCTGTGTAAAGTTACCATGGCTCTTTGTAGACATAGCTCAAAGTTTAGTTCTCATTGTAGACAAATAACCTTTAAAATAAGACACTGCAGACTATTCAGCACTGTAATGTGATTGACATTGCTTCAAATCCTTCATCTATGCCTTTTCACCTCTTTAAGGCAAAAGTGGAGTGCCAACAATGTTAACAAAATCCATACCACTTTATCTGTTTTAATTCTGTTACTGTACTTCTCTCACAGGATTACTGACCAGAATTCCTAAAGGTACCCAACATAAAGAAAGCCTTCCTTGGTCTGGGGAGATTCTTTTTTGGTGAAGGTGCTAGCCAGCAAAGCCTAAAAACCCAGTTCGATTCCCCAGAATCCACATAAAGCTGGATGCACGAAGTGGTACATGTGTCTGGAGTTCCTTTTCATTGGCTAGAAGTCCTGGTGCACCTATCCATCCATTCATTCATTCTCTCTCCTTCTCATCTCTTTTTATTTGCAAATAAATAAATAACTTTTTTTTAAAGAAAGCCTTCCTATGTATTCCTGTATCAGACCTTTGGCCTTCTTCTTGATTACTTCCGGATGTTCTGCATGATTGAGGGTCTGTTTTTTTTTTTTTTTAAATCATTTATTTATTTATTTATTTGAGAGCGACAGACACAGAGAGAAAGACAGATAGAGGGAGAGAGAGAGAATAGGCGCGCCAGGGCTTCCAGCCTCTGCACACGAACTCCAGACGCGTGCGCCCCCTTGTGCATCTGGCTAACGTGGGACCTGGGGAAGCGAGCCTCGAACCGGGGTCCTTAGGCTTCACAGGCAAGCGCTTAACCGCTAAGCCATCTCTCCAGCCCGAGGGTCTGTTTTAAGCTATGAATTCAGAGTAAATTTGTGTTTATGTTTAATTGAAACTTTTATCATTGCTTGACAAACAAAATTAATGAATAACATGCTATTAAATAATCATATACTAGCATTCTTAGTATAGAGCTGGAGGTTAGCTCAATGAATAAGCCCTTGTGCAGTATTGTGAACCCCTGGTTCCCAACACAGCCACTACAACAAACAATTCTCAGACTTGAGTTATTGGGTATAATACTTTTGCTTTACTAAATACATAATGATCTCACTTCAAACATATATACTGCCCCCAATTTCTCTATGGGTAATAAAATACATGAAGACGATTAAGTAAAAAGATAAGAACCTTTCATTGGCTCCAGCTAATTGTAAGGGGGAGAGAACACAGGAGCAGTAGAAAGTAAGCCAGTAAGCCAGCACAAAAGCCAGGGTAATCTGTGCACCCCTGTGGCCTTCGGCTCCTTACTATCTGTGTGGCCTTGGACAGCATGCTTCCCTTCTCAGAGCCTTCATTTTCAAAACAATTAAATAAGAGCTATGCTACTTACTACCCAGGATTGCTTGGTGATTTAATGTATACATTTTATGCATACCATTTAGCACAGAGAAGGTCTCTGCAAGTTGATTTTCTCACTACCATTGTTGGTGTGATTTCTCCTTGAAAATGGACAAAACCATTGCTGCTGTTCCATTTTCCTTCTGTTTGCTGTTGGTAGTATGCTATCCTCACACAGAAGAACTGTAGAGAAAGCCAGAAGGGTCTTTAGCTGTGGTAAGATAGCTTAGTCAAGACTGATGAAAGTGAACTGAGGACAAGTAATTGGAAAATGAATTTTAAAAAAAGCTTTAAAAATCAGCAAAAAATGGGACATGATGGTAGACCCAACACTGCATAAAAAAAGTTCACATAAATGTTAGTCCCAAAGCCTCCACTGGGGACACTATTCTTCTGTTAGCCAATCACTGCCTTTCTACAAAGCCAATTTTTTTCTATTTCTGTAAAGAAATATTCAGAAAGGAAGCAGTTTGTGGCACTCAAATAGGTATGAATTTGATATCTTTAATAAGTAGTCTTTTTTAGAAATTAATATTTTCAAAACAGGAAAAGGGAAGGAGGCCAAAGGCCAACCAAGGCTATGAAACTTAATTATTTCCAAGTTAATTTGCTTTGTATTAACTAATTTGGTTGCCACATGTCTAAAAACACAAAGATTGGGTCATGTTACTCAATATTTACTTGGTGACTTTAGAAACAAAAATGCCTGAGCATTTTGGGGAAAGTCCGAAAGATAAAAAATAAACCAACAAAAACAAAGTTTTGGCAAAAGAGTGATTATAAGATTTTTAAAACTTCCCAAGCTTTCAATATTCCAGGTGTGTGGTCCTCTTGAAGGATATGGTATCTGGTAAGGGTTGCAAACAGCTCTGGGTGAAGCACATACTCCTGTCTTCTTCTAGAGACATTTTCCTGTGTAGCCAGACTGTTGTCACTTTGTAAACGACATCACATCAATCACTGCATTACCAACAGGAACTGGCAACTTCACAAGAATTGAATACTACATCAGTTTTTTTTTTTAATTCCTTTCTTTTGCATTTTTAAGTGTCATCTTAAAATCTTGTCATAACCATTTAAACAAACACACCTGGCTGGCAAGAATGAATGAGGAAGTCCAACTCTTAGAAGGATGGAGTAAAGGAAGAGGGACGGTCCCTTCTTCCTGGATGGAAAAATAATTGGGAGGTATTTGAACTCTTGAAAATAGGGCATTTCTTGTATTGCTTTATAATTTCTTATTCATAGGTTAAAAGGACAAAATGCCATTAGCAGAGAAGCCATAGGAAACAGAAAGTTAGCTTGTTATCAACATAAAAGATAAAACTAATGGTAATTTTGTGGTACTATAGGGTAAATGAGGTGGTCTGAATAGGAAATTAAAGTCCTTCTGGTCTCAGATATCAAAATAACATGAAGATAGGAATATGCTAATGTTCCCAATATGAGAAGTCTGATGTTTAAAAACACTGCTTAGACAAAGAAATTAAACTTCTCCTTGAAGAACAAGTGAAAGCATATGAAAACATAAAGGGTATTGGATGGGAAGAGGGCATTTAGTGGGAGCTAGAGAGAGAGAAAAGAGGATATGGAAGTGAATGTGACCATAATGCTTTATATACATGAATGAAATTGTCAAAAATAAAATAATAAAAAAACAGAAAACTCAAATATTCATAAACAGCAGTATAAAGCCTGGAAAATTTTTTGCCACTCTATAGTATCTTTTGGTTTCCATTTTCTTTCTTTCTTTCCTTCTCTCTTTCTTTCTTTCTTTCTTTCTTTCTTTCTTTCTTTCTTTCTTTCTTTCTTTTTTTTTTTGTTGTTGTTGTTGTTGGTTTTTCAAGGTAAGATTTTGCTCTACCTAGGCTGACCTGGAATTCAATATGTAGTCTCAGGGTGACCTCAAACCCACAGCTGTTTTTCTACCTCTGCCTCCAAGTGTTGGGATTAAAGGCATGCACCACCATGCCTGGCTCAGTTTACATTTTCTTATATGTAACTTGCTATCTGTCATTCCAGGCTTCCTAACAAATTGCCATAGGCTAGGTGGCTTAAATAATAGAAATTTGTTCCTCACAGTCTGGAGGTTGGGGAAACTCAAGGTCTAAGTGCAAACCTATTCAGTTCTGGACAGACAGATTCTACCACCAGCTTGACAAGTAACAGGGAGAGGGAGAGAGAGAGGTAGGGAGAGAGGCAGAGAGAGGGAACTCTCTAGTTAATAAGGGCAACACTTCAAACATGGGAATCCCACCCACATGGCTTCATCTAATCCTAATTACTTCCCAAGGGTCTGACATTCGAATAGCATCATTTTGAAGGTTAGAGTTGTAACACATGACTTTGAGGGACAGAGAAGCTGGGAGAGGGAATAATATGCATTTACTTCATGGCAATTGCTTTGAAATACAAATGATACTGATGTTTTTAAATGACGCAAGTTACAACAACTAGTTATACATCCTTATATTTTTCCTTGGAAGATAGTGTGCATCAGTTCCTATGGAAAGGTTATAAAAATGACAGTGGCTTTGGGATGTAGGAGATCAGACTGTAATTCAGAGGAGTTGCTGGCTGAGCTGATGTTAGACTTTAGCATATTTCACTGAGATCTCTTCAAATCCATCACTGTGGAACTGCTTTCATATTTCTAGTACCTATCCCAATAAAAGCTTTTAATAATTGTTTGTTTGAATGACCTATGCTCCTTTGGAGGCAATAAGAGGCAATTTTTTAAAGAAAATTTTGGAATAGATGAAAAATTGCAAAATGGCTGTGTGCTTTAATTATATACCTGGGGAAAGCTCAAGTGCTTGATACATTTCTGCATGCCAAAAGCATTTCATGGGGAGAAATCTCCAAATTGAAATTAATATGAACTCTTATTTTATAAGAAATTTCTTACCTATAGCTATAGTCTAGAGAAAGAAATCTAAGAGTCAGTCAGTTACTCTATTCTCTAAAGGAAAAGGGAAACAATAACTACAGACTTGTTTCATCTCCTCCACCATCTCTGATGTCCTAGCCATAGGTTAGGGAGCACTCACCTTGCTACAGAGACTGTATCAACCACTGTAGGCTGATCCCAAACTTAGTGTCAATAACGGTGGATGAAACTAATATACATGTTCACATCTTCACACTATTACCCCAAAATATCAGTTTCTGGCCTACTACAAGTCAGGCAAGGAGGATGTTCAAATACAAAGAAGTCTGACAGAGTCAGAGAGACTGAGAGGGAATTGGTGCACCAGGGCCTCCAGCCACTGTAATCGAACTCCAGATGCATGAGCCACTTTGTGTGCATATACAACCTTGCAAGCTTTGTCACCTTGTGCAACTGGCTTACATGGGATCTGGAGAGTCAAACATGGGTCCTTAGGCTTCACAGGCAAGTGACTTACTGCCAAGCCATCTCTCCAGCCCTCATGGGATTTTTATAATTGATTTGGGAGGAGAAATCACAAGTACGATAACAGAAAAGTAAGAAGATAGGATATAAATTACAGGTTGGTGTCCATTTGATTCGGCAATGGGCCAGAGAAATATAAAAGTGTACTAGGTCAGAGACATTACAATAACATGTGTTTCTTTATGTTGTCTTGTAGCTCAGCATCTCTTTCTGACTTACGTGACAGCTCTTTTAAGTATCAGTTTCTACACAAAGACCTTAACATGCAAATTTTCTAGTGATTAAGGCTACTGTGGTCTTTATAAGGCATATAAAGTAAATTAGTGAATTGCATAACTAATTATCAGTAATTCCCAATAGAAATGTAATTAAGGCAGTGAACAAAATGTATAGAACATAGCTTTAAACATCTTAGTAGCACTAAATAAATGCCAGATTTTGACAATGGGGACACAGAATTATTGACCATCTAGTTCTCAGAAAAGACAAAAGAAGTCTCAAAAGACCTGAGTTGATGCAATTATTTCTGTTTCAAAAAAAAATAAAAATACATGGTTCGCTTTAGGTTGTATTTTCTTCTAGTTAGTTATCTACAATTACTTGTCTCCTTTCTCAGGCAAAGGAACTTGGGAAAAAGGCTGGCTAACTCATTCTCCAACATACAGAAACATTACTGCCTGCCAATCACATCTAACAATTATATGGTGGTTTTTTTCTCTAGGGATATGTGACTGTTTTAACAAGCAAAGTAGTTGATGTTCTAAAGTCATATGAGAAAAGGGAAGTTATATTGTAGCAAAATAACCAAACATCCATGTGGAGTAATCTTATTCCACTGAATCATATGCCCTGATTTTGAACAGCCTTAAGAAGTCCTTGCTAGTAGGTGAGCCGTCTGCCTGAGTGGAAACGTATGAATAATCTATGTGTCACTGTGACTCATGTCATGATCACCACTTCCAAATACCATCATCTGAAAGCTGCCAGAAGATTTTCATACTGTTCAATTCACAACAGGAAGAAGGTAGGGTGGAGGAAAAGCATAATGAAAAGTTTTGTTGATTGAAAAGAAAATAATAACCAGAAAAGGATAACAAAGCAAAACAGTGACTTTAGTGATCATCTGGGACATTAATTGTTTTAGCCTCTGTTTCCAGTGTGTCTTCAATACCAGTGACAGGAATATATATACATACATATGTATATATGTCTTCTTTTTAATTTTATTCCATTTTTAAATTTTTCCAAATTTTAAATTGCTTTTAAGTAATCTGTTGGACACGGAGCAAGAACAAACTGGGAAAGGTTCATGTTTATTTCCACTACAAGTGTGTATCCAAACATTGACAAAGCTCTTTTATTTCTCTTCTACCCCTCTGCAATTCTGATTAAAATGGTGTAATATTTAAGGATGCATTTAACTTACTCAGAAGACAGCACATTTAAAGTAACATATCTTAGAAAAAGACTTGAAGATTTAAAGAACTCAGAAGACTCTTACAGAAAAAGAAAAACACTGGTTGCATAAGTAAATGGGAGAAGAAGAGCATTTTAGAAAATCTTACTTTACAAGTCTGGCATGCTGCCTACCACACTAAGGAGGCATCTGTAAAAAATAATTTTATAAACATATTGTTTTTCCACCCACAAAGAAAGCATGAAAATGTGATAACATTCTAAGGTACATTTAATTTTTTTTAATCAAACCCAGTGAGCTAGAGTTACAGTACAGTTGGTAAAGTGCTTGCCTGGCATGTCCAAATCCATGGGCTTGATACCCAGCACCATGTGAACAAGGCACGGTGGCATACATCTATTATCCCAGCATTTGGGAGGTAGAGGGAGGAGGATCAGAAACTGAAGGGCACCCTCAGTAAGTTTAAGGCCATCATGGTCTACATGAGACTCTGTCTCAAAAAAGAGAAAGAAAGAGAGGGAGGAGACAGAGAAATTATATTATTTAAGAGGAAATTGCTTTTTCTGCTATTCAGTTTTATTCTGCAGAACCCCTGCTGGGCTACTGCTCTTTCCTCTGTTTGGTTATTTCATGCTGAGCTTTTTTCTACAAGTGGCCATATGTCCCTTGTAGGAAAAGTTCCTTTGGCTAGGATTAGAACGATTTTCTTTCCTGAAAACGACTAGTTTTGGCTTTATCCCAGGTATTCCCATGGCCAAAAGGCTTTCCTGGGCCACTAATCCTATATAAATTCAATATATTGCTATCAAAGTCACTTCTTAAAAGTAATTTTAAAGCTGGAGGCTGTGGAGGTAGCTCAGCAAGTAAAAGTGCTTATTGCATAACCCTGAGGAGCTGAGTTTGATACCTGCCATCCATGGTAAAAACCAAGCATGGCTGTTCATGCCTGTAACCCCAGCACTTGAAGGACACAGGGACAGGAGGATCACTGGGGCTCTGTGGTCAGCCCATCTAACAAAAAACTGAGGAGCTACACATTCAGTGAAATACTGTTTCAGGGTAGTAAAGCCAAAGACTGATGGAGGACACTTGATATTTTCCTCTGGCCTCTGTACACATGAATATCTGTACACACACACACACACACACACACACACACAGACACACACAATGCATATTCCATACAAAGCACACATACCACACAAAAGTATAAAAAGGATATTTTCTAAGTTGGAAATTTTTTAAAAAATAGCGGAAATCCAGATTTAGTATAGTTTCTTGATTAGAAAGTCCATTTTTAATATGAAAGTTACCTCTAATTAGTCAGAGCCCCAGCCCAGGTTTATACAATCATGACTATATACTTCTTAATACTGATAAACCTTTTCCATAGAAAATTTTATGGGGGAAAACTTGATATAAGGAAGGGAGAGCCTCCAGTGAATCAAAAATTAGACAACTTGACCTCTTACTCTGTATGGCCTTAAAATGTCATGTGACTTTTTTTTGAGTGTGTGTGTGCACATGTAGATGCCAGTGGGGAATAGGCCTTCTTCTGTCACATTTATAGGTAGATTTCCTTGAGCCGGAATTTCAGTCTGAACCTGGAACCCCAATGATTCTCCGGTCTCTTATTGTCACAGGGTTGGGGTTACAGGCATGCATAGCCCGCTGTTTTATATGCTTCTAGAGAATCAAACTGAGATGGTCGTGAGCCCTTTGGGGCCCTCATGCTTATATGGGAAGTGCTTTTAATCAAAGATCCATCTTCCCAGCCCTGTCTTGTGATCTTAAAAGCATACTTTACCCAAGATTTTACTGCCGTCCAGAAAGAGAATGGTATTAGATCATCGCTAATAATTTTCTAATCTTAAATGATAAATTTCTCCTCCATCCTTGGTGAATTGATAAATCTTTGCTTCAAAGAGGAATATAGAGTATGAAACCCTTAGGGTATATGCCCAAGAGTGGAATAGCAGCGTCATATGGGAATTCTCCCTAAGGACTCCACACTCTACTATAGCACATACGTGTTTCTTGCTGCTCTGTTTACAATCATTAAGAATTGTGAGAGCCAGACATGGTGGTGCAGGCCTTTAATCCCAGCACTTGGGAGCAGAAGTAGGATTGCTATGCATTTCAGAGGCCACCCTGAGACTACATAGTGAATTCCATGTCAGCCTGGGCCAGAGTGAGACCTTACCTCGAAAAACCAAAAAAAAAAAAAAAAAAAAAAAAAAAAAGAATTGGAAGCTGCAGGGTTTGATTCTCCAGGTTCCCACATAATCCAGATGCACATGGTAATCCATGTGTCTGGAGTTCTTGATGTGTGTTTTTAGTGGCTAGTAGCCCTGGTGTATCTCCTCTCTCTTTTTCTCCCTCTCTTTATCTCTCTCTCTCTTGCTTTCATAAATAAATAAGAATAAAAATCTTTAAAAATAATTTTAAAAAACAATTTGAATCAGGTGCTAGAGAAATGACTTATTGGTTAAAGTGCTTGCCTACACAGCTAAAGGACCCAGGAATGATTCCCCAGGACCCATGTTAGCCAGACGTACAAGGTGGCACATGCATCTGAGGTTCATTTGCAGCAGCTGGAGGCCCTGCTGCACCAATTCTCTCTCTCCATCTGTTTTTTTCTTTATCTCTCTGTCTCTCAAATAAATGAAAATAAAAATAAAGAATTGGAATCAGTTAGATGCTCTATGACAGAGGAGTGAATGATGATAAGGTGGTACATATACACAGTGGAATTCTATTCACTAGTATGGAAAAAATGAAGTGAAATTTGTACAAAAATGGATATACCTGGAAAGAATCATATTAAGTGAAGTAACACAGTATCAGAAAGACTAAAGCCATATGTTCTCTTTGTTACACAGATCCTACCTTGTAATATTCACAAGTCTCTCTCTCTCTCTCTCTTTCCATATATATATATGTGTGTGTGTGTGTGTGTGTGTGTGTGTGTGTAAAATACATATCAAATATATATTGATTGCTATATAATTGATATATATATGCATATATATATATATATATATATATATATATATATATATATATATTTCATTTCTATCAAATGTGGATAAAACCTATAAAGATAAAATTAAAATGTTCAGCAAGGACAAGTATAAAGAGATGTGTAGGTCTAAGCATGAGAGGATGCTAAAGGCACACATGTGACAAAAACAGAAGTGAGGAAGAAATTGAGGGAAAGTGAGAAATGTGGAGACAGCAGTACTGAGGAGAAGAGGGGGAATGAGAATCAAATAAACAACTTGTTTTTTAAAATGAAGGATACCTCTGTATTCCAACTAAAAAAAGATAAATTAAATGAGAGAATATAGAAAAGAATAATTTTTATATTTACTAATTATCTCAAATTTGGGAATCTATAATTTAATAGTGTGTACCAAACATTGTATAATTTTGTGTACATATGTTTCTGAAGTCAAATTTGCAATGTTCTTGATGTTTAAATATGAGTACCAGTTATCTTTGTAGATATCAGATTTACTTCAACATTTCATGGATGCTTATTTTCTTTTAGATATTTTTAAGAAAAAGTGGGAAATTATTAGTTATTCAAACATTTAAGAAAACAAAAATGATGAATCATTTTATAACATTGTACAGTTTTCAAATAATCTAATACCTAACAGTGGGGAGACACCTTGTGATTAATGTGTATGTATGTAAATGTGTGTGGGAGGCATATTTTTATCTAACTTAGCTCAGAGAACCCTCACCTGAAGTGGAAACAACAGTGCTATAAACTTGAGAGCTAAGAGCAGATCCAGTTAACTGCTGCACTGTGAGAGATTGCCTTGTTTGGGACCTCTATGCAACTTACAACACTACTGAGACCTATTGGCATGACCTAGTCAGGTACTGACTATGTCTGGTAGTAGCTTTGACATATTAGTTTCTGGTGGGAGTTTCCAGGGAATGGCTCATATATCTCTGCAAGACTGATGTCACTGTAAACAAGAAAAAAAAAGTTAAATTGGTACTTCAGATGCTTTAAATATAAGTACACCAAGGCAGAGTCTGTAAGGTTCCAAATGAAGTCAACTGCCAAATTGCATTGGTTGGCATAATCAAGAACTACATCAATGGGATCTTAAATTATCATATAATTCAAGCATGGAAAAAAAGGAAAGTTGGAGAACATTAGAGATGAATCATAAAGTATATTCAATCATTATACCTATACATCAAGATTATCCCACTAGAACCCAAGTGATGTACACCCAACTGGAACCATTTATAGTCCATGTTTCAAAGCCCAGACCAAAGCCACTATGTAAGTTTTATGAGTCCCTCTAGGAAAACAATTTCTTGTCAGGACTGGAAAAGTAATGGCATGAAGAATCCAGTAACAAAAGAAATAAACCTGGTAGTTCAATTCCTTGTGATGAGTCCACCAAAAGGCAAGGATCATAAAAAAAAAAAAACAATATATGCAAACTGGGTGAGATAGTTTAATATTTAAGATTTAAAACTGTTTGGTTACAGAATATGATGAAAAGGGTCCAAATTTTCTGGAGAAAACCTGTTTACCATTTCATTATTTTTTTCCAAAGGCTATCATGAATGTGAGTTCATCTTGTGTGGGGGTTAAGAACAGGAGACAAGAAGATCTATGTCACTGGCTTCCAAAAGTAGTTCTTGCTTCTTGAGAGTTCATTAACAACATGACTGTTGAGAAGGCAGGTTTGCCGACAGCTCTGCACCATGACTGAAGTGACCAATGGCCAGTAAATCAGTTACATCTTATGTATCCTACTTCACTGATAATATTTGGAGTTTTTGGTGTTTTTCTTTGTGTGTGTGTGTGTGGTTTCAAACAAAAAGTTAAGCACAGCCTAGAGATGTCCTGCATCTCAGAAAAACAAGTAAGAATTGACATTCCTAACCTAATTAGCAACAAATAACCTGATGTGATGCCCACACAAGTGTAATAGTGGCACACAGCCATGGTGGGGAACCAACTGCTCTTGATTTGGCTAACTGATCCCCTCAGTGGTACGAGACCCATAGCTGGAGCTGGGAAACAAGTCAGAACCATACCCAAACATAAGCTCACTCTCCAATATCAAGCTACCATCAATCATGGGGTACAAGAGGGCCTACACCTATTAAACTCTCTATCAAAAAAGTAATTGTTATCTCAATTTTCTGGGTGCTAACTTACTCTCCGTTAGAGAATCTGCTTCTCTTTTTTAGATAGATGCAGATCCTAAGGAGAGAGCTGCCCCAACATACCTCAAAAGGGGCCCAACTGAAACTAAGGACAATTGGCGAAACAAGCAAGGGTGATGTTTTCCTGATGAACCGGATACCAGCACAAAGGGGAAGGAGACCAACACAGAGAAAAATCAACTCCTACCAAATCAGAGAGCCAGAGCCTCAGAGGCCCCCAACACCTCAGCACTGAAGCAGACCAAAAATGAACCCAACATGGCTCAGGGAAATTTTGTGGAAGAGGGGGTGGAAAGAATGTCAGAATCACATGTTGGGTCATGATTTGCAGAGACATTTATTGTACCAATAACTGTGGGTTAACTCCACAATTCACGACCCATTTACATCAACAAGGAGGGTCCAATGGGAGGGGGTAGATCAGGGATGAGCCTAAACAATGGTACCAAACTGCCTGTATTTGCTGAAAAGAAAACTAATAAATTAAATTTTAAAAAAAAGAATCGACATTCCCTACTTTATTCTTTGTAAAGTTGGGGAGATCAAAACTCTTGTCAGAGAGACATAATGGAATTGTGTTCACAAACTCTGAAGGTTGACAGGTTACATTTTTATAGTGCCTTTCTTCCAAAGATCATAAAACACCTCACATATGTTACTTCATTTATATTCCCAATACTTCTGATATATATACATATACATATATAGATAGATATAGATATAGCTAGATATAGTACTATATTAGCACAACCCAGAAAACTAACTTTTGTCTAATTAGCATGCAGGGGAAAGTAGTGCTTAGCAATATTTGGAAAAATTGGTCAATGAGTAGGTTTATTATCACTATCCTTTAATTAAAATTTTATTTTTATTTTCCTTTTCTAGCTTCTCTAGATCACATTAATTATTCTCCTTTCTTAACTGAGAACTGGTGTTTGATTCAAACAATTTGTAACATTATTGTTCATTTTCCTTTTATTGTTTTTGTTTTTGTGTATTTTCACCTTAGGTAGCTCTGAAGTACTTGGTGGATTGGAAATGATGCTAAAAAGAAATCAGAGTAGTGGAACCACAATGGGCTGTTACTCACTGCCTTTCAGCAAGTGCATCCTTCCTCAACTAAACAATGATGAAAACAAACATCTCCAATGTCTTGAAGAATTATTTTGAGGTACAAGTGTTTTGTAACTACATAGATAGACAGATATAGCGACATATATATGTATAATGCTAGATATATGACATTATTATTATAAATCTGTGAAACAGAGAAAATATTTGCATCTTCAAGGATATAATGTGATGGGTGAATATGACTTCTCAGGTAAGTTCTTAAGCAATTCTTTTCTTTAAAAAATGTTATTCATTTGCAAGCAGAAAGAGAGAGAGAGAGAGGAGAATGGCTGCACTAGGGCCTCTAGCTGCTGCAAACAAACTCCAGATACATGTGCAACTTTGTGGTTGGCTTCATGAGGGTACTTGGGGACTCAGACCTGGGTCCTTAGGCTTTGCAGGAAAATAACTGAAGCACCACCTCTCTAGCCCCTATTTAAATATTTCTTTTTAACAAGCAAGTATCAAACTATTACAATTCGCTAAGAAGCACTGCTCACGTGCCTTACATGATCTGTCGTGGGAGGCCATATGTCTCTTATCTACTCTGCAGATGAAGTAATCAAAGCTGAAAGTGTTGAGCATCCATACTAGCGAGCAGCTGACACCTGGTAGTTTGGCAACAGATTTCACATTCTGAAATGTTTTACTTGACATTCAAAGCACCAGTGAGCTTGAAGGAAGTCAGAGGTCATGAAATTTCATTCTTAAGAATCATTATGAAATGGAAGGAGCTGGATATGGTGGTTCATGTCTGTAATGCCAGTGCTTGTGAGGTAGTGGCAAGAATTCAAGTTCTTGGCTAGCCTGGGCTACATAGTAGGGCCCAAACTACAAAAAAAAAAAAAGAAAGAAAGAAAAAAGTGAGAGGAAAATGAGGAAGGGAAGGGCAAAAGGAAGGAAGGAAGGAAGGAAGGAAGGAAGGAAGGAAGGAAGGAAGGAAGGAAGGAAGGAAGGAAGGAAGGAAAGAAAGAAAGAAAGAAGGAAGGAAAGATGAAAGAAGAGGTAGAAGGAAGAAAGGATTTTCAAAAGACAGGACTATATGAGAGTCTCCTGGGTATCATTTGAACCTAGAAACTGAAATTGGGTTTTGACTATATTCTTTATTGGATTGGAGTATGATCATATGATTCTCATAAGAGATGTTTCTTCAGAGACCTGCTTGTATGTATTTTGTTTGTCTTTGATAAGTGAAGTTCCAGCTGGCAAGATATTTCTATTGCTGTCCTAATCTACCAGTAACAGATCCTTCTTGGAATCATGTGAGCATAAATCTGATTATGCATGAGGCCAATGGGAACAGATAATTTCACAAATCTAGTACCCATCCATTACATGCACCATCATAAATCATTGGACTGCCACAACCTCAGCTTTCTGGAATCTCCAAGTTGTTTGAAATACTCTCCTATTACCATTTATGAGAAAGCCATATTGCACATTCTTTGTCTGAAGTATAAAAATAAAATTCAAGAATTGGAAAATTCACCCTTCACAGAGTATTTATATGATGCAACAATGGGAAACAAATCAAAATGTGATATTTTCTTACATTAATATGGGCAAATGCCTCAATCTTGGGAACCAGTCAGCCCCATACTTAAGAAGTCAGGTTGGATAGTTCTCTGTTTAGACCATTTGTGTTGGAGATTATATTTCTTAACAGAAATGCTGTTCTGTCTTTCTTCCCTGTCTACAACTCCACAGAGAGGGAGTGTGACATATTCACCTCTTAGTGGGCCACTGACATAATTCAAGGTTCTTTTACTTTTCAACAGTTTTAGAAAATAAATTTCATAAACTTCTAAAATTGTAATTCCTTTTTTAATTTTTATTTATTTATTTATTAGAGACAGAGAGATGGAGAGAGAGAAAGTGAGAATGGGCATGCCAGGGCCTCTAGCTACTGCAAATGAACTCCAGACGCATGTGCCACCATGTGCATCTGGCTAATGTAGGACCTAGAGAATCAAACCAGGGTCCTTAGGCTTCACAGGCAAGTGCCTTAACTGCTAAGCCATCTCTCTAGCCCCTAAAACTGCAATTCTTAAAGAAATAATAAGCAAAACATTTTTCCTGACTAGAGATAGATACCTATAGATTAAACTTAGTTCATGCCTAAGGCTTGCATAAACCTTAGCCATGAAATTCAAATTAGAGTACAAAGAAAAACCACAATTTAAAGTCCTTGTCTTGTGCTTTCTTTCTGATTGATGTATCTTTTGCTTAATGAGTTATAGCTGGTAGCTACAAAATGTTAATCACCACTCCCAATAGTTCACAGTTTAGTGAGAAAAATAGAAATATCAGCAAATAACTTCAAAAATGTGTTTAAAAATAAAATTAAAATAAACGAGTTAAGTAAAATACTAGAACACACATGCTCTGAAGTCAAGTAAAATACTACAGCATATGCACTGTAAAGATAGGTAAAATAATAGAGACACACGTTCTGAAATTAAGTAAAAAGAGTAGAGCATATATACTCTGAAGCTAAGTAAAATACCAGATCACACATGCTGTAAAAATAGGTGAAATACTAGAGCATGCATGCTCAAAAATGGGTCAAATGCTTGAATTTAAAGTGAAAACACTAGAGCATATATATCTAAAGTTAAGTAAGATAATAGAGCCCATACACTCTAAAGTTAGCTAAAGTGCTAGAGCACACATACTCTAAAGTTGGGTAAAATACTACAGCATAAAATGAAGTGGGATACTAGCATATAAACACCCTAGAGTTAAGTGAAATGCTAGAGCACATATGCTTTAAAAATAAGTAAACTGGGCTGGAGAGATGGCTTAGTGGTTAAGCACTTGCCTGTGAAGCCTAAGGACCCCGGTTCAAGGCTCAATTCCCCAGGACCCACGTTAGCCAGATTCACAAAGGGCACACGCATCTGGAGTTCGTTTGCAGTGGCCGGAGGCCCTGACGTGCCCATTCTCTATCTCCCTCTTCTCTCTATGTCTGTTGCTCTCAAATAAATAAATATATTAATTAACTAAAAAAAAATAAGTAAACTGCTAGAGCGTTGTAACAGAAAGTAAAGAGCCACCATACTTTGATAGATGAGCTTAAATATGAGAAGAGAACTACCACAGAATAAGAGGGCCTAATAGAACTACATTTTTGACATTTATATGTTTATAATTTATACATTAAATATGCATATATGTATATGAAAAATATATTTGTCATGAGAGTAGCATAATAAAAAAAAGTATGACTCATTCCTAAAAGTGGATTTTTACCTCATCTATTCCTCACAACAGCCCTAAGAAAGGTGTCATTGTCTAAATTTAGGTGCAGAGAAGTAGACTTCTCAAGAACGTCATATGGGCCACTTACATGATATTGTCTTGTACCCATTGAACATCTAAGAACTTTGAGAAAAGGAAGATGAAGGTTTAATACAGAAGTCAGGGCCAGATCATAAAGCTAAAGCCTTGGACTCTATCCCTCAATGACAGGATGTCAGGTATGGGTTTTCTGGAGGGAGATGGGTAATGAATGAACTGGAGCTATTTTGCCTTTCTGATGGCATCTTGGTTATTGCTACGACATTTGAGTTTGGCTGAGCACAAGGCAAATAGATAGATAGATGATAGATAGATAGATGATAGATAGATAGATAGATAGATAGATAGATAGATAGATAGATAGATAGATATGTTCAGAGATTCAGAAAACACTCTATAATAATAATGTGGGCTATCCTGCTACTTTTCATGGTCAGTGTACATAGGCTTCTCTGACTTCTGACCCTGCTACCATGCCTCTGTCCATTATTTCCCATGTTCTCCCTGGTATAAATCTGTTCTGAAATCTAATTCTTTTATCTATGAAGTATGTCTATATCTAAGTTACTAATATACAAATCAAAGTATGAATCAAGAACTCAAAGGGCATATGACTTATGATTATAAAGGAGAACACAGAAGAAACTCCAAATGGTCCAAATACATATTCTAAAGATCCATGCTTCCCTCATCACACAATTCAGCAGTGGTCCTCAATCAGCTGAAAGGGCCTCCACCATCCATTATTTCACCTCAGACCTAGTAAACTCTCTGGGCTCTTGTAAAGCCTTAATTTAATCTGACAGATGCATAAAAATAATGTCCAAGGGCTGGAGAGATTGCTTAGTGGTTAAGGCATTTGCCTGAGAAACCAAAGTACATAGGTTCAATTCTGCAGGACCCACATAAGCCAGGTGCACAAGGGACACGTGCATCTGGAGTTCGTTTGCAGTGGCTAGAGGCCCTGGCGTGCCCATTCTGTCTGTCTATCTCTCTTCTCTCTCTCTCTCTCTCTGCTTACAAATAAATAAATAAATAAATTTTAAAAATAATGTCCAAAAGCATAAAGCCAGATATATCAATTAATTCCCTTTAGAAGAATTGACCATAGGATGTTATTAAGCTGCTAACTCCACAGACTTTCAAATATATAGACATCAGCATCCACACAGCACACTGGCACCTCTCATCAAGTTTTTGGGTTACTTTGGTTTTATTTTTACAAGCATCAATTTTTCTCCTTTTGAGTCAAAGGAAATGTGCCTCACTTATTTATTCTCCAAGCATCTTTTATTGTCACCTTTCTTCTCTCTAGGGGTGGGAAGACCCTTAGGGAATCTCTTCCCAAATCCTGTTCCCATAGTACAGTTATCTGTAAACTGACTAGAGAGTCACCTTCCTGCCATTTATCTGGAGAAGCTCTGTGCAAATCAGAGCTTCTGAATGAAGAGAACATAGTGCACACATTTAAAACTCAAAGAACCCTCCTTTCAAGGAACTAAAACATTTACTCTTCTGAAAGGGTTTTGTCAAGGAATAAAAATATGACGTGAAAAAAATTATTAATGTTTTCTGGAAAAACAAAAATGTCTTTTGCTCCACAAGAAAAGTCCTTTCTGTACTGAAATTGGCAGCTGAACTGCCTGGCATTTATCTCCTGCATAGAAAGTGCTCTGTCAGGCAAGCTGTGACTAACAATAAGCTGAAAAACACACCACAGACTTCCACTGTATTTTATTTGGCAGAGAGCAATTATTTCTCAGCACAAAGTATTTGCAACTGGCATTGGTTAAACAAGAAATTACAACCTTTAAAAGCCCTATTTATCATTAGCTGCAAAAGTGCAGACTTCACCGTCAATTACCCTGACAAAAGATTATGGACCATCACCACTGCACACAGACTCACAACAGTCTTGGCAGCCCAGGCCCAGCTAAAGGGAAGACTTTTAAGAGCCAAGGACTCCTTCTCTAGAGACCCCTCTGCCCTTCCACTCCACCCTTCTTCAGCTGGAAATAACTCGTTCCTTTTCTCCCTTCACTTTGGCCAGCTGAGGCTAAGGGATGAACAAGCTTCCTGAAAAAAGATTTGACTCCTCCCTGTGAAGCAAAGCATGTCTCAAGACCCATACGCCAAATCAAGTCAGAAGCAACTTTAGTCCCGTTCCGCTTGGAATAAGTTCTGTTGAAAATAAAATGTATGAGATCCATTTCTGAAAGTTAATGAAATAATAGTGTGTGATTCACTATCTCTTGAAGAGGCTAAATGATAATAGTGAATGGTAGATTTTAATAAGCAAAAGTTCTCTACTGTGATTGATTCTCGAAAACATACCAACCCTTGAACATGGTATATATATCCTTGGAAGGGGTCTTTTTGCATTAGAATGAAGACATTATTTCATCTTTAAATGATTTCATTCCTTCAGAGCAGAAAAACAAAGGGATGCTTTGGTATCTGGTCTTTTATTTTTTTTAAACAATAAAGTGGCTATATAGTAACAAGAGATTTCTCTCACAAAACAGATAGATCTATATTATTATTTAGCTTCAACTTTCTTAAAAAGTGCTGGTCACTATCAATATTTCTGAGGGGGAAGGATTGCATTGTAATATTATTCTCTTCAATAGTTTTGCTTATATTAGACATATTTGTCTCAAATATACAACATTAACAGTATAGGAGAAGAAAATAAAATAACACAATGTGTGAAAACCACTTGCATATGGTTTGACAGAGAGTGTTCAATGTATGGTGGTGATGATACTAAAGATGATGGTTACAAAGTTGATGATGGTGTCAGGCAAGGGAGTATATATACTGACAGTTACATTTAGAGGCTTTTAAAAAAAATTATTTACTTGAGAGAAAAAGGAAGAGAGAGAGAGAGAGAGAATAAGTGAGTAAGTATGGGCATTCCAGGGCCTCCTGCCACTGCAAATGAACTCCAGATTCATGTGCTACTTTGTACATCTGGTTTTACATGGCCACTGGAGAATCAAACCCAAGCCATCAGGCTTTGAAAGTAAACACTTTTAACTGCTAAGCCATCTCTTCAGTGCCTATAAAGTCTTTTTTAAAAATATTTTATTTTCATTTATTTGACAGAGAGAAAAAGGGAGAGAAAGAGAGAATGGGTGTACCAGGACCTCCAGCCACTGTAAACCAACTCCAGATGCATGTGCTACCTTGTGCATATGGCTAATGTGGGTAGCCTTAACCACCAACCCATTCCTCTAGCCTCCTATAAAGTCTTTTAACACAAGCAAGAATACTGTGAGATCTAATGCTAACAGTCACATATTCTTAACTATATAGAACAATATCCAGAGGAAAGAGAAGGAATATTAAAAGTATTTGCCTTTGAGTGAAACGATGATGGACATTTTCTTTTCTATTATCTCTAATTTTCTATGATGAGCTTGTCTTATATATTATGAGAATAAAATAGAAAAAGTGAATATTGTCAAGGAAAATAACCAGAACTAAGATTGAAGATGGCTATGAGTAAGGTTTTACATGCTAATAAGCTTATACACACCTATAACCCTGCAAGAAGATAACTCTTCCCATTTTTCTGTAAAGTGATTACAGTTTGAAGTCATGGAGTGATTGCTCGGAGCCAAAGGTTAGGCACAGCTGATCTAGCTTCAGGGTCTATTTCATCCCTCTGAGCTTCCCCTTCCTCCTTCCTTTCAGTAGGTGATACATGTGTGGGTGCCCTCATGGGTTCCTTCATATGTTCATATCTTTTCCAACTGATGTGTGTTTCAGCAGTGACTCTACTCATATATGCGACCACTAATCATTCCCTTTTACATTTGGCCTGCTATGTTCCTCAGAATTATCAAAGGGCTATCATATGTGGGTGACCTCCAAAAATCATTGGAGTTTGGGTAGCTTTATTTAGTTCTATTAAGTTCAAAGAATGTGCCAGGCAGATTCGTAGTCCAAAAATAATCTCCTTTTATTGGTGTTCTAAATTAACTCGTGAAGTAGTGAGCCGAGCTAAATTAAGGCTTTCATACAGCAAGGCCCAAGGATATTTTACTGAGTGGTAAACGTTTTCTCTGCCTGTGAGAACTTTACTGTTTCCTTCCTCTGAGAGGCTGTGCTTAGAGGCAGAGTAGCTCAAAGCAGATCTGTGAGAACTCATTTTATTTGACAAAGACTCTTAGTGTGAGTCCCTGGTGTGGAATATTTTACAGTTTTATAGGTTTTCCTAGCTTTTAGAGTAATTTGCATATAAATGAAGGGATACTAACCTCTACCTCAAATGGCAAAATATGTTCATTGCTTTTCTTAACTGGAAAATTGGATTCATAAAAACCACTGGGTGAGGTATTTTTACTAACAAACGACTTTAAATAGCTTGGCAAATCTTCACCACATCCCTTTTATACCACCCGCTGCACCTTATGTTATCTTATCATAACTATTGCAATACTGAAATACATTCCTCTCCAAAACTGCACACTAGAAAACAGCCAATGTAAAATAGAATATATGAAATGAAGACACATGGTGGCCTCGTTTTCTCTAATACAAAATACCCTTCCTGGTCATGGCTTCTAATGCATTTACCACTGTTCAGACAGTGTAAGAGTGACACATACTTTGGTTTCAAAGAGCCAAGACCAGCAAATCTGGCTCATCTTACTGCTATATAATCCTGGGACCTCTCAGTGCCACCCTCTGTTGCTTCTCTCCACCTTGCGCCTTAAATGAATGATGAGTGCAGGCTGAAACCTATGGGCACCCTCTCTGTTGATCTTTCTGTATTGGTTTTGGACATGTAACCACTACAAACAGGAAACTAAAGGCCCAAAGCCTTCATGTTAAAGAGAGAAGTCTGTTTATGTTTCATCTCTCCACACTAAACATCTAGTATATTATCCTCCCCATCAAAAATCTACAATTGCTTTAAATATGTACTTTACTGTCAACTGAAATTCCAGCAAAGCTTCTAGAGAATAAAGAAAAACAAACATCCAAGAAAAAACTGATGAGAAGATATAGGTCCATGTAGATTGGCAAAGGATATAAATTCATATTTATCACATAAAGAAATGCATGTGAAAGAGCATACATCTTATAGACGTCTTGTTAACTGGAGAAGTGAGGTTGACTTCCAGGAAATAGAATTAACTGGGAGTTTCTATGAACAACTGAAAAGATCTCAATGCTCTCAACATAAAGGCTTTTGGTTGATTCTGAAGCAATGGACACTTTCCTTATTTATCTTTTCCTGCAAATTTCACATATCCCCAACATTCAAAAACAAGCTGTCTACCTCAGGACTCTTACACTTTCTACCAAGTCTACCTGAACTGACAGATGACACTGAATATGCTGTAGTAGGGTTTTGCTATAATGAAGAGGGAACTAGCATTTAATTGAACATTCAGGTATGTCATATTGGTTATATAGCCTCCTATTTTGAATGTCTCCAGCCATAGCACAGCTATGGGAAAGTCATTAGAACAGCTCTGTCACTACCAAGATCATTGTCCAAATTACTTAAGCTTCCTTTTATAAATAAGAATCATGGAAGGGTAGCCAAGAGTCTATGGATAAATTACTGCTTGTAGTCACACTAATATCACATATCTTATATACCATGCTTTCAAGGACACTTAGTGAGCTCTCCACCACCATCATTGTAGAGAGAAACTCTACCCCTGCAAACTCTTGCCATTACAAGTAAAAGGCGATCATTTTGGCATTTGGCATCTTTGCTAGGCATTTCCAGTTTTTTAACTGATTTCATGAGGCAGCTAAATGACAAATTGGAAGAATTGATGCCTTTAGCCCCCTCTTAATTCCTAAGTCTACTGTTATTCTAATAACAACAAAATCCTTAGATGCTATCATACTTTTGATTTTTATCTGCAGGAACCCGTAAAGCACAGCTGTTCCTCATTAGACTCTGGTGGTTAAAAGCATTTGGTGACTACAGGAAAAGGACAAAAAAAAAAAAGAAGAAAATCAGTAAAGTTTTATTTACAATCTGCTTTCATTGTAAAATGGTAGACGTCCTGAATCAATAAAAAGATGTGCCTAGTACTAAAAGCATAAATATGCTCTCTTGAAACAGCAATAAATGCTGTGGGCACATTTCCCAGGGTTTAAGCACTCCCTCACTACTGTCTTATTTTCCCCATATGTATGACTGTATTTCTCAGCCATTGTGACTAAATTGTGAACAAAAACACAGTTAAGTAGAGAATACGCATTTCCTAGATTGGCATATAGATTATTTATGCACATATACAGACATCTTATATAATTTTATAACAATGATTGTAAAGGGAAGATCTGTTGTATGAGATAATTACACTCTTTGTCTGTGAAACTAATTAAGCAAGGTTGAATTATGTCTGCTAGGAATACTAAGGGAGGAATTTCAACTCCCAGAATAGGTTTGGCTTGGTGACTTACAAGTTCTCTTTCAACATTGAATTCAAAGATTCTGTAAGTCACAGTTTTTTCCAAAATTTATGTTAAGAATTGACTCAACTTGCTTCCTGCATTTTGTGTGTTGGCAGGTACTACAACGAATGCAAGTGAGAAATGAAAAGTTATGGTGTTGAAATGTGGATATACTTGCACCTGGGTCTTGGACACACTTGCACCTGTAAGCCAAAGTGCACGGTAATAAAGTCCTTCTGGGCAACAGCTGTCCTCCAAAAAAATAACAAAAAGCTTCAGAAAATTAAAATTCTATTTGTTTCATGGAGTCTCCATGTGGGGAAAAAAACAGTAATCCCAATTATCACAGGCAAAAACATGAAAACTAGGAACCAAATATGTGTAAGTAAGGTTGAAGTATTGTCCCCAGTCATTCATTTTGCAAGCACAACACTCACCTGAATGTCACCCTGTGTAGACACATGGCCATCTTATTATATCTTACTGCTCCCACTCACAGCAGATTCTGAGATACTGTTGCCCATATCCTCCATCTCATCCTGTAAACTTTATCAGATTGATTAAATTTACAAAGAAACTGTAGGTTATAAGTTGCCATAGCAACTCTATTATCCACCATCCAGAATATTATCCATACATTGAAATCCAGTATTGCTAAAAGTTTTTTTTTTTAAGGAGGATAGCTGAGTAGGTTTTATCTAACAACACATATTTATGATGCTGATAGTTGAATTTCATGCAAGTCAGTGACAGGAATAATGGTATCCCAGCTCAGCAAGAAAATCATGTGTTAGGTTTTTTTTTTTTTATTTTATTTTAGAACCCTTCATAACCAAGAAGGCACTGCTGTGTCAAATATCCTGTCTCCTGAAAGCCTGTCTCTGAAGTTGGTACATGCAGGAAGTAACATCACAGTAGAATTTGGTCACACTGACCTTAAGTACATCACATTCCACCACTCTTACTAATTCCATTTACCCAGTCATATTCGCATGCTGACTACCCTCCTTACAGTATATTTAGAATCTTTCTACAGTATTTTGTATTTTTCAAGTCATTTATCAATGCTCATTCATCTTGTCTTCATTCCTTTGAGGTAGAGCCCTGTGATTAGTAGTAATAACAAAACCATGGTATTTAGCTTTCCTGTAGCTTCTGTCTCCTGAGAATGCTACAATATTAACAGCATGCATAGCAGTCTTGTGGAGTGGCTTAGGTCACAGAAGTAGTGGGGGGAAACGCTATGACTAGCCTAAATGGAATAAATTGAAGGTTAGGTTGGAACTGGATCAAGACACTGGTGTTAACATGCCTGACTATTTAGGAAAAGTTCCAGGATCACTTAATGATGAAAAGCAATAAGCCTGTCAAAATTTGCCTGGAATATATATAGGATTAGGCCAGCTCCTAAAATTTCCCAAGGTACCTCTGGGTCAAGGACTTTCTGCAGAAGGTAAGTGTTTTTGATGATATAAAAATTCCAAAACTCTTAGTTGAAAAAAAATGTAGAAGTGGTGTGTGTGTGTGTGTGTGTGTGTGTGTGTTACAAAAAAATAGACAGTTACCAAAGAGTTTATTTCTAAAATGGTTCTCCACTGAAGCCATTTTAATCTTCAATACTTGTCATAGATCATTTTTTGAAAAAGTTCTATCACTAAAATGTACTGAATTCTTAAACTAATAGGAGACTCCACTGGTCTAAAATAACATGCAGCTTCAACACTGATCTTCAGATATACCTGACAATTTCATAATGATGTAAGGTGATCCTTTAAAACAAAAGTTGGCCTCACTTTAAAATGAAATTCAACAGTGACTCAAGGAGGATAATCTTACCAAACTTACTGACCTTATTTACTGAGAAAGGAATAAAGTTAAGGAGAAAAAAAAATTGTTTTAAGTATGTCAGAATTCATTTGAGTAGAAATTCTATAAAAGCAGATTGGCTCTCATTATTTAAGTTTACTTATCAACAGGCTCTAAAGAACATTATATTTCACTCCTAGGTTGATAATAAGCATTTTTTCCACCCAATATTTGTTTGGTTGCTGCTATTTAACACATCTCCTGAACTTTATATACTCATTCAATAAATATTTGTGAGCAACAAGTTTCCAGCCCTGAAAACCAGGAAAACCAGTGGTCAATGAAATATGAACCGCGGGCTGGAGAGATGGTTTATCGGTTAAGTGCTTGCCTGTGAAGCCTAAGGACCCTGGTTCAAGGCTCGATTCCCCAGGACCCACGTTAGCCAGATGCACAAGGGGGCGCACGTGTCTGGAGTTCGTTTGCAGTGGCTGGAAGCCCTGGTGCGCCCTTTCTCTCTCTCTCTCTCTCTCTCTCTCTCTCTCTGCCTCTTTCTCTGTCTGTCACTCTCAAATAAATAAATAAAAATAAAAAATAAAAAAAAGAAATATGAACCTCTCCTAAAAAGCTTACTCTGCTGTCTCCACTGCACCTAAACCCATATTAGCACCTCTATCTACATGTGAATTTTACCAAGTCCATTCTGCAATCAATGTATTTATAATGGGCCACAGAGAATCAATGCTCTGACCTATGCCAATGCCAGAATCAAGCTCCTTCCTGTTCCCACTCTATTCTCTTATGAATAGTTTGTAATTTTCATTTTATTGACTTTCTTCCTAGAGTCACACTTCTAATATCTTTCCGTCATGTGTTCAATGTTTCTTATATTTAATCTATTCTGACCCAATGAAAATACTTGAAAATTAGAGCCCAACTTATATTATAACTAGACATGTCCTACAAACTCTTGTATAAGGAGAAGTGGGGAAAATTTTCTAAGTATGTATTTTCTTACATTTTCATATTCAAAAACTATAATGCTATGGGCATGGTGACACACCCCTGTAACCCCAGAATGTCAGAGTTTGAGGCAGAGGGATCACTATGACTTTGGGGTAAGCCTGAGCTAGACATTTAGAGCCTGAATTTCAAACATACAAACAAAAAGCAAACAGTCATACTACTAATTATAAATTCTATGTGTTCTTATGAGAATGATTAAGCCCCAGCATGCCCATATTTTATACAGCAGACATGTTTAAGCTGGTCATGGAGGCAAAAAATAAGATAATTTCCCTTCCCCACTTTAAGTGATGAGCATGTATTCATTTGCTAGTATCAGCTTAAGGTTCCTATCTTTCATTAACTTTTTCTTTGCCCATTAGACTGATGAATCACCCTTGTGCACTTCTACCTTGACTTTGAGTCCATCTTAGAATCCATGACACATGGCTATTTCCATGAAACTAGAAATTCTTCAGCAACAAGGACCATTGGTACAATACTTTTAATGCGTGTTTCAGTGTGTGGGCCACAGTAAATATCGAGTGAATGACAGGAAGAGGAGGAGCAGAAAGATCTTCTATATAATAAAATGCTAATTAAAATGTCTACTAGGACATACAGATCTAGAAGCTCTTGGATTTTCAATGATGTATTGTATGGGGTCTGGTGAGATATTTGAGTGATACCAACATCCTATTTCTTAGTCAAAATGTAAGTAAATCTTCACAATTTTTTCCCTTTCTTAATCTCTCTGTCACTCTCTCTTTCCACACACATACACTTAAGTCTGATTGATGTGCTCACTAGCTCTCAATATACTCCTTTAACTATGGCATAATCTAAATTCCCTTGTGCCCCACAACTCTCCCCATATCGCCACCTGCTGCCCAAAAGCAAGAAAAATATCTAAGAAAATGAAAATGATTTTTTTTTTTCTTCTCTGTGTTTTGTTTGGCTGGCTGACTTTTTTTTAACAAAATGCTTAATTTATCCCATGTTGGCCTCAAACTCACTATACAACCAAAGATGATTTGAACTCCTGATCCTCCTGCCTCTACTTCCGAAGGGCTGGGGTTACACAGGCAGATA
This sequence comes from Jaculus jaculus, assembly GCF_020740685.1. NCBI lineage: Eukaryota > Metazoa > Chordata > Mammalia > Rodentia > Dipodidae > Jaculus > Jaculus jaculus. Next base: position 306,113,148 of record NC_059102.1, read on the forward strand.
TGACTATGCCAATGATTTTATTAAAGTCATAATTCTTTGGACGTTGGAACCATACAGTGAATATATTTTGAAATGTTACGTGTCTCTTGACACAGACATGTGATCACAAACAAGATTAAAATGTAAATCTGCATCCGTTCACAATTCCTTAAAAAAAAAAAAAACAGGTATGCTCTCAATCTTTTCAGGCCATGATTGCTTTCCTACAGATTCCATGTTTTCAAAGCTTTTCTAGGGCTGAAAAGAAGGCTTAGAAGCGAAGGCATTTGTCTACAAAGCTAAAGGACCTCGATTGGATCCCCCAGGACCCACATAAACCAGATGCACAAGGTGGCACATGCATCTGGAGTTCATTTGCAGTGTCTGGAGGCCCATTCTCTCTCAATCTCTCTCTTTCTCTCTCTCTCTCTCTCCCTCTTTCCATCTCTCAAATAAATAACTAAATAAAATAAATTTTTTTCTACTAATTTACATTCCATAAACTCAAAACTGTTTACCAGTAGGGTGATTTTGCTACGTTTGCTTGGAGTGGCTTGTTCAGCTCTTTAATGCATCCCAACTGTTTCTATAAAGAGACAAGGCTCCATAGAACCAAACCAAAATTTTCTTGAATGTTTTTTATCTATAGAGAGTGGACATTTTCATAATTTAATAATATAAGAAATAAATAAAGGACACTGTCATTGAATTAGTAAAATTGTATAAATATAGGAACCAAAAAGTTGTTTCCATCAACAATTCTCAGTAGACAGTTCTCAGAACAACAATAAAGTTTTCAAGTTCCACAACAAAATGCAAGAAAAAGTATAAATAGCAATATTTTCATAAGTTATGTATACTCATTTATTTTCTTTTGAGAATAAAATTATTTTATTATTTTGATGCTATAAGGTCATTTCTTTTCTGAAATAGTCAACAACTAGTAGGAAGTTTATTTAAATTCTCACTTAACTATTATATAAGTAGTTTCCACTTTGTGAAAATAGTATTTTGCTGATAAATTAAATTTCTAAATGCAAAGTTTTGGGTAAACTTAAGCATGAATTTTAAATTAGTATTCAAGAAATATCAAAAATTAGGAACAACTAGAAGTAATAGTTCCTTTAAGAGTAAGTATAAAATATCATCATTGCTTTTTTTCAAATGGGTTGGTTAAATAGCAATTTTTAAGAAAAATAGAAAAAAAAAAAAACCAAATACCTCAATTTACTGCCCATTGTAATCCAATGCCAGAAACAAATATTAACACTATATAATTACACTTTTCTAACCCATGTTATTCTTTGAATGTCAGTGTTTCCTGAAGTTCCTATTTTACATTACTTCTAGGTCCACAGTCTACAGGAATTTCAAAGATATGTTTTATCTCCCAAGATCTCTTAGTAGAAAAATAAGCTCTTAATAGAAAAATAATAACACTTTGAGAAGTATTACAATGAATCAGAGGTAACACAGTGATTAGTCATATAGCCTAAATGCTTTGACTTCTCAATTACGCAGTGGGTAATGTGCTCTTCTCATCAAACTCTTCTTAAGGCTTTGCTTTTAAGCACAATCCATTGCCACCAGTCCTTTTCATTTTCCTTTCCTTTTGCACTTTCTCCTTCCCTAACGGTCTTTTGGATTGAATAGAAGTATTTGGTCACTTGCTCTTTGACCTCAGAGTCTCTTGAGACTATATATTCATTTTGAGAATGAGTCCCTTTAGTTACCTAAAGTGTCCTCAGACTAAATTGTTTCCAGATGTTTACAAATATTTCAAGGAAATATCCACATAGCTTTTATGGCTGAGGGATAAAGGACTCCACAGTGTCTGTTCAGTTGTAAAATAAGTTTCAAGTACCTATTATAAAGTAACTTTCATTTGACAAGGATTTGCTACATGCCAGGCAGTATGCTGAGCTCATTTTATTATTTAATGTTCATGGAAACACTATAAAGGGAGGTATGGTAATCTCTTTTTTAGAATAAGGAAAGTGAGGCCTCAAGAGCAACTTTCTAGATCAAACAAAGCACAGGAAAAACAGGCTGTGTTGTGCCCACATTCTGCATCCATATGCCTGTAACTCCCTGAAGCAAAACTCTTTCACTATGGGCTTACTTATGACAGAAATGAAAGAATTTACTTAAGTCTTAGTGCATCCCTGAATATGCAAAGATCACCTTAACTGGCTAGGAGAGGGTGCTTGTTGAAGACTCCTTGTGCAGTCTTAACAGGCTAAATGTATAGTGCCAAAAATTTCTTATTGTTTAAGAAAGCACATCTTATGTTTAAGTTTGGAAGTTTGCTGTTTATTATTTATACTATTTCTTACTCATATTATTCTGACTTGTAATATAAAAGAAAATGAAACCATAAATGGTCAAGGTGACCTTTTTTAAAAAAAATAAGCTCTTGTCATAAAAGCCATGATTTTTGTTTAACATTGTGGTACTCTGAAAAAATTCACTTATTGGTGAGAAAACTCAAATGACTTGCATTTGGGCTAGGGTAGAATAATATGCAGTTAATTTTGATTTATTCTAACGAATGGTACCTCATCATTTATAAAACATTCAGTGAATGTTAATTCCATTCCCCAAACAACAGTCAAAAGACCCTCTATATTGGTATTTGGGAAACATCATAGAATTCTTCACTTTTGTTTGTTTTATTTTTCTGAGATGCTTACACTTCTAATTAGTTTGCCTTGGTACGGCTTCTGACTGATTTTGGATCCTCAAAGTTTGCACTGATAATGAGATGAAGAAAACATGAAATGTGCACATTAGAGGTGTCAACTATAGATTTGTAAAAGAATGCATGAAGTCAGAAATCCATACGCAGGCAATTAAGAGCCAACTGTTTGTTCTGGGCATGCCTGCCATGGAACTGACTGCACAAACTGAGGCAGCCGCCTGTCTCATACCAATGTGAAATGTCATCTGTTAATGCCACCTCTTCCTCTGCTCTCATTAAATAATCTCCCCCCTAAGGCTAGAATTTGAATCAGTGTCAAATATCACTGACCTGGCCAAATCACCTTTCCCTTAGCTCGACTCCCCAAGGCACTCAGAACTCTCAGACTTTTGACCTTGCTGAAAACCAAGGGATTATTTGAAGGGAAATTCTTTTCACAATTGCTTTCTTCCCTCCTGCATCCTCTACTCTTCAGAGTCACCATGGCCCCTTTGAAAGAAAAGATAGCTTACAAAACAGAACTGCCTGCTTTTGCCTTCCTAAGCTGTTGGTCTCCTAGACCAACAGGTTTTTTTTTTTTTAACTGCCATTCCATGCCCACAAAATTACATTTTATTTTAAGTATTTATTTACTTGCAAGCAGAGAGAAAAAAAAAATCAGGAAGAGAGAGGAGAGAGTATGGTCTTACCAGAGCCTTTTGCTTTTGGAAATGAGCACCAGACTTATGCACCACTTTGTGCATTTGGTTTTATGTGGATACTGTGTAATCAAACCCAGGATGGTAGGCTTTGCAAGCAGGCATCTTTAATAGCTGAACTATCTCACCAGCCTTCATATTACATTTTCTAAAACTCAAAACAGCAGCAACAACAACAATAAAAGAAACAGGACAGCATCCTATGGATGTTTGATTTGTATTCATAATGAAACATCTGCAAAGATGTTTTAATCTAATGTTTCACATCATTTTGAAGTAAGCTGTATGCTGAGAAGGGGGCTACATCAAATACTCTGGAAGCAGGAGGTCTATTTTTTTAAGTATGACTGAGTTAAGCAATGGCAACTGTTACCAAGAAAAAAATCATTGCTACTCACCTTATAGCCCTGTAATGGTTCTTGCAGGTTTGAACAGGTACTTGTCCCACTAAATGTGTTTCTTTAGTGTCTATATTATTTTTAATTCAAAATATTTTTACTTGTAAAAAGGCACAAATTAACAAAATTCTACTAACTTCAAGTCTCATTCAAATACTGCATTTTCCAAGAAGCCTTTTCTCTGCTACATAATAAAGCCCTGCACTCTCACCCCATAGCAGTTCCTTGCCTTTTCATTATATTAAAGCTACATAGAAAAAAATCTGTTAGACTTCAAACAGTACACATTGTCCCTGCAAATTGTGCCCACTTCAGAAACTGTGATCAAGACAAAAATCAAGCAGGCATTAGCCTTCCTTTTGCTAAATAGGCAATAGAGACCAATGGTGGCTCACCTAAGCAGGAACTAAAGTGGGGTTGAAATCTAGAATTTCTGACTTCAAATTCCCAACTCTTTAGTCTTTACCTATTAAAAAAGCACTGTTTAAACTTTCAAGATTGGGTGAGAATACTTTAATTCCTAAGTCATATTCCCTCGGAGAGTGTCTTGCAGATGGCTTCACACATACACTGGCTTCCACTCAGACGTCTGCTCCTACACTGCTGCTAGCCCAGGGTTGAGTCTGGGGCAGTTCCTTGGCAGGACTTCTCAAGCCTGAGCTAATATTAACAGGTTTCCCAGGCTGTGTGCTTTACCCAGCTCACACAGCCCATTACCCCCAGCATTAGGATATTAGCAGGGATGGTGGACCCAGTCACATTTAGCATAAACTAGCTTAATCCAACCCAATATCATTCCTTTTTCCATTAATAAAAACATGTGTGAAAACTCTTGAGTTTGAGGGCATAAGGCTCAAGTAACCAAAAAGACTAATGTAAAGGACAATATTTCAGCCCTAAATGTGTTGATTAAATTTCCTATGTTAAGAAATTAAAAATAAAACCCATTTAGAAGTCAGAGTTTGATCATCTTACACCAAGGTCTAGTTTATAGCAATCCCAGCTTTTCTTTTCAACTATGGAATTGTGCACAGTCTGTACTTAACCAATAGCATACCTATAGCTTTAGGACATATACAACATACTTTTGTTAAATTGTTTTAAAAAATCATGGGATATGTTGAGGAGTTCAGAATGCTAAGAAATATGAAGTAATTTTTTCTCTCTCCTCTTAAATGCAGAATGCTTAAGAGATCTGGGATTTTAAAATTTATTTGTTAACAAGACAGTTTTTGGTGAATAGAGCTAGTAGCTTCCAACAGATTTGACCTCTTCATGGTCTGGAGTCACTTCAGGCTCAGGTAGTGCCATAAGATGATATGAACCATCTTCTGTGGAAAGGCACCTCTGTCCTGGAAAATGGAGAATGCATATGTATACAGAATGAAGACAGCAAAGAGATGGAGGTGCCATGGCAGTTCTTAGCTGGGTCCAACTTGAAGCTGTGGGTAACACTGCAGGACAGGGCAAAGAGGAAGAGCAGGATGAAGAAAAGACCTGACTGATTTCTCATCTTCAATATGTTAAAATAGGAAGGGCTGAGATCTAGAAAATGCAAATAACTTCTTAGGCTATTTCAGTCATCGTGTATTTGAATTTTAGCCTTTAGCAATATTATCTTCAAATATTTTGCTAAATTTCAAAATTTTTATTTACAGAATTTAAAGCATAACCCTGCCTTTCTGGGAAAACTGCAAGTAGTATCTAACTGTAGGTATTTAACTCTTCAAATAATGAACTTGAGGGAAAAATGTTCCCATTGCTTCTTTCTGCATGCAATCACTCTCTCCCCTGTCATCCACTCACAGGGAACTTGGGAGTTGAAAAGAAAGTCCAGGTCAAGAGACACAGACAAGACAAGGTTACAAAAAGGAGCTTCTGACCAGGCTACTCAATCTCCTTGACCATGTCCCCTCTGTTCCACTTTCATCTACTAAGCTAAGCTGGCTTCCTTCAGTCTCAGTGCCCTTGTAAGTGGGTGCTCTCTGGCTCTCCAATGTGAATTCTTAGGACATCATCCATGTAGAACTTATCTGTAATCATAGATGCTTAATCATAGTGTTAGCTCATTTTCCTGTTTACTGCCTTCCTTTCCTAGGAGAATGCAAGGTTCATGAGAAAAAACATTTTTTTTTTTTCTGTTTTGCTTGTTGTTATATCCAAGCACATAGGATAGGTACTGGAACAGTAGGTGTTCTCAATGTTATGAAAATATGAGTGGAAGAAAAAGAATGGAATGAGTCTGTTTTTCAAACATAAACAGACTTAATCCTAGACCTACTTTGTTGTATCGGCCAATCTCATAACATGGGGCAATTAGGTGAGCAGAGTTTGTTGAGTATTTGTCAAAATTATGATGGTTCAGAGAACATTATTTGCCACTTGGTGCTACATTATGTGCTTATCTTCCTCACAGAGAACTCTAAAGAAAAGATGTCAGTAGAGTGGTGGAGGCCCTGTATTATTTAAGAGGCCATGTATTATGATAGTGATATAAAAGGTGATATGGGAACACACAGGAGAATCACCCAGTTCAGACACAGGTGACTCTGGGAGAGGAAGTGTTGAACTGGCTTCCAGAATTTAAATTTACCTATTTCTAATTTTGGCCAAGGCAAGGGCCCTATGTCAATGAAGAAGGAAGAACCACCCCCCCCTTTTTTTTTTTTCTCTCTATGCAGCCACAAGCCACTCCTTTTGCCAGATACACTCTGGTTGCTTCCCCCAACACTGCACTTCAGCAACATGATCTAGGTCATTGTGTTGGGAAGATCCATAGTCAAAATCAGCTTCTCACCTTCAGGAACCCTATCTGGCCCATACCAATTTCTTTAGTGCATTCTTGCAACTCACTCCTTAATTTAAGTTTACTGAGCCCTGTAATTAATCTCAGTCATTTTGTTTAACTGGGAATAAACTGCTGTCATCTGAGAGCATTCTTGGAGATGTCATCATTTTCTAAAGGATTATTTGAATTTTTAAATCTGTAAACTCAATACATAATCTGACATCCCAGTCATATGTCTGTATCCTACTGAATAAGTTCCAAGGAAAGGTGATACAGCTCAACTACTACCTTCGAATTTTCCAACCACTGGAAGGTAAGGGAGAGTATAATACAATACAGTGTACCAGAGGGTACAAGGTAAGTTCTGGCTTCATCAATAACTTACTTTGAGGTATTGAGTAAGTTTCTTAGCCTTTTCTGAGTCTCAAGGCCATATTTATAAGTTGGGGACAACAATGTCTACCAGCCAGCTTTACCGTGAAAATTTAAGCAATCTAACTACCATAAATCACCCAGCACAGCACCTGGTTCATGGTGGGCACTAAATAAATCTCCATTTCATTCCTTTAGCACTGTTATCCCACTGAGAGCCTCAAAGCCACCAGTGAACAGGAGTCATTTCTGAGCTGCAGGGCCAAATACAAAGACAGATGCAGGAAAGTCCCTTGTCTAGAAGCCAATGGTTGTCTCATTGATAGTAATTGCATAGCCATAGATTGGTTGGATAAAGCCATGTTTTATAGTTATGTTGTAAAAGACAGGCTCACGAGGGACATTATCTTCCTATGCTAACAGTGGGCTGACTACCCAGAAAGCTATAAACTAGGAGCTGCCTTTGATAACTACACCTTCAAAAGGAAAACTCATGGAAAAGGTGAGTTAGGCAGGAAACTTTCAAGACTATCAGAACCAAGATCAGCATCTGCAAGGTCTGAAACATGGGCTGTTATGACACTAAGGGAATGACTTCTGACGTACTCAGTTATGTAGCAAGGAGATTTGCAGGAGCATAACCACATAGATCCCCTGGGTAAGTGGCCAGTGTGCTCCACAAATGATTAAATGTAAAATAAACAAGAGCAAGCTGTGAATTATGAACTTGTAATTCCACCAAGGCAGTTCCAATGTTGTCATAAACCATTACAGCAATGTCATGTCACCAAAGGATCCCAGACAGGCTTACAGGCCTGTAACTGAGTAGTGGTCTGTGCTATGTACATGGATCTAGGAAAGCCTTTCCCTCTGGTTTTTTCCAGGTCTCATCTCTTCAAGGGCTCTCCCCTATTCTTGTTTTGTTCCTCACAGCTTAAAGCCACACCCATCCTCCTTTTCTACATGTAGTTCCTTTTCTATGATTTTATTATAAAAACTGCTGTCTGGAACTTAATAAAAAAAAATTCATGTAGGACAAGAGCCCTGGGGCACACCTTAAAAGTACACATTGGAGATAATGACAGTAGTAAGTGCCAAAGCTAGCACTCCACTAATTAATGAAATTGGCAGCATTAACTGAGGTAGATTTGGAAAAGCAGGATGAAATCTCATGCACAGCTATCTCCCAAGTCAGCATCATTTAATGCTTGGCTTTACCAGACCAAATAGGAAACAGGTGGCTAAATTTCAAAATACTACAAAACAGTGTGCTTTATAAACTATCTAAAAGTAAGGAAATATTCTGTAGAAAAGAAAGAAAGAAAGAAAGGAAGGAAGGAAGGAAGAAAGAAAGAAAGAAAGAGAGAGAGAGAGAGAGAGAGAGAGAGAGAGAGAGGGAGGGAGGGAGGGAGGGAGGGAGGGAGGGAGGGAGGGAGGAAGGAAGGAAGGAAGGAAGGAAGAAAGACAGTGAGGAAAGAGGAAGAGGTATAAATACAACTTTCAAAATGTGGCACACTTTCATCAGAAAAAATGTACTTAATACTAGGAGCTAAATGACAAATATAAGTAGCCATGTGATAGGCCACTTTTTAAAGACATGTTTCTTCAAGAACAAGAGCTGAAACCACAATCACCAAAGATTAGATAAGATTTTCAACATTCTTCTATGTTTTGTTTGTCTTTATCTAAATGTTGAGAACAGACACCCATGTCTATAAATGCCATCTTGGTTGTCTCCTGTTTATACACATTTTCATTTATTTCACAACTATTTTAAGCCACCTCTAGTAGGAAAAGCATGACAGCAAGTACTCTGAAGTATAAAACAGGTCTTCAAAGCTGCCCATGCTTGGTTGACAAGATGAGCCTCACAGTTACTAACAATGGAATGCACAAATTCAGGCATAACTTCCACTAGCCACACTGGAACTTTAGAACATCCTGAGAGAAGGAAAAGGGCAGAGAATACTGAGGAGATCCATCAATATGACAAGAAAGGACAGCAGAATGCTCATCAGGAGATACACCACCTCTACCACATTTACAGGGTCCAAGAGAAACTGCAAAGGAAGTAGCAATAGCAGTATTGCTCTACAACTGCCTCCAGAGAAATAGCTCCAAACACAAAGAACTGAAACATTGTAACAGAAATACATAGGATATGGAGAAATCAACACTAAAAAGCAACTATTGTGGAAGTGGGGACTGAAAGATTGTAAGAGCCACAGGGTGGGTATATCCTGAGGCCCAGCCCCCATCACCAATAGACTGAAGTCCCAATTACCCCACAGTGAACACCAATAATCCTACTAAGAAGGGCCCTCGGGGAAATGGGGACTAGGGATAAGGTGGTATAAGGCCATAACCTATATAAAAATAAATTTAAAAAATTACTTTTTAAAAAAAGATTCAGTCATGGTTACAGGAAAATGTGTTAGTCAATACCAACTGCTATGAGAAAAAGTAGGTCAAGTCTAGGTCAATACTTCAAACTTTGTGGTATGTAAAAATCATATATCATATTTTAAATGTATGCATCTTGAGGACTCTGAATCACTGGAATGTGCATTTAGTGATCCTGCTGATAGATTGTGGTATGAGCACATTGGAGGAAGTATTGGGTAAGTTTTTTGTTCTTCATCTCTTTCTCTAAATAATTAAATATTATTTTTATATGGAAGAGACATAAATAGTAAGAAAGAGAGAGAGAGAGAGAGAGAGAGAGAGAGAGAGAGAGAGAGAGAGAGAGAGAGAAGGAGGAAGGGAGGGAGGGAGGGAAATGATGAAAACAAGGGTGGCTAAAGGAAAGTTCACTTTGGTACTCTTCAAAAGAGAATGGTGGCCTGCAGAGATGGCTTAATGGTTTAGGAACTTGTCTGCAAAGCCAATGGACCCAGGTTTGATTTAAGCCAGATGCACAAGGTGGTACATGCATATGGAGTTTGTTTGCACTGACTGGAAGCCCTGGAATACCCATTCTTTCTCTCTCTCTCTTTCTCTCTCTCCCCTTCTCTCTCTCTCCAGCTTTCAAATAAAACAATAAATAACATGTCTTTTAAAAAGAGAATGTTAATCCAGAATTTGGCTATCCCCAACACAGACTGCACAAATCATGAAGTAAAAACTGTTTTTAGCAAATACATGAACACTACCTGCTATTTATTCCCCCCCAAAATCAGTACTTTTAATCTTTGCCTCACACTGAGACTGTGTAGGGGATAATAATATGCCTCACTCCAGCATAAGGCACATGGTATGGTGCCTGTATAGACAACCAGACATTCAATAATCTGCTGTCAAAGTACCTGACCCGTGGGGGCTTGTTTTTTACACATGAACCACAGCTTGGAATGATGCAAATCTATCACACAAGAATGCCAAAAATACTTAATTGCTAATGGCTTGGCAAAAAAAAAAAAAAAAAAAAAAATCAAGAGTCCTAGATGTTTTATGGTATACAGTGAAATCTGTGAATGTGTGCCTCTTATAGACTTGTGTTTCAAAGAGGTATATAAGAAAGCAGGTCATATATCAAACAGGATGAAGTGTTTATATTATGCAACCTAAACTGGATACAGAATGACAAATTTATATATAATTGTGGTTAACAGGCTATTATCTATGTGCGATATTTTAAATGAGATCCACAGAAACTTCAGTGGAGTGATAAGTGCTGTGTTAGAAATCTGGTATCTTGGGAACTTACCAGCTAAGTCGGGACTGAGTTAAAAAGTCTTGAAGCCTTGTGTCCTAAGCATGATTCATATACTCTCCATAGAAGAAGCTAAACAAAAACTTCAGAAGCTAAATAGAAACAAGGTGTTAGACTGAAGAAAGTGCAAACAGATTAATGGTGACAGCCAAAATGTTAAAATATCTACATGGCTATTTATAAGGGGGAGAGGAAAGGTGGCCTGAAAGAAGAATCATACCCAGAAGGTTCTAAGCCTGACTCCTGGCCCTGGCGAGCCCTCATGGTGGTGCGTTATAAACATCACTCAAAGTCATGAGGCGTCAGTTCCAAAGGGTAGATTAAAAACGATTATTTACTTAGTCATTTAGTAAATGACATGCTGTAGGAGTGTGACCTTTAGAGTATGGGGACATTCTAATTTCAGTAACACTAAGTGGTCTCCAACACTGAATGTCAAACCTCAATGAATTTATCTTCAAGCCTGGACTAAATGATACTTTTCAGAGATGTTTGAAAATGGAAAATAAGAAAAAGACAAGCCCTATTGGAGTGTTTTCCATAGGAAGTACAGGGTGTGCAAATTTTTATTATTATACTAAATAATCAAGCTGTTTAATAGTAATATACCAGTTTTATAGATGAAGACATAATGACTTGGAGATTTGTACAAAGTTAATGAACAAGTACATGGTAGAGCCAGAACACACAATTCACTGAATCAAAAGAAAGAAAAATACATATAGAAATGCCTAATTTTCTTAATCCTTATTAAAGATTGTGTGTGTGTGTGTGTGTGTGTGTGTGTATGCTGGGGATTGAATTCAAGGTCTCATGAATGCTAATAAACACATGCACTTTGAGCTATATACTGAGCCAGACCTCATGCCCCAAAGATTTTTTTCTTTTTTTTACATTTTGAGAGCATGGTCTATCTATTAAAATTTAGTCTTAATTTTTGATATTTTCTTGATAATTTAATTTAGAAAGTTTATGCTAGAAGCAATATACATACATTCAGCCCTTTATTTTTCAAGTATTTTCATGAGCACAGTCTTCTCAGGCTGACTGTATTCCCATGAAGATGAGAGGCACGGCAGTTACCTCCCTGCTTTATAATGACTATGAGCATGGTACAGTTTGCTGACGTGCTGTGAAGTGCCTTGCTGGCCTCCTCATTGTTTGTTTGTTTGTTTCTTGTTTTTTTGAGGTAGAGTCTCACTCTGGCCCAGGTTGATCTAGAATTCACTATGTAATCTCAGGGTGGCACCGATCCTCCTACCTCTGCCTCCTCCTGAGTGCTGGGATTAAAGATGTGTGCCCCCAAACCCAGCTTTAGTCTACCTATTTCTTATTCACATTGTTTCACTAGACATGAACACATCAAAAGAATTTGGTTGACATAAAAAAAAGTGGGATGCAATGCAAAAAATGAAGATGGGATCAGAAAAGCAAGTCATTTCATAGTAGGAACCCACTAAAGTTCTATCTATCAGCTTTTTATCTGTTAAATGAAAATGATTTGCTAGGCCAACCTGCTTCTTAGAGTGGGCTTTGTAAAATGCATCAGCAATTATATATGTTTTTAACATCTGTGAAGCAATCTCATATTTCATCACATTTGATCTTTCACATATTAATGTTAGTAACACTTAATGACAAAAGAAGTCATACAAGTAATCAGGGAAATGAATGAAATAAACCAATGGTTTTTGAGTATATTAGTTCAGTTAAATGACTGTACTTCAAGTATTGCCACACACAGGTGGGTTGAATCTTCAAATCAAAAAACCCAAAGCAAGGAAAGAAAACAAATATTCTCATCTCTTACGGAGAACACTGGAGGGAAAGAAAGAAATAAAAATTTAAATACAGGTCCTTATGTTCTGAGTGGAAATTATCAACACTCAGATAAATCTCTTTTTGTCTGAGAGAAGTTAAAACAGATTTGAATAGTCAAGTGTGCTGTGCTGTGATATTATTTTTTCTGTTTCTCTTGTCAGAAGGGATTCCGTCTTTGAAATATGTCTAGCGAAACTGCAGATTTCAGTCTTGTGATTAATGAACTAAATTACATTTTATTTCTTAAATGTGTTGAGGATTCATCCTGTGGTCTTCCCCCCGGTCTTGAGGATTACAGCTGCCGCTCTACACATCTGGTTACAGGCAAGTAGCAGTCTGGGTGTTCCGTCTTCCTTCCCTTAGAAGGAGGCAGTGTGGGGAACTACAGAAACTTTTATTGGGCAAGAGTGGTTGTTAATCCTCAAAAATCATGCTTACTCTATTCTCTTTTTCTCATGAGTAAGAGAAAGATTAATTACTAAGGTATCCAAAATAGATCTGATTCATAATTTTAAAATTTTGTTCAGCATGGTTTACATCATTTATTAATCCTTTCCCTAAATAAAATCTTTGTACTCATAAGGCAAATGTTTCATGTCAACCTGCTTTGAAATAATTTTAAAATAATAATTCATATCTATTTTTTAATTATCGTTGATTATTAAAATTCATGTGTGAATAAAAAAATGTATTACCTTTTCTTTTTTCAAGTGCTTCTTGCTCTGCCAAAACATACTATCATGTCCTGGACTATGCCATTATGATGATTAGCTTATAATGTATAGACAAATAAATATCATTTGTATACATATGACTTTTATAAAAATTCAAGATACAAGGATCTATCCTTCTTACCCAGACATACAAAAAAATACCTTATTTTGTGAAAATTAGGTTCAATTAATGTGGTCTAGGAACACCCTTGAAGTATTATGTAGGCTTTTCCAATTTCAAAGGAGACATGTGCTCATGTCTAGGGAAGGCTCCCAGCAGCAAAGAAAAAGACACAGTTTACTTTGAAGGATGTTTCAGGGTAGAGACATATTCACTAGAATCTGAGAAAGCTGAGAATTAATTGTGATGTTGCCACTGGCATAAATTCACACAATTCTTGGGAAGCTGTTGTTATTTACATGTTTATTTGTTAAACTTTTCTGATGAGAAAAAGTGAGATAAATGTTTATATATTTTCTTATTTGGGGAAACAGAATATTTGAAAATGAGATTTAAAATTTCTCCAATGATTACAGATCAGTGAAAGATGTCAATAAATATAATCAAAAAGGTGTAAAAAATTCTAAAAATACAACAGCTTGACACCAAAATATTAACTAGATCTACCTCAGGGTGAAAAAATATGGCAACTTTGGTTTTCTATTTAAATTTTTAATGTAAAACCACTATATTTTTCTAAAATGAGCATGTACCACATTTTGGTATTACTCTTACAGTCAAAAAATAGTTTCAGTTAGATGTAATGTATAAGATAATATTCCCTCAAACCAGTCTCTAGTCTTAAGAAAATCCTTAAGCAATTGAACAATCCTAAAATATTTAGAAAATAAGTAAGCAGTACCTATGGAGGCATTGGTTGTTCCTAGAGCATGCATTGAAGAAAGGCATTTAAGATAAGGGAAGCTTAGATAGGGACTGGAATTAGGCAGACAGTAGTCTCACAAGGTGGTCTTATTGAAGCAGAAGGTAGAGTAGGTAGGATGGCAAAAGGGGACATAGAGTAAGGGCATTTCAAATAAGAAGTTGAGAAACAGAAATAAAGCTAAGCACACGGCAAGCGTACTTTCCTACATACCGCACCAGGGAACAGTAGTGCAAGAGTTCCCATCTGCACCTGGGGGTACACTGTTAGGGCAGGACAGAAATATAGACTGTGGAGAATGATGTTAAGAAAAACAGGGTGAACAATTCACTCTTGATGTAGAAAAAAAATTTTTAAAAGACAATTGTGAGTTTTGCCAAACCAAAGAACAATGATTTTTAAACGATGTTTTTATGGAAGAAACTGTAATTATAGCCTTTGATAATATGCCTTAAAGATATATTACACGCTGAGCGTTCATCACTTGTGCGTAGGGGATCAAAAGCATGGATGCCAGAGACCCAATTGACAGGAGGAAGATGAGATGAAGGAAAACGATCTTAAGAAGTAAACTTGCTGGGAATTACAGATGGGATAGACAAAGGCAGAAAGGGAAGAGAGATGGGGATAGATCAGAAAGGCTTGAGGTTTGCACCCATGTGTTGCCACAAAAGAAAACAAGGAGGTGTAAAAAAAAATCATGTTACATTGTTACATGTTACACTGAAATGGAAATATCAAATTAGTGGCTTCATATATGGATCTGTAGCCCCAAGGGGGAGTCAGAAGTGAGAGTAACTGGTATACAAATGGTGAAATTATTATTATTATTATTGAAATGGTGGGCCTAAACAATATCTCCTAGGCAAAAACAAACAAACAAAAGAAAGAAAAGAAACTGTAAAGTGAGGAGAGGGTAAAGTGCCTAGCCTAGTAATTTGGCTAAATTTAGAAAGGTTTTTGACTAAACAAGCATTGACAAACACCAATAACCATTTCCCAGTGTAACACAAGAGCTGTATGAACAAAAGTAAAGTTGGTAGAATATGTAAAAGATAATATGTACACAACGATCACTGTTACCTCAAGTCTGGTTTAATCATAGTCAATCTATAAATACTTAGATTCACTACCTATTCCATTAGCTGTTTCAATTATTTACATTGATGAATTATCTGAAAAGAGATTATAATACAATAATCCACCTCTCAAAGTGTAATCTTTAGGAAGTGTCTAACTGTGTTATTATAAAATGAATTGTCAGAGGCAGGGTGTGATGGCGTATACCTATATTCCTAACAGACAAGGAGGCAGAAGCAGGAGAATCATGATAACTGCAAGGTCAGTCTTCACTCTATAATGATTTTCAGAGTATCCAGGGATACATAGAGAGAGCCTGTCTCAAAAAATAAAAAATAAAATTTAGCCAGGTATGGTCACACCTTTCATCCCAGAAATTGGGAGGCAGCACATCTTGGCTTAGATGTTGATTGAATTGGGCCTTTTGGCCTTCAGGTTGTATATCTGATTCCTCTTTAAAAAGAATTGGCCTCCTTGCATCTCCATAGAGTACTGAGAGTACCCATCTGTTTTTATACTTCTTTGTAACTACAGCATCCTCCAGCACTGTGAGGTCCTTTAAAATATAATGACATGACTGATGATGAAAAATTAACTGGACGAGGTAAATGTTCTTATTCTCTGACAAATACTTGTGGGTAAGCCTTTTCCCTGGGAGTTATGGCTTTGTGTTTTTGTGTCTAGTGAACACCCCTGCTCAGATTATCTTAAAAGATATACGTTCACTTCATCTATGCTAAAAAGCTAGTTTGTTCTTCCCAAACCTGCCTTATTTCCTTCCTCCTCTCCCCCCGGGTAAAGAAAGAATTCCAAATATTACAGGGGGGGTTAAGAATTTATCTTCATCTGTCCATAAGACTCTTGTTTATGAAGGGAGGTTCATTGCAGGCCAGAAGTTATATTTGGGGATGGGAGGTGGTTTGAGGTGTACACACTCCAGACTCACAAAATCTGGTGCAATTATTGTTTTTTCCTCTTTGGTGACAGAGGGTTACTCTGAGTCTTGGGTGACAGATATTCCCCCGCTGTGAACTGTAGGTATTCTGAGGACTTTTGTGCTGCTTTGTAGCATTCCAGCCACATCAGGCAGGTATCTCTCTCTCTCTCTCTCTCTCTCTCTATCTATCTATCTATCTTTCCCTAACCCCCTCTGTCTCCCAAATCTAGCTCTCTTTCCTTAAATATCTCTCGTGCATATACACAAAAAGTCACACTCACATCCACAAGGACAACCTCCTCTCTCCCATGGATACCAGGCCGCCCCAGTTCTAAATGCCAGCGACTACAGGACAATTCTTCTGGTCCCTCCTCCTATCTTTTCCTGATCTCCCTGGAATACTTACTGCTCACCCTCATTTTGAAGGAGCAGAGGAAGGCAACCCCATATTTCTGTCAAAATGCCAATGTGTAACATATTCATATAGTCCCTGAAGTGTTCTCATACCATTGAAATCTCCTGTTCTGCTACTTAATGTACAAGAATCTTTCAGTCTTTGCCTTCTTGGCAGAGCAGCCAGGTTTTTGAAAGCAAGGTATCTTCCAGCCTCACCCTTGGAGGACTGCGCCCCCTCTTGGAGGGAGAAGGGAAGGAAGAGCAGCTTGTCAGGCTAGGCTGGTATTTACAGCCAGCAAAAAGTAGCGCTTGGCAGCATCTTTTCTGAAGGGAAAGGACAGAGGTGGCAGACAGCATTTGCATCCTTGCCTGTGCAGAGACAGAAGTTATAATCCAAGATCCCATGAGTTCTGTTTTTAAAGGTGAACATTCCATGTTGAATTAAAATCCCTCCTCTTCTTAACACACACACACACACACACACACACACACACACTGTACTTCCAAAAGTGAGACATCAAAGGTTCTTGCTGTTTATGCCAGTGCAAGGTGCAAGTGCCACACCTGGGTTCATTGTATTCACTCTTTATCACTTCTGAAAAAATTCAATCATTTGCAAATATCTTCATAAAAGCAAAAAAGAAAAAGGCGAGGGGAAGGGCTAAAATGCCCCCTTACACTTTTTCATCACTTGGATCTTGGGGATACAACTTCACAAACATAGTCCAAACTTATTCCTCATTTAAAACAAAGAATGTGGGAATCAATTATTTTCATAATTAGTCCAGAGTTCTTGGGAACTGGAGCTTCCTAACTCCACAGTGTAGGAAAGGGGGCTCTGAACTCAGCGCCCTAAGAATGTATTGTGATCATAACACACTTCTATCCCTCAGCTCCCTATAGATGCCAAATCCTTAAGACCCGGATTGTCCTCAGGCTGTTCTGAATAGTCACTTATGCATCTGATTTGTTCTGACATGTTTTGAGATTCTTTACAGAATTGTCTTAACTAGTTACTAATGGTGCCTTTCTTGCTCTTGCCTCTACTACCATGGCTGTTGCCCTTGTAATTGGCTTCTCAGATATATTTTCATTAATCCCAGGGCTACTGAAGTATAGTGATTTTTAATGTCCTAAACCAAAAGTGATAGGCCATAGTAATCTGTGTGAGTTCTGTGTTGAGGCTAACCCACAAAACCAGACAATTAATGTCATGAATCTACTTTGATTCAGCCTACAGTGCAGGTCAAGAACTTCCACACATGAAACATGAACCAATATGATCTTCTCAAGTTTATCCAGTATTCCCCTTTGGGAGCTTAATAAGTGCATTTGGAGAAAGGGGTCATTAGATTATTTTTTTATTGAATGTTGTTAGCCTGCACCCCAAAATTTTAATTTTTCTGAGGATCTTAATTCTTGTGAATATCAAAAATGCTAATGATGTGAACATCCTCTTTATGATGTTGATCCAAACTGTGGAAGTGGTACTGGACACATCCAAGTGAAACAGAATTGGACAACCAGTGGCCAGTCATGCTGTCATACTGTACAGTCACAGGTAAATGGCAGGACATGAGCTGGCCTCAGATCCACCACTGTAAACCCTTACAAATAAACAAATAAATAATGTTTGTAGCTTCGAAGATCCTTTTGGTTAAACTTCCAAAGACATGGGTAGAAGATGCCCAGAAGCTGTATGTGCCTTTCTTTCTGAGAACCTTCTACCACCTGTTCCCCCAAACACAGCACACTCTTTTCTCTTTAAATATGCTTCCAATTTCAAAAAGCTGTTCTTCATTTGAATTCTGCTGACTCCTCAAAATGGGTATTCCACAGCTTAGAGAGTGGACACTGCGCTGAGGTGGATGCAGGCGGGGTCGCAGCGCAGGCACCACATGCATGCCAGCCTTTTGCAACACGCGGGCATGGAGCTGGTGCTTCAGCAAAGGAGGAGTCTTTGCCTGGGGCCAGGTCAGCTCTCCTGGCCCTCACTCACTGTCGCAGCATGCGGGTAAACACCCAAGAGGAAAAGCGTCGAAAAAAAGTGTCTTTTAAAAATTAAACATCAAATTGGTCTAGAGATCCGGTACAGCTGTCATTTAGTGTGTGGGGGTCCCAGGCGGGGCAGCTCGCTTCAGGATGCCTTCAAGACTAGGACAAGGGCTGGCGAGAGTCTGGGTCCCACCGAGAGGTAGAGAGGCTTGGTCAAGGCATCCTGCTTTGGAGGTGTCTGCGGAGGGCGGGAGAGCGACTGAAGATGGCATTCTGATGGTTTAGAAATGCCCATTCCTGCTGCAAAATCTAAAATAAAGGCTTGGGAAGACAAGGAACTACCTGGACCTGTGTGAGACCCACCTCTGCCAGCCTGATGCCTCAACATTCTGAATCACCAAGTAAGGTCTGGGACTCGTACAGGGAGAGATGCTGAAAACACAGCTTGGGCAGTGACCCCTAGGCTTGGAGGTCGAAAGCCCCAAGGCTGACCTTACAGACTCTTTCCTATGTTGGGCCCTTCAAATGGGCTTTGTCCCTTCTGTGGCGGCGGGAATCCTGGACAGTCTAATTTTCTAAAAATTTAAGAGGAGGCCACCAGGCTCCCTGTCCCTTCATGTAAAATAACCACAATTCATTAGCCGTCTTCATATTGGGCATTTCGTTTAGGAGAACCAATGCTACTAGACTTCGTCCTCCACTCCTCTACATGGAAAACTTTCCAGGCCACTCACGTAAGGACATGTCTCTTATTATCTTCCACTTGAGCTGAGATAAGGGAGGCCCGCGTTCATATTCAGTTTACCAACACGGGGCACCATTCCCAGGGTGGTGCCTAGTAAGACACCTCTGGCGCCATTAACTATTGCAAAATCAGACACTGGAGTGGCCTGCGACTGATATTATTTTGATGCAAATTCCAACTGGGAAGCGCCCTAGTAAAAAGTTCCTGCTCTTCTGGGCGTTCCTCTGGCAAAGAGGAATTGGGGAGCTGGGCCAGCGGGAGTGTGGCCGGTGGATCAGGCGGGCGATCATTCGCGCCGCGGGTTTACACCTCTCCCTTTGTGACAAATCGATTTCCCGCGCCGCTGTTCCACATCTGCACCCCGCCGCGGTCCGGGGCCCAGCTGCGCCCGGTGCACACACAGCGCCGGCTTGTGAGTGTGTGCGTGTGCGCGCGCGTGCCTAATTGACTTTCCGTCTACCTTTTTATGACTACATGTGTTTCCAACAAAAGGTCTTATTAGGACAATCTGGTTTCACTAATTTAGAGGTCGGAAACGTGGAAAGCAGGAGTTTTTTTTTTTTTTTTTAAGAGTTTGCAGAAGTTGAAATTAAGAAACTGACAGCGGGATACTCTGTCCTCCCCAGAATAGCTCTGCCTGTTTTTATGACTTTTCCATTATTCCTATCCCCAGATCAGCCCCTGTTATGCCATCACCTCCATTCACACACTTCCCATTGAAATTCATCACTAGATTCTGAAGAGCCGAGAGTCTGAGAAATTCATAGGTCTGGAAAAACGAGGAAAGGGGGAAAGAAAAGCCTCCATGGAAAGGAAAAGGGAGGGTCGACTTAGAGTGAGGGACTGAGATGATGGGGAGTCAAAGAGCGCAACAAGAAGTCCTCACTTTTTATAATAGTTGGTTCCCCTCTCCTCATCCAGGTTGTAATTCTATTTTTGTAAAATTAAGAAACTGAAGGTGTATGTTGAACCCAGCTGCTAAATTCCTCTAGATAAAAACAGAAAGGAGCTTTCCATATCCCCCGGAAAAGTTTTTAAAAAATCACTCTCGCCCCCATTTCTCGGAAGAGAAGAAATTTCCCCATTTCTTTTTCCACTTTCAACATCCTACTTCCTGGTGTAATTTCTCAATCCCTTGCAACCTCTGGTGGGACTCCTCAGTCCATTGCAGGCCTGGGCATCCCTCTGCCCCAGACTCCCCCTTTCCATCAAGTACAGTTTGAGTCTCACTGTTGCACGCAGGAGACCCAGAGCTCACAGTTTCCTTTGCAATTTTGGTTGGAGCCCGCAGAACTAAGGATTAGGGATCCCTAGGGCAGCTTGTTTAATTTACTGGATATCAGTCTCCCCTTCTCATTCCCAAAAAGAGAAGAGAGAGTTTTAGGACACATTGTTCTGAGAACAAACAACTATTTCCTAGCTTATACATGTGCAGCCTTGCCCTATCTTCCTGCAAAGCAAAGCCTGCCCAGTGTGCAATGTTTTCTGGTTCTTTCTCAATCCTAGGTGCCTGTCACTTCCTCCCCATCACCTCACTCTGCATTATGCAACTGAAGTCAGCCATTGACTATTCTACTTGCCACAATCTCTCCCTGGTGGGCCTGAGAACCTCAATTCTCTTTCTGGATTCTCTCTTCATGATGCTTCTCCATTGCTTGTCAAAATGAAGACGGGGCTAAATTTTATGCTAGGTCTTGTCCCTTCTTTTGAGACAATGCCCCCCACACCCACTCTGTTGGAAACCCTCAACTTGTCCTTGAATCCCCTGGGGGGATTCAATGTGTGTGATGTATCCATTGTTTTCCAGATTTGGATTTAACATATGCCATTTCCCAATCCTAGACAACCCAGCCACCATAAGGCCCCTCTAAGTCTGCTCCTGGAGCTCCACAGAGGTCTTCCTTAGACCAGCTCCTCTGGAAACCCTCTTGAAAACCCTGTTCAATCTTGAGAGCCCTTTTCCTAGTCTTCTTGAAGAGGCCAAGCAAACCATTCTTTCCGCCCTCCTCCGGGACTACAGAATCCACCTGGGCCTTGGGCTTGCTTTTCTGTTTCCCGACTTCTCTCCCAGCAAGGCAAAACTGTCTCCTCTCTTCTGTACACCTTAGTCTTCGATACAAGGTTCTTCGGGGTCTTGTTTTCTGTTGTGGAAGGGATCCAGCCTTCAGTTCTTATATGAAATGTACGAAACCTTGGTAAATGTTGTGGTTAATAATAGCCACAGAGAAACTGGAACACCAGAATTGCAGAACTGGTGAAGCTAGAGCTCCCAGTGCTATTCTTCCTCATATTTGTTACATATTTTCCCTGGTTAGATGACGATAATCACAGCATATTGCAGTACGTTCTGTTCCTACTGAAAGTGACTACCCGACACCCCACTTGTGATGCTGGCATTCTAGGCAGGGCGGGCACCTCCAGCACCAGAAAGCTGCAGAAGGAATACCGCGGGCTTGGCGGCATCTGTCTTCTGAACACCAGGCCGAAGCTCTTGTAGCTCTTAGTGGAGCCCAGTGCATATAACCTTGATCCACCCCACGTCCCTTCTGTGTAAAGTCACCCATGGATGACCAAGGCTGAACTAAAGTTACAGGCACCTTGATCCAGACCAGGGCCCCTCTTGTGGCCTCCTTTAGCATCAAGGCTCCCAACCCAGAGCTGAGGCCCCTTTTCTAGCAGTTGCTGACACCGGTTTACTTTGAATGTCTTTTTTTCTTTTTCAAAATTGCGATTTAAAAGCTTGAGAATGACAATATTTTGTGGAAATTATAGAATGGAGAAAGGCCCTCAAAGTTTTTAAAATCTCAGGACATGACATTCAACAAATAATAGTATGGAAAGGGGTTGTTTTGGAAATTCCAAGTTCAGATTCTTGCAAACCTCCAGGAGAGAAGGGGGTATCTTTATCTGACACAATGATGTCACCTGGGGTGAGCGTGGTGACAGATGTGTTATAGACTCAGGGACCACAGAATACATTTGCATTCCCCCTTTAAAGGCAAAGTTAGCAATGCATGGCGAGCTTTTTCGTGGGCTGGGGTACTATGATAATTTGTAAGGATCCAGAAGGGAGCTTATGTGTAGATTTTTCTAGAAGTCTAGGAGCCAATAGACAGCTCTTCTCGCGAGTCTGGGCCTGGAAGCCAGCGATTCCCTGGAGTATCCATCGCTCTAGTGTACGACCAAGCCGGGGATTGATCTCGTATTTCACTCCTGAAGGAAGCTCTGTTTGCTTCACCAGAGTTCGCCGTCGTCAGACCGGCTTTTTAACTCTGCCCCAAAACCGTTCGCAGGTGGAGGTGACAGCAGGGGCAGAGAGCGGCCCGGGCTACGGGTGTTGGGCGTTCCCGCGCTGATCGCAGTCTTACCAGGGCCTAGAGTGCCCGCACCGGGTGGGATTCTCTGCGCACCTGGCTGCCCACCCCCTCCGCCCCCCGAACTGCTCGTGGCAAGCGCTCCGGACCCCGCTCAGCCCCTCTAAGCGCGGCATTTCCAAACCCAGCTGGATCTGCAGGGCGCGCTCCTGCGGAACCCGTTGCGCGCCCCTCCTGGGCGCACCGCGGGCGGGACGTTCTGACAGCCGCATCCCTGGATCCACACAACGCCGGGTCCGCTCTAGAGGAGCTGCGACAGCCGAGACCCAGCCGCCCCACACCGCAGGGCCTCGGAGCGAGCACTCCCCAACACACACACACTCCAGGCTCACAGCCCCTCTCTCCAGCGCCGGAATTGGCTACGCCCTTGGCGGAGCCCTCTTCTCCCTCCCGCCGTCCTCCCCATTTGTGACCAGCCATCTCCCCGACGACACCCTTTCATCTTCACCTCTCTTACAAACCTCGAACCGTCCCCATCAAGTCTAGAACACTCTCCCGCCGCCCGTCCCCGGCACCCGGTCCCCCGGTGCGCGCGCGCCCCTCACTCACTGTCCTGTTGCGGGGTGTCGCTGCCGCTGGTGAGTCCTGGCGACTCCAGCAGGCTCCGGCCCGCCTCGCCCACGCTCTCGTCCGCCTGCGCCGCCACCATGTCCCCGGCTTCCTCCAGGTCCAGCAGGTGACTGACGGAGAAGTTCTTTTTCGCCTGCAGGGTGTCGAGGTTGCCGGGGCTGTCCAAGCGGCCGCCCAGCGCCGGTTGCCGCTCCAGAACGTGCCCGTAGCTGGAGGTCATGGTCTCCCCCTCCAATCCCACCCACCCCCCTCTTCCCGCTCGAATCAACACCAAACGCTGTGGGCGAGAGGGGGGGAGAGGAGCCGAGTGGGGAAGAAAGAGGGGGGAGTGGAGAGAGAGAGAGAGAGAGAGAGAGAGAGCGAGCGAGAGAGAGAGAACAGAGGGCGGGGACCCCTTTCTACAGAGCTGGGCGTTCTGCACCAGGAGCTTTCGGCAGCTTGGTAGCTGTTCTGAAGCCAAGTCCAAGTCCGGCGCGGTCCGAACAGATAATCCACACCAAAAAAGTTCAATTGAAAAGTTATCCTATGTTTAAATCTAGAAAGAGGGAGGGGGGGGAAAACCTTCCGATTCTCAAGAAGCGTCCGCACGCACACACTAAAAATAATAATAAAGGAGAGAGAGAGACACACGGAGAAAGAGTGAGAGAGAGAGAGAGAGAGAGAGAGGAGAAAGGGGTGGCCAGCAGGGCGGGGGAGTTAGGCAAATAGAAGACAGAAGAAGGGGTGGGAAAAAAGAATCAAAGTGGGTCTAAAAAAAAAAAGGTTAAAAAAAGTTATTCCCCGGCAAGAGTTCAAGCACCAACAGAAGAAGGCTTGTTCCAGCTTTAAAACATCTTCAAGAAAACGGTTCCCCCCTCTCTGCACTCCTGTGGATTCTCAGGAGTGACTACAGTTTCAGGAGGAGAGGATGATGTCTTGCAGATGTATTATGGAGCAGGATTCTCACTTTACTTTTCGTAAGGAGTAAAATAATAATAATTAATAATAAAAAATAAGAACGCAGGGCTTCACGAATCCGAAGGAGGTGGTGGTGGGTTCCCCCCTTTCCCTTCTTTCTCTCCCCCTCTTCTTGCAGACCTCCTTTTTCCTTCTCAGTTGGATCAAGAAGCTCTCTGGCACTTCAAAAGGCACAAACTGGCATGCAGAGGAGGCTTTGTAGGGAATACAAGAAAATTGGAGACCCCTGGGAGGGCAGATCTCCACTTAATAGGAGCCTGTAATTACGTGGCAAAGTCTTTGTGCCGCGCCTGACGTTTTACAGACCCCCTTTCTCCATCACAATCTCCTTCTTCCTCCTTTCCCTCTGACCAAAAAAACAGTCTGATTAAGAAAACCCCCTTTGCCAACATCAGAGCGAGTGAGAAAGGCAGAGGGAGGGAGCAAGAGAGGGAGGAGGGAGAGAAGAGGGAGGGAAAAGGAGAAAGCCCCTTTGGATTTTTAAAGTAAAGGTCTAATTATCATTCCCTTGCAATAGCGTCGAAGGGAGAAAAGACAAATTGAAACTCACAGCCACTTCAAAAGGGCTGATTATTTTGCTTCAGCATTAACTCTTCTAGATTTGTTTAAGATCCTGTTGTAAAATCTCATTTGCATGTGTTGATAACAACTGCGGGAAACGTGTGTGGAGTGGGGGTGTGGGAAATGCACAAGGATCACAATCAAATTATCTTTTCCCGCTGCCCCCTCCCCAACATTTCCTGCTGCTCTGTTTTGGGGAGAATTGAGGGAGTGTCTGAGACAGGGCCGAGGAAAAGAGCAAGCACATTAAAGCTCGTTTGGCTCTGTAGAGACAGTCTATTAAATAACGTAATAAAATAACAACAGCAATAATGATGGAGTCTCTCCCACGCTCTACAGCGGACACAAGGCAAGCTGGGGAGATCTGGAAGGTTTCGAATGGATTCGAAGCTTTCCCTGTCATCAGGAATCCCTGGGCCTCAGACAGAAAATTAACATATTTATTAAGCGTGGGGAAGTACTCTTAGGCTCGCCCCCGCCATCCCTACACACACACACACACACACACACACACACCTCCGCGCCAATTTTGTAACCACTTTGGTGTGGCCAAGGTCATTTTCTAAGGCGACCTGGGTAAGCCCGGGGGCTGCGCAGGTTGGGAGGAGGCCGGAGCTCTCCTGGGGACAGGGATGCCCAGAGAGCTGCTGCGCAGTCCCGCATCCAGCCAGCCTGGGGTGCTGGCAGAATACCCAGTGAAGTCTGCGGATAATGCTTGGTTGTGTGCAGAGCCCTAACTTGACAGAGAGGTGCTGAGTAGTTTTTTTTGTTTGTTTGTTTTTGGGTTTTTTTTTGTTTGTTTTTTGTTTTTTGCTTTTGTTTTTTTCCCCATGACCTGTTAGAATCTGGTAACAGCTCTGATAGTCTCATTAGAAATGAGTTACTTTATGAAGAGTAAGTAAAGTATTAAGTGCTTATTTGTGGCGTTTTATGTTCTCTAAACACACACGTTCCTCCTTGATTGCTAGAGTCCCCCCCCCCCCCCATCCTATAACCAAGAGACTGGATTGAAAAGAGGGAAGGGTCGGAGTGTGTGTAAACGGTTTCTGTGCTCCGTAGTTAGCCCAGAACTTCCAGCCCTGATCTGGGAAAAGAACATTTGATGCCATCAAAGGGCTGAAGATTGAAACCAGATGTGCTCGCCTCGGTTCTTTCCATGCATTTAATTAAGGAGCCAGGATGGAGGAGACTTTTTCATCATTAGTACACCCACTGCCCCCTCCTTTTTCCGCCCACTGGCCGCTCCTGCACAACCACTTATACCTTCCCCACCGACCGGAGCCCCCAGACCCTCCAGTGCCTCTAGCCCTTTGCTCAGACTCTGCAGAACCCACTCTGAACAGTGAACATCTGCGGGGAGCGCCAGTGGGTGGGCCCGCGCAGGATGGGAGCCTGTGTATCCCAGGGTACCTCCAAAAGCCTAAACGGAGCGCTTGAGCCATTAGCTGGAGCGGACCTGGCTTAACCTAAGAGGTTTCTACCTGGCATCATCCTCTAGCCGCTTGGGTGAAATGCCAGAGCGGCTGTTTCTCCTTTCCCACCCATGCTGTGGCTATTTGACCCAAAAGATTAGTCGGGCCCCACACTTCACCAGAACTGAGGCAACATCTGGCTCTTCCTCCTCTTCTTCCACTCTCCACCCTAGTTTTTTGTAGTTGGGTTTCTTTTATTCTCCAACACCTTCCCTGTCTTGGTCTGGGTAAGGGGTCAGGGCTTCTAGCATTCCTTAACAGGCCTTTCTCCCGAAAATCCAGTGACTTGTGTGTGCAGGAGGGACATCATCCTTGATAAGAAGTTGCATGCTGTTCTCATGTGCAGTTAGAATGATGGACAGTATGCGGCCTGTAAGAAAGACAGTAGAGCCCTGCCTCCAAGCATGGTCAGGATTCTCAAGACCACTTATATCTGGCCTCTTCTTTTCCAAAGAGATCTTTTTGATAATCACAGGTTTGTCATGTGTATTGATATCCACCAGTTTCAGCAGTACCAATTAGGAGGCTAATGGTTTCAACAAAAACCTTTGGATGAATTTACTAATTTAATAATTTTATATGCACTGTGGATTCTAGAAGTCCAAATACAGGGATGGGGAAGTAGCTCCTGGATAAAGCACTTACTACTCCACTCTGATCACCTGAGTTCAGTTCTAGACTACACATAAAAGCAAATATGATGAATAAATATCAGACTCAATACATGCCTAACATCAAATTTCATATTTAGTTTTTCAGAGTATATAATAAAATTGGCTTAAAATATTGTCTTTTATTTATGGAGGCAGATAATAAAAGAGTATAGTATATTTTCTTTAAAAAAAAAAAAGCTGGAAGCTGTGTTATATGCATGCACATATGTGCATGACTTCCCTCCGAAAAATACTTAAAAATAAAAGAAAAGCCAGGCATGGTGGCGCAAGCCTTTAATCCCAGCACTCGGGAGGCAGAGATAGGAGGATCACTGTGAGTTCAAGGCCTGCCTGGGACTACAGAGTGAAATCCAGATCAGCCTGGGCTAGAGCGAGACCCTACCTTCAACGCCTCCCCACAAAAAAAAAAAAAAATAGAAACTTCAAATATAAACGGACAGTGCTGGGCTGGTCTACCTGTGGCAGCAACGCAGGCCACTATCAGCTCAACTCACTCTAGAGGCCAGAGGAAGAGTGAATCTAGAAAGGTAACCTTTGAAGTCTGCTGACAAAGCTCCCTCAGAGTTGGAACATAGGGGCAGTCTCAGTGATGGGGGTAGGTTGGCAGGAATCTATGCCTAGACAAATTTGCAGCCCCAGGGAAGGATGAGGCAGGCCACCTCCCAATACCAAGTAGTGAATCTCTTAGCTTGTAGCTGTTCTAGCTCAAAAGGCTTCTGGGAACTTTGCCCCTTCCTAGAATATCTCCTAGGCCTTGGCTGCAAACACGAGTGTCTGGTCTGGGAAAAAAAAAAAAAAAAAAGAATCTTACAGCAGGGAGTCAGGGGAAAAGGTGGGCTGAACTGGGAGAAACACCTCTTAAGTAAATCCTCAAGTAAGGTACACCTTGCAGAACTGACTTCCCACTCCATCACAGACTTTTTTTTTTTTTAAGGTAGTCACAGGTTTTTCTTTTTCCTTTTATTTTCTATGAATGATTACATTTGGATTGTATCTGCACTAATTATGTTTTTGCATAGTATTTCTGATGATTCTGGATTGTAATTAAAACCCTTTCTGATTGCCCTACAGGACAATTCAAGGCAGAGAGTGCATTTATGAAAATGCACTTACCTCTAAAGGACCCAAAGGTGTGCTAGGGTTGGAGAAGGTGTTCTCAGAATGCTTGGGCCCTGCACTGCTATGTCTATCCAGAGTGCCTAGCTGAAGGCAGGGAGAGACATGCTAAAGCCCCAAAGTGAATGAGCTCCCTTCTTCCATGTCTAGCATTTAGGCCTGGCTTCCTTGCTAGTGGGGAGGAGCAAAGAGGAAACTGGTACACCAAAGACCTCTGGGCTCAGGTTGCAAGTTGCCTGGAGAGCCAAGAACCTACAGAATTCCAGAACAACCATCTGGCAGAAAGATGTCAAGAGACTAGGGGAAGCTGTGGCTAAGAGCAGAGAAAGAGAGAGAGAGAGAGAGACAGAGAGAGAGAGAGAGAGAGAGAGAGAGAGAGAGAGAGATTCATCTACTAAGCATGTTGCCAGCCTGGCATGGCAATTCAGAAGGCCTAGAGGAAAGTGGCCTGCTGTTATCCCTATGTTTCTTAATCACTACTTTACTTTCCCTAAGGGATTCCTGTTAGGAAGAGCTACAACATGTGTAGGCCCTCCATTCGTTGTAAATTTGACTTCCATCCATCAATCAGTATTTATTCAAGCTTGAAGCCCTGGGTGATGTAACTAACCAAAGCTGTCTTCCTCATCCTCCAGCATCCATGGATGGCTGGCTGCTCAACCATTCTTTCTGGCCCACCCCCTTTAGAAGAATTCCTATTTTCTGATTCCTCCTCACCTCAATGGGATAAAAGCTGGGACTAGCAAGGAGAGTTGCCAAGAGGCCAGGCCAAGGTAGGAAGGAGCTTTGGTTGACAGCCATGTGCCCCTGGGTGGTCCTATTCATAGGTTTGGTATTGATTACTGTCCAGGGTTTCCCTGGCACTGGAAGCTGGCAGATCTCTGCCTCATCTGGCTAGCAGAATGTCCCCCACCCTAAGCAGCTTTCCCTCTGAGCTAGAAGCCAGGAGTTGTGTTCCCTGACATGTTAATAAGCTGACATGATAATCACACATGACAAGTCACAGGTTCCATGACACATAAAGAAGACAATATTACCCTCATGCAAACAACATGCTGTGGGATAGAAATGCTTTCCTGCTCATGGTTGACAATCTAGTACATATTCATTAACAGTGAAGCAGGAGGAAAGAATGAAATGTTTCTGCAGGGTGCCCATATTTTAATATATTTGAGGAGTTTTAATGCCAGACCTCTAGTGTGTCTTTCCAATTCTGGTTCTTGTAATCACAAGTGGCATTTCTGTTGAATTCCTCCTATTCATGGACGAATGCTTTCCACCAACCCCCAACATTGTCCAATAGCCCTACTGAATTATTTTGAAATTTTTACTAATAAAAGGAAATAGGACTAAAAACACATTTCCTAGTAGTGAGTTGATAATGGGTCCATTCTATTACAGGGTGGGAGGCCCATTATATTCAGAAACCTCATATAGTTTTACTAGACCCATCTGTTCCTCAACACTGACTTTGCATACACCATAGAGGCAGCTTTAGCTAAAGGCACCTGCACACTGGTTGCCAATGCAATTGAGTAGTCCATGGGTCTTACTCTGCTAAAAGCCACTGCTATGACTGACAGTGCAAAGCACCCTATTCAAAACTATTCTGGCTATCTGACTGTTTCTCTGACTTATTCCTTTAAGTCTTCATAAAACATTTCTCTTTCTCAGATATTGATACTCCTGAGCTCTGTTGTCCTTGCCACACTTCATGATAAATAAATTGTTTTAAGAACAGCTCATACATACTCATGGATTAGCTATAGTTTGCTTGTCAGTGAGCCTAATATATACCTACCTAAATAAATAAATAAATATTTTTTTCTGAGACAAGGTCTTATAATGTAGTCCAGGCTAGCCTCAAACTCAGGATTCTTCTGCCCTAGTCTCAGGTACTGGGATTAAAGGTGTGTGCCAGCAGCCCCTAGCTCAAAAGTTGGTGTCCTTCCTCCTTTTGCCAGTGATGAAACTCAAACAAGCATAGATAGGCAAGCTGAACCACTAAGCTGTATCCCCACCTTCTAAAATCTATCTCTACTCTCTCACCTTGAACAAGTACAGGTTGCCTCTTTTGGTTTTCTCATCTTTCAAATGAGGCTAATTATGGCACCTACTATGTATTTATATGAAAATTAAACAAGAATACACCTAGATCATTCAGCACAGTGCTTAGTATATAGCAAGCCTTGAACATATCAAGGTAAAGCCGGTGTGGTGGTGCATGCCTTTGATCCCAGCACTTGGGAGGCAGAGGTAGGAGGATCACCATGAGTTCGAGGCCACCCTGAGGCTACATAGTGAATTCCAGGTCAGCCTGGGCTAGAGTGAAACCCTACCTTGAAAGGAAAAAAGAAAGAAAGAAAGAAAATATTAAGTTTGCTATCACCCTATTGGTTATGTACATTTATTGATGAAATTTCAACTTAACATGTCAAAATACTGTATTTGTTATCTTCTCCTCATACATATCCTCTTTCTCCAAAAGAAAACTTAAGCTTTATCACTTATTCCTTCTATGACATCACCCCCAGTTCTCCAACTAATTATTCATATCTACCTATTTTATTTAGTAACCACTTAGCCTGCCACACCAAAGTCAACAAATGCTTATGAGATTGGACTGGAGGCAGATTAAGTAATAATAGCAGGTGACTAGGCAGCTACACATGCATTTGTAGATATGATATATTAGAGTTTTCTTATACTATGCAAGCATGACAAATGGTAGTCAAAGTGGCTTCAGACTAAATATGTGTTCAGGTAGTATACGTTTTCTGTTCAAAGCAACATAAGCCTTAATGACGAGGACATTTCTGATGGATCCTAGATGGCTTTGGGGTAGGATTAAGAAAGAGCATATAGGGAATATGTCACCATTGTCAACCTCCACTTACTAATCTCCTTCTGTCCCTTGTACTCAGATGACTCTGGTTACAGGTTCTTTGGGGTTGCATAGAATAATAAGTGTGTTAGTTCTTGCTAGCTCTGCATTTTAGAAAAATCCTGTAATGATAGGCATATGCTAGGAACTAATATGTGGACACTGGATAAGTTTCCAGGAAAGCAGCAGCACAAAGACTTGGGAAAACCATTGCTGCACCTTCATTTCTTGTAAGAACAGAGATCATGGCTTG
Organism: Jaculus jaculus; assembly: GCF_020740685.1. Lineage (NCBI taxonomy): Eukaryota > Metazoa > Chordata > Mammalia > Rodentia > Dipodidae > Jaculus > Jaculus jaculus. Next base: position 306,144,228 of record NC_059102.1, read on the forward strand.
GAGAGGTGGCTTAGCAGTTAAGGAGCTTGCCTGCAAAGCCAAAGGACCCAGGTTCAATTCCTCAGTACTCATGTAAAGCCAGATGCACATGGTGGCACATGTGTCTTGAATGTGTTTGCAGTGGCTAGAGGCCCTGGCATGCCCATTCTCTCTCTCTCTTAAATGAATGAATGAATGAATTAATTAATAAATAGACTTGTTTTTTAAAAAGAGAGCTCACGTGATGGTGGTTATGTATCTTACTATGAGAACTCAGGGGTATGCCTGCTCATGGGTTCTTGGCCATGCTCAAGACATTATGACTTGAGGTTCAAATGGACTTGGTGACTTTGCAAGATCCTCAACTTTGGGGCCCCAGAGTTTGCTTACAGGCCAGGATGAGCTCACACTGGACCTTATAGACTAAGTACAAAATGCTACGCTTGTGGATGAATTCACCCAATTTGAACCCAGTATGGTCCTGCATCGGCTTTCGTGCTAGAATATCCACTAGATGTGCCACTTTTGATAGTCTGCCTTGACTTCCTACTCACACAGATCCAGAGCCAATGTCTGTATCTGATTTCCTTCTCTGAATCCACCCACTAATCTCTAATTTCCTAAACAGCCTGCCTTCCCTTCTTCTAGTTGTCCTTTTCTTTCTTTTTTTTTTTTTTCTGTAAAACTAGCTGATTGAATTTCTTATCTGTTTTTACATGCTAGGTTAAATGTATGGTTCTAGTCTCATTTTTGCTGTTTTTCTCCTATTAAGCCTACTTAGGTTTATCTTGTTTCAATTTTTTTGCCAAAAAGTAAGTGGTGGTAAGAGTTTCAGAAGCTTTTAAGCATATTTTTATTGGGCTGGAGAGATGACTTAGCAGCTAAGTGCTTGCCTGTGAAGCCTAAGGATCCCAGTTCAAGGCTCGATTCCCCAGGACCCATGTTAGCCAGATGCACAAGGGGGCACACACATCTGAATTTCATTTTCAGTGGCTGAAGGCCCTGGTGCACCCATTCTCTCTCTCTCTCTCTCCCTCCCCTCTCTCTCTCTCTCTTTCTTGCTCTATCTGCCTCATTCTCTCTCTATCACTCTCAAATAAAAGAAAGAAGTGAACAAAAATATTTTTAAAATATTTTTATTTATTTATAAATAGATATCAAGGCAGAGAGAGAGAGAGAGAGAGAGAGAGAGAGAGAGAGAGAATGAAACAATGAATATGAATACGGGCATACCAGGGCCTCTTGCTACTGCAAACAATTTCCAGATGCTTGAGCCACATTGTGCATCTGGATTTATGTGGGTACTGGGGAATTGAACCCAGGCTGTCAGGATTTATAAGTAAGTGCCTATAACTTCTGAGCCATTTCCCCAGCCTCCAGAAGCATTTTTTTTAACTTGTCTGTCTCAAAGGAATGTTCTGTGGTAATGTGTATGTAATTTAGCATAAAAGTCATGGTGTATACAAGATCAGTTGAGTTGTCATTAGTGCCAATTGTTATCTTTTCCTACTTTTTATCACCTTACATAAGAAAGAAAAAAAAAATATATATATATACATATATATATATCAACACATATAAACAATATTTGTTGAATAGCAAGAAAAAATGCAACATATACTACATGATAATTTTTAAAAGTTAAGAAAGTAAACATGCATTCAAGTACAGTCATGTGTTGCATAATGATATTTTGGTCAACAGTGTACCTCATATACAATTGTGGATCCATAAAATTATAGTGGAGATGAAAGTTTTCTAGCCCCTAACAATACTGTAGTCATCATAATGCAAAAGCACAATACATTGGTTACATTTGTGTTACTGTGAGTATAAGTACCCTTATGTTATTATGTATATAAAAGTACGTGTTATATAAAAGATATGTGAAGCCATACTTAATGAAAAGTTAATGCTCTTAAGAGATTGTATATAAAAAGTATTAAAACCTTGTGATCAAGAAAGTATTTCAATGAACACAAGAAGCTTCAGTTTAGTTACTAACAAAGTAGGATGGAACCAACAAAGGTAAGAGTAGGAAGTTTACAAGTAGAAAATATAATAAAAATTCACAAAGAAAATTCAAAGCGAGTACTTTGATTTGACTAAAGCAATCAATAAATTCTTAGCAACAATAAAAAAGACAAATAGATAAGATTAATGAATTCCTGATATTAGGAACAGTGATATAAATTACACATATAGTGTGTGACAGTTAATACCCATTAAATTAGAGCAGTGATTGTTATTGTTGGTTACAAAATTGAGGTCAGTGTAGACAAGTATCTATGAGAGAAAATTACCATAACCTTATGTATTCCAGACATCTGTGTACAATAGTATCTATGTATACATACATACACCTCACACACACACACTGCTGCAGTCCGGATCGTATTGCTGGTAGAAATCACCCAACCAAAAGCAGCTTCTGGAAAAAAGAGATTTATTTTGGCTTACAGGCTTGAGGGGAAGCTCCACGATGGCAGGGGAAGACGATGGCATGAGCAGAGGGTGGACATCACCCCCTGGCCAACAGAAGGTGGACCACAGCAACAGGAGTGTGTGCCAAACACTGACAAGGGGAAACTGGCTATAAAGCCCATAAGCCCGCCCCCAACAATACACTCCCTGCAGGAGGCATTAATTCCCAAATATCCATCAGCTGGGAACCTAGCATTCAGAACACCTAAGTTTATGGGGGACACCTGAATCAAACCAACACACACACACACATACACACACACGCATCTCAATTTTTTGGTAGTGTTGGTATCAAGCACAGGACCTCATATTTGCTAGGCAAGTGACATAGCATTGAATTGCACCCCAATTTCCTTTAAATAAATATAAGGAGAGTATTATAATGGTTTAAGTACAATAAATTTGAAAATTTAGAAGAAATAGGTAGTCCTAGAAAAAACACAATTTGCCAGAATTGACATAGGATCAATTTTAAAATATGAGTAATCTTATACCCTTTAAATAAATATAATGGAAAATTCTTGCAAAGAGATCTTCAGGCACAAATGTCATTAAGACTATAATAATTTTTTAAACAAAAATATTAACATTATAAAAACCCTTATGAAGATTAAATTGGAAATATTTTTAACTTATCATATGAAAATATCCAGGCATAACTAAAATGGAACATTACAAGAAAAGACAATTTTCAGAAAGAGAAAAATATAGGTTATCCTTCATATGTAAACATATAATACTTACATACAAAATATTAGCAAATCAAATCACATATATCATATACATACACACACACACACACACACACATATGGCCTAATATGTCACAATCAATTTGAACTCCAAGAATGCAAAGGTAGCTTAAATGTTAAATATTTTGAAAAAAACAACCAATGTAAGTTGCCACTTTAATATAAAAAGGAAATAGGTTATGAGTTTATTTATTTCAAATGATGGAGTAATCATTTGATAAAATTCTACATTTATAATTTAAAAATCTTTAGCAAACTTAGAGTACCAAGTAATTTCATCAGTCTGACAAATAGCTTCTGTGAAAATTCTTTTGAGACATAAATCCTAGCTAGTAAAATATTCAAAATATTTTCCCTGAGATTTTTGAATCAGAGAAGGATGGTGATTAATAATAATTGAAATTAACATTGCTTAAAGGTACAGAAAATGTAATCAGAAGGATTAAAATATTGAACATGAAGAAAGTTCTAATGTGAAAATGACAGTGTACACACTCTGAAGCAATAGCAGTATATATGAACCAAAATGTTTATGTAAAAGAAATAATACCTTTAGGCACTTAGAAC